>NW_017728943.1:116469258-116528416 GCF_001723895.1 Crocodylus porosus | reverse complement strand
CATTTGACCCCAGTACTCTTTCCTGCCATGGCAGAGGGTCAGACTAGATGATCTGCTCAGGTCCCTTCCGACCCTACAAACTATGAAACTATAAGACCTAATTCTTAAAGAGATCTTTCCAGAACTACCTGCCCTAGCCTTTAAACAAGTATCAAACATCGCCAACCTCATCACCAGAAGTAAACTTCCTAAGGCCAAAAACACACCAACTGGATCCAGACCATGCCATGACAAGAAATGTAAAACCTACCAACACATCTCCACCACCCCTACAATAACTACACCCCACAACAGAACCATCACCATTCCTCGATCTTACACCTGCACCTACAGGAATATAATATATCTCATCCAGTGCACTAAATGCCCTGATGGAGAATATGTAGGAGAAACCAAACAACAACCGCATACCAGAATGAATGCACACTGAAAATCTATCAAAGGCAAAAATACCCAATTATCTGTGGGGACATGTTTTCTTACAAGAAAACCACTCTCTCTCTAGTCTCCGAGTTCTAATCCTCAAAGACAATTTACAAAACACCTTTTACAGATGAGCCTACAAACTTCAATACATCAACCTACAAAAAATCACAGACTACATATAGATATTGGATTTATGGTACATTATAACCTGCCTAACATCTGATACTCCAGGTAACCTCTCTACAATTTACCAGCTACATTTTATCACCAGGTCACCATTTCCATTTCTCCTTCCCACCTGTTTCTCACCCATTGTCTGCTACACATTTGCATTTTCACTGACACATTCTTGCATACTGCCTTCTATCCCACCCAGGAAGAGCACAAAACAACTGCAGATTCTTCCTCTGCTGCCTGAAGAAGAGTGTTTGTACCCAAAAGCTTGCAAAGACAGTGGGTTTACCCAAAGAACCTTTTCTGAATAAAATAAATGCATTTCTCCAGTCTTCATTCTTAAGCCATCTTACTTTTGTAACCTGGTGTGCACAAGTTATCAGAAAGTAATAAGTGCTCATAATAAGGTCACCAAACCACACAAAATGCATTTGATTACCCAGTGAATTGATCTGAACTATGGCAATTTAAGTCAGATTTTAAGACAAAAAAACAGCATTTGAAATCCCAGTAATTGAAAGTGTCTTGATTTAAATCAGCCCACCCAGTATGACACTGCTGTTGGCCTCAATTTTTGTCTAACATATGAAATGGCATTTTTGCCCTACCATCTGATATTTATGGCTTTTCCAGCTACATGCTGCTATGCATCCTGCTTCTGCTGGCAGTTACATGACTCTTCTCATCTTCTGACTATATAGTCTAATTTAGGGCGTATGTTTCAGAAATGTTATCAAGCACAGAAAGGTAATAAACAAACAGTAACATTTTGCAGAAACAGAGTAATGACACTTTATGTTTTGGATACAGCTCATCTAAGTCCACTGCTGTCCTAGCTCAAGTGACTTAGCACCTAGTGACCAGTGATGATGCCTTTTGGACATGTAGGCATGACTGAAGGGAGTTAAAAGACCATATAAATCCTTAAGCAGGTTTGTTGAGAAAAGATCAAGGGCTTTAACTCGGTTCAACCATGGAGGGAAACAAAAGACAACAGAAAAGAGCGGGGCAACCTGCTTAACACAGGAGGAAAAATGGAAAATATAGGAGACTTAATATAGAAGGAAAAATGGAAAATCTTAACTGCTAATATGTGGAATAATCAGAAAGATTGTAAGTCCTAATATATAAACACAGAGACATTCCCCCACAAGGATCTTAGCTGGGATAACTCTGGGTGGGATCATTAACAACTAGAATATTGACATAGATAAGTATAGCTTTTTCAAGAAAAACAGACAGGAAAGAAATGGGGCAGGACTACCTTTGAAGGAATATGTATTTGTTCCAAGAATGAAGTGGAAGGAAGATCTATTGGAAGTCTTTTGATTAAGGTAGAAGGGAAAATAGCAAGGGTAATAACACAGTGAGTGTCTACCACACACCATCAAACTAGGAGGAGAAAGAGGTGAACAAGTTTTATTTGGATGACTAGGAAGTATCCAAATCACAAGACTTGGTGTTTTTTGGAACCAAGATATCAGCTGGGAGTATAACATGGCAGCGCATAGAGATTTCAGCAAGTTCTTATACTGTAATGAAAAACAACTTTTTGCATTAGCCTCTTTCACAGCTGCATCACACTGTAGCCTTACGATTATCCAGTGATTGATCAGTGCACCCAGGTCCCTCCCTTCTTTAGCTATCTCCAGTCTGCGTATGCCCATCTTACAATATAGGCAAAATTCTTGTTGTTGGTCCCTAAACACATGGCTTGGCACTTCATACTAATAAAAGTAATTCCATTTCTGAAGTTCCATTCCACAATATTAACTACAACAGCTGGTAAAGCAATCCTGTCCTCTCCCATGTTGGCAACATCCCGTAATTTAGTATCAGCTGCAAGTTTCATGAGGACACATCTAGTTCCAGTATCAAGCTCATTGATAAAAATATTAAGCAGTAATCCCAAGCAACACAACTAATTACCACTATCCAATCACTGTTTAACATGGACAGCTATAGTCTCTGCCCTTGATTTCTAATCCATCAGCAATATAGAGCATCCCTACTTCCTCATTCGTAGTTCACTTTTTATTTATATGACCAGAGAAGCTTTGCTATGTGTTAGTATCCATTGCTAAGTCAAAGTCAGCCAAGATTATGGCCATTTTCACTTTATTCCTGCATTCTTTGACCACAGTATGATAATCCCTTATTGATAGGCCTTATTTTCTATTGCTTCTTCTCATTCTTAATGGCCTGGTGGAAGTCTTTGTTCATCCATGCAGTCTATAGTCCTTACCATTTTTTTCTTCTTGCTTGTGATCAAAGCTTCTAGCTTCTAATAGCAGTCTTGTTTTAAAACAGTTGCATGCTATTCCATCCAGGTCGCTAAGCTCCTGAATCCAATCAGTGTCCTTAATTAATAACTTAAGTTTCCCCAGATTAACCCGCCTGAAGTCCAAGACTCTTGTTATACATCTTTTGCAATTTAAACCACATTGATTCTATCCTCAATTATTTCCCACAAGCAGTCCTTCTCTAAGATTCTTGCTAAACGCAAAAACTAGATCCAGGTAGCTTTTCCTCTCATTAGTACAATGTTCGTTTGATAGAGAAATCTATTGGCTAACTCATCCAAAAATATCTATTATTATTTGTAATGTTCATTACCCAAACAATCTGAAGGACATTAATACCAATAATTAAACAATTTCAACTGGAACTGAAATTTCCCAAAGACCTTAGAGATCCCTATCCATGTCTGATCTTTGGGATCTATAATACACCCTCCAACACAGTCACCTTAAGCTCCTTTTTATTAGTCCTTCCTAATGTGATTTTAACACCAAAAAGTTCTATTTTGTCTACCATTGCATGTTATTACCCTGCATTACCATATTTACTCAAATCCAAGACAAGGCTCCCCACCCCCCTTCCATTCATCATGTGAAGAAAAAGTCCCTCTGCTTGGATTAAAGTACAAGGTGAAGGAGTGGGAGTGGGGCAGATGGCTGCTGCAGCTTTGACTTTGGCTCTAAGCCCAGGTCAGGGCCAGAACCAGACCTGCATCAGCCACCTGCCCCAACCTCCACCTGCTCTCTTCAATGTCAAAGTGAAGAGGCTCTGGGGAGCGGGAAAGAAAGGGAGCAGAAGCTGCATAGGGCAGACACCAAGGTGTGCAAGCAGCAGAGAGAGGCAGGCAGGCTGTAGAAGTGAGGAGGCAGAGGGCAAGGGGAATGTCTGACCGCCCTCCCAGACACCTGGCCCCCTGCTACTACTTTACCCTCTGCAGCAGTGCAAAGGATGAATACAAGATGACCCTCCAATAATTATTTTCTATACCTGGAAAATTATAACAAATGTATACTTTTTTCATATACAGAGTCCAATTATTGGGGAGGTCATTTTGGGTTTGGGCAAACACATTATTAATGGACAATGCTCTCCCACTGCTTTTATTCTTATTTCTGTCCTTCCTAAATGGTTTGTACCTTTCAATATCTGAATTCTAGTCATGGCTACTATTCATCATGTCTCTGTTCTTCATATGTCTGTTTTTGTATCACACACCAGGAGATCCAGGTCACCCATTTTATTACTCATCTAACCTTACTCAGTTTCCCAGCTGGGACATGTGTAACTTCTCTATTTCCATTACAGATATATTGCTGTCTTCCATAACCCTTCTATTTCTTGGTGCTTTTCCCTCTCTTGGGCAACTTCCTCATTTACCAGACTACCCTTCAGCTGCATGTTTATTTTCAGCATGAAGATGTTGTGCCAGTCTCTCAGCTTTCCCTGCTGCATTTCTAATTTAAAGTTCTTATCTGCCAGACCAATCCTGATGCTAAAAGGCAGTTTACTTGCTTATTTAAACAAACCTCATCCCTGAAATGACCTGCTTGCGAATGCTCATCAGTGGTCATATATCCCAAACCCTTTCAAGAGCACTCATCCTAAGCCATCTGCTTATCTTCATTATCTTGTTCTGCTTTCTTCCTTCTCCCCTTTGGACACGAAGAATCCCAATGCAAAGTAAAGTTCTCCTGAACTTCCTCAGTCTAACATTATCATCAGTGAGCAGGATCTAACCATACAATTTTTTTCCTACATGAAAAATGATTAAATATATTCTTCCCTACTCCCATTTCAAAGAAATCATTGAAAAAAATATTATCATCAACACTGTTCAGGTTTGTTAAAAAACTGAAAATCCTAAAACAGAAAACAAAAATAAGCCTAAAGATAAACTTAAATATTTAAATGGTCATCTTCAACAGACCTGGAAACGCTTTAATATTTTAACCATATAACCAAGATAGATTTTTTTAAACAGAATTTTTAAGGAAAAAAAATCTCTTTTTCAAGAATCCTCAACAAAAATAAATAATTTGAAGAAGGTGAGGCATAACCTGAGAATGCTTATGTTATATAGTACAGTGTTGTGATGTTTTCTTACAATATTCTAGTTTAGTTTTATTGCCGTTCAATTTCTGATGTTTTCCTCTTATATCCTCTGGACACCATAATTTAAAAACATACTAAAATTGATAGGGGTCTGTACAAGACATTACATGGAAAATGATCTCAAATCACAAAAGTAATTTTCAGCACTCCCTTTAGCAGAAGTCTGAAAAGACTAACCTTAAAATGTGCCCTGAAGGTCAAACTGTGACTCAGTGAGATCAGTCAAAAACAGCAAACTCAAGAAAAGACTTGATTTGAAAACCCATGTCCTGGACTCCAAAGTTTGAATCCAGTTTACTAGGAAGCAGGGCCCCAGCTGATCTCAAATATTAGGTGAAAGCATATGGACAAAGTTTCTATTTAAGAGTCAAGTCTGTAATCACAACGGGCTCTGCAAGTAAGGTCAGCAGATCAAACTGCTACTGTTAAAACTTGAAGTTGGCTCAGCATGTGGTACACTGGTCATTTAGAACATTGTAACCTGCATACTTAGTTCACAGCACAGACTTGGTGTAGAGTCACTTGGATGGACTGGATGTGTTCAAGTCAACAAGCCTGGATGAGCTGCATCTGACGATACTGAAGGAACTGGCTGGTGTCATAGCAGAACCACTGGCATGGCTGTTTGAGCGCTTATGGTGCTCAGGTCAGGTCCCGGAGGACTGGAAATGGGCCAATGAGGTCCCTATTTTCAAGAAGGGGAGAAGGAAGGAGGATCCGAGTAATTATAGGCCAGTCAGTCTCACCTCCATCCTTGGAACGGTCTTTGAAAAGATTATGAAGGATCATATTTGTGGGAGTCCAGCAGGAATAATTATGCAGCAGGGAAACCAGCATGAATTTGTAGCAGGTAAATCATGCCTGACTGTGCCAATGAGAAGCTCCCACAGGCACCAGGGATGCCAGGGGCAGGCCCGAGCATTCCCCAGGGGAGCTAGCAAGCCCCCTACACCCCAGCAAACTTACTGCCGGGATGAGCAGGAGCAGAGCAGGAGCCGCGCAGCTGCTGCCTGGGCGAGGCAGCGACTGGCTGATTGCGGCAGCTGATGCCACTGCTGCGGGAAATTTAAAAACCCCACCGGAAGCCGGCAGGGAGAAAGAGAGAGAGAGAACCAGCCTGGAGCATGCCAGGCAGGTGGTGGTTCTGGAGGCTGGTTATAACAGCCCCGCAGACACTTCCCCGCATGAAAGGTGGGGAAGCAGTGTCAGGCAGTAGGCTGGGGATGGACAATCCCAGCCCCTCAATTTCAAAGTGTATAGAAGCATCCCTCGCCCTCAGGATGCCTCTCCTTTGGGATCAGTGACTGAGGCTCCAGATGCATTGACATCCAGGCAACTAACCTATTTGCCGAAGCTGACGCCAGACCCCCATAGTAAAGGGGTTAACAGAGTGGAACACCCAAGTAGTTGGCGAGTGGATGGTGTGTAGGGGAGGCAGAACCCCGAGGAACACCATGGCACTTCTGTGAGTACCCCATCTTCGGGTCAGTAGGGGAAGAAGAACACCACTGGACCCCCTCCTTCTCTTCAGGTACCAACCAGTTGTGGCAGGTAAGTCAGGGGACACCAACCAAGGGGGCGGTGTTGTGCTCACAGCGTCCACTAGAGATGCCACTCTGTCCAATATGGGTTCATTTTAAGACAAGGTCACAAAATGCTTACATGCAGGTGTAGAGGTGGATTTTGTTTTCTTGGACTTTAGCAAGGCCTTTGATACAGTATCTCATCCTATTCTCATAAATAAATTAAGAGGCTGTGACATAAATGTTTACATGGTCCAGTGGGTGGCAAATTGGCTTAGCGGTCACACCCAGAGAGTGGTAGTAGACAGGTTGTTATCAACCTGGAAGGATGTGTGTAGTGGGATCCTCCAGGGTTCAGTCCTTGGACCTGTACTCTTCAAAATCTTCATCAATGACTTGGATGTGGGTGTGAAGTGTACTCTGTCCAGGTTTGCAGATGACACTAAATTGGCGGGTGAAGCACACATTCTGGAGGGTAGGGAATGATTGTAGGCAGACCTGGACAGGATAGAAAAGTGGTCAGTACAGAATAGGATTCAGTACAACAAGAACAAGTGCAGAGGGCTGCACTTAGGACACAAAAATATTCATCACATCTACTGGGTGGGAAGTGACCTTCTCAGCAGCACAGAAGCAGAAAGGGATCTTAGAGTCATAGTGGACTCCAAGATGAACACGAGTCATCAGTGTGACAAAATCATCAGCAAAGCTAACCGCACTTTATCATGCATCAGCAGATGCATGACAAATAGATCCAAGGAGGTGATACTTCCCTTCTATGCGGCATTGCTCAGACTGCAGTTGGAGTACCATGTCCAGTTTTGGGCACTGTACTTCAAGATGGATGTTGATAGACTTTAGAGGGTCCAGAGGAGAGCCGCTTGTATGGTTAGGGGCTTACAGGACAAGCCCTATGAGGAGAGACTGAGGGACCTGGACTTCTTCAGCCTCTGCAAGAGAAGGCTGAGAGGTGAACTTGTGGCTGCCTACAAATTCATTAGCGGAATGCAGCTAGGGATCAGAGATGCTCTGTTCACCAGGGCGCCTCTTGGGGTAACAAGGAACAATAGTCACAAATGAACAGAGAGCAGATTTAGGCTAGATATCAGGAAAAACTTCTTCATGGTAAGGGTGGCCAAAATTTGGAATGGGCTTCCAAATGAGGTGGTGCTATGTTGGGGGTCTTTAAGAGAAGGCTGGAGAGGCATCTGGCTGGGGTCATCTGACCCCAGCACTCTTTCTTGCCTAGGCAGGGGGTCAGACTTGATGATCTGTTGAGGTCCCTTCCAACTCTAGCATCTATGAATCTAATTTAAGGAAATAGAGGGAAAGAGGTGGATTTTAGTCAAATCCTTTCCATTTATGCATAGATACAGAGCATACATAGAGCAGTGGTTCTCAACCTTTTTAGTTTCAAAGCACCTACTAGACAGTGCCAGCTCTTAGTTTTCACTTATTCCACTAGTTTTTACTTGCTTTTAAACAGGAAAAATAGAACTTCAAAAAACTCAGAGGGTGCATTGAGACAAGCGTGCACGTGCCTCCTGCAGTGTCTCAAACCAGTTTGAGATGCCACAAGAGGCACGCTAAGAATGAAAAAATTTGCAGGGCGGGCTCAAAATTTGATCCCTGGATTTCCAGGTATCAAATAAAAACACCCCAGAAAAAAGCAGCGCAGGGCACAGTTCCCCACCATGCCCTGAGTGGGGGGGGGGAACCTCCAGAGATGCTCTGGCATGCAGCCAGAGTCTCTATGGTGCCCTCTGCTGCCCTACCTTGTTGCCTTGCATGGAGGCAAACAGGAGTGGCACAGGGCAGTGTGCTCTATCAATTTTTCTTGAGAAAGAAGGAAAAGACATACAGACAATGGAAGCTTGGGACAGTCCCCAAGGAGGACTATACAACAATGGCCCACACTTGCAGGGAGCAAATTAGAAAAGCTAAGGTGACAATTGAATTTAATCTAACAATGGAAATCAAAGATAATAAGAAGTCCTTCTCTACATAGGTAGGGAACAGAAGGAAAACAAATGTATATATTAGCAAACAAATGGAAGCATGGAGCCATTGCTTAACAGCTCAGGCGGGCTGGTTTCCAACATGCAGGAGAAAACTGCACTCCTAAATGATTACTTTGCTTTGGTATTTCACTGGACTAAGGGGAAAAATCATACTAGATAAGGTTCAGCATGGGCATGATGGGAATGACCACCTTTCTACTGTTGACATTGAACTGCTGCATGATCAGTTAGAAAAGTTAGAACTTCATCCAAGGGTGCTGAAGGAGCTGGCCAAAATCATCACTGGACCTCTGGCAAAACTCTTCCAAAACTTGTAGTACTTGGGGGAGGTCCCTGAAGATTGGAAGAGGGCCAGTGTTGTGCCCATCTTCAAGAAGGGGAGGAAAGAGGACCCAGGCAACTATAGGCCAATTAGCCTAACTTCTATCCCAGGGAAAATCCTGAAAAAATTAATCAAGGAATCTATGTGCAACAGGCTTGCAGAAGGTAGGATTTTGAAAGACAGCCAGCATGGCTTTGTCACAGGCAAGTCTTGTCTTACCAAACTCATCTCCTTCTACAACCAGGTAACTCACCACCTGGATATGAGAGAGGAGGTTGATATTGTATACCTAGACTTCCAAAAGGCCTTTGATCTGGTATCCCATGATGTTCCCAAGGGAAAATTGGAGGATTGTGGGCGTAACTGATCAACAGTTAGGTGGGTAGGAAGCTGGCTGTGCGGTAGGACCCAGAGAGTTCTAATGAACAGATCTGTGTCATCCTGGCGAGAAGTGGCCATTGATGTCCCTCAGGGGTCCGTGCTTGGTCCAGTACTTTTCAACATCTTTATCAATGATTTGGATGTGGGGGTGAAGATCTCACTGGCCAAGTTTGAGGATGACAGCAAATTATAGGGAAACATGGTCATGCTTGAAGATAAGCTGCAGATACAGGCACACCTAGACAGGCTGGCAAGGTGGGCAGATCAGAACCAGATAAAGTTCAACATTGAGAAGTGTAAAGTGCTCCAACTGGGGATAAAAAATCCCCAACATACTTGCAGGCTCAGTGGTGCCAAACTGACTAGCACCATGACTGAAAGTGACCTAAGGGTAATAATAGACCATAATATGAACATGAGCCATCAGTGCGATGCTGTAGCCAGCAGGGCAAACAATATTCTGGCATGCATCAACCGATACATCTGAAGCAAAACCAAGGAAGTGATTCTTCCGCTTTACTCAGCATTGGTGAGACCACAGCTGGAGTACTGCATCCAGTTCGGGGCACCACACTTCAACAAGGACATAGGAAAACTTGAGAGAGTCCAGAGAAGAGCCACCCATATGATCAGAGACTTGCAAGTCAAGCCACATGAGGAAAGGCTAAGAGGCTTGGGCCTCTTCAGCCTAAAACAGAGAAGACTGAGAGGGGACCTGGTAGCAGCTTACCACTATATCAGGGGAATACATCAAGGGCTCAGTGAACAACTGCTCACCAGGGCACCCTTGGGGTAAACCAGGAGTAACGGCCACAAACTCCTAGAAGACCATTTCAGGCTTAATACTAGGAAAGTCTTCACAGTTAGGGTACCCAGACTGTGAAATAAACTCCCTGAAGAGGTGATGCAATCACCTGCACCAGAAATCTTTAAGAGGAGTCTGAACAGTCACCTTACCCCAGTTGTCTTTGCTGCCTACTGCAGGGGGGCTAAAGCTAATGATCTTGCAAGGTCCCCTTTCAGCCCCTTACAATTTATGAATCTATGAAGGCTGTGACCCGGGAGCTGTCCCCAGTAAATAGGGACTGGGGGGGGACTGTAAATGTGTGGGGGGTTGTGTGGGGGTAGGGGGTCTGGTCAGGGAGTGTGGGTCCCCCCACAGAGCCTACAGCCCCCACCACTCCACAGGGCCCACAACTTACCACCACAACTGCAGTAGCCATGGGGTGCTCAGGGCCGCTGCAGCCGGAACACCCAGTGGTGCAGCGTGTCTCTGATTGTCTCAGAGCTGGCACTGCCTGTGCCACTTGGTGTGAATGCAGCCCAGCTGAGTGCAGTGATGTGCAGGGCCATGCAGCTTCAGGCAGCCCCTACACCTCTTGGGCTGTTACCTGGGCCAAATCCCACTCACAGGGACCACCCAATGCACCAAGCTGTGTCCTGCCTCCACAGGCCCCGCACACCATCAGGCCGGGCCAGTTCCATGGAGACAGGACCCAGCTCCTTATATCACATAGTCCCTGCGAATGGGACCCAGCCCTCAGTGACACATAGCTGAAGCCGCATGGCCCCACGCAGTGCCTCACCGAGCCAGGCCGCATCCACGCCAAGCAACAGAGGCAGCACTGGCTCTGAGGCAATTGGGGATGTGCTGCACCGCTGGGGGTTCTGGCTGCAGTGGGCCCTGAGTGCCCCACAGCTGCTGCTGCTGCAGGGGTAAGTTGTGGGCCCTGTGGGGAGTGGGGTTCTGCTGTGCATGGGGCGCATCTGGTCCATGCAGGGGGGGCAGTTCATGTGCTGTGCAAGGGGGGCTTCAACCTGTGGGGGGCAAGGGACCCACCCCTCCTGAGCAGCCCCCCACACACAGCCCCCCTATAATCAACCCACAATACCCACATCCCCAAGCCACCCCCACAAACCTCTCACCGACATACCCACCCACAAACCACAAACCCCACGCTCCACTCCAAAAGCACTACATCCATCCACAAACTCCCCCAACTGCCTCCCCCAAGCCAAATTGCTTTACACTTGTAAATATATCAGTAAAACATTGCTCAACTGGTCTCTCTCTATATAGTGGCGTTTCATTTTAATAGTGGAAGAACACTATTTTGGGTATTTTAATGAGAGAATTTGCATTTCTTATCAGAGTATTTGTAATTTGTAAACAGAGAATACCAGGATCTCTGCTGGTGAGACAAGTGGTGAGACTCATGCAGAGAAGCCTGTCCAGGGCCAACAGTGGGGACCCACCTGGAGGGCAGACAAGATGGCTGACCTGTTGGCCACTTGGGGCCAAGGGGACACACTTTAACAGTTCAAAAAGGACCACTGCAAGGAGCACATCTTCTGGGTGATTGCTGCTCAGATGGCAGAGCGGGGGCACCCTATCTGGGTCTGCCAGGGGCATGGCTTTGGGACCACAGGTCCAAGGGATTGGATGCTGTCACACATGGCAGCAGATCACAGCCAGGCATCAGCCCCCACTGCCAGACTGCTGCAGTGGGTAGAGGGTACAGGGGCCACTCCAGGCTAGGGCTACTTCAGCAGTCCAGTTGGTAGAAGGGGTAGCATCCCCAGATACCAAGCAGCCAGGCCTCAGGAGCTCCTGTCTAATTGTAACATTCAAATACCATGGGCCTTGAGGCCCACATGGCTATCTAGTAGCCCCTATTGTGTGGGGGCTAATGGGTGAACACTACAACAAAATACTTGGGACAACAAAGGCAAAAAACACAACAGGAGTGACATGAGGGTCAAAGGGTCAAAACATGAAAATGAGTGCACCAGAGGGGGACACCAAGCAGAGCCCCCCCCGGGGCACACCCACCAGTCCTCAAAGGCATCCAAGGAGTCAGTAGACACCGTCCACTGGTGCTCTGCCTGGAAACATGCACAGACAAGTGAGAATAAAGCAGCTCCACAGTCTCTAGGCACCTTCCCAGCCTCCTTCCTGATCAAGTACAGGCACTTGGTCAGGGCCAGGAGGAGGTTGACCAGGAGGATCCAGGGCTTGGTAGGGCTGCAGATGGGGTGACCAAAAACAAAATGGCAGGGGGTGAAATTCAAACAGAACTTAAAGAGGAGGTTCTAGAGGTGGAGGTGGAGGGGCTGCAACCTGGCACACTCAAAGGTCATGTGCGCCAGGGCTACCTCTGCCCGTAGAAGAGGCAGGAGACTGGTGTGTCTATGAAGCTCACCACATACACACCCATGGCAATGGCTCCATGGCGGAGCCACCAGCTGAGGTCCCCAGTGGCTGTGGGGTGAGCATGGAGTACAGACTCAGCCACTGGGGTGCTTTTGCTGAGCAGGTCCCGCCACTTGGTTTCTGGGTGGGACATGAGAGCAGCATGAGAGATTGTGTGGCACAGGAGTAAATAGAGATAGTAGCAATGAATGATGGAAAAGTGAACTGGTCTAGTGTCCTCCAACCAGCTTAGGTGGTAGAGTGGGGAGCATCATGAGGCCAGGCAAGGCACCAGCCCCATGACAAACTCCGGTGGGCTGGATGACACTGGGGAGTGGGGACTGCCACCATGCAGGACCTGGTCAACAAGGTTATATACGTTTGGCTGCAAGGTTTCAAACTACTCTAAGTCTGAAACCTTGCAGCCAAACATAAGTAACAGCAACAAAGCAGAAAAGCCTGCATGAAGAACTATAACCTTACTCTAAAATAGATTTTAAAGAAAGTATTTGAAAGTATTCTTGTTATGCAATTAGAAGCCACAGACCAGGACCCAATCATATAAGGCTCTGATGGGTTCACAGACATAGGAGGATGTAAAAGGAAACTATGGGACAGTATTCAAAGTGAAAGGCAGTAGTCTTCAGCACACTTGCAGCATAAATCTTGCCAGAATATTTACAGAGATCATGGCAAGGAAAAACACATTTATGGATGTTTCTGAGGAAGGATAAGTTGGTTTTGAAAATGTTTAACAGACATGATGATTATCCACAAAACTCAAGAGAATGGGCAGGTACAACCATGTAGGACTGCAAAAGCTGTCTTAACCATGTAGAGCTTGAGCTAATGGTTTGACACACCAATGGGGGCATCTACATGAGATGTTTACTGCATTGTAGACCAATTAGCTATGCAGTAAAGGTCACATGTCTAGAGGCACAAACCTATTAGTAAAATCAATTTACTCTGCAGCAGGGTAGTAAATACAAGTACTATCCTGCTGCAAAGTAGAAAACTCTACAGCAGCTGTGTGTAGACACTGCCCTGGCTAGCTAGGACAAGAAGGTGCATCAGTGCGGGGGCCGCCTGCCAGCTAGCCTTGCACTGAAGCACCCTCATGCCCCAGCCAGCCCCTCTTCAGCAAGTTAGCTGGGAGGGGAGCAACCCCAGGCCAGCAGGCTGACCTCCTATACCCATTGCCTGCTGGGGCTGCTCCACCCCAGCTCAATTGGCTGTGATCCCCAGTGCATGTGTAAAAACACACTTGGGAGCAATAAACTGTGGTTCAATCAGCACTAGAATTTATTGCAACACATTAATATGCACACGTAGATGCACCCAGGGGGAGAGAAATGGTTGGGGAAGGAGACAGGTCTGGAGTAGAAAGGCAGAAAGGTAAATATATGAGCTCTCCACAGAGAGATAATAGTTAAATCTCTGTTTCCAGGTGAGACTACTCAAACTTCATAGAACAGGGAAGAAAAAGAGGGAACACAGGACAGAGTTGGAAAGAGGTCAAGGAGGTACTTCTAAAAGACATGTAATATTCATGATTAAAGAGATAAAAAAAGGAATAAGAAACAACAGTCACAGAAGCCACGGGTACATAACATCTCAAAAAAATGAGCATGGTCAACTCTGCAAAGGTGACTGACAGTGGAAAAGGTGACAGGAATGAAAAGAACATATAATTTTCTCTTAAAAAATAGCAAAACTATGTGGAAAGATATTTATGGCCAGAGGAGGAAAGGATCACTGGTATAGAATTTAATTAAGTTGCTAAGTAACTAGGCAGCCAGATTCAGAACTGTTTTATTATCAGTAAATAATACAGGAGATAGACCTCTTTTCTTACAATCCCACAAGTAATACTAGATGCACAAGCAGAGGTATAAGTAGTCTTCAAGGCCAGTGGTGCCTAGCATAATAAAGTAATTAACCTCAGCAGTGACAAAGGCCTGGATAACTGTCAGTTTTCATATCAGAGAAGAACAGGTACAAACATGCAGCCAAAAGTAAAAGTAAAACATTGTTGGCTACTACTGCTACCTTGGGATCCAGTAGCAACTGACTTGCACTGTCTAAGCTTCCTGGAATAAAGCTGCCTATTTCTCATCCCTGAAGTGACAGAGCAGACAATGCTCCTCTCTATGGATGGTTCCCCTGGCCTGCTTTTGCCACATTTTTATCCAGATTGAACCTCAGCCAATTGACTCCTATCCAAGCCTCTATTATTCTAGCTGAGCACCAGCAGTTTTCCATCTGCAAGTAAAGAAAATACAAAGCAGAACTGAAAATATGAAGTGTCACAACACTGAGACTCAAGTTGTTTGACTGTCCCCTGGCAGCCTCATATGCACTTTAAATAATCAGGCAGGGGAGAGATGCACCTTATACACTAACTAAATCTCTTCTCTGCCTTCTGCATGATTTCAGACTAACATGGTTAATTACTTCTCTTTAAATATGAAGTTAGTTGCATAGACCTTTGCAGTGCAATGCACAAGACAGCATAACATGCCAAGCTGCAGCATTGTCATTTTTTACCAGCATGAAAAATAGTCAGTACTTTAAATAAAGGTAAGGCTGGGTGGCACCTTATAAATCATGGCAGTCCAACTTCAAAGCACTGGGGGGCCACACACTGCACCAGTTGTGGGCACCATGAGGGCTGTATGATATGCAGACCACACGTCATGTGGGCTCCTGGGATCTTTGCAGCATGCAACACCTTGCTGTGCAAACAGCTTAAGTACCCCCTGCTGCTGTGTGGTCAGTGTGAGCAGATCCCCTGCCTTTTTCCCCCACCAATGCATGAGTGCCCCTGCAGCAGCCACTGGGCAAGTGAGTTCCCTTCCCCTGCAGCCACATGATCACATTTCTTCCACTGTGAGGTGGAAGAGTCCATCCCTCACTGCTTCACAGGCAGTGCAAGTCCCCCATGTGGGCAGCCCAAGCCTCCTCCCTGCCACCCATTCAGTGAACTTACTAAGCTGCCTCTGGCTGTGCTGCTCCAAACCCCCCACTGCTGCCACAGAAGCAGGAACAATGTGGGGAGTGGTGGCCAGGCCCAAGCCATGGGCTATACATTAACCCCTTGTAGACTACATATGGCTTGCAGGTCACTAGTTGGACAGTGTTTTATAAGCTAACCCATTCAGAGAAGCATGAGCTCCTAAACTACAGCCTACTTTGTCAGATGCTACGAGTGGACTTAGAGAAAGAAGGGTACTAAACAGAAGGTGGAAACTTTCTATGGAAACTTAAAAACATAGACCACCTTCCCAGCAACACTCTCCTAGCCACCATGGACGTTACCAGCCTATATACCAATATCCCACACCAGGATGGCATCCAAACCTGCCTTATGTATCTACAGGAACAAGATGACAACTCAGAATAGAGACCTAAGATATTACTGACCTTATACACTTCATCCTCACACACAACAATTTTACTTTTAATAACCAACACTTCCTCCAGACAATGGGAACAGCTATGGGCATCAAAATGGCCCCACAGTATGCCAACCTTTTTATAAAACACCTCGAAGAAGACTTTCTCAAGAACTGCACCATCAAACCCTTGCTATACTTAAGATATATTGATGACATCTTCATCATTTGGACTGAAAACCTGCAATCTCTGATTCCATTCCATCAGAAATTCAACCATCACCATCCCTCCATCCGACTTTCTCTAGAATAGTCCAGCACCAACATCTCCTTTTTAGACACAATAAGTATCCAGAATCATAAAATACAGACCATGTTATACAAGAAACCCACAGACCAACATACGTATCTGCACAGAACCAGCAATCACCCTCAACACACCAGGAAAGCTGTGATATACAGCCAAGTCCTCAGATCCCACCGAATTTGTACTGAACAGAACACCCGGGATTGCCACCTCACCAAATTTAATAAGGCTTTCACCCAACAAGGACACTTCTCCAGAGAGATAGATCTCACGTTTGAAAAAGCCACTTGGATATCATGGGAAGAACTGCTGCAGTACAGAAACCTCCCCACATAAATCGTACACCACTGATTATGATGCATCACCCCTCCCTCGAACCTGTACAGAAAATCCTCAAACAATTGCAACACATACTAGAAAGAAACCCTATTCTTAAAGAGATCTTCCCAGAGCCACCCATCCTAGCTTTCAAACAAGCACCGAACCTCGCTAACCTCATCACCAGAAGCAAACTTCCTCAGGCCCAGAACACAGCGAATGGATCCAGACCATGCCATGACAAGAAATGCAAAACCCGCCAACACATCCCCACCACCCCCACAATTACTACAGCCCACAACAGAGCCATCAGCATTCCCCGATCTTACAGCTACACCTCCAGAAATGTAATCTCTCTCATCTAATACACCAAATGCCCTGATGGAAAATATGTAGGAGAGACCAAACAACAACTGCGTACCAGAATGAGTGCACACTGGAAATCTATCACAGACAGGAATACCCAGTTACCTGTGGGGGCACATTTCTTGCAAGAAAACCACTCTCTCTCCAATCTCTCAGTCCTGATCCCCAAAGGAAACTTACAAAACACTTCCCAGAGACAAGCCTATGAACTCCACTTCATCAACCTCCTGGATACTAAAAATCATGGACTAAATGTAGACATTGGATTTCTGACACATTATAACCTGCCTGACAGCTGACTCCCCAGGTACTTTTCCACTATTCATCCCCCTTCTCTCTTCCCCACCCCAAACGCAGCCTGCCTCTCACCCACTGACTCCTCAGTCTACATTTTCACTGACTACCTGTCTTGTATGCATACCAGCCCAGCCTCTGGCTTCTTTACTTTTCATTCCAGCCAGGAAAAGCACACACCAATTGCTGAAACTTTCTTAGCCTGATGATGGGTTTTTGAATCCAAAAGCTTGCTTTAAAATTGTTTTCCAAGTATTTAAGTTGGTCTAATAAAAGATACCAGATTCACCCAAAGAACCTTGTCTGCCTATGTCCTGTTGAAATTCTACACCTTTCTACTGCAAGTCATTCTGTCTCTCTCCACTCGCCTTAAAATAGTGAAAGCCCTACTTTATATAGGCAGGACAATCCCATGAAAGTCTCAATGCTACTGACATGTAGCTTGTAAATGCAAAACATACAATGATTGTATTGGTATGTTCCTTCCAATGAAAATAAGTATGGCTTTTGCAAAGAATGCAGCAAATGAGCACATGCATATTTACTCACAAGAAGGAGAGCACCCACTTACTATTTCCTTGTCAGAAGTAAAGGCTGCAACCTGGATAAAGTCAAAATGAAGTTGCATTAAAAATATCCACACAGAAATCCATTCCCTTGTAACATGGAACTTCCATTTCACCAACACACATATAAGAATGTGGCTTGAAGGCCTAGGTAGAGAGAAGGCAATCAGGACTCATAGTAGAGATGATATCTTTTATTAGACCAACAAGATTTTTGCAAAAAAAAGTTCTTTAATTGCAAGTTTGGAGGCACAAACACCCTTCATCTGGCATTGGAGAAAAGATTGTAAAAGTTCTCCTGGGCAGAAATGGAAGTTTATATTTCATCGGATTTCACAGAGGAGTCAATAGATGGAAAACTCGTCTCGGCAGTCGGTTCATAGCTGACATGAAGCCTCTCACCTCCTGTGAGGATCTGTGATTATGCAAATTACCTTGAAACAAAGGCAAGAGCAGGATCTTGGGTAGAGAGAGGCAAGGCACTATCTTAGGTAGATAGTGAAAGAATGTAGTGAATACAACACTTCCTGCATGTGCCCAGGAAGTTAGTCTGGAAGAAGGTCAGAAATTATACTGTTCCGTGCGACATTACCAGAATGTTACTCCTTATTTTACATAATGTCTAAAAAAAAGCTTGTTCTAATTGCCATGTAGGAAGACAGCAGTACAACTGCAAACCTAGCAAATCCTTTTTTAGTTGTGTTTAGATTCCTTAGTTGAAATAATAGTATGTACTTGCAAGAGGGACATTGCATGCTACTTGATTCCAGTAAAGAAAGAAGTTACACTTCCTAATTGGTATCTATTAGGAGTCACAGATGGCCGGACAAATGTCGTATCTGAACACTTGGCATGTCTGAGTTCCGTTTGGGGGAATCTGGGTTTGGGCTTGAGCCAACTGTTTGCAATTTTCTATTTTAGTAAAGCAGAAGGGTATTTAGAAGATTTTAATGCTATGGGAGTTAAAATCTTGGCTGGCTGAGACCCTTCACGTAAGACCTCACATAAGTCAATCTACACATGCACATATATACAAAGTCCCATGTCCATTAGCAAAAAAGGAAAGACAAGAAGATTCATATTTTTTTTTCCTTAAATACAACTAACTGTCACTGCAGCAGATTACATCCCATTATTTATGTAACACTTTAAACATATATAAATGCTATAAAACTTGCGCATTTTCTCTAAAAAACTGAAATTGGTTGAGCAATGTGTTTATTTCCATATCAAATTCATTTGCAGAAACACCTGATTCTACTAAAATAACTAAAAGGAGTACTTTATGACATTTTTTGCTTTAGCATAAAGATAAACCTAAAACATTTTCCAAAATAGCAATGGCTGAATTCTCATTTTAAAAAGTGTTACTCCATGTAATCCATGTAAGACATCCAAGGAAGCATGTCTTTTAAACAGCTGTTTATATAACACAGAGCAGTTATACATCAGCTTTCTTTATTGTATAAGTGGAATTTTCATCAACTAAAAAAGGGGGTGTTTAAAACAAATTAGTACCTAAATAGCCATTCAGTAAAGATAAAGCTTATAATTTAGGCTGAAAGAGTTGAAAGTTACATACCCACTAGCTAGGAAGTTCAGTGAGCAGCCACACTCTTGTCCTGCCAAATACTATACATCTCAAAATGGAGAGGAAATTCTTACACAAATTGGTTGCAGTGCTGAAATTGCCCAAGAGGAAATCCGTGCATCTTTGAAAAGTCATGACTACGTAAACCACAAGCCATAAGCTTGTAGTCACAGCAAAGACTGAACGCCATGCCAACCAGGAGAATTGATAACAAGGGTATACTAAGAGCAGAAAGACAATCTTAGGAAAGAGAGGGACCCCTGAAAACATGAGATGGTATTTCATATGGTCACATTTTCATAGATTTCATAGACATTAGGGCTAGAAGGGACCTCAGAAGATCTTCAAGTCCAGCCCCCTGCTCCAGGGGTAAGATGTCAGCAGGGGTCATAGGATCCCAGCAAGATAAACATCCAAATGTCTCTTGAAGACATTCAAAGTAGGTGCTTTAACCACCTCTGGCAGCAGTCTATTCCAGACCTTGCGGGCTCAGACAGTAAAGAAGTTCTTCCTTATGTCCAGCCTGAAACAGTTATGGAGGAGTTTGTGACCATTTGACCTTATCACCCTTTGGGGCGCTCGAGTGAACAGACGTTCTGCCAGATCCTGGTAAGCACCCCTTGTAAACTTATAGGCGGCCATCAGATCACCCCTGAGCTTGCGCTTTTCTGGGCTGAAGAGTCCCATGGCTCTCAGCCTGTCATCATAAGGTCTGTTTTCCTGACCTCTGATCATGCACATGGCTGTTCTCTGGACAGCCATGCTTCTCCACATCCTTTTTGAATTGTGGAGCCCAAAACTGGACGCAGTACTCCAGCTGTGGCCTCACCAAGGCCGGGTACAATGGGAGAATGATGCCCTGGGATTTGCTCGAGAAGCATTTATGGATGCAACCCAGCATTTTGCTCGCTTTACTAGCTGCAGCATCACATTGATGGCTCATGTTCATCTTGTGGTCCATCGTGACCCCCAAGTCCCTTTTGTCCATAGTGCTAGCCAGCATAGCACTGCTAAGCCTATAAGTATGCTTCAGGTTTTTCTTCCGAAAGTGGAGAACCTTGCATTTTTTGGTGTTAAACACCATCAGGTTCTCGTCCACCCATTTCCTGAGCCTGTCCAGGTCAGCCTGGATAACCCTCCTGTCCTCAGGTGTGGATGCTTTACCCCAAAGTTTGGTTTCATCACTGAACTTGGCCAGTCCACTTCTGACTCCAATGTCCACATCATTAACGAAGACGTTGAATAGTATACGCCCAAGGACAGAGCCTTGAGAGATCGGACTGGTCACAGCACACCACAATGATTGATTTCCATCAACCACCATCCTCTGGGTCTGACCATGGAGCCAATTCCCCAGCCAGTGGATCATCATGAAGCCGAGGTTGCAGTTGGCCAGTTTTGCTAAGAGGTGAACCTGGGTTACCAGATCAAAGGCTTTTTTAAAGTCAAGATATATGACAACAATCTCTTCTCCCTTGCCCACGTGATAGGTTACCTGGTCATAAAAGGAAATAAGATTGTTCAAGCAAGACCTACCCACAAAAAGCCTGTGCTGGCTATCCCTTAGGATGTTGCCATCAGCCAGTCTGTTAAAGATGGCCTCTTTGATAATCTTTTCTAAGACCTTCCCAGGGATAGAGGTCAGGCTGATGGGACTATAGTTTGCCAGATCCATTTTCCTCCCTTTCTTGAAGATAGGCACCACATTGGCCTTCTTCCAGTCTTTGGGCACTATACCAGAGCACCAGGAGTTCTCGAAGATCCATGCCAGGGGCTGAACTATGATGCTTGCCAGCTCCTTGAGTACCCTGGGGTATAAACTGTCAGGGCCAGCTGACTTGAAGGTACCCAGCCTCTTAAGGTGTTCCTTCACAAAATCAGCATTGATGGAGGGTAAGGAATCTCCCTTAACCAGGCCTTCCCGTCCCATAATGGGCAGGGGAGTCCCTTGGGACTGGTGAAAAATTGACACAAAGTACCCATTTTCACTAAGACTGAAAGCATGAAGCCAAAACAAGGACCCTTAAGTCTTAGGGTCATTAATAGGTTTAATTGATCTATAGTCACAGCACTTCTAATCTGCTTACTGTAGGCATGTGACCTTCAGGCATGAAATAGAATTTAATTAGAGAAAGCAGAGATAACCTCTAAATATCACCCGATGATCTGCTATATATTTTGATATGTAGTATAGAAAAGTGGTATAACAATCTGAAGAAAATGTAAGATATATTCTATAGAAAGGTACGTCACAAAAATATATCAATTAATTAATTTTTTTACACTTCAGTTTGCTTTTTCAAATCAATTGTATGCTATAGACAGACTTCTGTAAAAGGATGAAGGAATTCCTATGCATCTCCTCAGATCTATCGCCACTTACATGAGAAAAGTCCCATGGTCTTGAGAAAGATCAAGGAAACATCCAGGACACAGAACTGTTATTGGGCAAACTTCTTAAATTTGGAGGTCTATTTCAGATGAGCACTAACAACCTTAGGTCTATAAAATTAGGATCAGCTTGAATTAGTTCTTGCATGGTATAACTGTATTGCTAGCTATAATTGCAATCCAGAAGTACACTGGATGCATCTACATGTGCAGTTGAAACACTTTAATGTTCCTGTGCAGTAAATTAAGGCATATTAAGTGTAGGCCAGGAATGCACCTACACAGATTTGTACCCAACAGGAGGAGTCAAGTCCAGGGCTGCTCCTGCCCTGCTCTGCCCCACCCCGCAGCAGCAAGGGGGAGCTGCATGTTCTGGCTGCAGCTGCCAAGGTGCCAAGGGTTGGTGAGGGACAGGCTCAGGCTGGTAGGGGACACAAAGTGGAGGGTGGAGAGGGGAGGCTTAGGCTGGCAGGAGGCACTGTCCCAGGAGCCCATGGGCACCACGGATGCTCCCTGACCTGCCCTCCCCCACCTCCCCCAAACCAGCAGTGGCAGCCAGGGCACTGCATCTGTGAGGGACTCACAAACCACCTTCTTCTCCACCCCCCACAGTAGGGTTCCTGGGCAGCTGTCCATATACTCCAGGCCCATAGGGCAACTCCAAGACCATGCACAATATGGACAGTTAGCAACAAACACAAAACTTTATTTCCCTCCACCACACAATAACAGACCTCCCTGCCTCCCCAACAACAGGTTCCTTCCTTCCTCAACAGCACACTCCCTCCCACCCACCAATATACCCCTTCCCTAACCCCCACACGCACCAACAATAAAGGACCTGCTTCCTATGCAACTATGTACAATGTGCTTTGTCAACCATTGTGGAGTAACAGTGGGGTGGAGGTGCCTATGGCACAGATCGCAGGGAGAGGTGCCCAGCACTCCAGCCTCTGGCAGCACCACCACAGTTGTGGAGGCCACAGTGAGGCTGACAGGCTGAGGGGCTTGCTCAGGGGTGAGGGTAGGCACTGCCCGGCCTGCTCACCCTGCTCCACCAGTAGGGATCATGTGCAAAGATGGCCCTCCCACTCAGGCACCACATGGAGGCCAAGCAAGTGGCAGGCAGTAGCCCAGGTGGGGGGCCAGGCCACTGGGGGACCTGGCTCAGGAGCAGGAGTTGGGGGCCTTGGCCACTGCAGATGGCACTGGACCTCATCCCAAGCCCACTGAGGGGTTTGACACTGGGCCCTTGGTGGCTTCCAGGGACCAGGTGGGGCAAGGTGCTGGGCACTAGACAGTATGAAGCTGACTGCCAGGGCCAGGGTGGTGTCCACTATCTGATGATCCTCCTCAGCTGCCTCCATTGCATGGGCCACCATGGCAGCCTGCTGCTCCTAGGCCTCAAGCAACCTCTCAAAGATGGTGATGTGCCTTTTCTTGAGGGTGAGGAGCCTCTCCTGGAGGGCACAGTCCTCTTGGGCTCTCTCCAACTCCAGGTCCTGAGCCCACCAGACCCACAAGTCTGGGACTCCATGAGGTGCTCCTCCACTGCTGTAACCAGGCAATTCAGCAGCTGGGTGGAAAACTGCCTCTGTACCTCTGCATCGCCCCAAACAATGAAGTTGGCAGTTTCTTACCTGATCCGTTTGGGGCCCTAGGATGCTGCCATTGTAGCTGCTTCCAGGGGCCTTGGAGGCTCAGGCAAGGATTCCAGGTGCTGGCAGGGCTTGACACATGCATGCAGCAGAGGAGCACGGTACTCACAAGGCAGGCACCTGATGGCAGACTCCCTGGGGCCACAGCCAGGGTCTGCTGTGACTAGCATGTATGATCAGCTTCTTTGAGCTTATTATTTTGTTCTGAGTGATAATGGATCTAGTATGCCATCCACCAAACATCAAAAACAAACCCTACATTTGGGTTTGCTTTGATCCTGTTGTGAAGACAGCATTATACTCATATTATTACTCTATATATGCAGTCATGTGGCTCTAAGGTTCTGCAAACTTCTATAGTTAATCCTGATTAGAAAGGAGAGTAATCCTACCTTATACTGGCAGAACAACATCCACAGAGGGTTTATACTACTATAACTATATTGGTTTAAAGAGGGGGTGCTGCTGCTGCCCACATTTTTTTTTTCACACATTGAATTCAGCACCAAGTTTACTCTTTTTACTGAGCAAAAATATCTTATTTAATACCTAGTTATTGTACCATGTTAAAGTGATGCTAAAAGAAGTCAATGTTTGGAAATTCTTACCAGTGTACTTTTTAAGAAGCACCATTACATTCCTCAGAATAAGTACATGCTATATGATCAATACTATTATCTTTTGATCAGAAGGAATTGTAGGTTTCTTACTGTGTTATATTTTTCAGCTTTCATTGACAAAGGCTCCAGCCCTTTGTCTAGAAATAGTCAGAGAAGATTCCCATACCTCATTCAAGGGAGAAATGAATTTGAAATAGAAGTGGAAATAAATGTCACAAGCATTTCAGTTTCCCCTAATCCTAACTATTTAACATACAAACATTTCTAGAGAGTAGTCTACTTTCATCTTTCTATAACTTGAGGGTACATAATGAGAGAAAAGATAAGTACATGCATATTCAGATCTGCATTGCCACTTTAAATGTTTGAAGGGCAAAATGCTCAGCAGAACAATCTGTACTGAACTTTTATTCCCCCATCTCATAAAACAGAAAAAAGGCAGTCAATTAAAATACACGATTGCATATTCAAAATCAATGCAAATAAAAATTAAAATGTGTTTATAATATATGGAACCCATTGTCATGGTAAATTGAAGTAAAAACCTTAATATTTAAAAAAAGATTTGAACATTTATCTAGATATTCATAACATCCAGAGGTATCATATTTAATGATGATCTTGGATGGAACATTGAACTTCAGGGTCTAGGGCTTAAATTGATTAATCTTAAAGAGCAGGGGGCATATCTACATATGCTTATTAATGCACAGCAATAAACTTCAGAGTTTATTGCTCCCAGGTGCACATCTGCATGTGCACCCAGGACTGCAGCATGTTGAGCTGGGGTAAAGCAGCCCCAGTTGGCAGGAAACCCAGGGGGTCAGCTTGCCAACCTGGGCCTGCTCCCCCACAGCTCAACATGCTGAGGAGGGGCTGGCTGGGGCACAAGGATGCCTCAATGTGGGGCCAACCAGCAGGCAACCCCTTCACTGAAGCACCCTTGTACTCCATCCAGCCTGGAAGCATCTACACATGTGCTGCTCCAGAGTTTTTTACTCCACAGCAGGACAGTCCTGGTATTATCCAAGGACAATCCTGTTGCAGACTAAATTAGTTTACTCCAGTCTACTAGGGGCATGTAAACACTGAAATGCATAGGTGCCAACTTTGATTTTGCCAGTGGGTGCTTAAAAAAAAACAACCAAAAAACCCTGGCACTTTACTTTTAACTCAGTGTGTTCCTGCACCAAGCCCTGTGCATGTCCAGAAGAGGAAGCGCATTATTTCTACCCGGCTCTGTGACATCTATAAAGATCAGGCACTTTACTGGGGCTTTCTTCGTGCTTTTATCTAATAGATGATTGAATCAGTTTTAGCTAAAAGCACCAAAAATCCCCGCTGAAGTACTCAATCTTTTCAAAAGCTGCAGAGCCAGGCAGAAGTCACACAGTGGTGCTTCCAGTAAAACATGTTTTGGGGTTTTTTTGTTTGTTCTCTAAAATCTGTAAGCACCTCCATGGATGCTGAGCACCTGCTAATTTTTTTGGTGGATGCTTCAGCCCCAGAGCACCCATGGAGTTGACACCTATGCTGAGATGTCTACTGCACAGCTAATTAGTCTACTGTGCAATGTCTTGTGTAGATGTGCCCAAATGAAACTCACTGTAGAGAACAGATTATGCTATACATGCTTATCATGGTTTATTATGCCATACATGCTTATACCCCTTGGAAGCATCTGGTATTGCCCCCAGAGACAGGCATATGAGTTTTGCCATGGCAACATGTCTAGGCCCACCAGCCACTACAAGCCCCTCTTGGTGGCTAAAGGAAGACCACTAAGTGCTCAACAACAGATTTCTTGGAACAACAAAGACAAAACAGGAATGGGAGTAAAGGTTATAGTTAATAACCAGGGCTCCAAGGGAGGACACCAAATAGAGAACCCCAGCCAGTGCCCACTGTTCCCTGAAGGCCTAGCAGGAGTAACTGAATGTCACCCATTAAAACTCTACTCAGAGCCATACACAGATGAAAGAAAGGAAGATGGCTCCAGAGTCACCTGGACCACTTCCAGCCAGCACCTTCTTCCTTGTCTAGTATATGAACACCTTGGTCAAGGCGTGGAGAAGATCAGATAGAAGGTCACAGGATTTTAGTGGCCATCTGACAGGGTAGGCATAAATTAAAGGTGCAGGGAACAATCCAACTGGAAGCAGCACAGAGGTTTATGAGGTGGTGGAAGAGGGTCCATAGTCCCATTGGCTAGAGACAGACATTCAAAAAGCCTGAGCCTGAATTGATTCACTCTTTGCGGGTTAGTCTAAGCTTAAATTAAATTGATTCATAACTGGGCAGACATTCTCTGTTAAAACAGGAAATGCAGGCATGTACCTGCAGTGGCTCAAGCCAGAAGCTGGGGGGTGCTAGAGTATGCCTGCCAAAGGCGGTGTCAGGTGGGGGGGGTGGGGGGAGAGAGAGGCACCCTCCAAGGCTCTCACCCTTTTCTGCTGGAGTGGAGGGGGTGTGGCCAGGCACCAGCCAGGGCTAGCACAACACCAGCTGGGGGGGAGGAGGGGACTGCTGCCAGACTGAGGAGTGGGAATGGGAAAAAAAGTCCTTTTTCTGAAGCAAGTATGAATTGAACACAATAAATTGCAAAGCATACAACAGGGAACTACCAAAAAATTTCACCTAAGCTAAGATACAGCCCAGTAAAACACAGTATACACAACTTAGTCTAAAATATAGAGCAGAAAAACAAGAGAAAGCCTTGCATAAGTCTTACTAATCCTGAGGGCAGATTGTCTCCTTACAGCCTCACATTCAAAAAGGCTGGATTTAGGTTTTACAGGTTGTGCTTTATAATGTAAATGTAGCTGTCTGCATTCTTTGGTCTGCAACTTCCAGCCAGAAGCTGTCTGAAACTTCCCTTAACTCCATCTCCAGCACATGTGTGATGATTGTCAGCTCTTTGCCAATGTCCCTAACGGGCCTTCTTAAGTCGCTTCTGGGAGCTCTGCTTTCCTGGTCATTGGCTACTCCCCTTCCGGACTTGCGTGTTACCATGGTTGTTTGTCCTCCCGTGTCGCCAATCCCGTTCTCGCCTGCCACGACTCATTGTTACACCAGTGGGGCAGGGCTAGTTCACAGGTCCCTTGGTGGCCCAGGCCTGGCCCGCCAGTTGCACACAGGGCTCTGCCACCCCTACACCCTGGCCTCACACCACCTGTGGACTCTACATCCCCATGCCCACTCAGTGATGGTTCCTCAGGCTTCTAACATGGCTCTCGTCTTTGAGTTCCCCAAAATCCTTGGGATACTCCTGCCCTGATGTCGATCCCTTCACACCAGCCTGAACCGGTGTCTCAGTCACCACCACAATAGGTCCCACACCACAAACCCTTCACCCTGTGCTCCCCGTGCTACGCGCCTCCTCTAAGAGGTTTTAACGTACTAGCTACCTCACTGACCCTCCACCAGCTCCCTATTAGCATGAACAGGAGTGGCACCTCTCAGCCGCTTTCTAGTTGCCCACTCATTCCCTTAATCAGCTTCCGCTGCTCTCGGCAGCTATCCCGCCCCGATCTCCCTCCAGCCAGGTGGTCCTTTGGTCTCTTGCCCCTCTTCAGCATAGCCCACACCCACCGCCTCGGCACTTACTTCGGGGTCCTCTGAATCCTCCTGGGTTGTCTCAATCTTCATTCACTCACCCGGTCCATCACTTCGGGGTCGACCCGCCGGTGGCCCAGTCATCAAGCTTCCTTTCCGAGTCACTGCTCCCTCCGGCACGCTGGCTCTTCTCTGTTTGTCCAGCGGGGCCCACGCCATGGATGGCCCTGACAGCCATCTGCTCTCTGTGCTATCCGCTGCCTCCGGAGCAGCGGCTGCCATTTTTAAATCCGCCGGCCAGCATCTGACATCGCCATCAGCTGCTGGCTGCAGCTGTACGTAGAGGCGGCTAACAAGCCACACGGGTTCTCCCTCCATCTCTGCGTCTCTCCTGTCCTGGGCTCCAGGTAAGTGTCCCTTGCTACCTCAGCCCCCGGGACAGCCAACACTTCCCACCTCTCCGTCTGGTCCTGCAGGTGTTAGCTCTGGGCTCACAGGTGCAGGTCTTGGATCTGCATGCAGGGGAGTAGTCCACTCTGGGACCACTGTGGAAGAACTGGTTAATCCCTCCCTGGCTGCAGGCAAACTGGGCAGAGGGTGGAATTAACTCCATCCCTGCCTCACTGCAGGAAAGCCATGGAGGTGTGGCTGTTGCTGGCAAACCCCAGCTGTGGTCTGCAGGGTTTGCCAGCAGGGTGGACGGAGAGAGGAATTTGCCTTGGGGACCTTGGCAGGCCAGCATCTGGCCATGCCCCAACCCTGCTTGGGCTAGAGAGCAGAGGGGAGGGACCAGCCCAGCTCTCTGGAGCAAAGCTCAGCCCAGAGAGCATGCTGGGATGCTGGAGGTCTCGGATTTAGCTTAAACCAGCAAGGAGGTCTGGGACAGATAGTGTACAAACAGATTTGAGCCAAATCAGTTAAGTCTGATACTACATTCAACCAGGTTTATCTCAAATCGGTTTCAGTTACTTTCAAACTGATTTATGTACACTGAATGTCTGTTCTGTTACAAGTTTAACCCAGCTTCTGATCACTTAAACCAGTTTATGTGTAACTTCTGTCCTTAGCCATAAGAGATAGGACACAAATGGGTGTTTAGTCTGATCAAATACAGCAATTCCTGCATTCTTACAGATAAACAGACAAACAGAAAGTAGGTCCCTAAGGCCTGGTTATCAGGCAACAAGGTTGCCAACAATCTATAAACTTACAGACAGTCCATAAAAATTGGTAAAAGTACTTATGTGTAACGTCCATAAAAATATTTAGGTGTCCTTAAAATTTACATATGGTTGGCCACCCTGCTTCTGCTCACTGGAACCTTCAGGTATTTGCAGAAATGCTTTGGATATTGTGTGTACAGGAAGGGAAATTCTTTTTCCTGCTCCTTTTCTTAGGGAGGGAGGGGAAGAAGCAGGAAGGTGGGCAAGGTGAAGGAAGGCTTGGCTAGCAAACAGCATGTCCAGAGCAGAAGGGTGGGGTTTCAAGTGCCCCCATCCTGCACTCAAATCCCCCATTCTTTCCTGTCTACCTTCTGGTGCATGCTGCACCTCCTGTATGTTCCACTGCCTCCTTCCAGGCTCCTACACAGAGAGGCTCACAACAGCAACAGAGTGGAGGAGCAGACTCTGCTGCTGCAACAGGTCAGAGAGCAGCAACTTCAGCAAAGGGGGCAGGGGCTACTCATATCCCACTCACAACAGCAGCAGGCTTCTCTCTGCTATTTCTGGCAAGGAGAGGAATAGTCAGGTGATCCGTTGCTCTTTAATGTTCCTTTTGAGGGAGCAAGCAGTGATTTGGCAGAGGTGAGACATTACACAACGGGGGGATGGGAGACATACACCCCTAGCTTTCCTGCTTCTTGCACTGAGAGGATTTATTTGGGGGACAGAAGCTAGTACCTGAAATGGTTTCTAGAGCAAATAGGCAGGCAGACAATTATCAGGTGATGCATTTAGGGAAGTTGTCTCTCTGTGGGTTCAGCAGTGGATTTTTCTTCTCCCACTGTCCTTTGCCCAGGAGGGCCTTAGTTCTTACTAGTGGAGGAAGTATTTTGCTTTATAGGAACACAGCAAGAATGTGGGTGTGACAAAAGTGTTATGAATTGCTGTGTTTAATGACATTGGGACTTGACAAAAATGGGATGTAGGGGAAGGGAATAAAGTACTCTTGCCTATGAACTACACAAATTAAGCATGTGTTTTTGTGCTTTTCACTACCTTTACATTAAATAAAAAGTAAATTAGTAAAAAAGTTTGGTTGTCTGTAAAAATTTGCAGATAGAAAGAAAAAAAAATTTCTTGGGTTGGCAATCCTTGCAGGGAAGTCTCCAAGCATTTGTATGAATTGCATTTTAAAAATTTACTTCGTACTTTGTGCAAGTAATGATAGAGTGTGACAGGAGTTCTTTGCAAATATAGAACTGGCACAGAAGTGGAATTATTATACCTGTGAAAACAGAGCAAATACTGGATAATTGTGTATGGGTAGCTATGAAAGCAGTTCCCCTGCTGAGAAATGCAAGTTACAGGCATTAACTCAAGTATAAACAGCTAGCAAGAGTTTTCTAGAGACTCAGTTCAATAAGCTGGATTGGTTATGCAAAGTGAAAAAGCACCTCTGACCATGAGAATGCTTGCATTAGGGACACAAAGGCTAGGGACAGAAGTTACACATAAACCAATTTAAGTGATCAGAAACTGGTTTAAACCTGTTATAGCACATAAGTTCAGTTCACATAAACCAGTTTCAAAATGTAGTATCAGACTTAACTGATTTGGGTCAAACTGGCTTATGCAACTTCTGTCCCAGATTCCTTTCTGGTTTAACTTAAACAAGAGTGCTCCAGCATCCCAGCATGCTCTGCAGCCCTGGGCTGGACTCTGCTCTCTGCTCCAGAGAGCAGGGCTGGCCCCGCCCCTCTGCTCTCTAGCCCATGCAGGGGTGGGAGTATGGCCAGTCACATCCTGGCACGGCCCTGTTAAGGCAAGGAGGGCAAGGAGGAAGTTAATTCTCCCCTCCTTTCCCTCCCACCCCCCCACCCACCACAGCTGGAGTCTGCCTATCTGCAGGCAAGCAGAGGAGGTGGAGTCAGCAGCCAGGGCTCACAGACCACAGCTGCGGTCCCTGGGGGTAAAAGGGACTGGAGGAGGAATTAAGTCCTTCCCTGCCCCCTTCACCTTAATGGGACCATACTGGGATGGTGTTTGACCATGTCCCTGCCCCCACTGCTGAAGCAGCAAAGGGAAAGAGTGGTACAGCAGCCTCTGTCAGTGTGCCCCAGCGAATGAAAAATAAAACCTCTCCCACATGTAGGGGGTTTATTCCCCCTCTCCCTTCCCTGGCCCACTGGCACAGACCACAGCCAACCCAGCATGGCCCTGTTAAGGGTAAGGGGGCAGGGAGGGAGTTAATCCTCCTCCTCTCCCACCAGGGGACTGCAACCAGGGTGGAGTGCCCCCCCCTTCCTGCCCCACCCCCCATCACCAGCATGGGGCAGGGAGGGGGGCTGTGTGTGGTGCTGGAGGGGGACTCTTCCCTCTCCTCCCCTCCACCCCCACCCCAGGATGAGGACTCTGTGTGGTGCTGCCCAGCCTAACCCGGCCTGGGCATGGGGAGTGGCTGTCACTGAGCTACAGTCACTGGGTAGGGCCCCACCCCCTTGACCCAGGCAGGCCCCACTCAGGCCTCTTGGGAAGGGCCCCATTTTGCAAAGATTGAATCAATTCAGGCTCAGGCTTTTTGAATGTCTGTCCCTAGCCAAATGCAAGAATCAGTACTAATTAAAAACTGGGTATATGAAGTGGAGCAAATAGGGATTATAAATTCACTCCAAGAAAGGGGACTTCCATCTTGCAGAACAAAATACAGTAAAAAATTTACTTTATTCCAAACCCAAACAAAAAATTTTCCATGGGATGGAAATATTTAGAGGAGGTGGACCTGTTTCACAAGAAATTAATTACAATTTTCTTAAAACTTCTGGCCCAGCTCCCCAGTCAGGCAAGAGAGGAGCCAAAGATCTAGCGAGCTTCATCTCTGGCAGCTTGCTAAGTGGGTCAGAAAGAAGCCGGGAATCTCAGGAAACAAGACAAGTAGAAGCCCCTGGAAGGCTGAACAGAAAAGAGTATCCTGGGAAGCCTGGAAGACATGCTGCCAGGAAACAAAGGGTCCCAAGAAACCAAGCAGACGGGGCAGCCTGACTTGTTTCCATTGAAAATTCAAATAGCCTTGACATAATCCTGCAGAATGTTTCTATCCAGCAAATGAGGGTTTTTCCAATGAAAAATTGTTCTGCTGGAAAAATCTTGGCCAACGTATAATATTTCCTCCATACAGATTCTGTTAACAGTAATAGGTATTATATGCATCCCAACGAAAGAAGCAACTTCGGTATCTTAAATAAAATTCTTTACCAGAAATGGTCAATGTCTTTATAGCACACAAATATTCTGCTAATCTTTATTTCTGACTGCAAAGGGAAAACAGGGTATCCAGCAATCCTTCCCTTCCAATCGATTGCCTATTCAAGTAAAAAGCTGGTAGATATAGGAAGAGAATAAACCCACAGAGAGCAGCCTGCTCACCATGCTTCACACAAAACTGCAGAATGTTGTGATTATGACCAAAGACTGCTCAGACCACAAGTGGGAAGACACAACTGTTTTCAACCAATATGATTCAGATTTGCCGTACGTATGGAACCAGTTTCTTCTGGCATCTAAACCCCATCCCAAAAAACCTACCCCCAAAAAACCCACATGATATAAGACTAATACTTTAATCTCCCAAACTAAGAAAGTTCCAAGTAACACTCTCCATGGTTTTTTTTCTCTTTTCACACCACTATAAAGTAATTTTGTAACTCATAAAACCAGCCAATGTTTGAAAATTTTAGTATTGCTATGATACAAAGAGGCTGGAGGGATTTAACTCATTTCAGCTGAAGCTTTACATTTCCACCTTTCCTGTGTTCAGGTCAAACTCTTAGTAGCAGAAAAAGATAGTTGACTGTGTTAGCCTGAAGTTAAGCATTTCAGGTCTTGGCTAAGTCCCTGCCTAAAGCCTTGAAAACATACAATGAACTTTGGGAGATTATTTTAGAACAGGCTCTAGTCCCAAGTCAGCCACTTAGCATGTGATTTTAGATAAAACAACAAACTTTTCAGCATCTTAGCTTCTCCACTGCAAAGGGGCTATAAATACCATACTTTCTCACTAACAGGTAAGAAGCACACCTTTTTTGTTTTTGATAGGCAGCATGGAACAAAAACAGATTTTTCATCAAAAATATTAGTGAGTTACTAAGTAGCAGCTTCTGTAGGAGGTACTGCTGCCAGAGGAAACAGAAAGTGTCCACAGCCATCAGTGAGAGTCCCACACTCAAAACTGCAAAGCTACTTTTGCTTTTCCCCAACAGAGACAGAAGCTGCTATTACTGTACTTATACAGTAATATAAATACAGATTATAATATATATTCTAAATTCCAGTAGCTGAATTTTAGAAAAAGGTAGGCATCTTATGTGAGAAAATATGATAATAACTTCAGAGAAATGTTGCTAAGCAATCAATGCTTTTGTAGTATTTGGAGGGCCTTAAATTGGAACTGCACAGGAGGGCAATAGATTATATTTTCTCACATACAACATACTGTATCCAGAAAGTACATCATTGGAGGAGACAGTTTGGGTGAGGTAGCTGGAACCAGGAACTTCCTGGCACCACACTTCCTGGACACACTATGTTCCCAAGAGGACTTAATCTATGTCACACTATCAGCCATGACTCTGGAAAAGTCTTTTTTTTAGTGTGTTCTGCCTCCAAAAACAAGGTGTGCATTTAATCTGGGGGCATGTCGAATGTGAGAAAATAGAGTTGTTATGTTTTCAAACAGCATTAAAGGTAACAACAACAAAAATGCAGAGCTTAGGGTAGAGGATCTTGTCAGAGTGAAGAAAAAAAGTTGATTCAATGCTACAAAATAAAAAAAAAAATCTAAATATAGTTGCTGAACCCAGCTGAGATGAAGGAGCTGGATACTATTGGCAGATGTGCAAAAATCTAAATCTCAGTGAATGTTTTCAGCTCACATACTACATAAGCATTATGCCACTGTATCTTTTTACCTTTGACAAAACAGACTTGCAGCCTCTTCAGTCACACAGGTATGGTAACACAACACTGTATTGTACATTATCACTTCCAGGATTAGCCTCACAATCTGTATTATTGCTATGAAAGTGCTTGTGCTTGATTTTGTCATGATTATCTGTAACAGTCCCTTGCAGAACTAGAGAACTGCAAAGTAACACTTAATGAACATGGTGGTGAACTGAGACTGTATATTATGCAAAGTATACTCTTTTTAGTAGATGTTGTTCTCCCCTGTTCATATATTCCATCTGTCCTGTCTAATCATCAGAGTTTCTTGAAGCTTTTTAACCACAAAGTTTTCTCACCAAAACACGGGGTTTTCCTATCATCATGGGAAAATGTTATTTCAATTTGAATTAGTTTTTAATTTTTGATGGGTAGTTTTAGAAACTAAACTGATATTTTTGCTTATTCAAATTTTTGTTCCAGTTTAGTTATGGAAAAAATAAATTTGAAAGGTTGAACTGTGGGGTTTTCTTCCCCTTTCCCTTTTATCTCCACCTAAATGCAACAGCATGAATGATGGGGTTGTTTGACTGGCTGGTTTTATTCTTCCACTTTTAATTTCTCATTTTTCCTCTCTTACTTTTCAAAACATCTCTACATCACAGAAAATGTGGGGCAGAAATATGTGGAGGGGGACCTATGCTTTCTAGAATCATCAATTCTCCTGCATTTCATGGTAATACAGGGAAAGGGGAAAGGGTGGGGGGAATGAAAAAACCACAATTAAAACATATTTGTTTTCAAAACATGAAATTAAATTAAAGTTTGAAAGAAAAAAAAAACATCATTTAGAAACATTCTTTAAAATTGAAAAGATTCTAAGCCCACTTTTCAAATGAACTGATTTTCATTTTAAATGAAGTGATTAACAGAGGTAAAACAAAAACATTTCAACAAGCACTACCTATTATAAAACTGAAATGTGACCTGTCCTCAAAAGAGACTTTTTATTCTTCATTTCTACAGCACTTGACACAAAGAGGTACCAACCCAATTGGAATATAAATAAAAGGAAAGGATCCATCTATAGATATGAATATGGAGTTTAACCATTAATAACTGTTATTCTGTATGGGCCTGACCTGGAGTCCACTGAATTCCATGGGCTTTGGTTCCAGTCCTGCATGCCAGAGTCAATTATAAATGCTAATAGGATGAGACTTTGAAATTTTAAGTTTTAACCTTCATTATGGACAATGCAGTTGTGACTCTTTTTCATAAATTTAAAATTAGAAACAAAAAAAGATTCAAATTATTTCATGTTTCTGTTTGTCTCTCAAGTTGCGCCTCAAGAATGATTTGCATTCAGCTATAATGTCTCAACACTGAATCCATTCCCAAGTGTTCTCTCTTTGTATAAGCATACAGGACATAATTCATTGCAAGTGTTAAGCTATAAACTCCTAAAGTACAAGATTTATAATGGGAATGGTAATGACTCCTTGACTGTAACAGCACCCTCTTCTCAGCTGCGTGCTTGTCAGCTTTCATACATATTTTCAGCTCAGGTTGCAAACATCAAGTTTGTTTTTTGTTTTGGGGTTGGGGTTTTTTTAAATCTTTTCTACCTCCACTTTATTCCTTCCTTGAGCATGGCAAATAAGGTGTCTGCATGAAAGAGTAACAGAAGTCCCTTCCCTCTTACTTATTGCCCTTTTTCTCTTCCCCCTCTCCCAAACTTCTTCCACTCCCAACAGATTTGCATTCTTCATTAGCAGAATCAGCTGACAGCAAGGTGGAGGCAGGAAATAGTTACTGAGACATATTAAGAAATACTTTACTTATGTTAGAGCAGGGACAGGCCCACGGGTTAAATCCAGTGACCAGTGGACTCCACTTCCCAGCCGCCCCTGTGTATGGCTGTGGCTGGTCTCCATGGAGACCCCAGCCAAAGCTGCACGTGAAAGCTCAAGGCTAGGGTTGCCAAGGAGGCCAGCTGCAGCCAGTCTGGCAGGGCACATGGCAGAGCAAGGCAGCTGCCGGGATCTTGCGGAGGGGGCAGCTTGCTCTGGAGCTGGGGCAGAGCTACAATTTGTAGCCTGAATGCTCCATGCAGAGGCGTGCAGGCAAGGGATTGTGGCTCTGCCCTGGATCCTTGCAGCAGTGACAGCCTGGTCTTGAGCAGGGGCAGAGCCACAATCCCCTACCTGTGTGCACCTGCCCGGAGCATGCAGGCTACAGATTGCAGCTCTGCCCACATCAGGTGCTGCCCAGCCAGGGCAGGACACAGGACGGAGACATGATTGGCTCACTTGGAGGGGTGCAGGGATGGCAGGGAGGGTGGCTTCCACCACAGCTTGCACTTCCAGGCAAGTATGGTGGGGGGCATGTGTCCCACAGATTTGTGTGCAGAGCAAGGGCGGGCTGCCACTGTGGGCTTTTACCCAGGTGCCAGACTTCCCTGCCACAGTACTTTGGGCATATCAAAGTAATTTGGATGGTAAATATCTGTAAGATTAGTCTGACCATAGAGATAACTGAGCACATCCTTGCAATGTGGTAAGGGTCTCTGAGGCAGTTATAAATGAACTGCAAAAGAAAGCTGACATGGTCAGCAGAGGTTTCCTCCATTAAACTGGTAGGTCATGCCAAAATTTCAGAACATCTCAGCTTCCATATAGGCAGCCAACTAAGTGACAGGTTTTCAAAAGTGCTTATTACTGAATCTGTATAAATATATGGGTACTTTAAAAAATTTAACGTAGCACCTGTAGCACCTATTTTGTTATCTGGACAAGGGAACTGCAGTTCCAAAAGAGTACTGCTGTAGCTCTGCAGCACTGGATTAGAAAAACAGATTTAATTTACTTGGTTCCTATGCTCACCTATACAGAACCTACGTTCTCTAATTTTTTGCAAGCAGAGTGGATTTAATCCTCAGTGCGGCTCACAGCTGTAATGTTACTACTATACATTCAGAAGGAAGGGAACATTAACTCCTAGGAAATCAGGGCTTACAAAGACCTCATGAGGTCATCTAATCTAGCCCCCTGCTAGGCAGGATCATTTTTTCTTAAAACCATCCCAGTTAAGTGCCTGTCCAACTTGCTCCAGGGATGGAGAGTTCATAACTCCTCCAAGGTAGCCTGCCACCCTCATAGTTTGAAACCTACCATATTTCGAGGTATATAAATCAACCCCCAGCTTTCCAATCTGAAAGGTAAAGATTTCCATAGGCATAATGTATAAGTAGGGCCTAGGCTTGGTGCTTCAATGACGTGGCTCCATCCCCTGCGAGTGGCACAGCTGGTGCTGCCAGCAGGGGACAGGACTGTGACAGCCAAGCACCAAACCCAGCCCCATCCCCAATTTTTAGATAAGGCATACTGTATAAGTCAAATTGTGGCTCTGTCTGATTCATTCAGTGAAACATCCTCATCTCCCCAGCTAAGGACAGACATATACATACACCAGTTTAAGTGATCAAGAACTGGTTTAAACCTGGAACAGAACAGAACAGATATTCAGTGCACATGAACCAGTTTGAAAATAGCTGAAACCAGTTTGAGAAAAACCTGGTTGAATGTAGTAGCAGACTTAACTGATTTGGCTCAAACCAGTTTATGCAATGTCTGTCCCAGACCCCTTCCTGGTTAAAGTTAAAATCAGAGTCCCCTAGAATCCCAGGTGCTTTACTGAGCAGGGCTCTGCCCTCTGCTCCAGTCCAGCAGGTCTGGCCCCTCCCCTCTGCTCCCTGGCTGCAGGTACAGGGCATCTGCCTGGCTTTCTCCTGCTCCCGTCCCCCCCATCCCCCCCAACACACCACGCCCTGCTCAAGCAGGGATCCCTCTTCCCTCTGCCTTAGACACCTCTCAGCATTTAGCTAGCAGATCACATGTTGGCTACGGCCCATGCTATGTCCATGCTGACAAAGGACAGTGGCTTACGGCTCTTTGGAGCTAATCAACAGGTAGCTGGTAACATTCCTCCATTCCTTCCTTGGAAAAAGTTGTGTAAGAAGAGCTTGAAAAACTGAGAGATCCTTTTGTTTTTACTGATGGGGTGATAAATGCTGTGTAAGCCCCTACTGGCTCCTTTGCTGACCAGCAAAGAGGGGTGGGGAACCCTCCCTAATCAGAGCATCCTGCCAGGACCTGGCCATGTCCCACTCAGCTCAGCACTGTGGAATGAAAGGGAGGGCTGCTGTAGTGCCCCCCAGCTTCTAGCCTGAGCCACTGCAGGCATGTGCCTTCATTTTTTTAATCCAGAGTGGATATCTGTGTGGTTACAAACTGATTCAGCCTAGGCCAGTTAGACTAACCTGCAAAGATTTAATCAATTCAGGCTCAAACTTTTTGAATGTCTGTCCCTAGCACTCATGTCCAGAAACAGGCTTTCCTATAAAATTTTTCGTCTGCTCAAATTTCTGGACCAAATTCATCTTAGATGCATTTGTACATCAAGTTCCTTTAGTCTGAAGGCTTTACCTGTCTTCAGAAAGAGTCTTTGTGTAATACATTCTATTATCCTGTATGTTCACTCCCTTAGAGATTCTGAACAGGTAACTGAAAACAGAAGTTAGTGTTTCTCTAGCAGTTCTGAGGTCAGGGATTGGGAGGAAATCAGGATTTGCCTTACAAAAAAGCTTCTAGGCAACTTCCACAAGGTGGCAGCACCTAAGAACACTAGGCTGCTCTTAGGTTAATCTTTTACATTGCTGTATTCATGGGAGTAAGAAATGATGCTCTGCTGGAAGGCAGAAGCATGCTCCAGTTAAATGCAAATAGCTACATGCCAGTGTTGCTACACAAAACTGCTTAATTAATAAATGCACTGAGCACATAATGCATAGTAGTATATTTCTGAAGCGCATAGAATTTTATCTAGACCTATCTTCGGACCATCTGCCTTAAGTTCAACAAGAGCAATTCTCTAGGATTTATCTGTAGCCTGACCCCATATAACAAATGTAAAGCATTACACAACATCACCTCTTCTAGGTATGATGTGTTTAACTATTAACTACTTTCTGAACCATGAAGGATTTATAGCATACACATAAGTCCTGTTTTATTCAGTGTGTTATAGCAGGAGTGACTACCATTAAAAATATTACTCATGATCTGACAGGTGGTTCAATGACCCACCTGAGCCAAAGGAGAGATTGAACTACTGTCAGGCAGAGTTCAAACTACAGAGAATTCTCATCAAGATGCTCCCTTGCCTGGTCTCTGCTCTGAATGCCAAAAGGGTCAGGATAACAGGTACTGCTATTAATACATAAGGGGAGTTAGAAAATAGCTTTTGTATATGTTCCCATCCACTGTGGGTGGCCAGACCTTGTTAGAAGCTGGTTAAAATGGAAGAGTGTTGAGTTATATAATGTTTCAAAAGTTATTATTGGTGTTATGCAGAATTATCAAGAGAATAGTAGTTGTAACCAGCTCTAAATTCCCTGAATAATATTCAAGTTAAGCATTTAATAATCTTTCCTAGTTCTACTCTACAATACACACGGGAGTTATGAATAAAATCAAACATATACCTATCACAAGAGCCTGGAGAGGGGAGGGGAGGGGAGGGGAGAATGAAAAAGAAGTGTCACAAAAATCAAAGGTTCTGGCTAAATACATGTAAAGATCATATTTCAGCATAATGTGAGCAAGTATAATCTACTGCAGTGGCACTCAGTCCTTTGTCCCCACCAGCCAGGTAAGAGGTGTTGGCCCAGTCTCTCGGCCAGATCTGACCCCATGTGCCAGGATTGGGTTCTGAGGGTGCCATCCCACCTCCACCTGGTCCTACATGTTGGGATAAGGCTCTAGGAGACCTCTGCCACCTCCATCCAGTCCCATATATTGGTATTGGGCTCCAGGAGCTCTGCACTGCCCCTGCCTGACCCCGCACACCAGAATCAGGTCCTGTACTACCCCACGTGCCCAATCTAGTGCGCAGTCATGGCCCATGGATGACATGGCACTGGAGGCTGGATAGGGACATGGGATGGGGGCTGAACACCACTAATCTAGTACATAGCTCCATCTCCTATAGATCTCAACTTCCGCAGTAGTGGAGTTGACAATCTAGGGAACTCATTTAGCCCCAAAACATAGCACAGCTAAGGTGTGGAATAGTGACATCAAACTACAAATCACAAACCTCTCTTATACAACTGTCCAATATCACAAATCAAACTAAGCATGTCCGTCTGCCAGAAAAAGAAACACAGGAGACCTATATTGTTAAGAAAAATACCAAGCAGACAACCAGTAAATATCCAGGGAGAAAAAGGATACAAGAGTCTCAGAGATGCTAGAAATGTACATTAAGAATTAATAGATTCTACCAAGCTCTACAACAGCACTTTATAAAGTACTGATCACTATCACTGCCAAAAACCAAAAGAAAGATACTAATGCAATTGCCCTTATGGAACAAAATGATGGCAAGACGTCATCAGCACATTACAATCTCCCTAAATAGAAAGAAATCCCACCCTATTCCCCCTTAGTAATACTTCATGGGTTCTTAACCTCAGGTGTTCTCCATAAAGTAGAAGCCTGACCAAGAAGTGAGCTTTCTGTTGGCATAAGGGTTCAGTCGGAGAGCTTTGCAGGATCAGAACTTAAGTGGTTGGCATTGGCTTGACAAGTAGTACTTGGGCACTAAAAATTGAGGTACCTTTGTGATGAAGGACAGTCCAGTTGCTAGACTTCTATCTAAGTACCCAGGGATGCCACTTCTCTTGCCTTCTCCATCACAGACTGCCTCTTGAAACACTGAACGAGCCACTTAGTTTCTCTTTGACTCAATTTTCCCTAAGATGGGTATATTAATACTTCCCTGCATCATCTATAGATACCATGAAGATAACCTGTTACAGACAGGCAAACTGTTGAGAGGCTATAATTTTGAGGACTGCACAAGCACCTTAATCAGTTAGATAGCTATTCTACAGTCACATTCAGTCAATGGCAGAGTCTACTTCCTGACTAGCAGAGTAAATGGGGAAATTCAAAGAGAAAAGGGCATGCTAAAGAGTCAAACTGTGGTGTGTCACATGCGTAAAGTTTTAACAGGTGTTCTTAACCTTAAGAAGGGAGAAGGCTCTGGAAGGAGCTGAGTCAGCAAGCAGGGGAGCACTTGACGGGGCTTAACCAGGAGATAAGCCCAAGGCCACAGCTGGGGTAGGCAGTCTCATCCTGGCTGCTGACATCCTGGCCCTGAGCAAGTAGCAGAGGGAGACTCTACTCTCCCAGAAGTTAAAAGAAGGTTGCCTTAGAGCTGACATAGGGCCAGGGACATGCAGACCCACGGTGCTGTGATGCCCATGAGGAGAGACACTTACTGAATGAGACATAAAGCATAATCAGCAACATCTGTGAGGCATGGGCATGGTGTAAGGGGCAATTGGAGTCATGTACTGCACCTGAAGCATGGTGTCAGGGATCTGTGGGGCAGCCTCCCTTTCCAAGGACCTAATAACAACAAGGCATGGCAGGTGAGGTGAAGGGGAGCAAGCCTGAGAAGTAAGGGCGGAGCAGGGGCCAAGTGGCCACCAGCGTTAGGGCCTGACATTCAAAAAGCCGAAGCCTGAATTGATTCAATCTTCGCAGATTAGTCTAACCTGCCTAGATTGAACCATTCTGCAAGTGAATAGACACTCAGGAAATGCAGGCACATGCCTGCAGTGACTCAGGCCAGAAGCCAGGGAGTGAGGGGGAATGCTAGAGAGCCCCTCAGCTGCAGGGAAGCTGTGCTGGAGTGGAGGGGGAAGAACAGGAGGGACGTGGACAACCCCAGCAGTAGTTTCAAGTGAACTGGCCAGGGAGGGTGTTTAATTCTCCACTCCTGTCCCACCAGCACAGACCCAAGCTGGGGTCCACCTGGCACTCCCCTCTAACTGCTGCAGTGGTGGAGGCAGGGGAAGGGCCAGACACTGGCCAGCATGGCTCTTTGAGGCAGAGGGAACAGGGAGGGGGTTTATTCCCTACCTCCACTCCCTGGGGACCACAGCCAGGGTCTTCCCACCCCAACTGCTGCTGATCACTCCTTGTGTGGGGCAAGCAGTGGGATAAACCCCCTCCCTGCCCCCTCCACCTGATGCCAGAGAGAGGGGGGAGTAGGAGGGGAGAAATAACCCCCCGCCTGTCCCCCTCATCTAAGGGGGCAATGCCAGCCAGGCTCTGGCTGTACCCCAGCCCCTGATGCCGGAGTGGCAATGGGGAGTGACCCTGGCAGAGCAGCAGCCCCTCTGATGGTTTCCTGGCACATCAAGCCACTTCCCAGTGGGGGCCTGCGCTGCAGGCAGGGGCAGGTGGAGCAGGGCAGGCAGAGCTGCCACAGACTGAGTGGGGTGAACAGCGGCACCGGGGCTCAAAGGTGTTGCACAAAGGCGGTTCGTTTCCCTGGAGGCAACGCAGAGATCACAGACACACAGACATTAGTCGGCACAAAAGGATGCATTTGTTTGCAAACAAAGGTCAGAGAGTGGAACTTTGAAGCTCAGATCACCTCTGGCGAACTAACTGTGTTTGTAAGAGGAATTTATCTTCTCTCTCCTGGGCACGTGTGCAGACATAGGAGTTTCTGCAGCCTACTTCCGTTTCATACAAACGGACATGTAGTTACATCATTACATACATCGCATGTATATTATAATTAGCTATTTGAGTATGCGGGGCGGAGAGGTAAATATGCAACAGCTCATTAAGCATGCTCAATGCTACAAGAGTTCAAAAGTTTATACCCCAAGGCCATGCAGTTAAATTTCAGTCTCTGTAATCAGCATGAGATAGTCTAAGGAGGATGGGGGAGAGGAGCCTTGGACAGTATTTCTTTTTTATCAGGAGCAAGATGCAAGCTGTGCATTTCTAACAGAGGGGTGGCCATAGCCCCCCAAGGCCTCCTACATGCTACTGCTACTTGCCCCATGCAGTCTGCAGCAGCTCTGACTGCCCTGCAGCACAGCCTCCCCAGCTAGGAAGAGGCTTGCACTCCCTGGGAAACCATAAGAGGGGCTACTGCCCCCATCACAGCTGCTGCCTCCTTTTCACTCCAGCAGCAGGGGTGGCAGCATGGCCAGAGGCTGGCTAGCATGGCCCCTTTAGGTCAGAGTGCAAGGAGGGGGGTTATTTCCCCCCTCCCTTTGGCATCTCACAGAGGGTGCAGGGAGGGAGCTTATCCCACCACTTACCCTATGCAGACTGTTGGGGCAGGCAGACCCTGGCTGCAGTCCCCAGGGGACAGAGGGGGTGGAAGGGGAATAAAACCCTTTCCTGGTCCCTCTGCCTCAGGAGGCCAGGCTGGCTGGCATCTGGCCATGCCCCCACCTCTGCAGCAGCAAGTGGGGAGCGCCAGGTGGACCCTGGCCCAAGTCTGTGCTGGTGGGACAGGGAGGGGGGAAATTAAATCCCTCTCCCTGCCAGTTCACTTGAGGCTACTGCTGGGGCTGGACACATCCCCATCACAAGAGCAGCAAATGGAAAAATGTTGGGTAGGGTCTGCTGCACTCCTGCCTGTTAGACCCCACTGGGGTCCATGATAGTGGGACAGGGAAGGGACAGGGGAAAAACCTTTTCCCTGCCCCCTTTGCCTTAGGGGGGCTGTTGTATGGCCATGCCCCTGCCCCTGTCCACCCCTGCTTCAGCTAGGGAGCAGAGAGCACAGCCCCACCCATGGCTACAGAGCATGTCAGGATGCTGGGGGACTCTGGCTTAAGTTAAAACAGGAAGGGGTCTGAGACAGAAGTTGCATAAACCAGCTTGAGCTCAACCAGTTAAGTCTGATATGACATTCCACCAGGTTTATATTAAACCATTTTCAGCCATTTTGAAGGCAGTTTATGAACACTGAACTTATGTTCTGTTACAGGTTTAAACCAGGTTCTGGTCACTTAAACTGGTTTATGTGTAATTTCTGTGCCTAGTCCAGGGGATGTTGTGGTCAGCCCTGGGAATAGCACTTTGGTACAAAAGGCTAAACCCTTCCCCCACTACCCCACCTAAAATAGCTCGAGTTAGCCTGAAGACTCCTAGGACCAACTTCTCACAGCAGAAGTTCCCATCCAGTGGCTATTCAAATAATCCTTTGCCTCTCCATTCAGATCTCAGAGCTCATCAGGAGAAGATGACAGAATACATGTGCAAAGAACTTATGTAAGGAAAAAGTCGGGTTTCTTGCCATGACCTTCCTTGTTGGGCAATACACCCATCTCCCCACCACTCCCTTCCCCACCCCAAATCCAGGAATATTCCCATTTGTTGTAAACTCCTCTCCCACAAAACCTCCTTGAATATGAATGGTGTTTTATCTATCTATTCAATACTGCCATACAGAAAAAACTTCTTCCCCTTTCTAAAAGGATTTTATTTTACCTGCTGTCCTTTCTCCAATTTTATCCAGGAAATATTTGGATTTGTGAAGCAACTACTTGGTGGCAACTGCTATTGGTCCCCACCCCCACTGGCTCATTTGAAACTCATTTGAAGACTCAGATGTGTCAATCAGTAACCAGGAGAAGCAGAAACAAGACCAGAGCTATGACAGGCTAGGAATGGATAGGAAGACTGAGATAGCTAGACATAGTCTTACTAGCTTTACACTGTAAAAAGCCATTTATTACAAATACTCTGAGTTTTTACTGACCATTTAAAACTTCCTGACAGCAAATGGCCTCGGAGATTTTACAAATAATTAATCTTTGCCTGAACTGCTGAAATTTACCATGGAAAGTGAGGTTTCTTCATGCCACTTTCCCACTGCAGTATCATTAAATATTTACATTATCACCTAAAGCCTTCAGCCAGGATCAGGGTCACATTCTGCTAAATAAACAATAGAAAGACATGATCTTGCCTCAAAGAACTGACAAAAGCAAGCTTGAAAGGAGAAGTGAGTGGATATTTGTTTTGTGTAACTTATGGCCCTGCAACAATGATGGGTGAATCCTGTCCATACATACCTGAACCAAGTCATTTTAGGCCTCTGCCAAAATGATGATTAACTGAACTCTAGAGTATTTAATAAAATTGATTATTTTTGCATGTATCATTAAAGCCAGGATTCAGACTCAAAGTTGGGAGAGTTGTTTAAAGTTGTGTAAAGCCGCTGCTTATAATCTTGTGTCTTTCAATTAGAGCCAAGAAAACTGTTTTTCAATTTCTTTTCTTCTGTGATCTGCCATAAATAGGAAACTCTCCCTCCTCCTCCTCCTCCAGTCTTCCCAATTGGTATTGTTTATGTGGACATACAACCATGGCAAATTCCAGAGCTATATTTTGTGGCTTTCTGACTCAAGGATCATCCTGAAGTAGTTCTCATTGGCTATTCTTCCACCTAAATATTTACACACACATATACACTGAGCATAACTTTTACTTATGTACATGGGCAAAAGCTCAACATATTTCACATAATTTTTTAGAGGCTACATGTGTTTCAGATCATGACAACATGTTGAAAATATGTGCCTACAAAACACATTTTAAATGTATTTATACAAAACACTGTGTGCTTATGCTGGAGGTGTTTGCTATATATAGAAAAACCAAAGATTAGATTTCCCGTTCTCATTCCTTTCCTTCACAATCCTGTCTCATTATTAATCATTTTCAGGCTCTTGTTATGGCTTATTTGTACATTAAATTTAAGTGAGATAATGTTTATGTTTAAAAAAGAGCATAGGAAAGCAAAAAAACAACTGACATGGTAGTAGCCCCTGAGCAAGCAGCAGAAGGAGATGTTTCACCCAATTCACTTTTAAAATGTTTATGATGGAAAAGTTCAGTGACCTGCTGCTCCATATATAATAAGGACCTATCAATTAAAAGGCCATTTCTGATAGAACCTGAAAGCATAGCTGAAACAATTACAGTGAGGTATGATTATTAAAATGTATTTGTGGTTGGATTTAAATGTTTTTTTAAAAACAAGTTGTTTCATAGTTGGTAGGGTCGGAAAGGACCTAAACAGATCATCTAATCCGGCCCCCTGCCATGGGCAGGAAAGGATGCTGGGGTCAAACAACCCCGGCTAGGTGGCTGTCTAGCCTCCTTTTGAAGACTCCTAGGATAGGAGCGAGCATCACTTCCCTTGGAAGTTGGTTCCAGATCCTAGCTGCCCTGACTGTGAAGTAGTGCCTCCTGATGTCTAGCCTGAGACTAGAAATGTGACTAGAAATAAATAACGTGACCTTCTCCTCACATACTGGAATAGTGTTATAACCTGAAACAATCACAATTCAGTTCCTCAGCTTTTTAAAATTTGGTTGATTTGGCTGTTGCTTTTGCTTTATGGAAAAAACCATAAGGGATCTGTAAAGCTATTGAAATCTCCCTCTGTGAGAGTCAAGAGTATCTGTTCATACCACTTCCTAATCCTGCAATGGATTACACATATACTGAATTTTAAACATGTGAAAAATGGGAATCCCCACTTACCCAAGCAATTACACAGCCCCTGTTACTGTAGTCTCTGAGCACCTCACCATCTTTAATGTGTTCATCCTCACATCATGTCTGCTTGGTAGGAAATTGCTGTTATCCTCATGAGCAATTCAGTACTTAAAGTAAAAACTAAATTTTCCAAGGTCACACAGGAAATCTGGAGGAGAACAAGGATTTCACCCAGCTCTTCCAAGTATCATATTCACATGCTAGCTGTTGCATTTCTTCTTCCCCAGGTGAAAGAGTAAGCTGAGTGCATATGTTTGGCAGGACACTACAGCAGTAGTCAACTTAGAAACAGGTGCAATTAAATAGACTAACTAAGATCCCCAACTCTGCACACAGTTACACATGTAGCGTTATGCTCTGGAACCATTCCCTTGAAGTCACAGATATCATGAACATAGAGTAAGTAACTCGTGTTCATAAGCATAGCACACTGTGGTTTGGTTGTTATCTTTCTAGTTTAAATGTCTTAATGTTACAATAAAGTTCATGTTTCCCTGACCAGCTTGTACTCTGTGAAACAAGGTGTTAATTATGCTTGAACCCAGAGCTGGGGAGATCTGCCTAAGTCCTGGGGACAGCCATCAAACAACTAACTAATTGGACTATGTTGACACATCAAATGGATTCTAGATATGCACCTAAAGACATTCCCTGCTATTTCTGGTGCCAGGGAGATCATTAAGCCAAGGCCATTACTGTTGAGAGAAGGTCCCAAAAAGAGAGGCACCCAGAGAAATATAGGCAGGCAGAGAACAGCTTGGACAGACTTCTTGGCTGGAGAGAGAAGAGTTATTTTTCCAGGACAGTGAATGCTTGTGCTTTGGAGCAGAAGGGCTGTGCCCGTTGTATTACCATGAGCCAAGAACAATTGTTTTACTTTAGGGAGAGCTGATTGCTTTGTAGCTGATGACTTAATGTGTACTCCGACCACCCTTGAAGAGGTAAAGACCCCTCAAAGGAAGAAGAACTAGAAGGAATAACTGGGTCAGGGACCAAGAGGTCAAGTCTTAGAGATGAGATACAGAGGCTCCTCCGTTGTAAGAGCTATACCTAGCCTGGCTTCAAGGGGTACTCAAAGACACTATACAAGGCTGGCTTCAGCAGCAGGGTCAGAGGCCTGGCCATTTCCTGGCTGGCAGGACCCCCTGGGTGAGGGGTGAGGGGCAGGGAGCAGGTTTATTCCCCCCTCCCTCTGGTGTCTGGCAGAGGTGGCAGGAGGGGGCCTATTCCACCGTTTGCACCACACACAGAGTGAGTGGAGTTGGTGGTGTTTGGGGCAGGAAGACCCTGTGACAGTCCCCCAGAGGCATTGGGGGTACAGAGGGGAATAGACCCCCTCTGTTCCCCCTCTGCCACAGGGTCCATGCTGGCCAGTGTCCCCCATCACCACTGCTGTGACAGTGAGGGGGAGCACCCAGCAGACCCTAGCACAGGTCTGTGTGGGTGGGATGGGGGGGGGGGGGAATTAAACCTACTCCTTGGACAGTTCACTTTGAGCTACTGGCAGGCTGGCCACGCTCCCACTGCTGGAACAGCCAGCAAAGACATGGAGGTCAGCCTAGGTGTGACAGGGGTAATAAACATCTACCCAGCCCCATTCCTGGCATCAGTATCTGGCCAGGCTCCTGCTCCTTCCTGTCCCTGCTGCAGCTGGGGTTGCAGAGGGGTGGAGCCAGCCCCACTCCACTGGAGCAGACAGTCCAGCCCAGAGAGCATGCCAGGATGCTGGGGGATTCTGGGTTAAATTAAACCAGGAAGGGGTCTGGGACAGACCTTGCATAAGCCAATTTGAGTTCAATCAGTTAAGTCTGATACTACATTCAACCAGGTTTACATCAAACCTGTTTCGGCCATTTTGAAACTGGTTTATGTGCACTGAATTTATGTTCCGTTACAGGTTTAAACCAGTTTCTGATCACTTAACTTGGTTTATGTGTAAGGTCTGTCCCTAGCAAAGGTAAAAAGTGTGAGTTGATATAGTTTGAGATTAAATGCCAAGACCTTCCAGCTGAGTCTTTAAGAAACTCACATCCTCTATGGATCAGGTGTTCAGTCTGAATGAGGCAAACATAATACACAAATGCATCATGTCCTAAGTCTAGGATACCGAATCTTAAAAGTTGTAACCCTAAAAGTAGTTCTGTTTTCCTTTTCTTTAAACATATCTTTAAGTTTTATCAAAACAATGACTTAAGACATTGCTATCATTAGCTAAGATGCCTGAAATGTTTGGAAAATGCTTCATGTCTAGCCCTGAAAGATGCTAAAGAATGAACCACCAATGCCAGCCATAAACAAATATTGAAAATAGCACTGACTGGTCTAGCTGACCTCATGTTGCAGTATTAGTGCAAACAGAAAATGGAAAAATGGCAGATATGCCCTTGAAATAGATCCTCTCAGCTCCATTCTACAGTAACCTTACAGTGCCCCTTCTGGGACTACTTTTGGCAAGACCTTACATACCACCAACAGTGGGCATCTCATAAATCAGTTATAGAAAAAAATACCAGAAAAAATATGCAAAATTGCTCCAACTACTTGGCCAATCTTAGACCATGGTGAGAAGCAGGGATGACTTATAGCCATATTTGCACCTTCCATGTTCTGGGCTGCTCCAGAAGTTGGAATAGCTCCCAACATAAAATTAGGGCCTTTCCCAACCCAAGTTTATGGGGCTTATGGATGACAGGTGATGAAAGAGCTTAGAGCTCCCCCAGTGACCACCACATCCACTTTATAGCCACTCCCTCCCCACGATAAAATAAAAGAATCAATAGCAGGTCCACTCGATTTTCCCCTCATGAAAAGATACAGTGTCTTCTGCTGCGGGTATTGGGCAATGGAACAAGTAATGGTGAGAGGGAAGGTGAAGGAAGTAATGGCAACAGACACACTTGTAAAAGCAGCAGATGAGCACTCTGATAATTTATTCCTTTTATGCTGGGCTACATACATTAATTTGCCCACATTTTATTTGGTGTCCTAATATTAAACAAGTGTCAGTAGCTGAATTTGCAACTCAAAAGATCAACATGAGCTCTCTCAACCCAGAAAAGGCAGAAACTTGGGAATATTTTTTCCAAAACCTTTACCACACTTGGCCAATTTGCTGATCAGGCTTCAAATCTGCTATGAGTTTAAGCCAGTTCCTGGTTTAGTCAAATCAATTTGAAAATCAGCCTCAAAACATGCATTTATGTGGGGGGTGGGAAATAGACAACTGATGAACTGTGTACAGCTCAATGGAAGTACATTCATTTTCACCAGCAGAAATTTGGATCCATCACCTCCATAGAACTGTAAAGAATTCAGATCATCTTAACTTCCCAAATGGGCAAAGGAGAGTTGATCCAAAGGATGAATGTATGTCTATACAACAAAAGAAACCAAAATAAAACATTTTTCTAAAAAGTCCAAGTGGCGCCTCACAGTCTACAAGCTGTCAAGTTAAGCAAACAGAAGGGAAAAAAATACCTTGTAAATAAGGTGATTACAAATCAAGTTTCTGCATTCTGGAACACGGCCAAAATTGAAGTGTGAAGGGACGAAAAGAAAATCTGTTGTAAATGCCTTCAAGTGAACTCTGCATTTAAGAGGCATGGGATACCACTTTCAGCAAGGTCATGAAAAATCACAACAGTGTTTTCCAAAGCACAGCTCAAACTAAATGCAAATCTCACAAATTTCTGGTTTCCAGAAACATCAGCATTAAACCTGATTCAGTTGCGACGGACAGTTGCTGTAGGAGAGCAAATCTATTGGAAAAAGAAAAAGATTGAAAAGTAAGAAAATTTCACACACAACCTTGTACATCAAAATATTAGGAAGCCTGTGACCAAAAATTAAAATAGTTTCAAGACACTGAAGATAATGTCTATCGTCTAAACCATGCTGAAATTTTTTTGTTGTAAATTCCAAAATTATTGGACTTTCGTGTTTGTTGAAAGATCCATGCTTCTCATGTACATAAAAAGGCCTTTGAACTATTTTGCATAATGAGATTATTTCTTAGTGGTGCTGAACTGCCCTGTAACTAGATTAGCCCTCAGGACTGAAAGTCAGAGAAGGGTCAGCTGCTTCTGGGCAGAAAACTGACAGATCACATGAGCAAAATATTCTACTGGCATATCAAACCACCACCCTATGGCATGAGTCTGTCTTATTACCTTTCTTGTAGTGCCCAATGCACAGAACCTGAAGATGACAAGAGACAATAGGTACAGCACTATTATGTACCAATAATCTTCAGCTAACAAGATGATCCACAAGGGCTATCATACTTTAGAGCACCCTAGGGACTGCTCTAAATTATACCGGAGCTGACACTTGCAAAGTGAGTAACAGCCAGCTCCTCCACATACATTGGATATTATTTTTAAATCATTCTGCAAGGTGATTGATATTTTTCATTGCATCGTGATTTTATACATGCTTAGGAAGTTTAGAATATACGTCTTCCTAATCACATGCTGCTCTAACAAAAAACAAATTTAATATTCTTCCTAATTTTTAACAATATATTACAGTACTTTAAAAGTGGCCAATGCAGAAAGAAGATCCTCCTGCATTGGTCACTTTTAAAGTAACTGTAATTAAAATATTTCCCTTTTTTTGCTTGTGTAATCAGGACTAGGCACTTTCATAATGCTTTATGGCATCAAAGCACTTTACAAACTAATTGCCATTAAATGAATGATTTGAAAACTTAAAATTTATAATGTTAAAAAAGTGTAGCTGAACTATTACCTCTCAAATAAATAGCTCCTTTATCTCTTCTCTTGCACTCGTCTTACAGCCTGCCTAACGGCGATGGTGACAGGTCTGAGGGGGTGTGCATGTTACTTATGGAAAAAGTGACTAGTTCCCCTGCGGAGGAGGAAAAGGACACATATTATTTAACTATTTCACTGATTCCTGTAGGATGGGCAGACTAATGTTTCAGCTGGTAGAATGCAAATATGATACAACGCAAATTGCAAGCATGCCTCTTACTGCAAGGCATCCTTGAACACATTTGTCATAATAAGGTGAAAATAAAGTTTCATCCCTCTAATAATGCATTATGGGACTCTTGCTACCTGATACAAGGAGTCTTCCCATTCTTTTACCTAGTGGATCTAACCATTGAATGAAATCAGCCTACACCTAGGATTACCTAGTGGATCTGTCCCACACAGAAGATTCACCTGGTGGTGGAGAACCACCACAATGGCTCCTTCTCCGCTTTGGTCCATTGGCAGTCAGCTAAAGGAGTACAAAGGCAATTTAAAGCCACCTCTGCATACACATGCCTACACTGAATGCTCCCCATCTCTACCTTTAGATCCTGGCTTGTATATTTTCTAGTTTTGCCTAACCAAAGAGCACATTTCTTTTTTGTTTAGTTCATATTGAATGGAAGTCTAGAGTCTATTAAAAAAAAACAACTAGACATCAATCTAGAAAAATACTTGGCTAGGCTTCTACCCATCTCCAACCTCCACATTATTTTCCTCTTTTGAAACTGGCAATCAACCCTGGAATAGGAAAAATAAAATAAAAAGTGTTCCTTAACCTCATCACTGTAGTGTCAGGTTGTGGACAAATGTGCATTTTTAGCACTAGGAACAACTTTCTGGCACTACAGAAGTCACAGGGATGGACATGCCACCCCCTATAGCACGACAGATGTGGTGCAAGTGCAATAAAAATGACAGACACACTACAAAATGGTTCCTGTTTGAAACTTTCTGCAGGACTACATTTTGTAGTGCCACTGATCACATCTCTACAGTTATGTGAAGTGCTACAGGTTTTCTCAGATCCACAGCATCCTACAACAGTCTGCTCTCCTTTCCCCCCACCTACCACCCACACCACTCCAGCCAAAATCAGGGGCTGCAGCTCTGCTTGCTGCCCTGATCTTAGCATACTACTGCCCCAGGAAGCTTTTAGACAGCTCACAGCTTCCTTGGTCACTGGGGTAGCAGCAGCTCTCCTTGCCACAGGGGGTGGTAACCCATCAAAGAACAGGTTGTTATACTCAGGGACAGAAGTTCGATAGCTCACCAGCCACCACAAGCCAGCCTGAATAGTGATCCCCCTTATCTGGCAGGAGAGAGGGTAAACTGCCTGTGTTTGGTATCACTGATAGATTGGTAGTGGGGAAGCAAAGAACCTCTCCCCACAGGCTGAAGAGCTTGCCTTTGTAGCAACTCTGTGGCAATCCAACCAGGGAGCTGTGAATATACATAGGCCCATCATAACATCCTTTCTGGAGCTACAAAGTCCTGAGATACCTGTAGTACTACAAAAAAATGTCCATGGCCTCAGTGATCATTCCTCCTGGTGTCTACATTTTAAAAACCCAATGTCATTAAAGGATGTTTGCTTAAAAACTGCTAGCAAAACATACCTCAGGGATCAGTACTTCCTCATCTAATCCAGGGGAGTGACAGGTCTAAATACTGCTACTCGCTCCAAGGAAGAGCAGTGTTTCTGACCTGGCAGTTGCCGCCACCCCTCTCCCAGCTGCTGCTGTGCATATAGGTCCCCTCGCTGCAAAAGCCCTCCACTGTCAAATTGCCACTTAGCTAGGCTTTGCAAGCCACATAAAAATTACTCCATGAGTTGGATCCAGGTGGCAGGCAATAGGTTGCCACCCCCCAATCTAATATATAATACCACATCTATCTATGAGAAGAATATAAATAGTACTTGAAGATGACATAATTATTACTTTTCACCTTTTCTAGTCATAATCAGTCTTGGAATGATATTCATTACTACAGTAGATGAGGGCTGTGTTGTGTATTAAATGTCTGTATATATGCTCTGGACCCTATCAGCAGAGGGCACTGCCTGAACTGCATTACTTTGTGTTACTCTTTGCTCTTCTGCTTTAGTGTTAAGTGCAGTTAGTTGCTGAATATAAGAGATAGTTCCCCTGTTCTTCCCTGTATGACCTCTCTGAGGCAAGTGCCTCACAGATACACAAAAGACTTTATTTTAAATAGCTGTAAAATTAAGAAAAAATGGGTCATTATTAATATGAGATTATTTTTTGAAAGTAAACTGGGCCTAAAATGAGGCAACCATAGTGTAATTTCAGGTAGGCCAGTGGGGCACTAGCTCTGGGTGTCAATTTAGAAGAGGCGCCAGAACTGCACGCTCACCCCCCACAGAGTACATGTCTTTGCAGGAGAAACCTCAAAGCATTTCTCTCTTGCAGCAGCGGCAGTGTGGACTGATGCCACAATGTTGCGGTAGGAGCAGTATCCAGGGCAGTCCGACTCCCGTGCCCCAACCCCCGTCCCATTCTCAGAATTCCCACCCCGAGAACTCAGCAGCCCCTCCCTGCTCCCCCACTCTCCCACAGGGTTTGCCCAGGGTGCAAACCCTGCTTGTTATGTCTCTGCCTGAAACTTTCTTCATTACAAATTTTGTAAGTAGCAGATGTAGCAACCTGAAGCTGATAAAACAACTTTCATCCAAGTGTAGCCGAAACTGCTTTATTAGCTTTACTAAGAATGTCCATCTGTTGAGCCCAGTCATCCTTCTGCAGGCAAGACACCGAGGGAGTTTCTAAATGACATGTTGAGCACTATGTGAAGATAACTGCACTAGCTCTGAACAGGTTAGCATGGGTAACAGAAGCAGTATTTGCATGCTAGTGCAGTGATACTCTCAGGCTAATTAATTCTACAAAGAAACAAGGTCTATCAGTCCAGCAGAGTGCCACAAGCTAAACTCCTGTTGGTGCTCAACTAGCTCACTCAGAGCTTGGTCAGATATCTTTGTATCATGCCAAGTCATTGTACTTTATTGACATACCCTGAGTGAAAGAGCAGAAACTCCTCCTCTTGCAGTTTCTCCCCATTCCTCTCAACATCTTCTCTGGATGTCACTCTTGCAAACCTTGTCTCCCAAAGAACTTGCTGAAGATGAGGATTCCCACTCTATGTTCCTCTCTCACTGATTTGTTTCAACAGGAAACTTGAATGGTTCACAATAAATCCATAGTTCAAATATTATTCATCCCAACTGGTTGGCATTTACTCAAGATACTTCAATACCCAATCAGCATGTTTAGGAAAGTAATTGTTTGAGCCAGAGAAAAGGCATCTTCATCTATGAAGTATTTGCTTTCTGATCCAAAGCATTTACTGCTGCCCTTTAAAAGTCTTTTTGCACTGTATTATTATTTATTATTGTAGTGCCTCAGGGCCAAGAGAGATCAGAGGCCCTTTGTGCTAGCGTCTAGGCAAACCCAGAGTATGACACAGTCTCTACCCTAAAGAACTTACAATCTAAAAAAATAACACAGGCATAGGAAGGGACATAACACAGAAGCAGAGTACAATTGCTGCATTTGTTCCAAGCTTTTTTCTCCCTGTCTTTTTTTTGGTGGGGGAGGAGGAAAGGTGGGCTGGTGAGTATGTTGCCAGTTGCTGCGACTGCTTTTTGTGTTATTTACATCTAAACCCATTACTTTATTTGAAAAGTGTTAGTAGTCTCTTTAAATAGGAACCTGGACTCAAATGGACACCTGCAAACAAATTCTCTGATGTGTTAAATTGATAACGTTCTATTACTTGGTGAAATGCAATGTGCAAAGTGAAGAATAGGGTTGCCAACCCTGACTGAAGCTATTCTGGGAGATTTTTTTCCTAACATGATGTAATGTCATTAATTGTACCATTCAACCCATTCACAATATCAATCTTCTGGACTGCTTTCAATAGTTACCAGGAGATGAATGCCAAATTCGGTAGACTCCTGGCCAATCCAGGAGGGTTGACAATCTTAGTGAAGAACTTGGTAGGAAATACTGGCTCCATGTGACAATTTCTGCAGAGCAGCTGTTTCTTTCAAATCTCATGGTTTCTACCAAATTCTGCATATGGCACCACATCCTAGGCACCTATTATTCCATTCTAGTAATTCAGGGAGGGGCAAAGAACAGTCAAAGCTCATTAGCTGGGGATCCCTACTTAGTATCATACATTTGGTACACAGCTGTCTAGGCAAATTTTATCCTCTCTTACCCCTGCAGCCCCTGACAGAGGCTCTTCTGGGAGTAGCTTATGCTGCACTCTGGCAATTCTTGGGTATGTCTATACAAGACACTTTACTGCAAGCAAACTAATCTGCTGCACAGTAAATTGTTACCATCTACACATGCACAGCAATTAGGGTACAGTAAACTAATTTACTGTGCTGCCAGATAGCCCCATCAGATACAAGTGATATTTGGCAGCACACTAAATTACTGCGCTTAAATACGCACATAGATGGTGACATCAGGATTAGTTTTCTCTGGCTCAAATTGAGCTGGAGTATATTCAGTCACATAAATTGCACATAAAGATGCACCCCTTGACTAGTAGATAAAAGGCACACACCCTTAAGGCCATTGCCATCTACCTTTATGCACAGCCTTGAAGTTCCTCTGAAGCAGATAAGGACCAACCATAGGACCTGACCCAGGCTGAAGGACCCTTTCCAGAGGGCAGCTAGCTAATCAAGTGGCTCAAGCAACGCTATTTTAAAAACATACTCTATTTTAACAAGACTTAGAAAAACTTCTATTATCTATACATGAAGGATGACAGGAAGGAGCTCAGAGTTGCTCCACACAGCTACACCCCTGAGGTTTTTTTCTGATTTACAATAAGCAGAGAGCCCGCCCTTCAGTCTTTTCAGATAGTCTATATATTTGAAGCAGGAACATTTCATATTTTCCCATCTCCTTTCCTCCTAACCCCCAACTTTACCCTTTTAATGTCTTTTTATTTTTTCCCCGAGGTCAATAAAGTAGGGAGGCATCACCAGCTGTGCACAGAAGAAAACAACAGCCAAATAGTATGCCCTATTCAGACAACTCCAATTACATATTTTTTCCATGTGAACTTTACAGAAAACTCACAAATGGTGCGTTGTGCTTTTCTGAATCAAGGGCATAATGAATAGTCCAAGTACGTATCAACACAATTTCTATTTGAGAAACAGCATGTTTAAATATACTGACAGAAGCTCATTCAAGTCATTGGCTGATGGCACCAATGGCCCCTGCTGTACCAACATTTTTAATAACCCTGTCCCCAAGTTATTCCCTCATTGCAGCATGCAGCTCTGGTGGCCATAGCTTCACCCTCTAAATATCTATAAGATTTTGTCTTAATTCCTCCTCAGATAGAGTTGAGAGAGAATCTAGGCACGAATTCATCACTTTAAAAGCCAGCTGATATACATGCAATGATTTTAGGGGTTAAGAGGGGGGAAAACCAAACCAGACTGTCTCTCCCAAAACATAGTGAGAAGTAGTACTTACCCAGAACAGCAGGCTGAGAAGGAAAGACATTTTGAAAGATCGCTCTGACCCTCACTGGAATCTCATTTTGAAAGCTTGCGATGCTTTAAGTCAGAAAATAATGTGATTCTAAGAATACAACTAATAAGTTGAAAGCTTGCTAGACAGTGGAAGAGTGCTAGCAAACACAAATATACTTCTAGCAAACTTCCTGTAACAATGAGGAAATGCCTGTTTTAAAACTTTCCTAAGGCTCTTACTCTCATATCACTCATACCAGTATAAAATAAAGAGCAACTCCTTTAAAGCCTTTAAACCCAGTAGTGTAAAACAACTGTGGGAGAAAATAATCCAGGTAAGCCCTCACTGGTAGACTGATTCTGCTTATTCTACACACTTTGGTTTTTTACCATTGTCTTGCAAAACATAAACCTCTGCCTGAAAGTAGAGCACTTCACAAAATGCAAGGCCTTGTAATGGAACCAGATGGTTAGTTAATGAAGATGAACCATCGTTAACATGGTGGGAGGAACACTACAGCCACAGCCCAGCTCCATACTGGCTATCTGCAGCAATCCTAATAATCTCATTGGAGCACAGAGAGTAGATTATATTTTAAATGAATTATTCCAGGCAGGAAATGGTTTAAACACACAAAGAACAACAATGAAAATAGCATGGCCTGATGCTTTCATTTAGGGAAGGCATCCCCTCAGTTATAAAATAAGTCCATTTCTGCTGGTTCACCAAGTAAATAAGCAATGCGGGTGTGGGGTAGACAGGACAGCTAGAACCCTAACTGTTCCAGATAGTACTATCCTATGATAGAGTTAATTTATTGTGCCCTAATATGGGCACACATGTAGACAGGGATGCTTTACTATTTCATAGATTTCATAGATCTCATAGACATTAGGGCTGGAAGGGACCTCGTAAGATCATCAGGTCCTTGGAAGTAAGCTAGAGTAAAGGATCCCAGCAAGATAAGCATCCAAACGTTTCTTAGAAGTGCCCAGTGTAGCTGCTTGCACCACCTCTGGGGGGAGTCTGTTCCAGGCCTTGGGGGCTCAGACAGTAAAGAAGTTTTTCCTTATGTCCAACCTAAAATGGTCTTGCAGGAGTTTGTGACCATTGGACCTTGTCATCCCTTGGGGTGCTCTGGTGAACAGGCATTCCCCCAGATCCTAATGCACACCCCTTATATACTTAAAGGCTGCCACCAAGTCACCCCTGAGCCTGCAGTGGTGCCTCCAGTTTGAAGAGACCCATAGCTCACAGCCTTTCATCATAAGGCGTGTTCTCTTGCCTTCTGATCATGCATGTGGCTCTCCTCTGGACTTTTTCAAGCTTCTCTACATCCTTCCTAAATTGTGGAACCCAGAATTGGATGCACTCCAGCTGCAGCCTTACCAAGGCTGAGTACAGTGGGAGGATGACTTCCCGGGTCTTGCTCGAGATGCTTCGGTAAATGCAAGCCAGAGTTTTGTTCACTTTGCCAACTGCAGTGTCTTCAGTCTCCCCAACAGGAGACTGAGGGGTGATCTTGTGGCTGCCTACAACCTTATCAGGGGCCACCAGTAGGGACTCGGGAAAAGTCTGTTCACCAGGGCCCCCCTTGGAGTCACCAGGAACAATGGCCACAAGCTGAGGGAGGATAGGTTTAGGTTAGATATTAGGAAGAACGACTTCACTGTAAGGGTGGCCAGAGCCTGGAATAGGCTCCTCAGAGGTGGTGCTCTCACCTTCCCTGGAAATCTTCAGGAGGAGACTGGATAGGCACCTGGCTGGGGTCTTATGACCCCTCCCACCCCCAGTGCTCCTTCCTGCCCATGACAGGGGGTCAGACTAGATGATTTGTCTACGTCCCTTCCGACTAATTGATTCTATGATTCTTTGCCTCCATTTTTCTGAGCAGGGACCGGGTCACCCCCCCGCCCCCACCAGGACCCCAGTAGGTCCCAGGGGAGGTGCACCCAGGCCTAGGGTCAGTGAGGACCTAGTCAGAGAACTTCTGGAGGGACTGGACATATTTAAATCAGCAGGTCCTGACTATCTCCACCCCAGAGTGCTGAGGGAATTTGCAGAGGTCATTGCAGGACCCCTGGCATGGCTTTACCAGCACTCATAGAGCTCTGGCAAAGTGCCAGAGGATTGGAAAAGAGCCAATGTGGTTCCCATTTTCAAAAAAGAGAGGAAGGAGGACACAGGAAACTATAGGCCAGTCAGTCTTACCTCGATCCTGGGTAAGCTTTTTGAGAGTTATCCTGGCACATGTCCGTGAGGGGCCAGCAGAGGAGATTATGTGTGAAACAACACAGGTTCATTAGAGGCAGGTCCTGTCAGACCAACCTGGTGGCCTTCTATGACCAGGTCACAAAATCCTTAGATGCAGGGGTAGCAGTAGATGTAGTCTTTCTGGACTTTCGGAAGGCCTTCAACACTGTCTCTCACCCCATTTTCATTAAAAAACTAGGGGACTGTGGCACTGACACCTACACAGTCAAATGGGTGGCCAACTGGCTGGAGGGCTGCACCCTGAGAGTGGTAGTGGATGGGTCATTTTTGACCTGGAAAGATGTGGGCAGTGGGTTCCAAAGGGCTCAGTCCTTGGGCCTGCAGTGTTCAACATCTTCATCAGCGACTTGAATGAGGTGGGGGAAGCACCCTGTTCAAATCTGCAGACAACACTAAGATTTAGGATGAAGTGGGCACGCTAGAAGGAAGGGATAGGCTGCAATCAGACCTAGACAGGTTACAGGGGTGGGCGGATGAGAACAGGATGGGTTTCAAC
>NW_017728943.1:116435469-116469158 GCF_001723895.1 Crocodylus porosus | reverse complement strand
TACAGGCTGGGGAACTCCCTTCTTGTCAGTGCAGAGGCAGAAGTGGATCTTGGGGTAAAAAGCACCCTGTTCAAATTCACAGATGACACTAAGATGTGGGATGAAGTGGGCACGCTAGAAGGAAGGGATAGGCTGCAATCAGACCTAGACAGGTTACAGGGGTGGGCGGATGAGAACAGGATGGGTTTCAACATTGACAAGTGCAAGGTACAGCACCTGAGGAGGAAGACCCAGCAGCATACCTACAGGCTGGGGAACTCCCTTCTCATCAGTGCAGAGGCAAAAAGGGATCTTGGAGTCATTATTGATGTCAAAATGAACATAGGCCGACAGTATGGGGAAGCGGTCAGGAAGGCCAACCATACTTTGTCATGCACTCACGGATGCATCTCAAGCAGGTTCAAGGAAGTGATCCTCCCCTTCTATGCGGCACTGGTCAGGCCACAGTTGGAGTACTGCATCCAGTCTTGGGCACTGCACTTCAAGAGGAATGTCGACAACATGGAGAGGGTCCAGAGGAGGGCCACTCACATGATCAGGGGGCAGCAGGGCAGGCCCTGTGAGGAGAGGTTAAGGAACCTGAACCTGTTCAGCCTCCACAAGAGAAGGCTGAGGGGGAGATCTAGTGACCGTTTACAAACTAGTCAGGGGGGGACCAACAGGCATTGGGGGAGTCTCTGTTCCTCCGAGCACTACCACGAGTGACAAGAAATAACGGTCACAAGCTGGCAGAGGGTGGATTTAGGCTAGACATCAGGAGGCGCTACTTCACTGTCAGGGTGGCTAGAATCTGGAACCAACTTCCAAGAGAAGTGGTGCTGGCTCCTACCCTGGGGGTCTTTAAGAGGAGGCTGGATGAACCCCTCACCAGGGTCGTTTGGCCCCAGTACTTTTTCCTGCCATGGCAGGGGGTCAGACTTGATGATCTGCTCAGGTCCCTTCCGACTCTACCAACTATGAAACTATGACTCCTCTTATATTTGCAGATTTTCCACATCCCTATTTTTATTCAATCATACTTATATATTGTCTCAGATTGTATTTTAATGGAGTTGCACCAGTACAGTCAAATGCAGCAGAAATGCTTAAGTGTAAAATATATTACAACTCTCATGGGGTCACAAGCAAGTGACAAGCAGCTATAATAGTCCTAATTCTTCCCTTCTCATACTGCCAAGGGGAAATAGATCCCACCTAGAGTCAAGTTAAAGAAGGCGGTTACTGGGGGGAGGTACAAAACCCTGGTATAGCAGAGTTTGAGAAACACTGAAACACACCATTTGCAATTCTTTTTTCCGTAAATTTTGACTAACAATGTAATCTATTTAAGCACATCTTGAATGGGACCCCAAAGACTTTTTTGGGGGATATGGCCCTACATACTACTTGGAACCCTTTCTAAAGGGGAATGTTTAGAAAGGGCTGTGTTTAAATGTGAACAAGCCAAGAGAGATTCAAATGTAGCAAAACCACTCCAACATTAACACTGCTTTGTCCAGTGTTAATGTTGGTTTAAATGATTCTTGATTTTTTTCAGACATAACAATTAGGACACACCAGCTGCTGCCCTTATGAAAGGGCTCCAAATGTACATGTCCACAACCTTAGGTTCCACCATATTAACGTTTTTTGATAAAAAGCTCCATAATAGTAGCTAATGGCCTACCATTTCATGGATTGATCTTCAGCCACAGTTCAGATGCAGCCCAAGCTGGGCTCTAATGAGATACTCTTGATTTTATGGCTTTTGCTTCCTATTTCAGAGTTTATGTCTTATAAGACTGCTTGCCTTCTTGTCTCCTCTGCAGCTAGAGATACTACGTTTTCCAAACAACAAGCTTTACAATTAAATATATGTAATGGGGGAGATTTCATCTTCAAGGCTGCATCTCTGGTTTCTTCCCCTGCTGCTCTCCTAACCTTAGTATATCATGGGAGAATAAAACACCCAGAAATGGATCTTTGGGTAAACTTAAGGCAGACTGTTTCAGGTAGCATTCCTACTTAAGTAACAACTTTCATCAGCATTTCAAAAGCAAATCATTGTTACTGATCCCATCTATGATTTCTCCATGGCCCTAGCCAGGGCTGCCCTTGAGGGGGCTGAATAGGGGCAACTGACCCGGGCCCCACAGAGCTGGGTGGAGTGGCTGCAGTGACTCCACACTGACACTACCAGCTTTGTGTCTGACCGCTCAGCACCCTCCCTCCCCCACCGCTGCCACCACCACTGCTGATGGCATCTGCAGCTTCTTTGGCTCTAGGGCACGTGAGATCAGAGTTGGGCCAGGGCCCTGCATGGGCTGATTTGCCCTGGGCCCTGCACCCTGCTCAGGTCAGCTCTGGCCTCAGCCAACAATTAAGTTGGCCTGTGAAAAAATTATGAGTATCAATCATGGAGAAGTGAAGTATTAGCAATTTATAGATGAGTAATATTTTAACCTTATTTTAAGCCGGGGAGATTAAGCCTAGATACTACAGCTGTGCTTGTGAAATAGCTAAACTGTAAGTCTTGCTTCTTAAATTCATACAATATCTAAACCACAATAAATAGTCCAAGATGCACATATTGAAACTCAGCCAGTCACTTCTCAGGGACATAAAAATGTGAGCATTGTCAGCATTAACCCTTTCACTACTTGTCTTTACACTAGGAATAACTAGAAAAATGTTTCACATTCCTATTGATTAGCACATCTTTGGGGGCCATAACAGAAGTGTCCACATTGTGACCTCTGTCAGGTAATACCTGCAAATTCTGCTAACACTCCAAACCATGCTTTTGACCCTACAAATTGACCAACTATAATCATCCATAATGCCTTGTGACCAAAGTAGACATGAGGCCTCCTGAGGGCCAGCATTGACAGTACTGTCTGCAAACCTTGAAGGGTTTTCAATGGCAAAAAGAGAACTGATTGTAAATCTATGTGAGAAAGTCCAGTGTGATGTCTTGTGCTCACAAGAGATGCACTAGGGGCCTCATAATAACTGCTCTTGAATACCTAGAAAGCAATTTGGAAGTGCCATATTTATTAGAGCTGGAGTGGTGATCATTTGTACCGCAAAAACTGAAGAAAAAAAATTGAAATCCTGATGGTTGAATTCAGTGGAGTCACAGTCACTTCAGTCTACAAAACACCTCACATGAGTTTCACCTTTACAGATACACCAGGGATTACACAGAATAAACCATGGGTGATCATTGATGACTTTAACAGCCACAGCACACAATGGGGTTACAATGTGATCAATAAAGATGGCAAAGCAGTAGAAGCCTGGTCAGATGCATACCACCTGAGTTTGATCCATGACCCAAAGTTACCTAAATCATTCAACAATGGCTGCTGGAAACAAGGATACAACCCAGACCCTATATTCACCAGCAACACCATCACTGGACTAAAAAATAAAATGGTATTAGATCCTATCCCACATTCCCAATATCAGCCAATTAGCATTCAGATCAAAGCCACAGTAACACTTATAACAGTGCCATCCTGCCAACATTTCAACCTTAAAAAGATAAACTGGAAAGGCTTTTCAGAATAACTTGATGTCACAGTCAGAACCATCAAAGCATTACCTGAGAATTATGACCAATTCATAAAAGCTGTACAGAAATCTGCAAAGAAGAACATCCTATGGGGCTGCCGCATAAATTACATCTTAGGCCTCCTCCATAAATGAAGACAACAGTCAACAGTATGAACTAGACCCTTTTTCCACAAACACTGTCACTACAGGCAAGGAGCAAATTTTAGCCATCATAGAAAAACCCAGGAAATCCAGGTAGATGCTGATTGAGTCAACTGATATAACACATAATAGTGAAAAGACATAGGCAACAATACATAAACTAAGCAACAACCCAAAAAAGGTAAATCGACATCATATTGTCACCACTAACCAAATTACTCACCAGATGCTTCTCAATGAAAAAAGCCCAAAAAACAAACACCTCCCCCACCCCATACCACCAAAAAACCCCTTAGATTGGAATGGTGCAAGTATCTCAAAGACCTGGGTTTTACAAACCCCTTCTTAATGATGGAGCTGAATGCTGTTATTAATACACTGAAGACTGGGAAAGCAGCACATCTTGATGACACCCTTACTGAACAAATCAAGCAATTTGGACCCCAGACTCAAGAATGGCTCCTCTGCTTATACAACTCATGCACAGCCAGTCAAAAAATTGCAAAGATATGGCAACATGCTCAGGTAGGTGGAGTGCCTCATAGCCAGGGAAAGATCTATCCAACCCAAAAAGCTTCAGACCTCCCTCTCTGTTATATCATACATACAGATTGTACAAACATATGTTACTGAGCAGGCTTGTCCCATACTTGGATAAAGACCTAATCCCCAAACAAGACAGCTTTCACCCTGGAAAATCAACGAGTGAGCTGTTCAATTTAACTCCTCAATGTATTGAGGATGGTTTTGAAGGAGACCAAATTACCATGAGAACCATGTTTATCAACCTAACAGCTGCCTACAATACAGTTAACCATTGATGACTCTTCCACAAGACCCTGGAAATAACAAAAAATCTACATCTTACAAAGTCAATATGAACCCTGCTCAAAAACAGATTTTTTTTTGTCAAACTGGATGGAAAGCAAAGCAGATGAAAAAGCAAAGCAGATGGAGATGACAGATTAAGGGCCTCGCCCAAGAAAACATACTGGCACTGCTGTTATATAACATCTATAGGAATGACCAACTAATCAGTCTAGAACAAAACACTTCATCTATGCAAATGACCTGTGCATAACAGCCAAAAACACTAACTTTGACCATGTTGAAAAATCCCTAAACAAGGCACAAATTGGCCTAACCTCATACTACTACAATTACTTACCAACTCAGAAAAACACAAGGTTGTGCTTTCCATCTAAGACCAACCACCAACTCAATATTACATGGTCTAGGAACCCCCTAGCTCCCTGTCCTAATCCAATGTACCTTACAGTCACCCCTCAATCAAACCGTCTCATATGAAGAACACATCATAAAGATGAAAGCAAAGGTGAATACTTGGAATAACATTCTATATAAGCTCACGAACCTGAAATGGGGGCTAGACACTCAACCATCTGAACCACCGCTCTGACTCTCAGCTTCTCCTCTCCTGAGTATGCATGCCCTGCATGGGTGAGATCTGTACACACTAAGCACCTTGACCTCATTCTGAACAATAGCTGCTGATATATCACAGGATGTCTGAAGCCTACCAGCCTAAACAGTCTGTACCTGCTGGCTGGCATCTCTACACCTGACATCACAAGAGCAGTGGCTAGCAGGATAGAGCAATTGAGAAAAACTAAAGATGTGAGACACCAGCTGTATGACCATCCCACAGTGCACAAACTTCTGAAGTCATATAGGAGCTTCCTCACCAACACCCAACCTCTTGATGCCACACCCAAGAAAACACAACTACAGATATAGCATGACAGGCTGGAGAAAATACCTGACAGCAGAAAAATGGATATTCTAGAAGCCAAGTCCTTACCACCAGGGGCTAACAAACTGTGGCAAAGGTGGCAATGTCTCAGCTGCCTACCTACCAGTCAGACACTCCAAGGAACTAATGAAGTGCAACTATACCATTTGTTCACCACCTGTGTCTGCAGCACAGAGCCTCAGACTATGCAACATCTGCTGCACTGTCTACTGCTTGAATACACGTGTACAATGAAAGACCTCTCAAAGTACAATAAGTGAGTGCAAGCATGTATAACAAAATGGTCAAGTATGGCATAGAGACACAAGCAGCAGCAGCAGCAGCAAACCTTTAAATCCACGGTGTTCTTTTGAAAAAACACTGTACAGACATATGCTTATCAAGCCTCTGATTATCTAGATTAAATATTCTCTATGGGTGTTAATAGTTAAAAAATAGGGGTTTATATAAAATTTTTGCAGCATATTACTCCTTGAAACACGCTTCCTCTGCACCTCTCTGACCTCTGCAGCAGCTCATTGACGTTCATTAGAATCTCTCCAAGTTGGAACTTACTACTCACTTTCCTTCCCTTCAAGGCTCACTTGTAAGACTTTCCTTGTTGAAATACTACTGCTCTCTTGCATCAAAGGAAGAATGGAGAGCCAGCTAACATCTTAAAATCTCCTAACAATCTAGGCTGGATTAAGCGAGTCTTGACTGATCTCCTTGGTTTCAGTCCAGTTCTGAATGGACATCTCATCCAAAACTGCCATGACATTTGATGATCTTGTACCTTCATCTGAGGGCAGGAATTGAAGAAAGCACTGAATACTTAGCTACAATTTTACCTTAAAAATAATCTGTCCTCGGTAAGAAGTAACATGTCAGCTCTGGAGTTACCCCATGTGCTTCTGTGAATAAACGTTGTTTCAGCATCCAGCATTAACAAGTCACACAAAGCATAGAAAATTTCCTACAAGCACATCTGTTTATTGCACAACTAAAGCATGGAAATTAGTAGCTTGCATTTTCTCAGTGGCAACTGAGGGGACCACACAGGGAGTTTTAAAAAGATCTGTTTATATCTGTTCTACATCTTGCTACAGCGAGCACATTTTGGCCACTGGTAATAAAGCTGGAAGACATACAGGTCTGATTTTCCCTCCACTGAAGATATAGTCCTCTTCCTATTGAGGAAGTATCTACACCAGTCATGAGGTACTGGCTTTCAACTAGAATATTAAAACAAAAAAAAATTAAAAAAAAAAATCACTCACAGTTCATAAAGTGTAAAAAAGTAATCTATCCTGATGTCCAGTTGTGTTTGCTCTGATTAATGTACCCTTATTCTCCCTCCCTCCCCAACATCAAGAAAAAATAAACCTACTAAATCTCTGATTGCAGATGTTTGCCTATCCTCCCATAGGAGAGGTCCTTCTCTGAGATAGGGCCTAGAATGCAAGTTCTAGGAAGGAAGTCAGCAAAACCTGAGAAGATCTGAGCAGAACTTACCGTCAATTTTGTTGCTAAAGCCAAACTCAGGAAGAGGGTCATTTAGACTCTGCAGGGTATGAAAGCATGTGAAAGTAATGTGGGAAGAACACCTGCTCAGAGCACATGATAAAACATGGCTTAAAACTTTCACTTTAATAAAGGAAGCAAAAAAAGCATTTAAATCATTTTCCATCTCCGTTGGCCCATCGAAATGCAATGCTGTCCAACTTTACCATCTGCTTCCTGGTTTAGTGGAGGTTTAGGTTTAATTTCCTTATGTTGAATGAAGGCCTAAATGATATAGAACACAGTTTCAGTGCAATTTTTGCCTAATAAGAGGGGGGAGAAATTAATTTCCTTTATTATTTTTCAAAACAACCCTATATGGATGTCTAATAACAATAGACAATGTCCAGCAGACATCATTTTTCATACCTTTCTTAAGCTTAATCTTCTTTAATATTTTTTTAAAAATTAAAAAACAACTGCCAAAACCATTATTGCAAGCAATTCTATTGCTTTTTACATCATTTCACTCAAACTGAGAACATTTCAGATGGCCTAGCTATTCCTCTCTACTGCCAATGCAAAAAATTTTTTTCTAGTTTCATGTTCAACACAAACATTACTACTGCTTCACTGAATACTGTATTTTCCCACATATAGTATGACCCAGAATATAATACATACTTTGTTTTTGAAAGGCAGAATGAATAGTGAAATATTTTTCCAGTTATGGCTGCATAGAGCAGGGATAAAGCCCATTGATGATGCATGGCCCCGGAGGCTTGGGGGAGCACGGCAACTGCCCGCAGGTGGTGGCAAAAGCAGGGAGCTCCCTCAGGCAGCCATGGCAGTGTCAGCAGCAGGGGATGGTGAGCCCTGATTGGCGGTTGGTAACCACCTGCAGATGCCGCAGGCAGCGGCAGCCAGCGGTGATTTATGATCACCTGCAGATGCCACCGGCCATGTTGATGGCAGGGAGTGGGGTGGTGCACTGCTGGCAGGATCAGCAGCGCTTGTCTCAGGAGGGGCACTGCCAAACTCAGGGTGCATGTGCACCCCCTACACATCGCCACTGGTTAAGCCTAATCTTCAGATGACTTACCCTTTTTTTTCTGGTTAGGCTATAAAATAGGAGAAAAAAACCAGGAGCAGCTAGCCGACAGCAAAATTGAGCTAAAATTAGCTTGATTAGCCAAAAACATTAAAAGAAGAGACATCATTGACACCTGAGAAGTATAGAAAACAATGAGCTGTTAATTGACTTCCTCAGCTCCCTAAATATTAATACCACAGCTGTCGCACTGTGGAACAGGAATCAAAGTAAGGTGCTTCATTCCAGAGGCAACACATAGGTGGTGCACGTGCACCCCCTGCAAAAAGGCGCTGTCAGCAGTGTCTATGGGCAGTCTATGATTGCCCCTGACTGCTGCTGACACTGCCAGCAGTGCCTGCGGGTGGTTGCCAACCCATGGTCAGTGCTTGCCACTCCCACATCCCCGATAGCGTCAGTGGCATCTGCAGGATCTTCTCACTCACCAAGTGTAGCTGTGCCCACCCCCACAGCCACCAGGGGTATGTGCTGTTCCCGCTTCATTCCCAGGGAGGAAATAGTCTTCCCTGCTTAATATGTGAACCCCAAAAATATGGTATCTCTTTTACTCACACACTACACTGCTGCTCAGTTGTTCCCCTGCCCTTCTGCAAGGAGGAACCTAAAAGCAGGACTGCCAGCGAGTTGGAAATTACATGACACTGAAGAGTTTGTTGACGGTTCTTAAACACAGAGATTTGGAAAGCACTTTTTCCCTTGTATCCTTGCTCTTCTTCCTTATTCATGCAGGAGTTGCAAAATGTGTGTGTGATAGGTGGTATTGGAGAGATGTTGTAGCCACGATGGTCCAGGAAATATGCAAGAGACTAGGATTTTTATGGATGTTTTCTTTATTGAACTGACTGCATAGGTGACATAGACAGAGACATTTTCAAATGTGATTGTCTAAATTAGGGGTGTGTGAAGGTTCAGTTGCCGATTTGATTTGGAGAAGATTCGGCCCAATTCAGAGGCCAAATCACCTAATTCAGATTGAATCAGGAGACAAAAAAAAAAACCTTTCTGAATCAATTCAGAAACAGATTTGGAAGGCAGTCTTGCAAGGAAACAGGAACTAAGTAGAGGGAAGGGGACCTGGGGTGGTGGGGAAGACTGACATCTGTAGCTGGCCAGTGACTGTGATCTTTCCCTGAGTCCCCTTCCAATCACAGTGCTCTGTGGGAGGGAGATAGAAACAGCACATAAGCCTCTCTCTCCAGCCTTTCTGTCCCTTTTGTGAGCTATTTCTGTCTGAGCGCCGGGAAGGCCCCCTGTTACAGGCCTGCTGGTTTCATCCCACTGCGCCTTAACACACACACAGTCACACATGACACGAGTTTTGCTTTCAGCAGTTTGAGGTGCAGTTTCCCAGAAACCTCTGCATCTATCTCCTTGAAATCTGGCAGGCTTCATGCCCTCAGAAGGAGCTACCATTCCCACTGTGTTCATCCAAATCTGAACAAAAAATGACAAAAGTTATAGGTATTTTAGTGATTCCCCATCACCAAAGCTCTCCGAATCAGTGCCGAATCTTCCGAAGCAGATTCAGCTGAATCAATTTGGGACAGTGATCAGAATCGAATCACTGTCCTCCAAATCAGCCGAATCCAAATCCATATCAAATACTTCCCTATTCACACAGGCCTAGTCTAAATCTATCCCAACTATGCCGTTCATCCGTTAAACGATATAACCTATAAAAATCTTCACTTCTCTTATACAATGTGGCAAAATTTAAGGTCTCCACAGATGAAAGATGTGTGAGAGACCATGATTCTAGAGAACCCCAGTTCCTAGCAACAGCTTAACAAAATATACCTATTATCACTGAAATTCTCTCACTATACTACATTTTCAGCCATTAACTTAATTGTTAAGCAATCCTGTTCAGTAAGTTAAGACCAGGGCCTCAAAGGGAACAAAACATTTGCTAAATGGTGGGCCCCAGTATGCCATACAGTAGTGCTTCTCAAAGTGGTGGTCTGCAGACTGCTGCCAGTCCACGAGCCACCGGTCGCCGGTCTGCAGCAAGTTGCCAGGAAAGAAAGAAATATATTTTCAGACACATAACATTGATATGTCATAGCGCCACAGTTTGTATGTTCCAACACTCCAGGTGACGTCATGTCATGCAAGGTGAGGAAAGAAAAGAAACAGCCGTTCACGCATTTATGTAGCGCTGTTACATGCAGTTGCTGCCACCTGCTAAACCAGGCACCTGTCTCTGGCCCACTGGGAAAAAAATTGCTGGTCCACCACATCAGATAGTTTGAGAAGCACTGCCATAGAGGGCTTTAATGGCAATCTGCCAGAAGCCAAAGTGTCACATCTCATTTACATATGCTATCAAAATGTGAAACATGCCAGCCTATTATGCTTGATTGAATTTCTGGCTTCCATGATAAACTACATTACTTGCTAATTGAATTTGTCTCAGCAAAGGGAAAATAATTGCAAGATAAGGTATTTGCAGAGACATTGGAGCAAGCATAGACTTTGCCTACTCTAATATAATAAGTCTCTGTAAGCCATACCAATATATGCAAGATGCAGAAGATTAGAAGTGGTTCTGTAGGCTACATTTAGGTGCCACTGTTCTGGGCAATTTGTACTGACCTACTAAATCACTGTGCTCATAAAATGGCAGCTTCTCTCTCTCTCAGAAACACCCGCATACCATCTCTGCCACTGCTCTCCTATAGCAGGACAACCCTTTTACTCTTGTTGAGAGTTGCCTGGTATAATCTCCTCATTCAGGTTTCTGACCTGCTATAAATCCCACTAGCTTCACAGAGAAAGGCTGCAGATGACACAGCAGTATTTGCTATAGGCTTACAGTCTGCACTAGGACTATTAGCATAGGACAGTAATTCCCAAATATTTTCTGATTGTGATCTCACTTACAGAGAACTTCAGATGACTCCATGCACGCACACCATTATTACTGTGGATTACCTTATCCACACCCCCATACCACCCCCCCCCCCCATTAATTTACGACACATGGATTAACTGAGTTTCAGGCACTGGGGACTGTGGTCCCATTTGTAACTGCCACTGGACCAGGACCTCCAACTTTACAAACCACTGGCCAACAGCCAAAAACTCTCATACCCCTGGAAAGGGAAAGCTCAGGCAACTTACAAGAATATATACTAAATTTCTGGTGGCGAAGCATGTGAATTGCACAGCCTCTAATGAGCCGTGGTGCCTTGCTACCTACTGTAGCATGTGTATTGATGCTCATTGACCATGGCAAACCCAACCAAGTCTTGCCAAGATGTCACAGCAGTTACGCTTAGGGTGAAGAGACTGCAGAAATTTTTATCGCCTGCCTCCTCTCCTGGAAGCACTTTTCTTTGTCAGCAGTACTGACACCGGCATCTTCTTCAGCCTCAATTGCTTGCAGAACTGGGTTTCTTCTGACTGCATTTCTTATCCCTCTCCACCCCACATCTCTCCCTATTAAAAGCTGAGGGTCTTAACCATAACATGGCCAATTCATGCTGCTTAGTGCTGCTGAAATTTTGATAAAACTGGTTGAGGTAACACATGCAGACACTATCTATTACTTGACAGGAACTTCAAGCCATGCAAATACCCAGAAGCTTGAACTGACCATGTGGAGTTGGGGACAAGATGGAGATCAGAGAGCTACAATGGGCAACTGAAATTATTTACTAGTGATGGGCAAGACTCAGGATGTGGAAGGACCAATTATGTATCTCTTTGGTTCAGAAATCTTGGAAGATGATCAGGTTCTCAGCATTTAGGCTTTTTTTTCCAGTATAAAAGCAACAATACAAAGAGATGCTTCTCATGATATTTTTCAGCCCAACCAAAGTCAGGAATGCTGTGGTACAAAACAATGTATGCCATCTAAAACCACACTAACTGATGCCAGCCAGGATTAAAGAAAAAGAAAGTCCCAGATATCTTCAAAGTGAACTGCAAAACAGCTTCATGATTTAGAGATAGAAGACTTGAGCCAGAAGACTACGAACCAGTTCATTTTGTTTTATAAGATATTTAGACTCCAAATGGGAATTTCAGAAGTGTCTAGGAATCTAAATACCTTAAAAAATACAGCCTTCTCAGTATCTTCTCCCTCCTTATTTGAAGGCCTGTGTAATGCATACAGCTGTGCAAGATATCATTCATCAGGTCTTCCAAGAATTTGGCTACATTCCAGAGTAAAGAATCAAGAGCCCTGAAATTCTGGTCTTTTTCTTTTTTTCATTATAAAGTCTAAAACTATTTGCTATATACACTGTAAAAGAGCAGTAAAGAGCAAGAGCAGAAGTTTAATTCTGCTTTGCCTCTTTCTTACCATTAAATAAAAAGAGGAGGAAGGAGAGCTCAGGGAACAGCTGAGAGAGAAACAGATTTCTAACATGGTTTGTCTAAATAGCAGGAATGTGACCAAACAATGTTAAAATATAATCCCTGAAACACAAGTAAGCGAATTGACCAGATCAGATCAGTGTCCAGTTCAGCTGTAACAGAGTGAACTGAATTTAAGAACCAAACAATGGTTAAGACTTATTTCTTAAGTATTGCTTTAAAAAGATATAGTTTTAAAGCCAGTGCAGATTAAGTTGTAATGGCTACCAATGTTTTAAATTACTTTAGGGAAAGGTGTTTACCCTAATTTATCAATAAGAAAAGATACAATTTCCAGCAAAATGGAATGGATGAGGGATCACTGTCAGACCCAGGAGAGGGAAAAGCTCTATTGTGCTTTGGATGCAGCTGTATAACAACAGCAGAAGTGGTAATCTATGGTTTCTTCCGTGTGAACGCAAGCAGTTACATGTTCACAGATGCATACTTCTATATACACTAAGCCAGCTGAAATAGGATATTAAAAGGCAAGTGAAACTACTATTAAGGTTCTCTGTACACTAAGTAGGGAATTTAAATAGCAGCTGTTGGAATTAGACTGCAGTGCAAGGACTTGCAGCAGAATGTCTACTCTGGGCTAAACTATGTTATACCTGGAGTCTGAGAGTGACCTCTATTTATTTAGAACAGAGTAGTTTCTGCACTTGCCTGAGCCCCATTCACACAACTCAGGCAAGGTTGTGCTAGAACTACTACTGCAATGCAAATGGTGTTTGATATTGTCTATATTCCCACAACATGGCAGTTTGTAGAACAGCGTGACAGTGCCCCTTTATAACATGGATTAGTCTCACCTTCATAGGCATGAGCAAAGCATGTTAGAACCATGTCACAAAGTAACGTTACTACCATGAATATAAGCTGACCATGCCTATAAAACAACCCCCAATAATTAGCTTCTATACATGGAAACTTTGTAAATGTGTTATAATTTTCCAGGTGTAGAATCTAATTATTGGAGGCTTGCCTTGAATTTGTCTTTCTCCGACTGCAACAGCAGGGAAACTAAATCTGGGAGGGTTCAGGTGGCCCTCTTGCCCTGTAACTTCTTACCCTGCAACTTCTTACCCCTGCAATCCCTTCTGCCCCCTGTACTGTCAGATCCTGCTCTCCCTTGAGCACATGGAGGTAATAAGCAAATTTGAAAGCACTGTCCTTGAAATAAACCTGTCTGTAGTAATTGGCATATAGGCATAAATGTAGTAACTGGCATTTAGCCATAAATTTATTTAATCCAGAATTAATACATTTTACCTATTTTGAAAGTGCTCTAAGTCTTAGCACAGGTACTCCATAAACACACTTTTAAGCAGCACTTTTGTACCAAGTAATACACAGTATAAACTGTGCATGATATTATCCTAAAGCCATAAGTCTCATAATTTACCACAGTTCTGTGGGCCAGGCCCCAACGGAGTGGATAGCATTTCAAATTATGGTGACCCCATAACTCAGCACTGCTCAGTATGTGCGTGTCCTCCAGATACCCCCAACAGAGGAGTCGTGTGCTAATTAGCACCCCAGGTGTTCTTGTCATGAGTCCTGAGATCCTCCAAAAAATGCAGATGGGAGGCTGAGCACCCTGGTGTGTCTCCACCTCATGGAGAGCACGGCCATGTTAACTGCATGAGACAGGATGAGAGGGAGCTAGACGGATTGTGGGTGAACTATTTGAGACCCGATTTGGTTATGTTTGCCAGACATTTAAGGCTGGTGAAAAAACAGGAATCATTGGAAATGGGAAAGAAAGATGTAGCTGACTTGTAGGAATAAAGAGGAAGTTGAAATGTATTCAGTAGTGGTTTACCATGAACTGAAAGAATCAGTGCTGAGGGGGACTAAGTGCAATGAGCTTATTCAGATAGGCTGCACTAACCTCTCAGCATGCCTGCCAAAGGGTTTGGAAGTATGTGAAGCCCCAGGCTGGGATGGAGGATACTTGCCAGTAGCAGGGCCACATATGATTCAAATGGATTTGGACCTGATCTGGCTAATTAGACCTGGGACATGAAGAATTTTCCTTAACAAACCACAAACCCCCCCTCATACTTACCTGGCAGGGGAAATACCATGACCACAAAGGTGACGGGGTAGTACCCTGACCAAGTAGGTACCTTACTAATGGCTTTGTGTAGTGGAGGTAGCACCCTTGTCTGCTTGTGGACAGGACTCCCTGTGACAGCCTCATAGTTAGGTTTCCACTGGCCAGCTTCCTGTGGGAGGATCTCAGCTACACACCAACTTTATGAAAATGGGAGACTCCTCCCTAGCTTGCGCTTGCGGCCATATGACTGAGGGCAAGCGAAACTGGGGAGCATAGGAACCCAGAGCCTCTGGGCTTAGGCCTACATCAGGCTTGTCCAACATACAGCCCGTGCGCCGACGTGTGACCCGCCAAGGCATTTTCTGAGGCCCGAGGTGCTGTAACAGGAAACAAAAGTAAACACTGTTTACTTTCGTTCTCACACCTTGTCCCTTCCCCAGCCCCTCAGCAGCTTCCTAATGGCTGCATCCTAAAGGGACAAGGTTCCCACATGCACCGCGTCACCTTGACATTGCCGACGCAGTGCATGTGGGAAGAGGGGTACCACGTACCTCTCGGGACAGGATGAGCCCAGCTGGAGCAGCAGGGGCTCAGATGCATTTTGCCCCCACCAATCAGTCCTGAGCAGCACACGGCTCCGCCGTCCCCTCTGCTGGCTGGTGCCGATCCGAGCGGGTCTGTCCCATCCAGAGCAGCATGCAGCTAAAGCCAGATTCCCGCATGCTGCTGGGGATGGGAGGAGGCCAACCAGGTCTGCACCAGCCAGCAGAAGTGGCGGTGGAGCTGTGTGCCACTCGGGACTGACTGGTGTAGGCAGGGGGAAATGCAGCTGAGGCCTTGCCGCTCCGGCCAGACTCGTCCTGTCCCAAGCGGCACACGGCTCGGCCGCCACTTCTGCTGGCGGATGCTGACCCAGCCGGGCTCCTCCCATCCCCAGCAGCTTGTGGGAAGCCGGCTTCAGCTGCATGCTGCTCTAGATGGGATGGACCCAGCTGGGTCAGCACCAGCCAGGAAAAGCAGCATGCAGCTGAAGTCGGCTTCCCACATGCTGACGCGGACACGAGGAGCCCAGCCGAGTCTGCATCAGCCAGCAGAAGCGGTGGCTGAGCCATGCGCCGCTCAGGACGGGACAAGCCTGGCCGGAGAGGCAGGGGCTCGGCTGCATTTTCCCCCTGCCTGTACTAGTCAATCCCGAGCGGCACACAGCTTCGCCGCCACTTCTGCTGGCTGGTGCAGACCTGGCTGGCCTCCTCCCATCCCCAGCAGCACATGGGAAGCCAGCACGGGGCGGTGGGGGGGACCTCAGCAGGCAGGGTCCTGGTGTGACCGCTGCGGGGTGAGGCAGCAGAAGCCGGTGTCTGTCGGACCCTGGGCTCACAGCACTGAGGCCACCAGGGCTGCATGCGCAGGAGGCTGGTCACCACGGTGAGCAGGGCCTTGCGGGTGGGGAGGTAAGGGGCTGCGGTGCAGTGGCCACCTCGCTCCAGCCCCCCTCAGGCAGCGCCAGCTCATGGGACTGTGCTGCTCAGGGGATGGAGATGTGGAGCTATTTATTTCTCCCCTTCAGTTTCTGGGGTATTAGCTGGCTGGATGCAGAATGGGTCCCTCCTGCCCCTGCCCACCCGCAGCTACCATGAACCTTGCAGTAACAGGCAGGTGCAGTAGGGCTGCACAGGCAGGGTCTCTCTGGCCCAGAACAGAGGGTGTTTGAATATGGCCCACCAGCCCACTGGCTGATAAGAAGTTCATGATCCAGCCCCACATTCAAAAAGGCTGGACACTCCTGGCCTACACATACGGTGTTTGCCAAAGGATTTAGAAGCATCTGAAAATCCAGGCTGCGGTGGAGGATACTTGCCAGTAGTAGGGCCACATATGGTTCCTGAGTGATTCAAATGGATTTGGACCTGATCTGGCTAATTTGACTTGGGACACAAAAGAATTTCCTTAAAATATTAATAAATAAAGAAATCAAAAAAACTTAGTGTTCTAGATAAGCTCAAGCATTTTTGGCACCAAGGGTAGGGGATCAGGGCTGGCTCTGGCAGGTATTGTAGTACCTCCAGACCTGCTGCCAGTTCCCTGTGGAGAGAACACCTGCCCATTTTTAAGGGCCAAAAAATAAGGTTTCCGTCAGCATTTCTGGCACCAGGGAAGGGTGTTGGAGCTTGCTCTAGTCTCTCCAAGTACTTGCCTGGTATTGCAATACCTCTAGGCCCAGTGCTCATTCACTCCTAGGGGAACAACTGCCTTTTTTTTTTTTTTTTTTTGAGGACCACACACACGCACAAAAAAAATGGTTCCTATCATTATGTTTGCCCAATATGAGCTATGTGTTTATAGTCATGCTCAGTGCTGACTGCACTTGCTGGCTGCACTTTATCAGCTTCATAGCTGGTTTCCATTACTGAGTACAAACTGCTTTTAGTAGCAGTTTAATAACAGACAGTGTATTTAATGAATATCCTAATATGTGAATGTTAGACAAGGAACTCCCCCCCCACACACACACACAGTGATGGGGGTTAGGGAAGGGGGGAAGGATTTGTCTTAAGTTCAAGTAAATAAAGTATTCTGGAGCCAATCTCACCCCTGATTTAAGTCACCACTGATGTCCAATTTAGCATTAGTTAACCAGAAATCTGAATACAATACATGCTCTATATTGGCACCCGTAACAGAATTAAAACACTTTGTTGTAGCATAAAAGATGGTTAAATATTAATAGGTAAAACCAAGGAATTTTATAGCAGGAACTAGGGCAGGACCAAATATGAAATAATCAAGTATCAACTAGGACTGAAAGACTGTTGTTCTTCCTTTGTTTAACAGCACTGGTATAAAAGAGGCTGATACTATTCTAAGATAACCTAGTGCAACTTCTGGCTGCTCATCTCAGAGTGCAGAACAGAACAGGATGTTTTTCTTTTGCACCGAATTAGTGAGTGGTGTTGTAAACAAGAAAATACAAACTACATATCATTAAAAAATATGTACAGCTATATTTAACACTTAAATTATCTTAAACACACTTTTGCATACTAATAATTTTTATACATTCAGTCTTAAACAATGATCATTTAATATCCTAATATTTTTACAAGTTTTTCCCTCTTCCAATACCCAATGCTACTTAAATTCTGAGGCTGAAAAATTTGAGCTACATATAAAATAGGAAGGTGTCTTTCTTTATAGTTGCAATTTATCATAGCACATTTTTTATAAAAACACACATTAATCAGTTCAAAAACTGAACCACTGTAGAGGTTGCATAAACCCTACAGGGTTCATTTTTAAAAGAATACTTTGGTTAACAGCAAATCATTTTTAAACAATTAAGGGGAAAATATTTTCGTTTTTTTTTCATCATCTCTGCAGATGTATCTCCTTGTCATGTGGTAGCCATCCATGTCTTTATGAATGAGCACTGCTGCAATAGAACAGTGTTTCTCAACCCATGGGTCATGACCCAAATGTGGGTTGCAAAAGTATACGGAAGTGTAGTGAACAAACTTGAAAAATGGATTCACCTTTAAAGGAGAAAAACATGGGAAACTGTGCCCTTTCCCTTGCAAGCTGGCAGAGCTCCATCCTGCAAGGGGCTTCTTGGGAGCCCCACACACCCACCTCCTGCCTCACACACTGGGGGCTAGAGCCTGGGGGTGAGGGGCACTGGGTCAGGACTGGCCATTGATGCTTACAGATAGGTCCTGGTACAGAAAAGGTTGAGAACCACTGCAATAGAGAGCACTAATTTACCTGTACAGCGAACTCAATAACTGGATTATAAACCAGATTTAATAAATTCCTAATGTAGTTCCCTGGGTATCAGAGAGCACATAGAGAAGCTACTGTCTATTCCTTACGAAGTTAAAGCTGCTGCAAGACTTGCTACAGCCCCACATTGTTGTACAAAAGTTTTTTCCCCCCTCATGGCTTTCCTGGTTAGGACAGCAGCTCAGGATTTTTGCTCAGCCTACATATTCTGCACACCAGTAGTCTGAAAAGCATCAGAGCATTCTAGTAACTGAAGTGCTACTGGACCTCATTGTAATGCAATGATTGCTTCTGCAAAGGTCATACAGATTTCAGGTCAGATGTGGCCTCTGAAATCACTGGAGCCTTACATTTCCAACAACTAAATTCCCTCAGTTCTGGGGCAGGTAGAGGAACAAGATCTTTATTTTTCCTCTTCATGTGATCAAACCCTTTCTGATCCAGTAAATTAGAGCCACCAAAAATCACAGAGAAGAGGAGACGTGTAGTGCTCTCCAGAAAAAGAGCATTACACCAGTCACTACATAATACTGGAGCTAAAAAGCAGAGAACTCTGAGGAGTGAAGGCACTTGGTAACAGATGAGTGTAGTCCATTAACAATAATCAATGAGTCAACAGTTTAAGTCTTGTAATCCAACTGACTAGTAGCGAGGGCTCTGTGGAAGAAGATTTTGTAGGTGACGTAACAGAAGCTTTTTTAGCTCCTTCCTCCTGAAAAGGAATGGTTGCGCTGTTGTGAAGATCTGCATTCACAAAGCACCTGCTGCCTCTGATGTAGTCAGCACCCCTTATTAACTGCTTGTCAGCCACAGGCTTTGAAAATGGATGTTGGGCGGCAGAACTTTCTTCAATGATTGGTGGTATCCTCTCATTACTGAAGTACCTGCAGAGGACATCTTCACCTGCATTAAACATAAAGGATGAAATCACTTATTTTTCACTTTGAAATCCAGTATTTTGCATCTTTTTTAATTCTATTCAGAAGGGTTCAATGCACTTCATAAGTACTAATTCCAAGAGGTAAGGGATTCCCATTTTAAATGTCTTAACTGAGGTCCTGAGGGTTGTAAGTGACCTTCTCCTGGCCAAATCAGTGGCGAACCCAAGAAAAGAAGCCAGGCAGTGATGACTGCCACCAAGATCTAAACACTATACAAAGTCGGTGAGAGATACTTTTGGCAGACAGAAAGGTTATGCAGGATCCAAAAACAAAAGAACAATGTTGCTATAAATGGAACATTTGCAAGCAACATTTCACGTGAGTTAAAACTTAGATGACGCATAGTATGCTACTCAAGCAACATGAGCTTTTTCCCTTTCAACAGCATGAAAACAAACATACACTTACTCACATTTCATGTGTTCAGTTTAGAAACAGGAAATAAAATTACAGTATACAGATACAATTTAAAACACTTTCTTATTTCTGATCGCGGACTTAGAGGGTCTTATCAGATCAGGTGCATTTCAAAGCCTCCTAAAGTATAATCAAAGAGTAGTCCTGCCACCTGCTGGCTCATCTGTTAGATCTGCTAATTAAGCAAGTCCTAGCAACTCCCATGCTTCCAGCTGCATCATATTGCAACATGATGAAATACACATTACCTTCTGTAACTGAGAAAGAACAGGTTACAAGTCATCTTATCAGCTTCTGTATTCTACATAGCTTCTTATATTAGCCTCAGCACTATGGTATCTGACTTTTGAGAAACAATAGGAAATATGCTAAACTGAGATGTGACCCAAGAATCAACATCCACTACTGGCATCAGACGAAGCATCTCAGCCATTCTGTACATGCTGCTTCAGGACCTGTCACCTTCTAAAACTTGATCCCAATTCAAGGGCTTTTGCATACTCACTGCTCTATTTAGCAATAATTTATGTCACATTATAAAATGCTAATTGCCTGCTTCATTTTCTAGAAGCTTCCTTAAAAGACTCCTAATGGGACAATTTCCCCCACAGCAATTGAAAAATAGTTTTCAAAATTTTAGAAGGGTTGTAATGACCCAACTTTTTCCAGACTTCTCACAGACACTTGCCGATTCTTGAATTGGTATTTTCAGAGGAAATGCAAAGTATTTCTCACCTGTCTGATAGCAGTATACTGTATCTAGAGGGGTAAAAATTCTGTCAATTCTTTTAGTCTTTTCAACCTTGTGCAATCCCTTTCCATGCCTAACCCTCAAATAATCATTCTCCAAAAGCTGTTCGTGTTGGACACTAACACAGTAACAGTAGTCAAAGTAGTTCCCAGAGAGTTTCTAGCTTGCTTCAGTAACAGCCCCCAATTCAGTTCGACAAACAGACCCTAATCAAGAAACAGCTTATTCTTCAACGTTTGTAAGCCAAATGCAAAAGACATGGGGAGAGAGTGTAAGAAAAATGTTCGCAGAGAGTAGTGCCAAATACAAGTAAGAACAGATTTAATTATTATAATTAATTACTTGCAATGCTTAACTGAATTGCATAAGAGAATAATGGAGGTTTCAGTTCAGGTGCAAAGTTACAAAAAAGTCAGAGAGAAACAGGGCTGGAAGAGACCTCCAGAGAACACCCTAGTTCAACCCCCTGCCTGAGGCAGAAGCATCCCTATCCAAGCTATTCCATACAACCATAATCTAAGCCCGGGGGTGGGCAAAATATGGCCTACTAGACACTTCCATCTGACCCGCAGCACCCATCAGCAAATTGTACCCCGCCTAGCCTTTCCACCCATGGGAGTGGGAGCAAGGCACCATACACCCCCCTTCCTTCCCCCATGCCCCACCAATATACCCTATTGCACCTTGCTCCCACCTCATGGGTGGAAGGGCCCAGCCCCAACAGTGCACAGCTTCTGGGTGGGCTGCTGCTGCCCCGCTGCAGCCACCCCATGGGAACCTGGTTGGCTTCCCCAGCTTCCAGCTCACTGTGGAGCAGCAGGAATGGAAGAGGTGGGGGTGGGGGACCAGGGCAATGGCGCTGCAGCTAGGCAGAAGCATGGAGAACAGGGGGGCGGCAGAAGCATGTAGCTTAGCTGGGAAGGGAGTAGGCGTGAAGGAGGCTGGGGAGACCCCTCACACGGCTTGCAGCCCTTGCTGCTGGCAGCAACAGTAGGTGGGGCGCTCAAGGTGCTTGTGTCCAGTGCAGATGCTAGCACCTGGTGGGGTGCGACTCTAGCCAGTGCTGCCCACGGGTCAAGGAGCACAGCCTGCCCAGCTGCCTCTATCACAGAAGCTCCATGCAATGCACCTGCAACTCCCAAACTTGCATCAAGGGAAGCCCCATGGCTTCCCCCACTCGCACTGGGGAACTCCGCAGGGAAGCAGGGGGCAGAGTCCGGGGACCGGTGCAGCAGGGGGTGGGTAAGGCAGCCTGTTTCAGTGTGGGGCTTCTTCCCCCATGCAAGTGCAAGAGCTGCAGGCATACAGCATAAAGCCCAGAGGTGGCTGGGCAGGCTGTGCTCCTCACCCCCATGCACAGCGCTGGCCGGAGCTGCACCCCACCAGGTGCCAGTGCCTGAGCCCCCACCTGCTGCCCTCCCTTCCACCCCACAAACCTCACACAGTCACACCCTGCCCCCACAACCTCCACTAAGATATACACACCCCTCAACATACCCTATACCCCCCCACACAGCCCCACCCCCTCAAACCTCTACCCCACACACATAATCCACCCCATCATACACACACCCCCATCCCCAACCACACCCCATACACAATATACAAAAGTAAGGCTTTATTTTTGAGTTCTTATGCAATCACCTCTATATGGGTTACACAAACACAAATCATAACATTTTTTGTAATAACATTAAAATATGTTATAGTGGGTGTTTGACTTGTAGTGTATGATTTGGTTTTCTTCTTTTTCTGGTTCTAAGATGACAACCGCCCACCCAAAAGTGTTCTGGTGGCAAAGGTCAGGGGTCAGAGGCAGGACTTCCAGCCCCAATATGACTAACTGTCAAGGGGCAGGGCTACCCATGCACCCCTCAACAGCTCACCAAAACTCATTAAGCAGCCCTCCAGCCAAAATAATTGTCCGCCCAGGATCTAAACTCTACACAAGACTACCCTCAACCCTGACACAACATTGACGTAACACCCCAACCTGCCACAGGTAAAGCAGGGGAACAATGAAAATAAATAAAATTTGTCAATATACACTCAGGAGGTCCCTAACTATAGAGGAAGGCAAAAAAAAGCCCCTCACAGTCCATACCTATCTGGGGTAAAATTCCTTCCTGATCCCAAATAATATGATGGGTCTGACCCTGAGCAGAAGGGCAAGACCCTCTAGCCAGGAACCTCTGGTTCTGTTCCTGGTAGGAGAATCAGCACACTACAGTTGAAATCCCCAGCCTTGGCTTTATCCAACACCTAGCGCCTCTGGGGAGATTTAAAAACAGCCTGACACACACAGCAGAAAAAAAAAGGGAGGAGGGGTACAAAAATCAGCAAAACCATGGGAAATACTCATGATAGAAGATAGACATAGCTATGTTTAGATCATCCCTGACCAGTAGCTGTCCAACCTGATTTATAATCCACTTTTTATAATATGGTTTATAATCCTGACCACCTCCAGTGGAGAGTCCACAACTTCCCTAGGCACTGCCTCACTATTCTCTCCAGTGAAGAAGTTTCTCCTTATATCCAATCTAACTTTATTTTGCTGCAACTTCAAGCCATTGGTCCAAGTCCTCCTCTCTGTAGCAAGAGAACAAAGGAGTTTCCCCTCTTCTTTATGGGCAGTGCTTCAAATATTTGCTATCATGTCTTATGTTATCACCTCTTATGAACCTTTTCCGCAAGCTGAACATGCCTAGGTCCTTCAGCCTCTCCTCGTACGACTTGCTTTCCAAGCCCTTTATCATTTAGTTGCCTACCTCTGGACTCTTAACTTCTCCACATCCTTTTTAAAATGTGAAACCCAGAACTGCATGCAGTGTACTCCAGATGAGGCCTAACCAATGCCAAGTAGAAAGGCACTATCACCTGCCATGCCTTGTACCTAATGCTTCTATTGATGTACCCCAAAACCACATTGGCCTTTTGTACAGCTGCATGACACTGCAAGCTTACATTGAATCTGTAGTCTACCAAGCTCCCAAGTCCTTTTCCATAGAGCTGCCATCCAGCTAGGTAGGTGTCACCCATTTTATATTTGTGTTTCTGATTATTTTTCTTGAGGTGTAGCACCTTGCATTTGTCCACAGTGAACTTCATCCTGTAATCTCTAGCCCAACTTTCCAATCAATTGAGACCCTTCTGAATTGTGCTTGCATCCTCCAACATGTTCGCAATCCTTGCCAGTTTCATGTCATCCACAAACTTGCTCGAGAAGCTTTCTATGCCAAAATCCAAGTTGTTAAGAAACGCACTGAACAGCACCAGGCCCAGAACAGACCCCTGCCATTCTGACACGGACTTATTAATAATTACCCTTTGCTTATAGCCATCACCTTCTAGTAGTTTTATCCAGCCCGCATTTCTCCAATTTGTTTATGAGATGGTTCTGTCAAAAGCTTTGCTGAAGCCCAGATACACTATATCCACAGCATTCCCTCCACCCATGCAAGTAGTTACTTTGTCAAAGAAGATCAAGTTTGTTTTACATGATTTGTTTTTCATAAATCCATGCTGGCTGGTTGCGATCAGCCTTTCCTCCTTCAGATGCTTGCAAATGGCCTTCTCAGGATAGGCTCCAGTAACTTCCCAGATATTGAGGTGAGGCTAATTGGTCTGTAATTCCCCGGGTCCTCCTTCTTGTCTTTTTTAAAGAGGGGTGCTATATTGGCCCTTTTCCAGTCCTCTGGTGCCTAGCCAGTTTCCCACAACTTCATGAAGATCATTACCAAGAGCTCCTCTGCCAGTTTCTTCAGGACCCTGGGATGAGGCTCATCCCACCCTGCTGACTTGAATTCATTCAGAACCAACAAAAGATCTCTGACCATTGCTTTTGTTATCTCCTCCCTCAGCTTGCCCCCTTCCTTATCCAGATAAGCCCTATTAGGTGTCTGACATCTTAATAATATTTTTTGTGAAGACTGATGCAAAGTAGCTGTTGAGTAGCTCCACCTTCTTTGTATCATTGGTTAAAACATTCCCTAATGACAAAGCCATTAAAACAGAAACATGGCATCAAAACAGTGAATATCTAATCTTCAAAACATCAGTTCTAGACCAGATCCTCCCCTTCCCACTCTTACCTTTTCTCCCTGGTGCTCGACACCTAGAAAAGGGATCTGCAGCTCCAATCCAGCTCCCATCTGCAGGCATTGATAGAGGGCGAGGTTTGCCTAAAGAAAACACAAGCAAGGTTACAAGGGCAAGGTTCTGTTCCCTTTAGAAGAACATTTTCATTAAGTTAACATTATATGATCCTCACAATTTGACAGGTGGAAATCAGGTTGGTTTTGTACTTAAAATGGAATACAAGATAATTTAAAAGACAGGTTGCTTATGAAAGAAGAAAGCATTATGATGATGAGGAATAACAGCCACATTAGATGCTCATCTCCAACTCCACTGAACATACTCACCAAAAGTTACAACAACTGCACAAATGGGAAACCGAAATCTGATATCATCCAGCTGGGCTTTGATGCCAGTCATTAAAGTAATGACTCAACAGGGTTTCACTTTAGTGAAATGAATAAGTGGTTTCAGACTCAGAATTTCATTGAAGTTTTTATTTCCCTCAGATTACCCTTAAGAAGTCTGCCAAGTTCAGCCAGCAGTTCACAAAAAAAAAAAAAACACTCACCCAACATTTAGGATCTCAATAACAACAAACAAAAGAGGCATAAACTCAAACTCACCATAGGACGGTGTTTTTTCCCTCATCTTTGTCCGTGGTATATTTGCTTCCATGGGGTACCCAGGCAGCTGATCAGAATCAGCTATAGTAAACCTTCGCCTTCGACTCTCCTGATCGAGAAAAGAGTTGGGAGATTCTGCACCCTTGGAACCAGGTAGCAGCTTATTGGGTTTACTGCTTCCTCTGTAAACATTACTCCCCTTCTCTTCCCTGAAAGGACATTTGCTTCAATTAGCAGTTTAAAAGGCATTTCAATACTGTAGTCATGAGTCTAGAATGAACACTCCAGACTATAATCACTTTCCTTCCAACTGTAACTGCTGTGCAAATAAGTGCATAAAAGCTGAAGAAAAAAAGGTATGCCAGGACATGCAAGTCTTCTTTAAACACATTTATAGAGGAAGAAAAGAAATAGCTACTTCCTAATCAAATCCAAAAGTGAGCTAGCAGTAAACGCATGTAAAATATGAGGAACAGTAGAGGTTTCTTTGGAAACATCTACAAACAACATTTTTTATTGACCTGGTTTCTTTGAAGAGGAGAAATGCAAGTTACCATAATATTTTTTTCTTATGTGTGTCTGTTTTTTGTAAGAGTGTATAGGTCAGCCCTACTTACAAGGCTCAGCATTTCAAGTATTATATATGTAACATTGGTCTAATATGATTTATGTAAGCTTCTCTCCCATTTCAGAAGCAAGACTCCGTTAGAGTTTTTATTCATAAAAATAATCCAGAGAGATTTCTACAAATTTTGGGGTGCAATAATCTCATTTTCAGGAGTAAGCATGTGTCCTTCAAGGCAAGAATCACCTGTTTTCAGACTCTGCCCTTATTCATTCTAAAGAAAAAGAAAAGCCACCTCACAATGGGTATTTGTCCCACTTCTAGTTTTGGCACTTAATCAGATCACCTGAAGGAAAAGCCAGCCAGAGAAGCCAGAAACATTAACAGCTGTCTCAGAGTCCATATCTTGGTGGCCACCGCATCAGATCTGCTCATCTAATTCTATTCAACCCTCCATAAAGACCAAGAGGCAGCCCCCTAGGAATTCAGAAAGTCAGCCACAGAGAAATGTTGCAAGCAGTGAGTCCGAGAAATGAGCTACGTCACCACCACACCTGGACAGACACTGACTCAGTTTGGGCAAATGCCTCCCAAGCACCACAGTGCTAATCCACAGAAGGCCACAGCAGGGGACAGGCAGAACAAAACAAAGGAAAGAGGGCAGAGACCAGGAACAAATAAATGCGGCAGATAACAAAGGAAAGAAGACAGAAATATGGAGAGAGGAAAACAATGTGCCAACAGGAAAGTAAAAAAAGGAGTAGAGATAACATAGGAAATGAAAAAGCAAATGGGCATCCCCCCACCTCTTCTCTTGTCAGCTGCCAAAACCTTCCTTATCTGATGTTTCTTAAGCAAGCAAAACGAATGCCATTCTGTGAACCACTTCCTCTCCCCATCTGCCTCAGGAGGAAAGTTTCAGTTCCATAAACCACACTGAACCCCAGTCCACAAATAGCCATTCAAGTTTGCAGGCACACACACACACACATTTAAATTTGCAAATATCAGACCATTTAAAAAATCAGGAATCTACACTAAGCTACTAGATATAAGTATATAAATAAACAAGTGATCCAATTTCCAGCAATGCTGAGCCTCCAACAGCTGCTCAAGAGTGCTACCATAGAAGAATGAGGCAGGGAAGATAGTGGGTTATCTGAGAACAAGTTAAAACTAGCAAGACTTCAATCACTTTCTCTCTCATGTGATTAAGTCTAGGTTTTATAATGGATTTCTTCACACAGAAAAAAAACAGTCTTCCAACTGACCTACCCTTATGCTATCTTGCCTATTCCTGGATTTTATGATTCTCATGTCTGTTGAATGTAATACAGGTTCTGCTCTTTCCTAAAATTCTTCTAAGCAGTTTGATAACATGCTTAAGAATCGAAGACTAGAAAAAATAATGTAAAGACAAGTGCAGTTTTTAGTAGGCACTATGGTTTTACAAGTCATAGCATTCCCTCATGAGCTTTCGGCCATTCTGATCTATGCAGCACAGTGATTTTCTAAAACTGTGCGTGACTGTTTCTCCAAACAATAAAAAGTACTGTATTTTTTAAGTAGCTTATGCATTTAAGCCATCCAAGGAAAATCTAGGTTTTCCTCAAGCTAATCTGCAGAGTTTGCAAGCAGGCCACCTTAGAAAAATCTGTTAAAAAACACCTTTTGTTCAGTAGTACATGGGTATTCACATACCGAGGAGAATATGGAACAGCTGGCGGGGGAGGTATATAAAGGTCCAAAATGGCTGACTTCTCTTTCTTCAGTGAGGTATCCATGGTGCTTTCTGGTGACTGCGTTGTAGTTGGAGGAGGGCTTGTCTGAAATTAGAGCAGTACGGTATCTGTAAGACATCTGAATTGTTGCCTTGCCCAGCTTCTCTCACCACCCAACACGAAAATAACTGGTGAAGTCACTGTATCTATACATACTTAACTAATAAGCCATACTTTCTGAAAAAAATTCTCTGCATAGAGCATCATGTTAAGATGATGAACACATTCTCTTAGTTCACAGAAAGTGTAAAGGTAAATCCTATCAACGAACATACACTACTTTCAGAATTATTCTGCTCCTCCTAGTTACATTATTCCTAACAATTTCATATACAAAAAGCTGTAAGTAATTGTCCTTGTATTTGTACACCTTGCATTTTAGGGATGTAAAACTGGTCAGGCACATGCAGGCGTTGTGCAAGTTACTGAGGTTGTAAGAGTTGTGGTGTCCTTGTTACACTGAAGGGTCCCAATCTAGAACATGCAGTTAGTCATGCAGCCTACCTTAGCCCGAGGTAAAAGGGGGTTGAAAACATTTCAGTGCAACACTATGCAGAGCTAACTGTGTATGGTAACTGGCTCAGTACAGAGTTGTAAAGTGACAAGGCACTGAGACAATGATTTAGCATATGGTGCACAACTCCTGTGGTAGGGAATAGTCCAAGCCATAAAAAGCCTCATTGGTTAGTGGATTTATGGGAGGGATTTAATTCATTCCCTCAGTCTCATCACCCAAGCCATTAATGTGTCTTTGACTGAGACCTAGGTGATAGCGAGGTAGCAAACTTTCTACCCAACTAACAGGGAAATGCTGTTCTTAAGGTAAAGGAAAACCTGGAAGAAGGCAGAGAACATATCTGCATCATTTGAAAGTTTGTCCTGTATTCTGTTATTCAGTTTCGCAACCTCAGGGCCTTGTTGGATTCTTGTCCACTTCAAGGGCAGAAGTTGACAAGGAGGCTGCATTCCTTTTCTTTGGATATGGACCTGTCCACAACTATCCATTATTTCATTGCAAGAAATAACTGCTGTAACCCAAGACTACACCTTATAAAACCCATCTTGAAGATGCCAGCACACAAGGAGGTAACCCCGCTCTCAAAAACCTGTTTTGTATGCAGCCCAGTTTATATCCATATTCTTCAAAACATGCAGACCATTCTACTGAAGTGTCACAAATAAATCGGATTGACATGAGAAGTCTTAACATACTTTGGGGTTCAAACCACCTCAGAGCTTCTTTTGTCCTTTGTGATCTAAGGCACTCAAGCTATGAGGCTTTGTAACAGGTTAGCCCATCCACTTAAGAGAGAATTCAGCCAGTCTGGCTGAGGAGCAGCAGCTGAGAGAAGACTACTAATGATGGAGTGGCACACTGGGAATTAAAAACCCAAGAAAGCAGAGCCACAGGAGCAGTGAAAAGATGGAAAAAGCAATGGTGAACTGAACTATGTAGAAGACCAGACAGTTGTGAAGGTCAGAGTTCCCCATGTCCAGGACAGGACCAACAAGGTTTTGTTTATTTACTTTATTTAAGACTGTTTATTGTGGGGGCTAGCTGATGAGCTGCACAGGAAGCAAAAGCCAACCTGGAAAATACTCTATTTAATGCCAAGGCCAGCTGAACAACTGCTCCAGAAGTGCAAGCTTGCACAGAATATCCTATACTTTGAAATGAGCCCTTGGTTTGTCAGAACCTGGATTTGATGCTCTTTAGGTAAAGCTGAAAAGTAGCTTTGCTTTCCTCCCTTCAGGAAAAGAAGAAAAAACAAGGAACAGTCTTTAAACCTACTTGTTACACAGTGTTGGAATGGAGGGTGGGCTGAAGACTGAGGAATTTTGGAGGGGTTTAGTTTGCCACGTTGGATACATTTGTTTATTATGCATAGGCATACAGATTTTTGGACTGCACATTTTCAATTAAATAAGTAAGTCCTACACTCATTGCTATACTACGGTCCCCTCTATAGGTACAGGGAAATATGAGATTGGATCTAATGCATGATCTACACAATCACGCCTCCTGCCATGCCAGATATGCATGGCAGGAGGTACAATTGTGGGATCACACATTAGATCCAACTGCACCTTCCTGCCAGTATAGGGGGAGCCTGATCTCAGGCTCCTGCTGCATTGGCAAGAAGCAGGCTCCCATGACTGGAAGTCCCCTTTGCTGAGGAGGCTCCCAACCACAGGGGCCAGGGGCAGCCAGGACACAAAGTCCTGTGCCTGACAGAGCTCTCAGTCCCAGCTGCGCCACATATGCAACCAGGACCAAGAGTCCTGCACATCACTTGCCACAGCTTGGACTCAAAGTCCCATCAGGTCTGGGACTCTTGGTCCCAGCTGTGTGTGGTGCAGCCAGGACTGAGAGCCCTATCAGGTGCAAGGATTTTCTGTCCCAGCTATGCCCCATAGCAGCTGGGGCAGAGAGCCCCATCAGCCCTCTCAGCCCTTGCAGCTGTGAGGCACTGTTGTGGTCTCCCAGCTGCAGGGATGCATGGCACACCCTTGCAGCTAGGAGACTGCACTGGCTGTGATCCCCAAGCCCCGGAGATGTGTTGTGCTCCACAGCACCTGGGAGATCACAGCATCTGCCATCTCTCCACAGACTGCTGACATATACAAATTAAATATGGATACAAACCAGCTATAACATTATTACACATTCTCAAGCAATAACTTTATAACTGGTTGAGCCTTTTTAAGGTGGGTTAGTTAATTTGCATGTTGAACCAGTCTAAACTTATAGTGCAGTTAACAAGGTAATTGCACAATAGATAAAACACGTAGAGGGGGCCTAAGTCATGTAAAATAAACTTGAGGTGAATGAACAGCTGTTTTCTGATATGGTGCTATGTGAGAGTTAAGTGGCAAATAATTCAGATTTATGCTTTTTAGAGCATGAATATGCAACCCTTAAAAAAATCATCTACATGTGTCACAGAAAAACAAATATGCCCATGGCAATAGGGAACTTGAGCAGAACAGCACTCGGGACAGAACACAGGGAAATAGTGTCCCCTACTAACAAGGATTCCACTAGATTAGAAGAAAATTCACTGTCATTTCACATAGGTGTACTGATTACTACTTGCTCCCTCCCATAAAGATACTTTTCCTCAAAATCATTCTTTAAAAGTTATTAAATCCATTTCTCCCCCAATCTTCATCCCTTCCAGGAATTTCCCAAATTCCAAATCATATTTAAACTCATACTAATGCTAAGTTGCTCTTAATGCAACTGAACTAAAAAAGAAACATACTCTGGATAGTAGGGGTGAACTCAGCAAGAATCAGTTGCTTTTCCAAATTGTTCTCAGTATTTATTAAGTACAAAATTCACCATTACAAATTATCAACATTTCAGCCGCAAACAGCCTCTTTCCAGGATCAAAGCCTTGATAACTTGTATTATGAAAGTAAATATTAAAGAGTCTGATTCTGAGAGAAATTTGCTAAAAATGAAAAATGTTCCTTCTCTTCATTATGAATCTGAATTTTGCAACCACTTCACACTGACCACCCCCAAAACTGCAAGGATTTTCAGTTACACTAGCTGTTAATGCCAGATATCAGTAATAAGTGATTTTGGGAGTATTTGGATATCATCTCTCCCCAAAATACATACATACATACATGCATATACAACTCATAACCCAACCACTAATATGCAAGTAAAATACCTCCAACAACATCTCACCTGTACAAGTGGTGGTTTCCAGCGTAGATTCTTCAGTGGAGCTGGAGTAAAATTAAAAGAGCCCGTGGGACGTTTCTTAAGGAGCAGTTTAACACCAGTAGGATTCTCCCGCAACTTTCCCACAAGGTTTTTAAGCTGCCATCCCACCTTTAAAAGAATAAAGCTCACCTGTTATGTGTGTTTCTCCATTAAAAATAAATGAAATTTAAAAAAAAATAAAAAAACTGAACCCATCTTTATCTTTTTGCCTTATCTTGTTTTTATTGTAAGCCATGCTGAGCCTTTTCAGGGAGAGGGCAGCATACAAACAAATAAAATCAATAAACAATAAAGGATACAAGACTCAAAGTAACTTTTTCCCTCTTTACTGGGTCTCTTTTTTACAAATATATTAGTTTCAAGTGCCAATAGTTTAGTGAATCAGCCTCCAGTCCTTCAAGGATTTATGCATCAGCTCAATATTAAGAATACAGGGAGTCCCACAGACATACCCTAATCCATGTCTATTTAAACCACTGAATTCAGTGGGACTATTCATGTGTAAAGCATGTAAAGTTAAGCACAAATGTAACCGTAAGACCTTCCTATGATAAAGGAGAATCCTGAATGGTCTCTATGATGCAAAGTACTTGACAAAATCATAATTTTTTTAATAAAAGGCTGTAGGCATGTTTTCTTAACATCTATACAGGTCTCTTATGCCCTAAATGCAATCTTTTGAATTGGATCATTTATTAAAATATTATAAAGCTAGACTGAAAACAAATGCATGATAACAATCAAGGCTCACAAATATTTTAAGACAAAGAATAATTAAATGTTGAAATGCACCTTTTTAATTCCCACTCCATTTAGGATAAAAACTACACACTGTCATTCACTTACAGAGCTGGGGGAAGAGCATGTTCTAAAACAAACAAGGTTCGGGAAACAATTGGTAGGAGCACTGATTACTTACAACAGTCTGCCGGTTAACCTGGATCACTTCATCACCAGCATGAATCTTCTGAGATCGATCAGCAGGAGACTATGGAAAGGAAATGCAGTAACATATGTTTCAATAGGTGTTATACTAGAGCTTGAAATTTCAGTCTAACAAGATTAACCAAAAAGGTAATTAAATTCTGACATTCTTCCAGTCACACAGAAGCCCCAGTGGACTAAGAGACTGGTAGCAAAGCAAATAATATTTATTCTGGTTTGAACTCCAGGGGGAGTAACAATGGAGAATATGGTGGAGACTTTGATCGCCACAAAAGGGGGACTGGAGGGTATTACAGAAAAGGTCTCTCACCATCCGTTTTAGAGTGTACCCACCCTGGTTCAGGAGAGGAGCCACGTATAAAAGAGGTTTCATGAATACCGTACACATAATTGTCCTAAACCCACAGAACGCTCAAGAACAGTGAAGAACCAGGTGAGGAAGCATGTAGGCAAATATTCCTCTGCTAAAATCTAAACACTTCTGGTGCTTGGTATTAATATGATTATACAGCAAAGGTACTGAGTATGTGAGGGCCTGAGGGGCCCTGGCCTAACTCGGAAAGAGGGCTGTCACTAGGGTGGCCATCGTAGAGGACAGTCCGGTTGTCTTCTGTCCTCTGTTGACATGAAACCTGACGCCTTTACATCCTCTCTTAAAGAGAAAAATAGAGGACATAAAGGTGCCGGGTTTCGTGTCAGAGGACAGAGTAGCAGAAAACCAGAATGTCCTCTACAATGGCCACCCTAGCCGTCACCTGAAATGCGTAAAACTTTCCACATGAACATCATCTTAGGCCCTGCCCCGCAAAAATAAATGTCAGCGCCTATGTTACACCGTGACATAAACTTAAGAAAAAAATACATATAGGGCAACTATGTCTCCTGAAATTTGGGAATGGGAGATTCTTCCATGCTAAGCAAATCCAATCACTGGAGCTAGGATAAGCATGACTACTGCAGTAAAGTAGTACAAGAAAGTGCCACAAAGAGTTTCTAAACCCATACTATTTTATGTCCCTAATTGAAAACAGAACTACACTGAATTAAAAGGTTTTACCATAGAGGAGCTTAAAAATGGGTCAAAGATATACTATGTTTATAACTATGTGTATGTATACCTATACACACTAGGTATTCTTTACCATAGATTAAAAATTAATTCAAGTATAACTACATTTAATTCATTTTTCCAATACAGTAAAAACACAGAATCATAGGACACTAGGGCTGGGATGGACCTCCAGAGGTCATCTAGCCCAATTGCCTGCCTAAGGGAGGATCTTTCCCTACCCAAACCATCCCATACAAATCTTTATCCAACCTATTACTAAAACTACACAATCAACCCTGTCATGCAGGTGCAAGGCATAGCATCCTAACCTGCCTCCAGTAAAGCAGGGGGATAACAGTGGTCAATGTCCAATTCCTGCAAGGATTCTTAAAATATAGTTTCATAGTTTATAGTTTTATGGTTTGTTGGGTCAGAAGGGACCCGAGCAGATCATCTAGTCCGACCCCCTGCCATGGCAGGAAAGAATACTGGGGTCAAATGACCCCAGCAAGATGTTCAT
>NW_017728943.1:116427362-116435369 GCF_001723895.1 Crocodylus porosus | reverse complement strand
GCTTCTCCAACTATCCTCCTTAGCTCGTTGAAGTCTGCCCTCCTAAAATCTAGGGCCGCTGTCTTACTGCATGCTTTTGCCACCTTGCGCTGGATGGTGAATTCCAGCAGGTGATGATCTAAGGTGGCTTCTTCCCCAACCCTGCTACAAATCCTAAAGCCCTCCCCACCAATCTGACTATGGGGTTAAATTCCTTCTTGACCTCAAATGTGATTAGAAAACCTAAATGACAGAAGAGAAAAGAAGAGTGCAGGTTGGGACTATTTCACTTTTCTACCCTGAACAGTAATTTAAATGATAGCTACACATTGAGTCCCTAAATTAGCCTGCACAAGCCAGCAAACAATTTAAAGGGACACCACCAAATGTACACTTATCACCTATAAGAAATACAAATATTTAAAAACACATTAAGATAAATTTCTTCTCAAAACAGATGCCATGTTCAGCTGGATAATTAGCAAGAAGCAGTTTAAACGCATGTAAATATTTACTTTGATATAGCTAATGCTGGTACCATGCGCCAGTAACTAATCACAATTATTTAAAAATATAACTGTGGGTATAACATACAAACTCTGATGAAACCCTAGCAACACACGCTGGACAGAGAGAAACTAGCTTAGCACATGTGCTTATGCTAGGATAAATACAGAATGCTACAGCCAAAGCCCTCCCCCATAAATCTTTAACATGACAATAGGTCAATTCCTTTTAAACTACTGCAGAATTGAATGCCTGCCTAGAAAAACTTCCTCCCTCATCATCAGAGCTCAAGTATTGTCTTTACTAGAACGAACTACAGGAGTCAATCTTGGAATGAGGGAAGATTCTGGGATTACAAGGGAGGCTCCAGATACTCAGAGTAACTATTCCTGTAAATTAAATGCATAGCACTTCTCTTTGCAAGTAAATGTTTATCTGAAGGGTGTAACAGGAGCATAAGGCTTCTGTTACCTTAAAGGGGGGAACAACTGAACAGAGGCTCTCAGATGGGGTAAGGCTGCTTATTAGGAGCTTCAAAAAAGCAGGCCTCAGGGGCTTGTAACCTGCCCCCAAGTTGCGGACCTAAGTGCTCTCCAATAATACAACTGGGGAGAGAGCCTTGCAGGGGAAGCTAGGCACTGCTGAAGCATCCAGGCAAAAGCTGTAAGCTGCCATAGGTAAAGCCAGCAAGCCTAATCAAAGAACACCTGTAACCAACTCAGGGCAGGGCAGTCTCATGACTAGAAAGGGACAGAGCCTGGGCCAGGTCAGTCAGTCTAGCCCTAGAGCCAGAAGGGAAAAGAGCTCTGCTGAGAAGTAGCTGTTGGTAGCACATGGTAAGTCTGCAGGCTAACAGGGAAGGAGCCCTGCATGGAGAAGACTATGGCTGTGGCTGGGCTCGTGCCTGGGACCGTTACATCTGGAACTGCAAGTAAAGACTGGAGAGCTTGTGGAGGATGGGTGCCAGAAGGAGAGGGAGCTACCTAAGGGACCTGGAAGCAGAGGGTATGTTGGACTCTCAGACAGCTTCCCTTTAACAATCTAACAATTGCATCAGAAGTGTGCCAGGTGAGAGCGGAAGAGAAGGCACCTAGAACCGGAATGAGGCAGTAACTGTTTGACCACCAGGGGACATCACAGCCACCCCTGAGGCCTGGCCCTGCTACAAAGGGATGTGTATAGAGTGTGATCGCAATTAATGACAAATCTGAAGCTAAGATTACAGATGTGGAAAACAATTCACACACAATACTGATGCCAGAACATCATGCAATGTGATCAGCTATTTGTTTGGGGGAAATCTCAGTGTACTTTTATAGCCAGTGTCAGCTGAAATTCCATTTTTATTGCAAATACAGAGGAAAATGGAAAATTTGCTTTTGGAAAATGCATTCTCATACAACATAGGAAGTCATAAGTAGGCAGGGAAAATACGGAAATCCTGTCAACTGACTGAAATTAGACAGTGTATAGCTTCCCCTGAACTGTTTAGTTGGGCTGATGCAGTAAAATACATCTGGCTGGATTTTAATTAACATATAGACAAAAGTAGATATTTTATTAAGTAAATAAATGGTCAAAGCTACAAAGAAAATAGATACAACTTGGACCAATCTAAAATATACCCACTGTCATAAGGAAGACGGGAAGAGATATTCATTAATTGCTTGTAGCTCTAGCCAATTATTACTTCTAGCCATTAGAATTTCTCCAAGGGAAATTCAGTTTCCTGAAGAGGAACTGTTATTTACAAATTCAGTCAGATACAAAGTTCTGTTTTATGCCCAAAATTATAGTAGCCTCAGAATCTTATTCATGACATTCAGCCTTGTTTAAAATGAAATGCACATACAACTTGGCAGTGGCCAATGCTACAATCTTTCATATTTATCACATGAAATGTTGAAGTCATTGCCAAGTAGACTCATTCTGTACTTTGGCATAACTTGTTCAGCATGGGATCTAAACAATCCAATAAGATTAAGAGTTGGCAGATATAAAAGCTTTCAGCTTTCTCTATAAACAGTAAGTTACAGATTTGCATCCCATCCATCTCAGGCCTTTCTGACTTAGCCAGAGTACAGCTGGAACCACCACAGTTCTTTTCTAGTCAGTAACAAAACCACACAAAAAACCCCCACATACCACCAACACCACCACAGTTCTTCCCTTCAACAACGACACCATCCATATGAAGAAACTACTACTCTGTATCTGTATTACAATATTGTCTAGGAGCCCTAGTCATTGACCAAAAAACTCCACTGCACTGTGTATTTGCATAGCACTTAAGTGGCCTCATACATTCAGTTTATCCTGGGAGAGTTGCTGTTCTTTCAGAAGAAACCATGGGTGTACAGATATTTAAATTTTTTTCTCCCAGAATAAAAACAGTCACTCCAGGACAAAAATAACTTAGGAACAACCACGGTTACATCATTCCCAGGAGAGTTGCTCCAGGAACAGCAAATGTCTGTACGTGCCATAGCTTCTCTAAGAGGAAAACAGTCTTCCTGCTTCTCCCCCAGGGAGACTGTATCACTCACTGGACTCCAGAACCCTCACTCTTCATAATCCCCACATTGTGCTTCAGGGAAACAGAGGCTGACCGTGAGCAGTCTGGATTAGCCAACCAGGGCTTTCCTATGCACTACTGTGATGTCACCAGCAGACTAAGGAAGTTTGCAGAGCATACCTGCCCTCACCCCACACCCTACCAGCTCCACAGTATCAGCACTATAAGCTCTCCACTCTTCAGGGCCGCAGCATTCAAATGTTTGTATTCATGACTCCTGTAAGTTTCTCTACCAGGAGAGAAAACCTGGGAGAATTTTCCCATGTGGAGGCAGATGGGGGGATCCAACATAACAATGAAATAAAAATGCTGCTTATTAAGCTGACCTGTCCCAACATGCCAGGTGACTATCATCAAGGAGCACAGTTCCCCTTCCACCAATCTTATCTGCCTTTCTATCAAACTAATCCAAAGAAGAAAAGTTTAATGAATTTATTGTTTGCCCTATTATATTCCCTAACTTTGCCACTCATTACTGGAATGAACATGCTGCTACCCCACCTGCTCTTATTAAGGGAGAGATTTTTTTCAACAAGGATTTGTTAGATAATCTACCATAAAATTATCTGCTATGTACAATAAATTTTACTAATGAAAGTGTATATTTTAATGGCACACATGTTTTAAAACAATTCAGGTATCATCTGGCTGAAGGAAAATGCTGCAGTGAGATGAAGTCGAATAAAGCATATACAAAACAATTTACAGAATAAGATCCATTCATAGCAGAAGAAAGCAAACTAAAAATGAAAGGAATAAGATTAAGCAATCTGCTCTGATTACAATTTCACCTTAATTATAAATACACCCACCACAAATTAAATATAATATACTTACATTTTCTGTAGTTCCAGTAATTACATGCAATCCATCATAAGTTGATTTGATGTACATTCCCTAATGGGTGTTAAAAATGAAGAAGTTTAAACAAACACTCATTTTTTGTTACATAAGCTATTCCTTGTAACATACTAAAAAATGATTATTTCATATTCCCAGACTCAAAGTTAGTAAGCAGTGTTACCTAGTATCAAAACATGTTAAATACCTCACTATTTAAGAATTTTCAGAGATTCAGTACTTACAAACTTACCAGTCAGTGTATTTTATAACTTTACCCCTTGTAAGTCACCTTTACCAATGTAACTTGCACATTTTTAAAGCACCAAAAGAAAGATATCAGAAACTCTCAAGCCCTAGATCTTGGTTTCAACACAGATTCCCCTTTTAGCCTTGAACAAGCCACATGAACTTTTTATACCTTTTTCTACACTTGAAGATTTTGTTTTGCTTGATGGTTATTAACCTGTCTGTACCAAGCACCTTTATAAAATTTCTCTACAAAAATATACTAAATGCTTTTCATATTTTGTTGATAGATCCAAAAATGGTTGTTCCAAACACAAGCCAGCTTGTAACGTTACCCTGCAGACAACCAGCACTGGCAAACTATACCTGTACCATTTTACCGTACTGCAGTATGGATGCAACGTTAAATGTAAAAGAAAAGAAGTGTGTGAATGTTTTTAACAGGCCAGCTACAAGTCAATATTATCTAATATTCTAAACTAAATACATATAACTTATATATTCTATAACCAAAATACTAACAAATATTCATGGTTGGTATCTCTACCATTGCAGGTTGGTAGTTCAATTTCCCCTCCTCACATGGTGGGTGGGCTAGCCTTGGCTACATCTGCCTGCTCCAGCCAAGCAGGGAGGCATGCTGTAGCACCCCCAGTTTCTGGCCTGGGCCACAGCAGGCATGTGGCTGCATTTCCATAATTAAAAGTAAATGTCTGTTCATTTGCTTATTGATTCAATCTAAGCAGCTTAGACTAATATGTGAAGATTGAATCGATTCAGCCTCAGACTTCTGACAGTCTGTACTTAGCCAATATTCTGGGCTACTTGTGAAAGGTTCCCTACCCATATCCCTATTTTTGCAGACCCCAAGCCAGAAAGGCTCTATGCTATTAGTGTCCTTATTCAATGCACAAGGTACATGAAGGAGTATAGGAAGGTGTATTTCTCAGAAAAAGGGTAGTCTATTTGTGCTTCCATCTTAAGTCCCTTATAAACAGCATTCATCTAAGTAGAACTTTTGGCTAGATCAACTGGCTTTAGCCGTGTTGGAGATATAGTTGATAAATATCAGTGAGAGGCCAAATGTTTACTGTACATTCCTACTAAAAAGAAACACCCCAACACACATGCAATGTGCCACCAAAAAAGGCCATCCAAAATTGTCTATATACAGTTGTTGCAGGTGATTCACACAAATAAAGCACTACATTTTCAGTGATTTTTCAGGCAAGTTAACAGGGGTACATGACACATTACCACTACAAAGTTATGGGGGTTTTTAAATCATCTACATATGCATAGATTCTAAACCTCTGAACTTCATCCTAATGACTGCCTGCCATGTCAACACACAACCTGTTTGTAGCCTTACTAGATCTCGTAGATCTTACATATCATTTCACTCATGTGTCCAGTCCCTCCCACAGAATCACAATGGTTTTAATGGGAGTAAGTTGTAGAAGCAACTGCGTGCAAATTCATCACTAACAATACAGGTGCAGCACACTGCTTACCCATAGGGTAATTGCATAAGAAAAACAAATGAGCTCTTACCAGGCCTTCCCCAGGTTTAATGTTGGTTAAATGAACCTCCTCCAAACATGCACACTGGCTCATCAATGGATCTGTAGTTGATCTTATCATCTTATCACAAATTCCATTTAAAGACTTGGACTAAAATATAGAAGAAACTGGTCACAAAAGCCACATATTCTACCCTTTTTAGAATCCCTCCCTCTACTGTCTCTTCTCAACAAAGGTAAAGATTAATTAAAAAATCTAGTTAATTAAGGTATGAGATGACTAAGTAAAACATGAGAACATTTAGAATTACAGTCTACATCTCTGTCTACAATAAGTAAGCAATACAACAATAGCATAAAAATCCCCCTATAATTATTGCCTACACCCGTGCTGTTCCACCAATGGCAAGAACTCTGGGAGAGCTCGTATGGACAAGGACGAAACACAGCTGGTTAGAAATGGCAAGAGCTTTGCAACAATTTAGTCATTTTTTTCCATTGTGCATGTGCATGTTCGTGTTTTAAATTGAAATCAAAAGCATTTTGACCACTTCTTTTGCCTACTGGTACTCAACACCATTCTTTAAACTTGCTCTCGGAAGTGGCAATCAAGACGGTATTAAAAACACTAGTGGTCACTAGCAACTTGTGTATACCAAGGATTAAATAGGCAAGGCTTTTGACTAAATGCATTTTAACATCAGTTATTGCCATGTCTGCTGTTGGAATCCTTATATAGACAAAACATTTGTTTGCTTTTTGCCCCAAACGTAGCTGATCCCAAGCCAATGCCAAGTACCAGTTTCAAATTCTGCCCTGAAAGGTGCCGCTCCTCATGAAGTTAATGGGAGTCTGGTTTCTTGATCGGAGAAAAGAATGTCTTTTAGAATTTGACTTTTCAAAAAGGTAAAGTGACTGACTAGTCAGACAGAACTGAATAGGAAAAATAATGTTTTTGTCCCCTACCAGCAACTTTCCATTACACTCCTTAATGAAATTTGCACCTTAATATTAATTTAAGCAATAAACTTAGTTGTTTTTAAAAGCAAAAAGGGAAAAAGACTTTAAATTTTCAGAATAGTATTTACTTGTAATTGGCCTGGGAACCTGCAGAATGGCCCACCTGAGAGAACAGATGCTTCCACACGGGACTAGGAATTCTTCATTCTATACAGACACGCAATTAGGGAGTGGCACGAAACAGCAGCCTTGTATAAAGATAGCTCTTTTGTGTACGATATTCCTTGTATAAAGATAGCTCTTTTGAGAATGATATTCTCAGGGCTTTTTTTTGTTGCGTTTTAAACCAGATTTACAGAACCAAATTACAATAACTTAATTTTTTTTTAAAATTAAAACAATGCTAAAGTGTGAATACGAGGAACTGCGCAAAACAAGGGAATTCCAAACAACAATACATATTTGGGAGTAAGTGTATATCAATGGAAAACGTAAAAGGCAGAAAACTCCTATTTGCCTGCTCTCATTTATAGACAAAATTATTTTTAGCTATTGTGCTACTAAATTCCTAAGCATCTATTAACAAGCGGAAGGCCTTATCAAAGAACACAGCCTGGTTCATGTCAAAAGCAGGAAGTGATGATTAACTGTTACAAAAAATAAAAAGCATTTCATTCTGTCCCCTACTTGGTCACAAGTCTGCTTCAAAATGATTTTGAAAACTCAGAGCTTTTAAGCCAACTTATAATTAGACACACAGCTTCCTAGCTCCATGGAAAGGACAGCTCTTTTTCAAGAGGGTTCACAATAATATGCATTGTCTACCTAACATGGCACAAGTCTCATTTGGTAGATCTCAAATATTTATCGCAGAGGTTCCCAAACTGCAGTACATATACCCCTGGGTAGGCACAAGACATCTCGGGGGCAAGCTAGAGACATTGTGTAATGGTATATTTAAGGGATTAAGATATAAAATGTATGCTGGTGGGGTACATGAGCAGCTGGTAAATCTGGAAAGGGGTATGTAATAAGAAAAAGTTTGGGAACCTCTAATTTATCGGTTTTTTCATATATTTCATATACAGTAATATCTCTATCTGGCATTTAACTAGCCAGAATACTCTGTTAACTGGAAATTCTGGCGGGCCCGATGTGGGGGAAAGCTCTCGCACAGTGGCTCATAGTTTCATAGTTGGTAGGGTCAGAAGGGACCTGAGCAGATCATCAGATCTGATCCCCTGCCATGGCAGGAAAAAGTACTGGGGTCAAATGACCCCAGCAAGGTGTTCATCTAGCCTTGTCTTAAAGACCCCCAGGGTAGGAGCCAGCACCACTTCTCTTGGAAGTTGGTTCCAGATCCTAGCCACCCTG
>NW_017728943.1:116362568-116426998 GCF_001723895.1 Crocodylus porosus | reverse complement strand
TATCTTGCTGGGATCCTATGACCCCAGCTGACTTCCTGCCCTTTGGGCAGGGGGCTGGACTCGATGATCTCCCAAGGTCCCTTCCAGCCCTAATGTCTATGAAATCTATGAAATATTGACACCATAGTCCCCTGGTTTTTTGATGAAAATGGGGTGAGAGACAGTGTCCCGCCACTCTGCATGCTGTCGCCATCACCCCACCACCTCCCTTGCTCTTCTGGCCATATAGGGGCAGGGGAAAGCTCGTACATGGCAGCAGCACTGCCGCCACCACTCCATGTGGGCTGCCCTGTGCTGTTCCACATGCGGCTGCCACTACCCCCCCGCCCCACCTTGCCACTCCCGTGTCCAGCCGCCACCTCGGCTTCACATCCGGCCAGAAATCCCTGCACTTCAGGTAATGGGCATTTTTAGATTACCGGCACCCTCCATTCTCCGCTCATGCCAGATAATGGGGATTTTACTGTATTGCTTACCTGCTTTTTCCTCAGACCTGAAGAATGTGCTGCATTGGAAAGCTTGTCTAAGTCTATCCCAGCCATACAGTTGGTCCAATAAAAGATCTCGCTCACAAAAATCTGTGCCTCACTTATTTCCTGGACCATCTCAGCTACAACTTCACTTCAAGACTCTTCTCTTTAAAATCTGAATCAGATATTATTTCGTAGAAATAGCTATACAATGACTCCTTAAGGATTATCTACAGCATATGGCAGGGCTGAGTTACACAGCATCAATTCACCATTTTAATGCATCTCCTCTAAAAGAACAAGTAATAAAAAGATCTGCAAAGTCTTTTTGTTTGCTTTTTCGCATACTGCATTGAAAGCTACAGATTCAGCCCAACTATTCATTGATATAAATGTGAATGTAAATAACCAAGGTGCAACTGAAATACATGCTTACCACATGCAGAACTTTATCTTCCATTTCAGCAACAACGCAGTCCTAAAAAGAGAAGACAGCTATTGAATTTTTTAAAAACATAATTGGTCCAAAATATAACCACTGTGAATTCTGTCAAGAAAGAGGATTGTTCATGGGGCAGGAATTTAATACAGATTAGTTTAACCTATTAGGGATCAACTCTGATGCTAAACAACAACTTTCTGTTGTCTGATCGATGAGGAATATGGACACTTAAACCCAAGAAAATACAGGGCTTCAGCTACTGCAGAATAGTTTTTTCAGGAAAAAGAGTTGGGTACAGATGAAAATGGACTTTGGTAAGGTTAAGCATATAAATGTGTTACACACACTATAAACACCAGTTCAGGTGGTGCTGTACTTAACAAACCAAAATAGATTTAAAACCAATTAGTTAAAAATAGCACTAGAATGCTGTTAAAATATGCTACTGGTGCAGCATTTGTGAAAGCTGGGGAATCACACACACACACATGCACAAACAAAATATTATTTGCACAGTCCAGGTAGAAAAGACTTTGAACTGAAACTAGTTCATTTGGCAGATTACAAAAGTGACCATTGTTCTCTGTTAAAAATAAAATAAAGGAAAGCAGCATTAGATTCCCAGTCAAGGAATGCTGAACTGCAGATGAATGATAAATATATACTACACTCTTATAGGGGAAAACACAGTGGGAAATTATTCTCTACAACAATGACCCACCACCAAAAAAACCAAAGACCTACCTCCAAACAAACAGCTAACTCTCATAATGATAACAATGACACAAAATTATAAAGGCTGTATTTAGAATGCTCCACAAACGTTCAGAAGTTTCAAAACATACAAGCATAAAATAAAAGTTTACTGAAAACTAAGTAGGTCACAGTCTTAATGTGCACTTTAAATCCTGTAAATTCACTTTATACAGAGTGTGTCCAATGGACAAATTCTACTAATTTAAAAGGGTAAGGGGCAACGCTTTCGGACAGTAGGCTGGGAAGACCCAGTCCAGGCTGGAAGTGGGCTCATGCTAGGATCCAGTAGCTGCTACCAGTGCTTCTCCCCTAGTTGCGGCCACAACACAGTGCAGACAAAGCCCCTCCCCTGCATACCCCACAACGCCAAATGCTGCCAAAGCCCCCCAGATTCACAGGCCACAGGTTGCAGACCTCTGCTGTAAGTCATATACTCAGCATACTATTTTGTGCATTCGCTTTACCTTGTGGTCAGTGGATGTGAAACTAGGGTGACTGACCCCTAAATGAAACTGTTAAAATTAACATGGTTTCACTTCCACTTACTGCGGAACATAGCAGATGCACCGTTACCACAGACTGGTTAATACACAGTAAGTCTACCCACCACCCAGCCTTTTGGGATAATTTAGAGTAATTTGCTCATGAATTTACTCCCTCAGATTGCCTGTGAAGTCAAAAACCTCAGAGCACAGACATTCACTTATGATCTCAAATAACCTGAGCTCCTTAATATTAAAGTTAATGAATTTTAGGCTGATTCTTAAGGATTCTACTAAATCTCAATCTGATAATGTTCACTCTTTCTTTTTAAAGAATTCCCTTGAGCGAGTGCTCCAAATAAAATCATTGTTAGCGAGGACAAGGAAAAAAAGGTCTCTCACATACAACATGGGAAAAGTAAAGTAGCCTACCGTGGTAATACAAAGAGATACATTTTGCACTAACTGTTTCAGTAGAACATACTATATCAACAGAAGTAATGCACTAGCTTCTCAAACTATCTGATGTGGCAGACCAGCAATTTTTTTTCCAGTGAGCCAGGGACTGGTGCCCGGTTCAGCCGGTGGCAGCAACTGCGTGTAACAGCGCTACACAAATGCGTGACCGGCTGTTTCTTTCTCTTTCCTCACCTCGCATGACATGACATCACCTGGAGTGTTGGAACGTACGAACTGTGGTGCTATGACATATAAATATTATGCTTCTGAAAATATATTTCTTTCTTTCCTGGCAACTCGCTACGGACCAGCGAATATATTTCTTTCTTTCCTGGCAACTCACTGCAGACGGGTGACTGGTGGCTCGTCGGTCTGCAAACCACCAATATGAAAAGCACTGCACTAGAAGACTATTTAGGTCCGTTCTCAGTTTTCAGAGGGCCACTGAAGTGTCAAGAATGTGCACATTTTCTAAGTAAGATTTGCCTCTGGTTTGTTTGTTCTGAGGGCAGCAATATTGAAACATAATAAAGAATGCATGGTGAGTTCAACCATACCCTTCACGCCATCTGTTTTAAGTGTAGCAAACTTGGTCAAAGGTGTTTTAAAGCTCTGTTTGCTTTTTTAGTAAACTACAATGTTCTCCAGTAGGTTGAAGGATTTTCCCTTAAGTAATAAAGATTGATAACTATCTTGGAATCAAAGATTACCTTTTTAGTTTTTAAAAACAAAGATGGGGGGAGGGGAGGGGAGGGAAAGGGAGAAGAGTGAAAGAAGAAAGGAAGAGAGAGAGAGGGAGAGAGGAAAAACACATGCGTGCAAGAGAGTCAGAAAGTTTCCCTAGGTACATTTGAAAAACATTTAATAATTGTTCCATGAAATAACCTTCTACAAACCACTCAACCTGTGCAGGAATTCAGTCTTGCCTCTGTGACTAACACTTGCTTTAACCACACTATTAAAAACCTATCAGTTTTTAAACCAAGTTATTCAGAAACTGTAGATACGATAAGCTGCATGGGCCCTTATCACCCTCTGTTACTAACACAAGCACACAACATCTATTCCTAACTATTTTCAGTTTGAGTTGGCATGCATAGTAAATGTAATCCAATACTAGTTGCTGTAAGGGTTAGAAACAATTCTGAAAGAGGCAGCAATGCACTGAATGAAAAGCAATGTGGAGACTGTGGGAGTGAATGGAAGATGAGGGAAAAAAAGCCACAGAAGTGGAACCGACAAGCCCCAAGAGGTGATCTGGAAATATGCATCAAAAGTTAGCCAGCTAGAGTTGTTTATCAAATGCCCCACAGCAAGGGTAGGCAGGACATTCAGTAATAAACCATGGTTGGGCGCTTAAAGTCATGGCTTCTCATTCCTGCTTTATCAGTGCATCAGAATACACTGTTTGATGCCACCACAGTTACTAATGGATCTTGCCAGAACTTGGTATTATCCCAAAAAGGGCAAGACATTTAATTCTTATTCTTTCTCTAAATGTTCTATAATGTTTTTGGAAGTACTGTACAGTTTTAGAATGGAAAGTCACTTTACATGCACTCTTTGTAAGGCTATGCCAGAGTTCAAACCCCCACACAAAACTCTATGACAAATCCACTTCTCTTCCTGCCTTCTGGGCCTGTGTTTCTCAGCCTGTGGGTCATAACTCAAAAGTGGATCACAAGAATATTTGAAAGGGTCTCAGTCACAGAAAAAGGCAGGAAACCACAAGTTTCCCCTTGCAGGCTGGCAGCCTTCCAGCCAGGAAGGAGCTGCTTGGGGTGACTGGAGACAGGGGACGCCATATGCATCTGTGCATGTACACACATGTAGCCGGCATACAGCCAGGCAGGATGGTGGGAGTAGCTCTGGCAGCTGGATGCAGGTAAGTCTATCGGGAGCAGGGGTTGGAGGGCCAGGGCTTGGAGAATGCCTGGGGGACATGTGGGGGGTGGTTGCCTGCCAGTGCTGAAGGAATGTGTCTGGACACTGGGGCTGGAGCTGCAGCAGGCCAGGGTGGGGGGGCAGGAGGGAGGCACGTGCCCCTTCACCAAGAGAAGGGGGCAGGGTGACCCTTCAGGGGCATCAAGGAGCTTTGTGGCCCAGCCAGCATTGCCAGAGCTGGTGTTCTCACAGGAGTGGGATGGCTAGGAGACACTGCCCATGAGGGGTATGGTGAGACCATCTGGCACAGTGAAGGAGCCCCAGCCCAGGGCAAGGGGTGCCTGGACTAGTCTATGCTGAGGCCAGACTCACTTCACTACCACTCACATGACCCAGAGCCCCCACAACCACTGTGTGGGATGGGGGCAGCTGGAGGGCCCCTCCAGCAGGGCTGGGGGGGAGGGTCAGGGGGCTGCAGGTTGGGATTGAGGGGCACTGGCAGGCCTGTAGGCAGTGGGGGGCAGTGGCTTGGAATTGAGGGGCATTGGCAGGGCTGGAAAGCTGCAAGTCAAGAATGAGAAGCACTGGCAGGGCCTGGGGGCTGCGAATCGGGAACAAGGGGAACCAGCAATCTGCACTGTGTTGATGAATGTCACTTGTGAGTAATGGAATGCCACATACTGATATTGCTGTTAATGTTTTCCTGCTGATGTTGATTTCAGATTGTTGAGCTGCTTTAACTTGTAGTCTATAATAAATATTTTGAGGCCAAAATACTTCTGGGTTTTCTACTTAAACTATTTACTTGATTGGGATTGGCCATCGATGTTTACAAATGGGTCCTGGTACAAAAAAGGTTGAGAACCACTGTTTTAGGCCAGATGCAGACATTTAATTTATCCTTGTATAAGTGATTGGAAATAGGTCTATACCCATAACAGAACAGAAGTTCTACACACACAGACTGGTTTAAAAATGGCGGAACCTGCTCTCAGATTTGTCCCCCTCCCTCCCCACCTCACAAAGAGCAAACCTGTGTTCTTTTCACTACTGTTCTAAACTAGGCAGCTTACAGAAGCCACTTAACTTAAATCAATTCCACCTCAGGCTTTTTGAATGTCTGTACCTAGCCCTTCAGAGAAGGTCCACGCTTTAAGCAGGGTTCTGCAAAAGCTGCAATATCACAGCATGGTACATACCAAGGCAAAGCATAATGGGAGCTAGCCACTTTGACATCAGCAATACCCAAATAATTAGGGAACAAGGTCTACAGAGAGTAGCAATTGCCCTTCTTAACTCTTATGGAGACTGAGCAGTCATCATATAACTGATAAATAGCTCACTTTTAACAAAATAGTGTAGTGGTCCATTCCCGGCAGATGTAGAAACATAACAAATGTGATTTGTATTAGAGAGAAAGGGAAGGCATCTCTTCTATTCACTCTCTAAAGTTCATATCCAAAGGTTATAGTTTGGGGTAATGCTGCCATCTTTCAGGATGTCATTTGGGTCTCTACTGGGCTGTGTGAAGCTTCGGCCCCCGATTCAATTCAGCAGAGATTCGGCCCGATTCAGTGGCTGAATCAGAATCAAATCAGGAGACACTTTAATTTCTCTGAATCAAATCGGAACCCTCCGAATCAATTTGGAGAGATTCTGAAAGATTCAGCGATTCAGATATAGACACAGCTTTAAATGTTTTTTCTACATATCTCAAGGTACCAGGCAGCTAGTGAATGCTGAGATGGTGAGGCGGATAGAGCGTCCCCAGGAATGTGGGAAGCTCCCCAGTGTGCTAGGCAGCAGACCCAGAAGTAGACCAGAAGCACTTTCAGTCCACTTCCAAGTCTGCCGGAGAGCATGCTGAAGGATCCCCATTCCCCCCCGCACTACCCAGCTCAGCAATTGGCACCTCCTGGGCCTGGGAGGCACTCAGGGCTCCCTGCAGCCAACTGCCAGGCTGGGGGGGCATAGGGGAGCCCCCCTGTGTGCTCGGCAGCAGACCCCAAAGTGGACCACAAGTACTTCTAGTCCATTTCCAGGTTCACCACTAAGCACACAGGCTCCCCCCACTCTGTGTTCCTGTGGGATGCTCCATCTGGCTCAACATCACAGCATTCACAAGCCACGCTGGTGTATCGGGGTAAGTAGAAAAAAAACTTTTAAAGCTGTGCCTATGGCCGAACCACTGATTCTCCAAATCAGCATCAGATCGTCAGATTTCGATTTGGCCAAAATGAATCAGAGACAGTGATCCGAATCAACTAATCGAATCACTGTCCCCAGTTCAGGCCAAATCCAAATCCAAATTAAGTACAGCCCGTTTTGCACACCCTTAGTCTCTACCATGTTTATTAAAACTGATTATCGAAGCTGATTCTAATTGGCATTCGAAAGCTAATTTGCACATTTTCAAATTCAAAGCAGCTATTACAGACCCCAATCCAATACCTATAAAAGCTAATGAAAACATTAACAGATTTCAAAATAGGAGCCAGTTAAAACATGCAGCTAACGCTGTTGAAATGTTTTTTAATTAACTAAGCAAAAATCTTAACTGTAGAAAAATGGAACAGCTCAAATGGGTAGCAGCCAGCATGCACCTGCTCATGCTTTAAAAAAAACAAAAAAAAATCCCTCCAAGCTCTACATACTTTTTTCTCATTAACAACATGCATATAACTAGTGTACAACTATTTCCCAGCCACCAGCCTTCCTTCCTTTCTGGAGAGGGAGCGGGGAAAAGTCAGCTGACCTTCTGAACAGTGGTGGTGAGATCCAAGCAAAGCTGAATGATTCTGTTCTTTGTTGACGAGAAATCAGCAATTCCTGTAAACGGGGTCCTGTAACAAGACAGAAGTCTCCTTTAGAATTAAGAGTCCACTATGCTGCCAAATCTGGCTGTTACAAGCAGAGTGCAGAGTGGTGCAGGCACAGGTTTGACAGCAGACTCAAAGTCTGTTTGAATTAAGAGGTTAACAAACTGTAAATTTTAAGTGAATACTGTAACAGTAGTAAACTAACTTAAGTGATTTTTAACACTAGATTAATATTAGGCAAGCATGCCCATATGGTCAGAAACAAGTGATTTTTGCAACAACTGTTTTGACTATCATGCAAAATAACTTGGAAAAATTCAGCCTGCCTAATGGCTTCCTTTTCTCTATGGGGAAAGTCAGGGACAGAGCTGCAAGCTTTTTAATACTATTTATAAAAGACTCAAAATTTACCTCATAAAAAAAAAAAAAAAAAAGAGATGACTTTAGACAGGTTGGGAGGGGATTCACCTCAGTCCTTCTACTAGCCAGTTTGAGGGGCAGGGAGAAAAGGAGAAGAGTTCAAAGTTGGATAAGCTAGCCCAGGGGTTGTCAACTGGGAGGTACATGTAGGGGGTACTATGAAAGGTCCTAGAGAGTACACGGGGGCAGGAAGGGACAGAGAGATGCCACCCCATATCACTGCCTCACAGCAGCAGGGCCAGGGTGGAGCGAGAGCAGGGTCACACGCTACGCTGCCGTGGCTTGCCATGTCCCCCACTCCATTTCTGGCCACTTGCCACCTCTCCCCCACACCCCAACTCTGCGTCCAGCCACTCGCCACACGCCCCTCCCCAGGTACACTTATTAAAAAGGGGGCCGCCGGGGTACACTTATTACAAAAAGGTTGAAAGCCCCTGAGCTAGCCATGTTGCTTCTGGAGCCAAAGGTAGCAAAAAGAAATTATGGGGACAAGCAGTAATCGGGAGGAGAGGACAAGGCGGGAAGAGCAGGCTGCTGATGTCACTCCCAGGAACAGAAGAAGGTCCAACACTGACAGAAGGCCCGTTTCAAAGGATTAAAGGTCTTGCTGCCCATGATCTCTCAGCTCTCTTTCTAACTTTCCTCCTTGGGAAAGCTGGCAGGAAGAGAGAGAGTTTATGCTTATCTATTATCCTGCCCAGCATCACAGTCAGAACACTATCTGCTCTGTTGCCTTTTTGCTTCCGCTGCAGCTGTCACAGAGCAAACACAGTCCTTGCCAGAAAAAGTGAAAGAGTTTCTTGCTGCCTGGTTTTTCAAGCATGCAGCTGAGAGTGTGAATTCAGTCAAAAATTAAAACTATTCACATTAACAGATTGTTCTTTCAAAAATATTTGTTGGGGGGGGGACAGTAAGAAAAGTCACAGGTGGAGGAACTTGAGTCTACTTTGAAGCCTATCTTCACTAAGAGGGGCAAGGGGAACAGGGGGAAGGGTCTCCTGCTATTTTAAGTATTGGTTCAAATCCATTGGTTTGTAGAATCACTTCCATTCATTTTAGGGGTGTTGAGAGTCCAAGTGGAGGCATTCTATAGCCATCACCTCCAGGCCAATTAAACCTGCCAATTAAAGATGTATGTATTAGGAAGGAGACAAGGAGGCCTTTACACCCACACACCATGCTAGAAGTAAAAGAATAATTCTGGTTACAAACACACATGAACATTTAAAAACAAAAAACAAACCAAAAAAAACAAGAACAGAAATTATGCACCAATATCATACCTGTCCAGCCAGGCTAGTAAAGCCTTAGCAGCACCAATGAGCTCTACCACCGAAGTAAGGAATTCATTGGGGGGTTTGCGTGAGGTATTTCCATCATAATTTGAACTTTTCCTCCGGCTAATAATATAATTCTGCAGATTGTTGGAAGAAGCTCGTAACTTGAGAACCAAGTTCTTCATATTGTCCGTTTCAAGGCCATAATTCTGCAAGAAAGATTAGTGAAAAATAATAGCAGATAGACCCCGTCTAAGTTAACTAGACCATCAGACAGACAGATTCTTTGAGGGACCTAGCCACAATTTATACTTTATGACATAAGAAAAAAGTGTTTGTAAAATTTAAGCAACAGGGTTAACTGAAAACAAACACACAGAAAATTTTAAATTCTGTGAATTGCAGTCTCTGAATTACCAGTAGGTAGTCTGGTACTTGAAAGTACTTCATGTTATTAATCTTCGTTAACCCTCTTTACCCTTGGTGTGCCAGCTCCTACAGAAAGCAGCAAACCTTATTATGCGTTTGTAAGCAAGTAGCTAGGAAAGCATGGCTAGCTCTTGACCCAGATACAGGAACTGGTCAGTGAGGAGATCCAGAGTTTTCTGAACATTCAGACATAGCAGGGTTCCATGTCCCACTGCAGAATGCCACATATCCTTAACCCTCACCATCTCACTTTGTAACCTGCAAAATAACTTTTCCAGGTGCCAAAACTCCTCAGTTTCTAGTGAAGTCACTGGGAATTTTATCCTTTACCCAAATGCAACTGAATCACAGCATCAAAAAGGAAAGGAAAGCAAGCTGGTTTCAGATACCTCAGTACTAGGATGGAAAACTTGAAATAGCAAAGCTATGTTCCATTTGCAACTAAAAGAAAGATTTTAAGCCTACATAGGAGCAAAAAGCGAACTACCAGAGAACGAATGTAACCTAAGAGCCATAAACAAGCATAAATATTTTGATTATGACAAGCAACCATGTTCCTCTCCTAGGGAAGTTCATTTATTTTGGAAAATGTCCCGTTAAAGGCAGCTCATGAGGAGTACACAAGAACTGGGCTACTCAAGGAAATCACTAGCTACATTTTGAAAAAGTCAAGGATCTACTGTGTGCACCAATTTTTTTGTGAAATTCCCCTATCACTGCTTTAGCAGACATATCGCTCTGCCATCACAAGCGTCTGAGCAGAAGCTACACCAATGCTAGAGCAAAGACTGAAATTCAAAAACCTCAGGCTTCAACACACTCAAGCTAAATCCACCACTACCCAACATGAAACTTATAAAGAAAAAATCCTTATACCAAAGGAACATACAAATATTAAGGGAGCTTAGGGGGAGGTTAGATCGAGTTAAAAATGGGCACCTGATCTAAGGTAAGTTGAGATGAGGGGCTGGGAAGGGCAAGCAGGGTCCATAGGAGGTGGCCTAACAGGGTCTGCAGGGGGGCTGGGGGCCTAATGCAGACTGGAAGGGTTTGGCAGAATCAGAGAAATGAGTATGGTCCACAGATGATTTGGATGGATGGGGGGGGGGGGGCGAATGGAGTCCATGGAGGGATGGTGGGGATCAAAGGGGGCTTGGGGAGCCCAGGACGAGAGGCTATTTTTAGCCAACCAACTCTACCCACCCCCAGGCAAGCAACCCCCATCCCCAGCAAAACTACCCCTGCATCCTGCCCACCACTCCCCACCCCCCAGCTTACTTCAACTGGGTCCTGGCACTAGAAGCAGTTGCTGGGATGGGGAGGTTGGCAGACTTGCAGGCCAATCCATGGGGTGGGGAAGGAGTGTCCATTTTGAGGAGGGGAAAGGTGTCTGGGGACTAAAAATAGTCAGAGGGAATGGGCAGGAAAAGCATAGCTTCAAGGTTGGGACCAGCAGCTGGGCTTTCACAGCTCTGAGGCTGCACTGGGAACTGTACAGAAATTCAGTTAGGTCAGTCTCACCTGACCTGATCTAAGTTAGACTACCCTCCATGGTACAGTTAACTTGCCTCAGGTCAGCCATTTATAGACCAATCTAAACTTCCTGAACTTCTGTAGAGTTTGCTCTTGGATCCCTAGTTAAGTCAACCCAAGTATAAGGTCCACACCCGGGTGAACCAAGACAAGACAGCCATTCTTAATGTGATCTAACGTCCTCCTAACCTCCCTGAACATCTTGTACCTACCCAACATTAAGAAACAATTATACCAAGAAGGCTTACACCTTTTAGCATATACATCAGGAAAAATGAAGTTTTCTGCATAGCCAGCACTTGGCACCAAAGCACTGACCAATGGTAAGAAATAGGCAACAAATCAGTGAAAATATCAGTCTTCCTTCCCATGTCATATCATGCTTCCCAGGCCCTCCCACTGCCTCTAGAAATGGCCTTTCACATTTGTCTAATGCTAGATACCCTCCCAACCCTGACCTTTACTGGCAATATTCCTAATGAGGAATTTGTTACAGACTGTTGTGCCCCACTCTATTCAAATCTCAGATATTCTATGGTTTCCCTGGTCAAAGGTTCATGATAAAAGCTGGATGCTGGCAACTAAGGAAACCCCAGAGCAAACAACAGGGAATGAAATAATACAAGTTACAACAAAGTGATATTTGCCATCACTGAACTTCATTCAAAACTACCTACCTTTGGCCAGAGCCTCTGAGAGGGTGGGGTGTTTACTGCACAAGCCCCCTAGTGCACTTGGCAAGGGAGCACAGAGCATTTTTAAAAGTGCAGTAAGAGGTCAATTGCCAGAGTTAAAAGGAGGATGTGCCTGAGAAGCAAATACCCTTGCAACAGCAAAGGATATCCTTAAGTTTTTCTGCATCATGGAAGGGGAAGGATGCTGGATTTGATAAAAACAAAGTCTAAGTACTAACTGCAGCTCCATAAACTTGCCACCTTTCAATTTAAAGAAAAATAAACTACAGAACATCATTCCAAGGGGCTTCCAGCAGCAAAGTTTTTCCACTCTCTTTTACAAGACACCTTGAGTTGGTTTTTTTTTTTGGTGTGCTGCTTCTCCACCAGCAGCTCTGGCTGCTACGCCAGCTGCAGTAGCCACAAAAATGTGAAAGTGCAATGTGCCAAAAAACTCTAAAGGCCTACATCCCCTGTTAAAGAAGTAGGATGGATTGAATACATCTTCACCAGGGACTGAAAATGTTAAAGCTCTTTTACTGTCACGGGTATCAAACGAACTAGTCAAATTAGGTAGCCAGAACGTTACATAGACATGCCACCATTTTACATGGGGGAGTAGAGAGAAACCACAAACTTGTCAAGGTCTGAGTTTCACAGACGCAGGCATTAAATTATATGCAAAAAAATAATAATAAAAAAAATAAAAGTGCATGCCTAAGTTGTGCAAGCTTTTATCATTGAATAAAACCACTTCACTGCATACCTCACTCAATTTCAAAAGGTGGGAAAGAGGTGGAGGGGGAGCAGAAAGAACTCAGGTTTCATCTCTCCTATAGTTGTTATGGTTACATAAAAGATTTACTTCATACTTAGCCTATATGTTAAAAAAAATTAAAAAATAACTCCAGACTAACAAAACAAGACACTCCCTTGCACACATTTATCCTCAAGGAGTGGATGGTTGAACCACGATTGTGATGTTGTTCAGTCATATGTCTTAATGCACTCTAAAAAGGCATTCAGATATTGCTATGAGTGTGGCATAAGAAAGCCATAATTAGGAAAGGGTAGTCAAAAGAAAAAAATTTAGGTTGTTTTAAAAAAAACAGATTTAATAAATTGTTAAGATTGCACTGTCAAGTGTTATTTCAAGGAAAAAGTTGTTACTTATGTTTCTACCATTTATACTTTCACAAAAAATCCTAAAAACCTTTCTTTTTTGGTTCAGTCTATCAACAAACATGACTTTCACTAATGCAGAGAAAGAAGCAGACCATTGGAAACGTATTAGTTCAAACATTCCTATCTAGTTATTCATTAATTTGGGTAGCTCTGTAAGTGTGTGGCTTGAGAGAATACACCTCAAAAGAACTGTTTTTCAGAATCAAATTATGGTTTACAGAAACAGCAGTTCATTAAATACTGCACTGCTCAAATAACTGCTTGAGTTAGGACAGCCAAAATAAAAGGACATGTTCAAATGGACATCTCCTAAAGCATTCCTGCAATCCAAAAACTCTTGTGGAAATTCTTAGTGCACATCAGTAACTCAAGATGTTTCTTCACTCTCAGTTAGCATACTTAGTATTGGGCTAAGTTGGTAGCTCCAGAAACCTAGCTCATTTTTATGTAACCCAGACACACGGCACTACCTGAGTGCTGGAATCCTGGAATGCCCAGCAGCGTGAGCCTCGCTTGGCTCTCCTGGGAGCTGACATGAGGCTTTCCAGCAGGGGAGAGTCCCTTTTACACTTACAAACCCTTTGCAACCACAGACATAATTTTTACAAACACATAATCATATACAATTTAATGATATACAGAATAAGATATAGCTAAAGCAGATACAAATTACTACCAAAATAACTCTATATGCATTATACAAAAGGAGCACTGGTGGTACAAGGATAGTCACTTGGGAGCCTATGGGTTTCACAAGCTGATAACCCTTCAAGTATGATGCAAGTTAAAGGGAAAACATCAACTATAATTATACACTGAAACACTAATAAATAATTTGCTTAATACTTATAAACATGAGCTGCTGGATACTTATTTATAAACACTGCTAATGACCTTTGTGCGCAATTAATTCACACACATACTCTTGTACGCTGAATCAAGGATTTGAGAGACAGGGGAGGGAAAATAAATAGCCCCCAGTTCCTCCCACTAGCACCATGGCAGGTCCTTCCACACTGGCCCAGGCATCACTGCACTGCTGGCAGCTACTCCTATATCTGGGTCCCTTTAACACACAGTGTGTACTCCCTCCTCCCCGGCACAGTGGGCTACACAGCTCAGACTGCAGACTAAAATAGATACTTCTCCTACAGCTGAACACACACGGTTTAGCTCCTGCAGCCTGTGCCCTCCCTTCAGGTCTCACACAGACGCACAGATAAACAAGCTGGGACTAGTTCCCCAAGTCTCGCCTCCCCTTGGTCTGAGCACTCAGAGGTGCCAGACCAGGTTTCTGAAGCCGCACTCCCATCTCTCTCTCTCTCTCTGACCCATCAGCAGCTGGGGGGGAGGGGGAAGTTGAATCACTGCCGCCCAGCCTGCACAGCCCCCTCCCCACAGTGCATGCTCTTCTCTCCCCCTCTCCCTTACCCACCAGGCAGGGAAAATGCCCCGCTTTTAAAGAAACCCTCCCAGCTAATCCAGAGGCTGGGATTTTCGTGGGCTCTCCCTAACTTCCTCGCTGATTTCAAACCCCTGGCCATTCTTCCAGAAGTTATTCCATTTTTTTCACTTTATCCTGGTGTCCCTGTCTGAGGACAGTTTCATTTTGTCCCGAATACAGGGTCCCTGCTGGGATAAATTTTCTTTGCCTTAGTACAGTGTCTCCAAAGAGACAAGCCTCGTCGTGGAACACCCTCCAGCCAGGTAAGCAACCCTTTGAAGTGTTACATATGTACAGATTGTTACTGCACACAGGGAAGGAGTACAGATTAAAACTGCAACAAAAATTTGTTCCTCTTAAGGGACTTCTAGGGTTAGCATTTTTTGATCAATCTTAGTTTTCCTACAAGCACCACACATAAGGATGCCATTTTGCAGTGGGAGCCTATGGCACAACAACATAATAGAAGTTGAAGGGTGGCCTTGAACCATCACCCAATCAATTTTTCCCTTGATTGGCATGATACCATATTTACTAGAATTTAAGACAAGCCCCTCCACCCCCCATAATTAGATTCAATACAAGGGAAATGTATCAATTTGTTATAATTTTCCATGTATGGAATCTAATTATTGGGGAGCTGTCTTTAATTCATCCCCCCACTGCTGCAGGGGGAAAGGCAGTGTAGGGGGCAAATGGTGTGTGGAGGTCAAGCAGCTTCCCTCTCCTCTACCTGCCCCCCTTCCCCCACCACCAGGCTCAGGCTCCCCTTCTCCCTGCCACTGTTCCCCTCCCTCTCTTCAGCCACTCCTACTCCATCCCCTTTTCCCTCCAGCCTGTCCCCACTCTAGCCTGGGGCACTGAGCACATCTCCAACCCCAACCCTCCCCCTATAGCAGCCATCATCATCTAGCCTGAGGGGTTCCCCATGAGACTGGAAATTTGGCAGCAGGAAAGCAGAGGCAGCATTAATTGCTACTTTCCTGCTGCCAAATTTCCAGACCTGCTGGAAACCCCATGGGCCAGAAAATGTGGCCCCGTGTCCCAGACTACACCAGCAGGCAGCTGGATTCAGTCATCTGAGGTCAGGCCATCATGCTGGATCACACCTACAGACCAACCCCACAAGCTGAATCCATGCAGGATACAGCTCAGGAACCAACCCGGTACCACACATCCAGACCAAGGAACAGCTCCAGTTTTGGAGTATGCTGACCACAGTGATGTGACCAGCTGCATCAGGGAGGAGTAGGCCCAATCAGGCTAAACTAAAATGGGTGAATCCAAGCTACCAAGATTCCTTAACTCTACGATCCCCAAAGCATGCCCTGACAGTGGCAGAAGTGAATTGCAAAAAATGATACTTTTCTTTTTGTATTTTAAGAGGCAGAGCAGGGCACAGCAGAGTGTGGCCTGGAACCGTGTCCCCCAAACACAGGCAGCTTGCAGATGTCTGGTCCCAGCACAGCTCCCCAGCCACAGCAAGGGAGCAGGGAGCTGAGAGAAGCTAGACATCTGCAAACTGCCACTGGCATGCCCTGCCTGCACCAAAGGAACAAGGCAGTTAGGAGCTCTCTCACCTGGCCCTGCCACACTGAGCTCCAGAGAGCCCTTGCCCACAAGTGTCCTGGTGCCCTCCTCCTCACTCCAGCTGTGCTTATGTCCCATAGCTTCCCAGGGCAGCATAGAGTTTGTTTAAAAAAAACACTTCTCCTCTCCTCAGTGCCAGGGTGAAGAGTGGAAAAGCTCCTTCCATCCTGTTCAGCCTGACACTGCCTCCCTTAAACAAGGCTTTCCCTATGCCCACAATGCCACCATTTCTCCAGCCTCCACTTCCCTGGCTGTGGTGCTCATCTAGTTTCCAGCCACCGCCAGCTGCACTGGGACTGGTCCTCTACAAACTGGGCTTGCACCACTGCTTTTCCCCACTACCTTTTTCAGGTAGACAAGTAAAGCATGACTCCAATTTTAATCCAAAAAAAAGTGCACTCCACATATGAAGAATTTAGGAAAGACCACCTTAACTCCTCTGAAACTAATCTGCTCTGTAAACAAGATATATAAAAAGCCAGAGGGGAATTCTGAAACCTAAAATCCAGAAAGCAAACTAAGAAAGAAACTATTATTTCCCAGAAATATCTGCTTAGTTCTTCATTCATTGAACCTATGCAGTTCCACTTCATAAACATTCCATTATGTTGCCTTCCAGAGATGGGGGTTATTTTTTTTTTGCCCCAATTCTTAGATTTAGATTACTCACTTTTTAATCCATGCCACAGTTTAATATGAGCTTAAAAAGCAAATTTGTGGCTTTACAAACTTCAAAATATCAGTCACTTAAGCTTGTTCTCCAACAAAAATAATATACCATATACAGTTTGATATATACAGCTCAATTCCCCGAGTGACACCTTTAAATTTAAAAGGTATAAAGATGTTTTTGACTCATTTGTTTAGAACCATCTTCTAGGAAAGCTCAAGAACAAAAGGCGCATGCTTAGAAAATGCCAGTTTTTATCTTTCGCTCATTTTCTCACTACAGAAAAGAATATAACAATTCTTCTGTTGCAAATAACTCAGAAAGATCACAACAGATCAAACTGTTTTTGACCCTATGAATTCTTATTTGAAATTTCTGGGTTTGTCTTGTGACTGCATAGGTGTTTACACACTGAAAAATGCTTATATTGACTGATAACTGCAGCACTCTTGGCACCTTTAAAAGGATCTCATGGCACCTGAGGCACCCTGGTTGAGAATCACCGCCTTAGTCTTTTATCTCTGAGTACGGTATCACTTGCTGCCTTGAGTGACAGCCTTGCAGTGGCTGTTATTGGTAAACTACCTTGAGAAGCATATAAAATCATCAAAATCCTGAAACAAGACTATGGACAATGTGCTATCAAATGCTTGCAGTAAACAGGAAAAAAAAATGTATCAAATTTATTCTCCAGTTCTATTAATCAGTCCCTATTAGTATAATAGATGCTATATTTACAAGTGTTATTTTCAATCTGACAGTGTCCTTTTAAAGTCATTAACTTCCATTCAATTGCAGTCCTCTTCTAGATTTTATTTGACATCTCTTCTATAATAACATACTGGCTTCAGACCATCTTTTATTCACTGGCCAGATGAGGCTGGGAAGATCTCAGAGGCTGACATTTGTACATCTGTTCCCATTTAAGGAGAAAGATGCTCCAAAGACAACTCTGTTTTCTTTAGGGTCACAGTTCTTATGGTATGTAATGGAACCAGAAGACATTCTTGTAAGAGGTCCAGAGAACAGGCAGAACAGAAAGCTAGCACAGTCTAAAAAATCATGTTGGAGGGGGGAAAGGTGAAGTTCCAGAGCTCTCTGAGGCCAGGCTGAATGACTATATACTCCATGAAGTGCAAGTCACAGGCAAATGAATAACATTTAGTATATATCAGGTAAAAGAGTAGTGGACCTTGGAATGTATAAATAACAATCTTTATAAACGTGTTTCACAAAGTAGAATGTTTTTAACTCAAGAGGTTAAAAAAATATTATGGAAGTCCCATTTCAGCAAGAAATAACTGAATGCATTAATGCATAAAACTACATCAAGAAAGAGAGACAGAGACAGAGACGGGCGGAATGCACAGAAGGATCAGGGACAAAAAGAAAAGTACTAGCAAAGATATTAAAAGCTGACACCCAAATGCAAAGTAAGAAACCTTGGATGCAAATTTAAAGCAACTTTTTCAACAATAAAGTCTTTCCTAAAACTTAAAGAGAAGAGACAGTGTAAAGCTGACAAAGAGCACAGCTAATGGGGAGAAACATCTTCCCATTATCTCCTCCCTCCCCCCAAAAAGAACAAGAATATGTCAGCTACAGAATATGAATTCTATCTAATGCATTAACTTGAGCTGCACTACACAAAGGATTTCCAGAAATGGGTCTGAGGTCAAAACTTTTGTCTAAAAAGGAAATTAGGAGGAAATTGTAGGAGATAAAACACAGCTTTAGGTTCTGGCCATCATCCAGCTTTGTTCATTTTCTTATATATTTTTTTTTATTTTATTTTATTTATTTATTTATTTTTTAAGTAACAAGAAGAAATACCTTAGGGTGACTGCCACATCCATTATTCCAGTCAGGCCAGTATACAGTACACACTATACTGTACATCTACTATTTTAACAGACTCCTTGTCACTGTGACATTTTATCACTCCCACAGTGAGAATTATATTTCAAGTCAATTCAGTTCCTCTCTGAAAGGTGACAGATAAAAATATTTGGTGGATGTGTACAACTGCAAAATCTTCTCAAGTTCCAGGAAAATATATAAAGATCATAGTAAAAATTAAACATATTTCAATAAAATAATTTTAAGGGCAGAACAGTTGTTCCTGGTTTATGAGATGTTAACAATTCCTATACCACCTTTCTGAAATGGGTAAGGCTGATTTCTTACAGGGGAAAAAAGACTCTATCCATTTTAAGAATAATATTGTCCATGTAACAAGTGTTACATAATGAAAGGAATGTAAGCCAGTAATGGCATAAGAATTGCACAGCATTCTTTCCCACCAGTCTCAATGATGTAACTGTAGATACCTCTGGCTCTAATTCATGGTATTACATCAAATATGTACTCCCAAGCATGCCTGGCTTATAAATAAACGGAAGCTGTTGTATGGTACCACCAGTACAGACAGAAATGTGATTTGTTTATTTCAGAACGGGGGTGGGGGTGTAAATAATTAGCCATTGTGGGGTGGAGATAGACATAATGGAAGCTTCAGCCTTTGTCTTTAGTTCTTTCATCAAAATATTCTTAATACATTTTCTGAAAGCTTTTTAATGATCATCTACTGTTTAATTGATAAACAGCAGGGATGCCAATCTCCTGGCCCAAGCCAGACCCAGACTATGGGGCTCCTTGTGGGTCAGATCCAGCCCAGGGCACAGAGCGGTTCCAGTGGTGACAGCACCTCCAGCTCCCACCTGGTCCAAATGGCAGAGATAACAGTAGCCAACTCCCACCACATGCCCTGTGCCAGGGCTTGAGCTGCTGCCACTAACAAGTTTCATTCTGAGGCAGCAGCTCTGGCACAGATCACAGAGCAGTGACAGCTCCAAGTCCAGGACAGCGATGAACAAAGCATCCAGAGGGTGACTTGGGCTGTGTCAGCCCTCACTTGCTTTCCTGCTGCCTATTGCTATGTCCACCAGGGCCCAAGAGCCTTAGATTCTGAGGCAAGCTACTCCAGGTATGCCCCACAACTTACGGTAACCTACTAGTTGGTCAGTGGGCCGGATAAAGTGGTCTCTGTTGGTCAGATTCAGACCACAAACTGTATGTTTAACACTCCAGCATATAGCTTACAAATAAGGCTAACCTAGCTTAGTTTGTGAGACCAATTATTACCTCCTGTCATATCAACAGTGTCATGTTTTTGTGACAAAAGCACTCTATTGGATAATACCATATTTTCTTGCATACAGCATACCCCCAAATCAGACATGCACCTTGTTTTGGGGAAGACAGAATGAAAAGAAAAGATTTTTCCAGCGTTAAGGCTGCATGCAGCAGGCAGAAAACCTAATCTTTCAACTTGCTCACCTTCTCTTTCCTGCTCAGGCAAAAGCTACAGTTTTAACGATTTTAAAGCAGAAAGATTAGCAGCTGAAACTGTAGCTGCTGCTGAAGACTGGACTCCATAGGCAAACGTAGGATTTTGAAAAACTAAAAAAAAAGTCTGCTGGGCTATGAAATAGAAGTAGTTAAATCATGAATTCTTCAGCAAAACTGTCATAGAAAGGATAGTTTGATAAGTGGAACATCAAGACCATTAAAAAAGGAAAAACATTCATCAACACCTCAAGTTAAGAAAAATTAGCATGAATCAAGCAGATTCTAAAGAGCCACAAAGTCAACTGACTCCCCTCAGAACTGCCAAATCAGAAACGTCACTCCTACTATTCTGGCCAGAACATTAGTTTCCCCACTTAAGACACGCATTTCAGGCTAATAGGGTTGTGGGGGGAGGTGTGCATGTAGTATGTGAGTAAATACAGTAATTTTCTCTAGCTACAAACACAAACAGCATTTATCCCAGCATTTATGGGATAAACCATTTTAAAAGGTGAAATCATTCAGATGTCTGTGTCCACTGTCCCAGGATAAATCCTAAAAAAGGTCTGCAGGATAAGAATTATTAACAGTTTATCCCAGGACATCAAAAAGTACATCAGAATTGTTATTCCTGGATTGCATTATTGAATCAATGACAGAAAAATAGCAATGTATTCAGCCACGTACTAAACTTTGATTAAAAGAGTGATGTGTGTACACACCAATCCCAGGATATTTCGGTTACATGAGAAAACACAAAGCACTTGTCCAGGAAAAAGTGCCATGTCTGTTCCTAGCCTCAGTGTAAGCTAATAGGAACCTCATAGGAACCTCATGACTGAGTGCTAGTTAAACAACTTAATTCTTCACCAATATAGCCTATTACTATTGGCATTTTAACTGGAAAAATATTAATATGACACTGTATAAAACTGTTTAAATTCTTACTAGTTCCACTTTCTACATGCTGTATAATAAAGGAACAAAGTTATATACCAAACATTTGTCCTAGTACAAGAGACCATCACTAAACCTGCAAAAAGAATTACTTAAAAATCACATATTTGTTCCCCATGTAACTAACCAGTGCACAGAGCAGATCCACAGCCTCTAGAACCAGTTCCTGGTGTCCAATTCGTGTGATACCCAACTCTTCAAGTTCCTGATGGGAAATCTGCAACAGCTGTTCACCATTTATCTTCTCCCTTTCAAATTTATGGACATACTGCTGCAAGCAATCATCCAAGCCTACCAAAGTAAACAAAATAACAATTATAAAAAATGAAGAGACATCAATTGTGATTTCTGTTTCTTCAGTCATAATAGGTATAGACATAGATACACACTGGAAAAACCACTCACATACATGGTACCAGATTTTACAAAAACTACTTCAAGGTAGTATTAGTAAAAACACAATAGGTCAACATTATTTTTGCAACCTGGTTTTCTTTGGTGCCCCTAAACAGACATAAGCCTAATTTGTTCCAGGAACATTCACCACTGAGCAGATGCACACCCAAGGAAAAAGACATGTTCCTCTCAAATTCAGTACACAGCAGAGCTGTGGACGGTTGAGCAGAACAAATTCTAGTTTAAAAGAACACAAGTAGGGGAAAGGAAGCAAACATAGGCAAAGTGATCAAGGTGAGGTTTCGTTCATGCCTTATTATTTCCATGATTTATAAGAGGTTGTTTTCCTTCATTTCCTGAACCACCAATTCATTCCTCCTTGTTAAAAGGTAAAGGTTGAGTCAACATAAAACATAGTAACTTTCATTTTTAAATTTAATAAGGTCCTAAGAGTAGTTTCAATGTATTAAAACTGTCGTTTGTTTGCCAATTCCTTTTTCTGCCCCTTGTTACTGCATGTAAGCGTACATAGGGCATCTTAAAACAGTTCCAAAGGAATGCATTTGAGCCTCATTCCAGAATCTGACCCAGTACTGCTTCAGCTGAATCAAATATATATGACTAATCACTTGGACTGGAGAGTCAAGGACAACGAGAGAAAGTTTGTGGCATTTCTCCTGGATGTGCTTTTGGCTACAGAAAACTGACGTACGTTATCTGTGTTAGCTCAATGGGCTACCTAAATTAAGTGGCTATTTGACTTTTGTTGCTGCATAGAAAAATATTTAATATTTAGAAGAAAAAAAACTTGATTATCCAAGATGGCTGAGCATATAAAAAGTCTATAGATAAAATCTTAAACAAGATAACAAAGAAAAATATCTTCTTTAACCCAAATCAATAACACTCTTAAGTAAAATTACATTCCAACAGAAGTGCTATTTCAAGTTGATGGGATCCCTCCTAATGCCCTTTTCTACCTTGCATACATAATTAACAGTGCAGTGGAAAGAGCAAACTGCAGGTCATTAGCTCAGCTTTATACAGTTGTTTCCATGAGACAACATATGACACACAAACTACACATTTGAATTATTACAAAACATATATGTGGGGGGGGGGGGTAAGGGATATATCTACAATATAATGCAAATGCTGACAAGATAAACTTCTGAAAATATATGAATATATGAGTGTTATTTTCCCTCTTCATGCAAAGCCATTGAAACTAGAGTAAACCATCACACAATCACACACTGGAAAATCTACTGGTGTCCTGAACTTAAAAAGGAACAGGAGATGGAAGCTGGGTATTCAGCACAACTACTCATCAACCGGCTAGAAGAAAGACGGGCAAGTTCTGGGGGATGTTCGCAAGTTAAATGTACTGAATTAATGCCACAGCAGCAATGGATAAGATTAGTACTGTTTTATGATATCCAGTCAAAGATCTGCATATAAATACAAGCTGTTGGAACTAGAACTTGTATAAACACCTGATGTGCCCTTTAATACTTTCTGAGGATGGATAAAGTGATAGAAAAGTTAACCTTTTCCAAGAGTCATGTTTACTTAATTTTATCAAAGAAGACCCTGAATAGCTAATATTCTATGCTCATCCAACATGCCCGTTAGCTTGATTTTAAGTACAGGTGGATCAAAAATCTGGTGCTGCCAACAGTTGGATCTTGTCTAAGCACATGATTTCCTGGCAGTCTCCTACAACAGTTGCATGGATGCATGCTCCAACATTTGTCCAATCAGTTTTGGCAAGTTCTGGGGGATTTTGAAGACTGAGTTCACAGTTTTCTTTCCCACATGTACCAATTTCCCATTGTCCTTTAGGGCATGAAAGCCCTTTTCCTAGAAAAAGCTGGCCTTAGTTGTTTAACAATTTATTTTTTCAAAACAAATACTAAACCAAGGCCAACATACAGCACATATTTGGCATTCCTAATTGTTAATGCTGGTCTCATATACCCATCATTTACCATGGAAAGCCCATATTTTCCATATATTAACTATACATGCACCTCAAGCCCCATATCTTATTTAGCCAGCTGTAAAACTTTTTGTTTGGTTTGGTTTTGTCTGGGGGGAGTGGTATGGGGATGGGGAAGGGGAAGGGGAGGGAAGTGGAGAGATTTTTTTTGGATGGGGGGAAGGGAGTGGAGAGGGGTTGTTGCTATGCAGCAACAAAAGTCAAATATCCACTTTCCTTTAGAGGCTGACACAATGTTTCTGTTCCTGGTATTTGTCTCATATGCTGAACCAGCCCCTTTTACTGTATTTGTCAGCATTTTTTTTTAAAGATAACAACAAGCCTGTATTAATAAAAGATACCCAAAAGCAAACCAACCAACCCTCATTAATGTCTATATCCCCAAGAGAAGAGAAGGAGATTGGGGCTTTCAGTTTGCTTGGGACTTTTCTCTATTCATATTTTCCTCCTCTTGAACATCCATCACAGCTCATGTATTTCTAAAAACTGACATTTACACTAAAAATGCCTCTGTGCTTCTCACAACTGCTCATAAAACAGTATTTTCATGCCCACAACATAAAAATGCATTTGCAAACAAATTAAGCAGCTGTTAATTCAAAATCATCAACACAAAAGTCACCAAGGCTGGTCATGAACAGAAACATATTTAAGAGTTAAATAATCATAAAAAGGTAGAAACTTATGAAAAAGTAGGAAGCCAAGGCCATGAAAACCAAACTTTTTTTTTTTTTTTGGCAAGCATGCACATTGGTTTAAAATAAACTTATTTTAGTTACCCTACATTGTAAGGAACATATGTATGAGATTTTCTATATTTTAATTGAGATTGCGACCAGATTTAGAGCCTATTGTTTCCATAGGGTGAATGAAATGTTTATATATGGTATGCAAGCCAAAAGGACTTCATATTCTCGCAACTGGGAAGGGCAGGAGAAATCAACTTCAGACAAACTCATACGACAGCTTAATTAAAGAATTTAGCAAACAAAATATTGAAATAATAGATAAAACTGTACTCAAATGCATCACACGATAGGAATCTTGATAAAATCAGCAGAATTCTCTCTCCTTTAAACAAGTGATGTGTCTCAAAATATTTTGCAAAATTCAGTCTCAGCTTCATCTAGATGCTCTTGAGAACTTATCCCTTGAGAAGGACTCTAGGTACAAAGTTTTTGAAAAGAGACAAATTTATCTCCTACTTTCATTTCATTTTCTTCATAAATTTTACACAATTGACAGTATCTTCCCAAAACTACATAGAACAATTCTCCAAATAAGGAAGGGAAATTTGCTCTTCATTCATAAAGCTATATGGCAAGACAATTCCAGAAGAATAACCTCACTGATTAATAGTGATTTTCTGGCATAGTGATGAAACATTCAATAGCATTTCCAGGGACAGATTCCAATTTCAGTCACAGTAGAGTTAACTGTTTACAGCAATAATTTCACTGACCTCAGTGAAGTTATAGCACTGTACTTTAGATCAAAATTAGCCATTTTTGACAATTATTTTCTTCACAGAAAAAAAAAAATTCTCTCATAGAACGTAATTTAGGACAAGGGGTTGGAAAAAGTCTTTATTTAATGTTACATGTCCACTACAATGATGTTGGTAGAACGAAAAACACTCACATTGTACTCACTAAGGTGTGTGTTATGGAAAAAGTATTAATAATAGATTTGACTGTATGACAGTTAGCTGTGTATTGCATGCACTGAACACACAAGAGAACTAAACAAAGGTTAAGACAGCTTCACATAACTGCTATGCAAAAATTATTTGAACGGAAGATGGGAGAAGATGAAAAGTACCATAATTGCAGGGATAATTTCAGTTAAGTTGTATAAATGTTAGTAAGGACTCATATTTAAAAGCCTATTCAGTTTAGCAGTACTAATATCCTGAAAACTTTCCAGAAAATCCTAGTGTCTACTTAAAATGTACAAATCTCTAACCCAACTTTTGGTAGGTATGGGGGGATTCACAGAATAGTGTAGAACTTTTTTTTTTGGTCTACAGTAACCCTTTGCCAACACTCAAAATAACCCAGGGCACACTTGGTCCTCTGAATGCATGCAAGAAAGGAAGAACAGTATTTGAATCTGCAGTTTCACATGGATTCAATTTATCAGATTATTACAACTAGCTTCCAGATTCAATTTAAGTCATTATTAAGAAAGCTATGCTATAAAAATAAGTAGAAACATGGAGAATTATACAACAGAAAAATATGAACTTGTGTTCTAGCCATAGCTAAGCTAGTTTAGAAGAACTAAAACTGTCTGCTGTTTACAGGAGGACTAGGCACTCAGCAGTAAAAGGTCCAGATAAGAGGATAAATGTTATGTCAGGAGTACAAGGGACAAAGATTTGTCTATATATCATGAATGTGTATATATTCAATGGTCATTGGTCTTGTTTAATTCCTATGCCATGCCAATATCAAATAGCTTTAACTAAAACATAACAAGGGGAAAGAATTAGTTAATGCATTAATAGAAAGTTTCCTGTTAGACAAAGTATCTAAAATACTAATTTTATTAATATTACTAATATTCCTGTTAGATTGGTGTTAACTGCATCCTTTGGTCAGCTTTTACTCCTGCCCAGGTATTCCTGTGAAGCAATCCTTGAAAAAATTTAATCGAACTGGAGGAATGAGTACAATTCACAAAGATTTTGGCAAACTGGAAAGCCAGGCTACAAAAAACAGGGAGTCCAATGCTGAGAAGTAGAAGGTACCACACCTTGGGAATAATCACCAAAAGCACAAATATAAAATGGGGGACTACAGCCAGGATGAACTTCTGTGGACAAGGACCTTGGGGTCTTTGTGGATCATAAGCTCAACATGAGCCTGCAGTATGATGCAGCTGCAAAAAAAGGCAAATATGATCTTAAGATGCACTTATAGCAAAACCCCCCGTTTTTCTTTTTTTTTTTAAATATATTTTAAAATGCATTCCCTCCCCTTTCCAACCATTTCTGACTTATTCTCTCCCTCTCTATTCCCTATAGATAAATATAATTAAGCTAAGATGTAGGATATGCTTTAACATTTTATTTTAGATAGTAAGTTTTATTTTTTCCTCCCCTCTTTGCAAATAAGTGCCCTACTATTTTGATACATATATCCACTATTTTATAAAGTGATAATTATTATGTTTCGTATTGATTTTTTTTTACTGCTTTTATATTGTGTGATTACTATTTTAGGCCTATATATGTAAGTTAGCATAAGTCATGTCAAGTTTCCATTTTGTTTGTCAAGTCTCCATCTTGTCCCCAGGCCTGGTTGTATAACCCATGACTCATACCTACCCCTTCTATGTAACTTGGTTCCTGAATGAATAGGGATGAATGAGGGTGCTTGAGAGACAAAGGCAGTAGGTCTAAAAATAGCTCCCTCTGAATGACTGAACCATCAACACCAATACCTGGACCAATGACCCAGCACTTGGAACCACCCTCAGCATTCAAGAAACAAAAGATGAGGCAACCCACCATTGTGCCAAGGCTGCACATGCTCAGTAAGAACACCCAGAACCCTCTGGAACAGGACTGACCTTGCCTGGACAGGCCCTCCCCATAGGAGATCAGAGGTAGTTTGCTCCATAAAAGGGATAGTGAAGACTGACTCCTTGGATGCCCTCTACATCTGGACCAGCACCATGCCACACCACCTATCCACCCAGAGACCCTGCTGGCGACCCCCCTCTGGACAACACCTACTGGACAAGGACCCTTTCCAGCCTGGATAGGTAGCTATCGCCGCCCACCCCCTCTTCAAGCAAGGACTTGGACTCTGCTTCTCTTCCCCACCTGGACTCCAACCCTTCCACTGAGTCTCTTTTGCCTGCTGCCAGTGTGCGTGTGTGCGTGCGTGTGCATACCAATAACTTCATGGGGCTGTGTAGTGTGTTGTCTGTTTAATAAACCTGTTATTTTGAAACCCCTAGTTGGGGTTTGTCTGTTTCCTGACTGTTTCCTCCTTGCCACCACTTATTTGCCCCCTAGTCTCTAAGCTGTCAGCTTGTTTCCAGCCCCAAGCTACCAGGATTCTGCCTCTCTCTTTGCTGGCTGTCTCCTCCTTGCCACCACTTATCTGCCTCAGTTTCCAGCCCCAATCTACCTTAGGTAACCCCAAGCCTCAGTCAGCTTCTCTCTATTCCATCGGTTCTAATCCCGGTCCTGGCAACTTTCACTCCCTACACTTTAATTCTCTCTCTCTCTCACCTTAACCTTCCCCCAAGTATCCCAGGTACCCCAAGCACACACATACACACTGTGCCATCCAAGTTAGGAACTTATGTGCATGTATGTGTAGGTGGGTTGTGTGTGTGAACTGGTGTGTGTGTGTGTGTATCAGTATGTGCATGATATACAAATTAGTGATCTGCGTATATGTACTGAGTGTGCGGATACTGACAATTGATTTTTGTCTAATTTTTAGTGTGTAGTGTGTATATGCTTGAATTGGTGATAGGTATGCATGTGCCTAGGCTTGTTTGGATGTGTATGTGTCTGAGCTGGTAGAAAGAGAGAGCGAGAGCGAGAGAGAGAGAGAGAGTGCGCACGCACCTAATTGATTTTTGTGTTTGTATATGTGCATGTGTGTCACACCCTCCTGTCTAACAGCACAATATTGAGATCCTGAGAGTTGGCCTGACCCCACAGGGCAACAGACTAATAGAAATACTAAGTGTAAGTTAACATTAGGAAATGTTAGTGCTATCCCAGAGGTTCCTAACCCCTGGGCTGCGGCCCAGTACCAGGCCACAAAGGGTTGGCTGCCAGTTCAGAGGAAGGTTGGCTGCCAGACCAGAAGCCTGGAAGAGACCAGCAGCCAATCCTTTTTTATACCGAGTAAAAAAGTTTTATGCCGATCCGCAGTATACTGGTCATTTCCAGTCTGCAGGATGCTGGCAGCAGTTTGACAGTCCACAGCCACTTCCGGTATGCGTTTTGCAAGTCCTCAGTCTAAAAAGGTTGGGAACCACTGTGCTACCCTACTCAGCACTCATTCAAAGCAGGAGTAAGCAGGCAGCCAATCCCCTGCTGCCTCAGTCCTCCTTGCAACAATTGGCATTCCCCTTGCTGCCGATTCCCATGGGCAAGAGTGATAGAGAAGGATGAATTTGGCAGTGGGGGTAAGCAGAGGAACACAGCAAGAAGGGGAGACAAGTTCTGCAGAGGGGATAGGCAGCATATAGTACAGGAATACACTGGGATGAGCTGTGCTGGGGCAGATAGAAGGAACTTGGGGACACCCCCTCTGGTGCCTGACTGCCACATGCCACCAATCCCCCTTTTTGCCACTTTTAGGATCAAGAAGAAATTTTTCCCTGTGGTCAGATTGGGTTAGACTGTAGGTGTTCTGTCTTCCCCTGTAGTGGGGAGCATGATCATCTACCTTGGATTGCTCAAGCATATTTTAGCAAACTACTTCCTGTCCTCACAGTAACAAGATGTTGACAATGCCCACATCCCCCTGATGTACCTGTAGCAAGAGAGGTTGTTCTTGATATTTTAGGAAATTGCTCCTGATAGCTGCAAGGGTGAGCATGCAGTTGTTTTGAATAGGCTAGACCAGTGGCGGCCAACCCATGGCACATATGCCACAAGTGGCATAGGCAGCAGGTGTGCTTGCCACACAAGCCCAAGACATCTAATTAAGGGGACACTGGGGAAGGGACAGAGATTGGAGCAGCAGGCAGGGAGCATGAAATAGAATCAGTGTTAGCTCAAGGATTTGGCCCCATGGGAGCTGCAAAATAGGTGCTGCTAAATTCAGTGTACCACCACCATTACCTTTTGGGTGGCACTCAAATTTTAGATTTAACTTGTGGTATTGGCCACCACCAAGCTAAACATAGACACTCGCCATTGAACTTTAGGGAGACAGAACTAGATGACACCCTGAGGTCCCTTCCAGGCCTACCTGTCTACGGTTCTTTTATTCTATTCCTTTATAGCCAATCAAGGGAACAACTAGCACCACAGACGGCATTTTTGCTCTCGTGTGTGATTGACAAAAGCTTTACCCATTTTTTTATCCCATTCAAGAAAACATACTTCCATTGTGAAAAGCTGACCTAACTAAATCTTACTCTGTCCACTGATTCAGTATCTACTGGGACCAATTCTGGAAGATGCAGACCTTAACACATTTCCCTGTGAGTTGTAGAAAATATCAATACCTGTGTAACATCCATATCTTAGCAATGCCACAGAGGAAAATACTTCTATTTGTAGTATTTTCTCCTTACCACATAACCCCAAATAAAATGCATACATTGTTTTTGGAAGGCAGTATATAAAAAAAAAAAAAAAATCCAGTCATGGCAGACAGTGTGACAGAGCATTCAGGGAGCATGGCATCACAGGAGATAGTTTGGGTATGGCAGTAGAAACTACATGATTTGGCAAAGCAGCAACAAAGCTAGACCCCAGACTCTCGCAAGGGCAGTTTCAAGATGTATATAAAACCAGTTATAGTACAGAAATAAGTTCCTGTAAATAATAAGGTGTTGTTTCCACATCACAAGACTCATCAAAATACTGCATAGAACCATCCCTCTCACCCTCAGCCAAGGATATCTTTGACAAACCTACTAGTGTGAAAAGGGATTTCTCTTTTAAAGAAGCAAGCTGAAGCTTATTTATTTCAGCAACATGTGATGCTACTTCTCCCCAAATCTTGGACTGGCACTGAATACATACTTCTGCATATTTCTCAACTGTCACGTCGGCTTTATCATTCATCTGCAGTTACTGCTCTCTCATTTTGACCATCATTAGGTTATGCCTTTTCTTGAATGTTTTTTTAGACATGCTGAAAGAAAAACAACCTTCCAAGGGGCTTTCTAGTCTATCACAGAGAACAAAAGCACTTTTGGCTACATTTGTTGATAGCTTCACAGACATTTATCTGATCCAAAATATCAAGTGTTAAAGAAAAAAAAAAAAATGTATAGCCTGGTGACCATATACCAAAATTTCTTCTCCAGAACAGCTGCTATGTAGAATAATTGACCTTACATAGTTTTAGATTAATCAAGATCATATTAGCACCAAAGTTTTGTTGTTCTGGGGTGTGTACATAAATTGGTTTTTTCACCATTTAAAGCGCTTTACTGCCATGACTTACAGAACCGCATGGCTTTACAGCACTTCAAAAATGGGTACAGCACTTTAATTAACCCTTGTTAAATGAGGTATTAAATTTCAAGCACTGTATTTTACAACACTTTTGCAACCTACAGCACTTTAAATAACTTCTGTATGCTAGTCAAATTTCTGGCAATTCCACCAGTATCCCATGGGCTTTGAAAGCTGCTGCCCAGCCCCATGGCACATGCTGTGTCCGTTGCCAGAGAGGAGGGGTGGCGGGGGGAGGTGAAAGGGCTACATGCGCGCGCGCGCGCGCACACACACACACACACACACACCCTTAGACATTGCGTAGCTGGGGAGACCAGATGCTTGGACACACCACAGGTAGGACACCTCCTTCCCCGCCACCCCCCTCAAATGCTGCATGGCTGGGAATCAGATGCTGGGAGCCAAGCTGTCAGCCTGGGTGAGAGCTGTTACCCAGCCTTTGGCAGAAACGATGCCCACTCCCAGGGCACACAAAAGTTAGGTTGAGAAGCTGAGCAACAGCTTCTCATCCCAGCTCTACCTTCTCCACTGGTCTGCTGCTGTCCACAGCCTCCTGCAGCCCCAGTAGGCTGCAGAGCATCCCCTGCCACTCATCCTGGAAAGAGCAGGGAGGCTCAGTGCCTTCCCTCTACCCCTCCCCCCCAAACACTGTACTTTTGCAACTTTAAGAGTGCTGTAACCTTGTAGTGTTATAAAAGTGCTCTAAATTACAGTGCTGTGACATGTGCACAGAACACTTCTTTACACACCCAAGTTGTCTAACTAGGTCTTGGTGAGTATGGGGAGTGGAAGAATAGCAAGTACCTGCCTGCCACCTGAGTCAGACTTCCTCACGTAGATCACAGTTGGTGGCAATGAAATCCTGACTGTTGCTAATGGATGTTCTAGTGTCCCAGGAGTGTCTCCAGGAGTGACTGCAGGGCCAAAATCATTTTCATTGTATTCTCAATACAATGTAAATAAATTATTATATATACAATATGACTTTCAAAAAAGAATTGCTGGTTAATTTTATTCTGCTGTCAACTAACAGCATGGATTTAGTCGCCAGTGAACAAATAAATATAGTACATTTGTAAAATAAACTGGATGCTTCCTATCAAAAAACTCACCCACCCACAGTTTACCACCTTGTTCAGCACTAGCATTTCTGCATTAAGTGAGTGGCTAAGCACTGTCACCTTCTAGGTATATATGAAATCTTAGTCAACACAGTAGCAAGAATGCTCATACTCTGTCTGCAGAGGCAGAGCAGCTTCTGTAATCATGCAGGTCCTGGAGGCAGTAGAGGCAAATTTGTACTGCCATGTCTTAGACTGCCCGTTCTGGGATCAAAGGATTGATTTCCAAATGTGAGAAGGCAAGATTAATGCAAAGAGCAACTTCGTGTTAACTTTTTAATAATAAAATATAGACAATATTACGTGTTTTATTTTTTGTTATTCACAGTTACTATTTATGCTGGTATTTGCTACCACAGAAGCACCAGATTCTTCCCAACCTTCAAATAACTCACTCATATTAAATGTTTAGTCCTTTTAGTTTAAAACTAGTATAACTCGAGCAAAGAATGATACAGCCAAAGTTTCACACTTTAGCAACGAATGTAAACAAAGCAGCATACACCATGTGAATGGTATTATGAAGTAAATTGGAATCAACTATACAGCTGCTTGTGTGAGCTATAATTCATACATACTTAACAGACAGTGAGTGAGGATAGGTACACTAGTATTAATTCACAGATCAGGATGTAAGTGCAATTTCTAAATCCAGATTTTTCACCGAGACTGAAAATATGAGTTCACTATGAGAAGACATCAATATTGTGCAGAGTTAAAGATATTTCTGTAGTAAGTGAAGATTCAAAGACTTTGGCCCACTCACAAAAGAATCTCAACTAAGGCTCAAAACATGACGTTCAAAGAAATATGGGCCACAATGTTATGGAAGCCTGTGGGTGGGTTTCTTTTTTGTTATATTCAGTTAGAGTTATTTCAATAGATGTTCCATATGGACTTTCCTGTTACTCATATCCAATTACACTCAATTCCAATATTTAGAAAGCTACATAAATAGAAATGACTCTATTGTCATGTTAGTGTTGAAAAGGCACAGTAACCAAGTATAGATTTATCCAAAATGAACTTTTTATTAAGAAAATTAATCAGCTGCATTGATTCCATCTAACAATCACTGCCAATCATTCCATCTCCCCATGCCCACTTGCTTTAAGCACCAAAAACACCCTCCCACAGTCACAGGAGAGAGATGACACAAATATATTTAATAAAAGACAAAGGTTCTAAAAGCCATGGTATAAATGACAACCAGCTTATTCTTCAGCCTATTCCATTAACACTTGTACTACTGTTGGGGCTTGCATTCAGGTATTACTAGGTGAAAGAGCCTGTCTTGCAGAAGGTCACATTAGATTATCAGAACTGGCTTCCCTGGCCAAAAATCAATATTATTTGCTATTTTTAAAACTATACTTTCCCATTACAAATTCTACAGAGGAATAGCCAGTACTACTTGCAACTAAATCACCCAAAACCTAACAAAACCCAGAGTGTCACTGCATTAGGGATGTCAAAAGCATTGGAGCTGTACACTGTGCTGGAAGACAGCTAAAAGCAATGCTGCAAGTTGCTCTGTTCTTTCTAACACCACACTATTCATCTTAATGTCTTTCCACTACAACAAACAGATCTGACTGCACCTTTACTTTAGGAGTCTGAAGGCAACCAGCAGGACTAGTACAGTGTAAGATGTGGGAATGCACACAGTTCCTCTTACCAACATGAAAAGTATGGACTTTTTTTTAGATTTGGTTGGCTAACACGAGGCTCTTGAACCTATCCTAAGCATGCAGGCAAACAGATCAATTTTCACAGCATCAGACCACTCTCATATAGATCCTATTGTCTTTGCCTTGATTAGAAAAAAAAACACTTTCGTTTAAGTTGGGCTAATTAACACTTTAGCTAAGGCCGCATACAGATATTTGGCTTCTCCTAGAAGAACCACTGCTCTCTCAAGAGAAATCACAAGCATGCAGACATTCAGGCTTTTTCTCCCAAAAGAAAAATAGCCACTCTAGGAAAAAAATAACCAAGGAACAGTCAGGGTTATATCCCTCCCAGGAGAGTTCTCATGGGACTGTACACATCCTCTTCTGAGAGAAGCCATAGCACAGTATTTCAGCATCCCAGGGTGCTTTGCTCCTGCTCTCCCCCAAGGAGATAGTGTGTTACTTGCTGTACCATGCAAACAGAATACACCCCACTTCACAATCTCATACTGAACTGTAGGGCAGCACCAGCTCACCCAGACTGCTCAGAGTCAGCTTATCGGGGCTGCACTCTGTGCTGCTGCCATTGTGTCCAGGCACATTAAGGGAACCTGCAGAACCTGCACAGATGTGTTCATAAGGGCACCCTGGCTGTGCAGCATAAGAACTACAAGATCTCTGCTATTCAAGGGCTCAATATCTGAGTCTGGATAAGTTCTTCTACGAAGAGAACAAACCTGGAAGAATTCTCCCAGATCATTTTAATATGTATATCTATAGCCTAAGTTTGAGCAGAGAGAGGCAGTTAGCTATGTTAGCCTCAAATCAGGCAAAAAGCAGAGCTGCACTTTATAAACCAACCAAATCAGAGTTGCATAAGCTTTCATAAGCAATAGCTTACTTCATCAAAAGTTATGAAGAGACTAAGTTTGACCCAACCTCATTTTTTTTTCCTACTGCATGTAGTTTAGGTCAGGCTTACTTATCAAATGTTAGCTAAGTCTGGCTTAAAGTTGACCGTCTGACTAGGTCACTAGGGGTATCTTTATGCATCCAAGTTTGAAAATTTGGTATGTGAGGTAAAAAAGAAAGAAGATAAAAGCTTGGCTCATTAAGGACTTCACTTTCAAATCTTAGTAGCCAGGTTCTTCCCCAAGATTATCAGTGCCCAGTGTTTGACAGAATGAGGAACAGGAATTACAAAGAAAGGGTTCACAATCAGGTTTAAAATGCTGGCAATTGGACATCCTGCTGGCAACTTTACAAGTGGAACGAACTCCTTGGTAATTCCAACCCCTACCTAAAGAAGAACATTGACTGAAAAAAAGTTAGAGGTAACACCTGAGCAAGATTGAAAAAAATATATACTATACAAAACATTATGCACAGTAGGAACAAAATTTCATCTCATGTGTCTTGCTTGCATCAAGGGTAAAATTTAACTTGAAGATGTGCCTTCATACATATACAGCATTCATTCTTGAGTAGATTCTTGTGGTTTTTCACTAACCTGCTAACATTTCGCTGAAACAAGTCTTTCTACATAATCACAGATTGTTTAATAAACTTTTTTTTAAAAAGGATGAAAATAAAACATATCCATACATTCACAGGAGATACCCAGTACTTCATCTTTGAACCCACAAAAAAATAAACTGAAAAAAGCTAACTTTCAGCAAATTCATATGATATACATTAAAATAAAGAATACCTGGCACCACATAAGCAGGTCCAAGCAGTTTTATAACCCACCCCATAATGCATGAATAGGCATTGCTGACAGCATTGTCCCAGGCTCTATAGTAAAAACAATGGCCCATTTGTGATTAGATACAATTCAATCCCCCTTCCCAACTGTGGTATAGCATGAACCAGGCATTTTTTTTCAAAAAAATGAATGGCAGTATTCTAGTATTATTAAAACATTTTCAGACTTATTTGACAGATATTAAACACAGCTATTTAATATGACTAGAAGTCCCAGCTGGTGAATTTTTGCAGTATACTAAAACATTTTTCCACAGCAGAAAGGGACTTATTGTAAAAGGCCACTGAAACAAGGGTGAGACTTCCCCCTGTAAACACCCACTCAAATTCCTATTTGCTGGCTCCTGGTTTCTCTTGCTCCTTGTATCTCCAGGACTCTGGCTGACCTAGTTGTGATGCCTCCCCTATCTCAGATACAAGATTCAGTCAACAGTCCCATGATCCACAGCACTACATTCACTACAGCTGACTATTACAGAAATCTTCCCTGCTGTCAACAATTTAATGCAAAATCTTTGTAAGTCACATCAGAGTATAATTTTTTTTTTTCATTCAATGGACTTAGTAACAAACTTATTTTCATGGGCCTCCTCCCATCATAGCTCTTGCCACAGTCCTCAAAATTTAAATCTGGGACCCGCCAAGATAAACTTTGTGCTCCCCCAGGACTTTAAAAACTCACTCATGCACAATGAATGGAGGGCTTTTTTCTCTCCCCTAGTGGAGTGGGATCAAAGGGCTAGCGGATCCTTTCCTGGAGGGAAGAGAAGCAGCTAGCAGAAGGAAAAAGGCAAGGGACCAAAGTAGCACAGATAAATTTTCTTTAAGGATACAGCTAAACTAGAAAAACAGATTACATTTTAAAGAAGTATCAGCCAATATTTGAACTAAATTTTGCATCTAGTGAAATTATGTAAATCATGGTTTTAAAAAAAAGTATTAAGTGCTCATTATCCACTGTAGACTTTTCCCCAGGAAACAAACTAAACCAGAAGTTGTGTATGCTGAATTTCACACTTCCTAGCGTGGACAAGGCTTCACAATGTAAGCCCTGTAATTCCCCAGTAGTGGAAGCTGCAATGTGGACAAAGACCAGGAATCCTAACCACAGCATTTGCAGTACAGCCAGTCCTGTCAACAAAGTAATGCTTAAGATCTGCCTACACTAGTCTATGACTGCCACTGGCAATGAATTCTAGGTCATAAACAGGGATCCTGGTTTTCTCTGAAAAAAGGAAGAAAAAAAACAACAAATTTTCTATTTCAAAAGGTAAATGTGGATTTGGGGTTACTATTTTAACCCATAAATTGCAGATTTTTCTTTTTTATTAAATCAGAGAAAATCAGAATCCCGGTACATAAAACACAGTCAGACACTTCGGAACTTCTCAAGAGGATTTGCTAAAAAAAGCAGCTGGATATTGAATGCATACTGCATACATTCATGCAGCCTCACATCTAGAACTACAAGTTATTAGGAGGAATGGTCAAACAGGAGACTGGAGTCATCCATTACTAAGTTTGTACAGTACCATTTTGCTTGTCTTTAATTTGCTTTAATTACTAAAGAGCAAGGCTTTAGAACAATCCAATTCTCCATGTTCCAAGTACTCTAGCTTTAACCAAATGAAAGAGACCAACTCATATTTAAAATGAAGCTTGCTGAAAGCTGTATCTAGCTGTATAGCTCTAAACTCTACTCTTTTTTATTCTTCCTCTTCCCCTGACTTGAAACAAAGCAGTTGCGCAAATCATTCAGTCAGAAAAATATATAATGGGCATGTTTACAAGTACCCCTTTTAAGCGAGATTAGCCTAAAATCACCATTTTTAAGGCACATTAAGGGCATGTGTCCACACGTGTGTGCTCTTAAGACACCTTAAAAATGGTGATTTTAGGCTAATCCCACCTAAAATTTGATACCTGCATAAAGCAATTGTCAAATTTAGACGCAATTAACTAAGTTGCATATGCCCACATGTAGATGATTAATGCACATTAATGCAGTGCCCATCAATGAATACACACTGTGTTAATGCGCATTAGCACATCTGCACGTGCTCTAATGTGACTTAGCTAATTGCGCCTAATAGTTAATTTGCCTAAATGCACATTAGTATATCTATGTGTAGATGTGTACCTAAATCACCTTAAACCAGGGGTTCTCAATCCCTGGGCCGCAATCCGGTGTCAGGCCACAGCGGGTCAGCTGCTGGTCCGGAGCACAATCAGCTGCCAGACCAGAAGTGGCCACGGATCAGCAAACTACGGCCCCCCAAAGCTGGGCGGAGAACGTAGGGGTATCTTTAGGTGTCTTCCAACAGAAATTCTGGGCGCAGTCAGCTGCAGCTGCTGGGTCATGGTTTGCCAGGCGACAGCCACTTCTGGGTGGCAGTTTGCTGGACACAGCATAAAAACTTTGGGAACCCCTGCCTTAACACATACCCAGTAGCTCCATGAGAGGTATAAAACTTCCAATATAAATTAATGGGCTGTTCAACAACAACAACAAAATTGGTTGCAACAATGTGAATTCTAGCATTCAGATACCTAGTTTGAGTCCTCCCCATCATCAAAAACAGTAAGGGAAGGCTTGCCAGTCTTGAATTTTTTATTATGTCTAAAGAAGTCCTGTCCAGCACAGATATGTGAATTAAAGAAATACTGCCATCTTGGAATAAATCTACCCAAAAAATAATTAATTTACATGTAAATATAGTAGTACCAAAGTTGGGGTGAGACGACTTCAAGTGATTTTGTCAGTTTGTCTACTTTTGTACATTTGCCTAGTTTTGTCTATTTGGGGTCACAGGTTTCACACAGATGGTCAGCCTTTGACTCTTCTAGATAGCACTGTACAACAGGAAAAGAAATGCCACTGATTTTTTTAAATCCTTCTTTTCTTTTTAAAGGGCATTAGTCTTAAAAGCCAATATTGTCAGAAACTGACTTTTGTGCGTCAGTTTAAAGAAAAAATCCAACTCATAGGGTATGTCCAGATGAGTGCCACTCACTGCACATGCAGGTGTTCAACATGCTCCTACTGTGCAGCATGGGGGGTGGGTTTTGACCCTGACAGATTCCAGGGTCAAAAACCCACACCAAAAAGAAGTGGGGTAGCACACATGGTAGCAGCACATGCCGCCCAAACTGGAGCCTGGCTGGCTGGAGCCACACTCCAGCTGCTGACCAGGCTTCCTGCAGTGGCTGCAGCCCCAGGAAGCCCTCAAGGCCCCAGGTAAGGCTGCTGGGGCCAGCACAGTTGAATCCCATACACGGTTTGACAGTTTACGGGTGACAGTTTAACCCTTGGGACTGGCACAGCAATTCAGAGGTTGTACAGTTCCTAGTGCAACGGAACCACAATCCTGATCCTCCAATAAATATCACTGAAAATCATCTGTATTTCTGCTGCAACATTAGACATGGTAGTCATCCAAAGGTAATCCATTAATTTTAAGCTTCCTGATTTACATCAAATCTAACTGCTATCCCCATTTTTTACCTTAGCTGCTTGCTTAATCTCTTATTAAGCTAAGTATTCTTTGAAGCAGCAACTGGGCTCATCAGGATACTTACACTCATCACCACCTACTTAAAAGTACAGTATTTAACTCTGTAGACCTAGGCTACAAGAGATTATCATACAAGGTTCAGGAAATTGAAAGCCTGTACATAGTCATGTTTCCCATCTTGCTACATTATGCCTATAACCAATGGCATTAAGTTGGTAAACAAGAGAGTTTTTCACTTTAACTTCTTCAAATATGTAACAGTAAAGAAAAGAGATGGGCTTAGCCTGATCAAGAACAGGAATCAGACACAGGTCTCTCTAGCACAGACCATTCAGTATTTTTTTTAAAGTGTGTATACTCCCTTTTCTACACAATTCGATATTCCACCTACTTATACTTTCTTATCCATTTCTGAAGTCATTTAGCAGAAGAAAAACTCATTTATTTCTTTTTCTTCTTACACAGTTTTTAAATAACTAGAAAGCAGTAAATAAATGATTAGCTATTTTTATTGTCATTCATGTTTTTAATTTGGTTTAGCAACTTATTAGTGGACAACATGGAACATTGAGCACCAATGATTTCCCCAAAATACTGAGTTGTATTTAAACTCCTAAACAGGAGTGGGTATACCAAGCACAATATGTTATCATATTAATCTTCCATAAGAAATAATGTGCAACTCCATAAAAAAATCCAATGCATCTGATCTAATGATCTTGGAAAATAAAACAATAAGACACAGGGAGAACAGAAGGTAAATACTGGGAGGAGAAGCCAAGTCACACAGTATTAGTTTTGCATTCCCAAGCATTCACAGTTGCCTTCCCTTAATCTTTTCTAGGAGATATATACATATCTAAAAACAGAATAGTTTTATTAGTCCTACTAAAGACAAGATTCTAAAATCCTTAGCAAAATTAAGGGGTTCCCTCGCCCGGTATTTACAATCTCACTTAAAAAAAAAAGAAAGAAAAAAAAACTTATATGAAAGTAAAAGGAATGGAAACTACCACCAACTGATTATATACGTGCAATATGGATAAATCAGTTGGTGGTAGTCATTACACACACACACAAGTACTTGTGTGTGCGTGTCTGCGCGCACATGTTGTTTGATCCAGAAATATTGTGAGTTTTGTGTCTTAAGACAACAGAAAAAAAAGAGAATTTTTTATGATAGTGCATTCAGGTTAACAAAGTTGCCTTCTTCATGCACACCCTACTTAAGTCGCTGCATTTCTAGACTACCTAAAACAGGGGCAGGCAATTACTTCAGCTGGAGGGCTACTTAGCAAGTTTTGGTGAACAGTTGAGGGCTCCATGAGTAGCTTCATGCCTTGGCAGTTGCCCCACCCCCTAACCCCTGACCTTTGCATGGTAAGTCCCTACCATTACTATTGCACCCCCACACACACACGCTTCTTTGGGGTGGGGGGGGATTCCCATCTTAGAACCATAAAAAAATTCAAATCATACACTAAAAGTCACACACCTACTGTAATACATTTTAATTTTATTACAAAAAATGTTGGTTGTGATTTGCGTTTGTGAAGTCTACATAGAAGTGATTGCATAATCATTCAAAAATAAAATCTTACTCTTGTATATTGTGTGGGGGGTGGTTCATGGTCTGTGTATGGTGGGGGTATATGTGCATATGGTGGGGGGTGTGCACAGTGGGGTGCAGGGGTGTGTTGGGGGGATTGAAAGCAAGTGTGGCTGTGTGGGGGGGGGCATAGGGTATCTTGGGGTGTGTATGTTGGTGGGTGTTGTGGAGGTAGGGTGTGGGTGTGACGGAGGGTAGGGTACTCCCCCACATGGTACACAGCTCCCACTGCCAGCAGTAGTTGCAGGTGGGGTGCTCAGGGCACTCATGCCCAGTGCAAGCACCGGCACACAGCTGGGCGCAGCTCTGGCCAGCACTGCGCATAGGGACAAGGAGTGCAGCACTGCGCATGGGAGCAAGGAGTACCATTCACCTGGTCACCTCTATTGCAGGGGCTCCATGCTGCACACTTTCAGCTCCCACACTCACACTGGGGAAACCCCAGGCTGGGAACCAGGAGGCAGGGCTCCCTCCACTCCCAGTGGAGTCTGGGGACCTGCACAGAAGCAAGCAGGGAAGGCAGCCACCTCCAGTGCAGGGCTTCCCCTGTGTAAGTGTGGGAGCTGTAGGCGCATGGCGTGGAGCCTCTATGATAAAAGCAGCCAGGCAGGTTACACTCCTCACCCCAACATGCAGCACTGGCCAGAGCCACACCCCACTGAGCACCAGCACCTATGCCCAGAACAAGAGCCCTGAGTGCCCCACCTGCACCTGGAAGTTGCTTGCTGGTGGGGCCAGCCCTTTCCACCCACAAGGGTGGGAGTGAGGTGCAATACAGTATGTTGGGGTGGGTGGGGGAGCGTATGCATGGGCACCTTGCTCCCACCTTGATGGCTCGAAGAACTGGGTGGGGTACAATCTGTTGGTGGGCACCACAGGCCACAAGTGCCTGGAGAGCCAGATTCAGCCCATGAGCCATATTTTGCCCTCCCCTGACTTAAAAAGATAGTGAACTCATTTTAAGCAGGAAATTATTTTTACTGTGTTTTTTCCATGTTTACCTGCCACATGGTTAGCACTGTATATTGGTTCAATCCCACTTAAATTTCCAGCCCAAATTCTTATTTTAAGTGATACAAATCAATGGAAATTGGTCTTTGTGTCAAAAGATGCACATGGAACAATTTAACCTCAGATCAAGTTTCTGCTTTCTTTATGACTTTATTTAACAAGTAAACAAGATGACAAAATGTCTCCCTTTAAAGTATCAGTGATTTACAGAGCCAATTTGACCACTGGACATCTTTGTTCTTTCATGCACTTACATATACTATAGTGGTCTTTCTTACATAAATTAACCATTTACTTATATTTGCAGGGTTTCAGGGTTTTAGTAGTAGTAGTAATTTGGGAGAGGAAGGAGTGATTTTCTTTTGTTTAAAAAACTGAGTTTAAGGTCTTTGAACAAAAATCATAAACTGTCAGTAACAACAACAGTTACAGACACCCTTGAGGGCAGTGTGGGCTAGGACTCAGAATGACCTGGATAAACTAGAGAAATGGTCAAAAACAAATCAATCAGGTGAAATTCAACAAGGACAAGTACAAAGTCCTGAACTTGGGATGGAATAACTGCATGCACAAATACAAACTAGGGAATGTTTGGCCTGAGAAGGACATGGGGGTTACAATGGATCATAAGCTGAATATGAGCCAACGGTGTGCTTTTGTTGCAAAAAAAAGCCAACAGCATACTAGGTTGTATTAATGGTAGAAGTTGTGGAATCTTCATCCCTGGAAATTTTCAACAACATTTTAGACAGACACTTGACTGGGATAATTTAGTCAGGGATGATCCTGCCTTGAGACTAAATGATTTCCTGAATTCCCTTCCGGCCTTAATTTCCTGTAGTCCTATGAACTCTGGAAATGAAAGTCTCGACCCCAGAACAGCAGCAAAGCAGCAGTAATGCATGTCAGAAGTATGCTTCATCACTAAAACTAGTGAAACTACTAGGAGAAAGGATCGTTCAGTCTCAATGCCTTTGCATCCCCGACCTCTGTACTAAGGCTGCTAAAAAGACATCAGTTGTAATGGTAAAAAATAAACTGACTTCTGGTTGGTTACCATTCAGTAAGAAATTGACTTCTGGTTGGTTACCGTGATAGTGACAATAATTAAACTAAATAGCAACAAATTTTGCCATCAATAATACAGGGAGGGGAGCAGGGAAGAGAAGGAGGAAAGAAATTAAGAAAATTGTATCCGTTTCATAGCGCTCTTGCTTGCTACATATGCTCTCCCTTGGTTGTTTCCCGTTGCTCCTATAAGCATCTTAGTTCTCCATGAGAAAAGGAACATGTACATGTTTGAAAACCATTAGGGAAGAGTTTGTTGAGAAGGGAACAACGTAGTTGTGTAACATAACTAAGAGAGAAGGGGGAAGGAAACTGGACAGCAAATGTATTCAGGACAGAAGCAGCACAGGCAAAGAGATGGATCAAGCTAAAAGGAAGGCACGTTAAGAAGAACGACAGGATTAATGGGCATGGAACAGCATGCAGGTGAAAAGCGGGGAACACAAAAATGGCAGTCAGATTGACTTTCAAATTCATAATTGTTCTAATGACAGTTAAGATGTCATACTTTTCTCGTGCTACTTTTCACATTAGAAATTATATTAACTGTCACAGATATAGCAATAGCAACTGTGAATGGAAAGAGAAGTGGTCCACAAATCACTATTAATAGGTGGCCACACTTTGAAAGTCTATACAGCATACTGCCAAATTGCTTTATTATATGCAGTTTCCTTACCTTTCTCTCTTTCTCAAGAAATCTCTCTCCTCCCACTCCAGAATAAGGGGAGGGGGAAGGAAAAAAAAAAAAAAAAAAATCGCTCATACCCAATTCCATTAGATGTAGAATTGCTTTGGGTATCCATGCATTAAACTACATCCATATATATGTAAAATTTAGTATTTGTGAAAGATGCTGCACTGACCATCAGAAGCTGTAAAAAGTCTCATTTGATCAAGGCCCGATTGTTCCAAGCATTGACCCAAATCAGAACAGGCATGGCAGAGTCATTGACATATCAGCCTTCAAACTTCATTGCTGCTCTCCTCCACCAGTAGGTGGCCAACAAGAACACACAGCCTGGCCAGCTTGTCCTAAGAATAGCCCAGCATAACCTGAGATGCACATAGCTACATCAGGGAGCAAAAAGGATTAGCACATTTTATCTCACATTCTTCAGAGGGACTTGAAGCAAGGCAGTGGGATTGTATAGGATTCTGGGACAAAAGACTTTCTCCCGGGAAAAAAATGCAACATCTATGATACCAATGTCTTCTATCAAGAGCAGTACACACTCACCTACCAGTCCTACACTGACTATAGGACTGGAGAAAATATGCCAGTCTCCTCTCTAAGTCAGATCTTCACACCGTTTCTGATGCCTCTAAGATACCACCCTGCCTTGCTTTCTGCCCAACTTGAAACTAGCACAACTGATACTACCAATTAGGAAAGCATGTAGTGAGAAATGTGGTGTTCACTTTTGTGATAATGATAACTGTCTTTAAAAAAAAGGAAAGAAAAACACTAACCTACTCGTTCTACTTAAATCAACAGGCATTGCTGATTTTTTTCTGGTCACTTCTGGCCAGAGATGGAGATGAAACAGGTTTTATGTACCACTACCTAGCCACTAGTCACCTAACTTACCACTGCTAATACAATGTTTTCTCCAAAATGGGCTGAATATACACTTTCTCTGAGACAGCAACTGAGATGAAGAAAAGTGTATAATTCAGTCTTGTGCGGCATCAATACTTTTTAGTGTAAGCACAGATGATGAAGGAGCTTCTCTCTATGGCTTGTCAACCAACATTTTAAGATTTCAAGCTCCCCCCACAAAGTCCACAGAAATTAAGTCAACACCTTTCCATTAACAGACATTTTTATCCTCTGGCAAGCATACGTGAAACCATTGTTGACATTAAAAATAAATACTAATGTTTATGCAGGTCAAGCCTAAAGTTACTTTGTTTTTAAATCATATACACCAAGCCTTGCTTGCTTGTATTTCTCAGGCATGAAGTTTGGGTACTAGGGAACTTCATGCAGTTCATGTGGTGCAGCAAACCCCTGCTCTAGGGCCTTCATCTCAAACATGTAATTAAGAGCTCACTCCGTGAAGAAGTTTATGGATTTTTGTGGTTTAAGGAGTAGGGCATTAGTCATAAGCACTCCTTTGCTTGAACTCTAGTAATTAACACACTGATGTCTGTCCCCAGAGTGGAAATAGGAGTAAATCTTACAAAACTGCCTCTTGCCCCGTTTCTTCTTCAGAGCTAACCTCTTTAATTAGGCTTGGCTGGGCTCTCAAACTGCCTGTGGAACTGTTTTGGTCGATTGCACCAAAATCTTACTCCCATCCTTACTCCTTTGCAAAGGCACATAGATGAATGCTTTAACTACTGTTACACTCAGGAGTTCAAAGAACAGGTCTGAAGTAAGGCAACCACTGATGAAGTTGACAGATAACCACTCTTTGAGACAGCAATCTAGGAGGGGACTAGGAAATGTCATGAAACATTCATGACTAGCACCCTACAATCTAGCTATCACCAGCTGTTTTGCTTATGACTGTGAGAATAATTATGAGAATCACTAGCTATCAGCAGTTGTTAATTACATTAACCTGGCAAAGCAAGGCTGTGAAGCTTAAAAAAAAAGTTTGAGCTTCCAAATTAAAAACAAAGAATGAATAAAATTTTTAAAATCTAGGATTATGTTTCTCAGTGCCTAGCAGGAGTGTTTGCTACTATTATTGTACTAGCCAAGAGCCTTAGTCATGTGCTGCATTAAGCTCAACATGAACATGGATTGTGAACACAGCCCCATCCCCAAGGGTTTACAATCCAAAAGTAAATACAATCACCAGGTTTAATCCAAATTGGAAATCAGGATGGGACTGTAGTTTACACCCGAGGCTTAAATGTCAATTAACTACATTAGCCACAACTATTACAAGACAAAGTGTTAATTCACATACTTCACTGGTACTTAATGTGGGACAATGAGCTTGTCCTTCTCTAAGGTCTGGGGCTTGTGAGGTGAGATGCTCAGAGACAAAACTCTAAAATCCACTCAAATCCAAAGCAAACCAGTTGTCTGCTTTTACCTCAAGCAGAAGACAGAAGATGGGGAAACACCAGGAATAATGACAGAAAATCACTGTTGTTGAGGTGTGCAAGGTGGTTTTTTGGGTGTATTTGGCTGGTATCACTCCTGATATACAGACTGCTAGAGTGTATGAACTGGAAGGCCAGTGCTAGCAAGCTGTTTTCCAGATCCTGAAGGCAACACAGAAAACAAAACTTGAATATATGTTTGGTGGCAAAAGCTTAGAAGGGTTTGTCATCATCACACAGCACACCAGTCTGATTAACAATCAGTCCCACTTAGCAAAGCTAGCCTTTGACAGGTAAAGGCACAGTACATCACTCATTCTCTACCCTAGGCCTCGAGGTCTCCCAACCCCCGTGTTTATAATTGCATATGCACCCCCCTTCTTTCTCCCTCTGTGGACATGTTCATCTTCATTTGTTTTGTTTGCCGAGCTCACCCACCTGCACTCCCATTAGTAAGTTCTATTTTTTACATGTGTAGCTGCTGCTTCCATACTCCCTTCAATGTCTTTTTGCTTAGTTACTGGGTCATCCAGTGGTCAGGAGGCCCCTTTCTCTCCTATTGCTTTTCGGCAATGTAGCTTACTATAGTTTAGCCTAACTGTGGGCTAGTACTGGAGTGGACAATTATTTGGGCCCAAGGGCCACTTAGGGAGTTTTGATGAGCTGTCATGGGCCACGTCAGCATCCCCCGCCCCATCAGCTCACCAAAACTCCCTAAGTGGCTCTGCTCCATCCTCGGCAGGGTGGCTAGGATCGGGCTGCAGGCCGACAGGGAGCAGCATCTGGGAGCAAGACAGGCAGGCAGGGGTGGGATCACAAGGCTGAGATAGTGTAGGGCCAGGGCCCAGGACAGAGCCACAATCTGCTCCCCGCATGCCCCTGAGATAGGCACTGGTTCTGCAAGCAGGGATGTGAAGGGAGCAAATCACAGCTGTGTCCCAGGCCCCATGCTCTCACCAACCTGTGATCCTGGGTTCACCAGCCAGGACCAACACAGAAAGGGCATATGACCAGGCGGAAAGGATGGGGCTGCAGGTGGGTGGGGAGCAGGACAGCTGGGCAGGGCCAGGATCTTGGGCTGGTGACAGCATGGGGCTGGGACCCAGGTAGACCCATGATCTGCTCCCAGCATGCCTCTGCCTGCGAAACCGGTGCCCATCACAGAAATGTATGGCCAGTGAATCACAACTGTGCCCTGGGCCCAGGCACTGGCCCCATGCTTTCACCACTCAGTGATCCTGGCCTTGCCTCCTCATCCTGCTCCCAGACACCACCCCACACCTGCCTGCAGCCTCATCCCATCCTCCCAGCCAAGCACACACTGCCCACACAGGTGCCGCCCTCTGCAGTGGGTGCGGAGCAGACAGGAAGGGCTGTCTGAGCAACAGGGGTGTGGCTGAGGGTGGCTGACAGGAGCCACTGCCCTCAGGGCTGCTGGGAAACAAGTCTGACCACTGTGCCACCTCAGCCCTGCTGCATGCCCCATGCCTAGACTGAGCAGGACTGAGAAACCTGCCGTGGGCTGGACAAAATCCCTTAGTAGGCCAGATCCAGCCCACGGGCCATATTTTGCCCACCCCTGGTCAAGTACAACTGGAATACCTACAATCATAACAGCACATAAGTGGCCTGACCCAGTACTTCTCAATCTTTTTACACATAAAAGCACCCATTGGAAAATGCCAGCTTTTAGTTTTCACTCATTTTTTTCATAGTTTCATAGAGAAAGAATAGAGAAAAGTTTTGGTTGCAAACAACTCAGAAAAATTCCAAGTCAAAATGGATTCCTATTTTAAATCTCTGGGTTTATTTTGAGAATCATATTTGCACACCTAACAGTGATAACACTACATGGCTCCCCAGAGAATCCTTAAAAGCATGTCACAGCACCCTGGTTGAGAAACACAGGCCTAAACACTGTCAATTCTTATAGGCATCAGAGCAAGGGAGGTTTTTAAGAATAATGAGATATTTTTGCAGATATTTAGAAGAAGCTCCTCCCAAGCCTAATGGGCAACGTCACAGAAAACAGAGAAGCGCTTGCTTGAAAATGTAACAACTGGATAATGAAAAACTAGCATACTGGACAACCAGAGGCAAGAGCCAGCACCTCAGTCATGACTGAAACATGACAGGCTGCCCAGAGATAAGGTATAAAGTAGCCTTAAAAGGGCTTAGAAAGTGACAATAGTGAGCCTACATTTGATGCAGACAAGGAAGGGAGTGAAAGGAGGGAAGCAGCACAGAAGGGTGACATGGTCCTGGCACTACCTAAAATGGTACTCTTTGCTACTCTGTCAGCTGTTTATTGCATTATAAACATTATCATCTCAACCAGCACAAACTACCTCCCTTCAGTCATTCAGTACTACAGAATTTTATCACTCTGTGAAACATGGTTCAGTTCTCTGTTTTGCTCCGTGATGGACTAAGCCAAAGCATACTCCCAACTCAGGTTCAGACTTGAATTCTGGCAGATAAATTAAGACAGGAACTGTTGACTATTCTATTAGGAGGGATAGTTGTAAAATTTCAGTCTACACACATTCAATTGAAGACTGGCAGTTACAACATGTACCTATAAAGTACTTTCGTTCATTTTAAAGGCTCTTTTCAAAACAAGTAAATCCATATGGCATTCATCAGCCAACATGCTAAGGACTTTTGAAAACTGCCTCTCCTCCACAGAATTCAAATCTAAACTCCGATATTTTTTTCACAGATTATGTAGATATTCCATGCATGGAACAAGTACAAAACTGGACCCTTAAAAGTTGAAAGGTAATTGCAGCTACAAACAGCTCCTTTAGGAGCCCTGCATAAGAGTAGTAAACAGCAGTGTCCAAAACTTTATCTGGTGTTGTACCTTTATTAACTTGAACAGAAACAAAACAATTCCACTTTAACCTTCTTGAATTTGGCTTGTTCTCAGTTCAGGTCTCTGTGTCACACCACACACACTTCGGTCCTAACTTCGGTCGAATGTGAGAGGAGTGAACAAGAGCCACTTGCCACTGAGTCAGCAGACATTGTTCTGTAGCTGACAAAAAGATGGCTCTGCAAACAAGCATTCAATCAGTAAGGACGGTCCTGGAATCTGCCACTGTTATAGGACAGTTTATGTTACACAGTTTCTCATGTACAAGAAAGGTCATAGCATTCAGCAGCAATGCCTCAGCTATATTGCAATTGTGTGTGTCAAGGCAAGTCTAATACATTACGTATCTGTACGAGAGTTGTAAACTGATAACTAAATTGCTAACTGCCTTTTGGTAGAGCTGTAATAGGTATTCAGCAGAACTTACAAAGGGTTAAAGTCAATTTTAACAAATATTTCACCTCTGAAAAGCTGGCCTAGATATTAACCAATAAGCAAGGACTGTTGCAGACCAATTAAATGGTTGGGATAAAGTTAGAAAACCTGTCAAATTCAGCAAGTCTGGGAGAAGAAGCAGGCACAGTGATGATTAAAAACAGCACAGAGGGCTGTGAAACTGGTAATGAGAGAGATTTCCTAGTACAGCAGGCAAATAATTAACAGAGAAAGAAACCTTGATTAGTGGGGGATCAAGACTTTTCAAAAGAGAAGAGGATTATTGTCACCTACAGGGTGCTTAAAGATTTTTAGGAACCAGAGAGATTATAGCATGCAATAAAGTCAATATCGGTGTTCAGCCCTTGGTATCCAGCCAGGTTATGAATTGTTGTTCCTGAACTCGCCTCTCAAAGGTGTTTGGTAGATTTGAGACCAATCTGCCTAGGTCTCTCTGAATTCCAACCCTAGCCTCTAGTGTATCTGCTACTTCCCCCCAGCTTGGTGTCAATGTGCTGAGGATGCACTCCATCCCATCTTCCAGGTCACTGATGAAAATATATTTAACAAAACGGGTCCCAGGATCATTCCCTGGGGTGCTCCACTTGGTACTGACTACCAGCTAGACATCAAGCCATTGATTATTACCCCTCTGAGCCGAACAATCCTGCCAGTTTTCTATCCACCTTACAGTTCATTCATTTAACTTGTATTTCCTTAGCTTGCAGGCAAGAACGTTGTGGGAGACCATATCAAAAGCCTTGCTAAAGTCCAGGTATAATCATGTCCGCTGCTCTTCCCACATCCACAGAGCCAGTCATCTCATCATAGAAGACAATCAGGTTGATCAGGCATGACTTGCCTCGGTGAATCCATGCTGACTGCATCCAATGGTCTTATGCTCCTTGCTAGTCATTTGCCTATTTCCAATTCTTGTACACTTCCTTTTTGTATTTTAGTTTATTGAAGAGTTCAGTACTAAGCTAAGCTGGTCTTCTGCCATGCTTGCTAGTCTTCCTGCACATCAGGATGGTTCATTCCTGCACCCTCAACAAGATTTCTTTAACAAACAGTCAGCTCTCCTGGACTCCTTCCCCCCTCCCCCCTCAGACTTGCCTCCCAGGGCAGCTCCTTGAGCCACCCATCAGTTCCTTGAGCAAGTCCAAGTCTGCTTTTCTGAAATCCAGGGTCTTACTCTGCTGTTCTCCTTCCCTCAGGATCCTGAACTGAATCATCTTGTGGTCACTGCTGCCCAAGTTTCCATCCTCCACTACCTTCCCAACCAATTCTTCCCTGTTTGTGAGCAAGAAGTCAAGAACAGCATGGTCCCTAGTTGTCTTGTTCAGCACTTGTACCAGGAACTTGTCCCCAGCGCTTCAAAAAACACTCTTGGATTGCCTGTACACTGCTGTATTGCCCTCCCAGCAGATGTCAGGGTGATTGAAAATCCTTGTGAAAACCAGGGACTGTGATCAGGAAATTTCTGATAGTATTTTGAAGAAATTACTTCATCCTCCTGATCTGGTAGTCTATAGCAGACCCCCACTGCAACATCACCCTTGTTGCTCTCCCATCTGACCTTAACCCAGAGACTTTCAACAGGCCTGTCTCCAGTTTCATAATGAAGCTCTAAGCAATCATACAACTCTTTTTCATAAAACACAACTCCTCCTCTTCTTCCCTGCCTGTCCTTCTTCAACAGTTTATACCCATCCATGACAGTACTCCCGTCATGTGAGCTATCCCATTAAATCTCTTATTCCAATCATGTCATAGTTCTGTGACTGTGTGAGGATTTCCAGTTTTTCCTGCTTGTTTCCCAGTTTTTCCTGCTCATTTCCTATACATTTGTGTACAGACATCTGGGGTAACTAGCTGACTGCCCTTGCTCAGAAGGATGAGGCAGCCTCCCATGTTCTTCCCTCCTGCTTATGCTTCACCCACTTCCCTACTTACTTCAGAGCTTTGGTCTCCATTCCCCAGGGAACCTAGTTTAAAGCCCTGCTCACTAAGCTAGCAAGCCTCTCTGTGAAGATGCTATTCCTTCTTTTTGTCAGGTAAATCTGATGAAGCAATCCGTCTAGAAACAACATACCATAGTCTGAGAAGCCAAAGCCCTGCTGGCAACACCATCTGCACAGCCATGCACTGATCTGCAGGATGTGTCCATCCCTGCCTAGGCCCTTTCACCACCACCAGTAGGACTGAGAACAGACCCTTGCACCCAGAGCCCTGTAGTCACAAGCCCCAGGACATCTATTCTTCATATCACATTCTCTGCATTTACCAGCTTGAATGTACTTCAGTAAATCTGTAAACCCTCAGAAAAGTTAACAATCTGGAAAGCAAATATTTATGTGAATGACTGCTGAACAAAAGGTCCAAGGAATGTGAAGTATGCAACTTACAGGGAGTTAGAATTTCTCTCCAATCATACAGCTTGGGGATTTGCCAGTACAATTATTACCAAGCTAAAACCTCTACCAAATCCCCTTCCTCTCTGACCCTGGTCATATTAATAAAGGTAATTATCTGATGCCTACAAACATCACTTCACACACACACTCCTCTCTCACACACACATGTATCAAGAATCTTTGGCCAGAAATGGGGATTGTTTTTTGTAATGTCCTCTATCAGGGTAATATTTTAAGCAACTTCCCAAAATACACTACACAAAATATTGGTCAACTAAATGCTTTAGCCGTGTCAGAAAACTGCCACATCATAACCTGCACCCCTACCATGGCTTCCTCATTATCATGGCTTGCATGGCTATTGCAATGATTCAATCTGAAACTTTTCCAATCTTTTACAGGGTAAAACATAAATGCAATTTATGTTCTTATTTTAGAATTAAACAGATGCTTAGCAGCATAAGATACCAGACTTCTATAGCATGTTAAAGTAATTGGTTACCTTAAAATCTATTGAGGAGCTACTTATCTGTTTTCTTCTAGAATCAGAATGACTTTGATCATTCTTAAATGCAGTCAGGCTAATTTCTTCATAATGAAATACTTTAAATGAACAAAACAGTCTGATGGCTCAGACAAAAGGTTGCATTGTGTATAGTGCAATACACTTGTATTACAGCAATACCTAGAAGGCCCAGAAAATGAGGATGATCCAATGGCTGAAGTGTCAGCTTTGGACACAGGGAATTCCTTTCTCTGCTACAGAATTTCTATGTAACCCTGGGTAAATCACTTAGATCCAGATTTAAGGATACTTAACTCCTATGGAAATCAATGAGAGTTAAGTGTCTAAGTGGCTTTGTGAATCTGGGCTTTAGTGTCTGTTCTATCTTGGGGGCGTTGCAAGGATAAACCCATTAAAGCCTGCAACATATTCCTATTCTACAGTCACAAAAGGCAGAGGCTAACAAGTACCTAACCACGAATCAGGATCAAAGCTTAGTTGTGTTGACTTTTTGCAGACATCTAGGTAACTCTCCCTACCACCGGGTTTGCAGAACCCTTAAATTATCCATTCTTTGCATGTTTAAGAACAGACCAAACAACAAAATAAAAACAATTCCCAATATGTTTCCCACCATTCGCACACACAGATCCCACCATTCACACATGGTGCACATCACACACACACCTTCTGGGAAAGTGAAAGAAATGGAAAGAGATTTTAATAAGCATGGAGGTTCTCAGTATAAATAGCAAGCCACCAAACCTCAATCCCCTGGAAGCCACAGAATAATCTACGTGTCAACATAGCACACCCTGCCAGCCCATTATCTGTGTAACTTTCACAGCAGGGATCTCTCTGTGACCTTGGCATTGCTGTGCCAGTAAACCACCACTCTTGCAAAGTTTGTCCTTCCTGCAACAAGGGATGAACATTATTATCCAGGATAAACTAGCATTAGAAGAGCATGTGGTGCCAACGGTCAGTTACTAATTATAGCTAAGAATTTATCTGAGCCCTTTTCTTTAAGGAAAAAAAAAAAGAAAACAAGTAAAATAGGCCAGTGTTTGATCTTGTTCATCTGTAGACATCACTCAGGGAAGCTGCACTGCTGTGAGATGCAAAAGTTACACTAAAAGGTTAATAATGGACACCTGATTTTGAAGATCTTATATTTTGATCATACACAAAATAAGTTATTTTAAATTGTTACTGTGCAAAACCAGGTGTGGGTAGTAGATTGTTGAAATAATGTAAAATTGTTATTCCCTTCAGGCATTTATATGAAATCCTTTTTTTTTTTTTTTTGATAGCTAGATTGATCTTGTACTTAAATACAGAGATCAAAATTTATTAGGCTGGTGTATTAATCCTTAATTTAGCTGAGACGTGAATATCACTAGTAACATGAAGTTGGCAGATTGAGCAATACCCAGAGACTGTATTAGCCCATGATGTCTTATCTCTTTTCCCCCAAATTTTACTCAAGCTTTCTTTAGTGATTGTTAAAAGTTTGTGGTTTGTAACTATCACTTTAAAATGTTGCATTTAGCTTTCCAGTCTACACACTCCGAGTAACAGTATGTGTGGAGGAGGTAGGAAATGAAGCAGTCACACGTTTCTTATAATCTTCCTAAAGAGAATGTACTGCAGGAGCAACTAATGGTTCAGCTGACCTTGGTAGGGCTATGTTGCTTGTGGAAAAACCCACCCTTTGCATTTTAGGTGGTTTGGAAATGAGTTAGCAAAATATCAAACACCATGCACAGCTGTAATGTAGGACAAAAAACAGTTCTTTGTAGTTGTACTTTGACACTGAGGCATCTGGGGAAAGCATAACACATCTCTCCACAGAATAATACTCTTATCAGAACTTCAATATGTGCATTTCACAAGGTTTCCCCATGGCTCATAAGCTGCCCTGGGTAGCACCCCATCCTCCACTGCCTGTGTATTTTTTCCAGTCTACATTCTGGAGGCATGTCTGAACTTGTTCTTTCTTGCCCTTCCTCCCAGAGGAAACCCTACAGAGAAAACCTCTAGTTTCTTGTGTCAAAGCAAATATGTTTTTAAAGGATATTATTATGCTATATTAATCAGTCCAGGTACAGCCGTCTCTGCCCACTGCCATTTTAGAGATGACAACAGCCAATTCAAAACTAACTTTTCATGATGCCACTGTAATCTGCAGCAATGTTTCTGCCCAGTCCTGGTCAAAATCTCAGCCATACAAGATGGGGAATTCATTGTACAGGGAAAAGGTGGACTGCTGTTTTGATAAGCAAGTTTATCATGGAGAAAAACAGTGTAATGCTGGCAAGTCAGACCTATTTCAAATTGAAATTGTAATGACAGTACCAGAAGCATCTTGAAGTGGAGGGCAGAAACCTCTTTCCACCAGACTGGGTCCTTTTATCAACTCTCCTTTTATCAACTTGCCAGCTAACCCAAGTCTCTAGCTGAAACTTGGACTACTGAAGAAAAGCCTTTCCTTTAAAGAAGCTGCATCATTGGCTACTGCCTTCCCAGGTCAGTCTAAGTAGCAGCCAATATTCCTAGCTATGCCCTGCTGTTCCATGGCAACTGGAAAAAGCGACCATACTTTTTGAAGCAGATGAAGCAGAGTCTGTCTCTATTCTCCCAGGATAAGATTCAACCATATAAGAAAGAAAAGTCAGGGCATACTGTGGAGCTGTCTGGTCAGGCTTCTTATAGGAAACGTACATTACACCCCACTTATACAAGTTTTGACATGATGGGAAACACATCATCTTCTTACTAATAAATATTATCTTATTAATATAGCAAATAATAACCATTTTGAACGTGACAGAGATGGAAGCAGCAGGACGGTAATACGTGCTTTCATGCCAGCCGCTATATACATTTAGCTGCAGGTAATAAACAGTTTACAAACTAAGAAAGTTCAATCCGTTAACTGACAGTTGAAGAGAAAAGTTTATCCACAGTCAAATCACAAACACAGAATTGTCAAGTCCATAACATGCACAATATTTAATATACGTTAGCTTATATACACACACCTGAAAAACATTTGCATATAGCCATTAACATCTGTTTTGAAAATGGTGTGCAAAACATGTGTCTCTCTCAGAACATCTCCAGACACCATGAGCAGCAAGGGCAGGACCTTGCTCCTTCTACTCCTTTGAGGAGAAAGGCCAGGGAGATCCAGTAGGGAGCCCCAGGTAATGAATGTTCAAGGAAGAAAGAACAGTCACTCCACGAAGTATGGCCCAGTAAGGGCAGAGGGCCAAGGCTATGGAGGAAAGGTCTGAAGCAGGGGTCGTAAATGTTTTTGGCCAAGTGCTAAAAACACCCCAACCTCAACTCACACCTCAACTTGGTATGCCGGGGCAGATGGTAGGAAGCCACCAGGGACCCAATCCTCGCTGCTGGCAGCAGGTGCACAGGCAACTCCAGATGGATGTCAGGGAAGGGCAGGGTTGCAGTGCCCCACACCCTTCTCCACTATGCGCCCCAAGATGCATGTGCAACTGCTGCTGGCCACAGAGCCCGGGCTGCTTGCAGCAGGTGGCAAGCAGGCTGCAAACACCTGCATCAGGATCCATAGCCCCAGCCGGGCAGCCAGTGGAAGCTGCATACAAATTGCTCACTACCTCGGGGTGCACCATGGAGAAGGAACCAGGGCAGTGAAACCCTACCCCGCTTTCCCCTTGTCTACCTGGAGGTGCACAGGCACCTACTGCCAGCAATAAGCCAGGTGGGGACTCCACAAACCTTGGTGCAGAGAGACTCCTGGCTGTCTGCCACAGCTGGCCTGGGCCCTGGGCAGCTGCATCAGGTGGCAGGCAGGCTGCAAACAGCTGCACCATGGTTTAGAGCCCTGGTATTGGCTCTGTGGCTGCAGCAGCCGCACACACACCTCAGGGCACATGGCAGGGAATGGACTGAGGCCCTCCCATGCTATGTGTCCCTAGGCACATGTGAAGCTGCAGCCACAGCTGCCATGGAGCCAGTGCTGGGGCTCTGGACCCCAATGCAGCAGTTCACAGCCTCCTGCTGCAAGCAGCCCAGGCTCTCTGGCTGGGCCAGTGTGCTAAGCAAAATGGCCTTACATGCCACACTGGCACATGTGCCGGAGTTGCCCGCCTCTGGTCTGGAGATTTGGAGTAGAAGCTATACTTTCCCCATAGGGATGGCTGGCAGCTTCAGCATGGCTCACAGGCAGGTATGTGCACACATTGACCTCCCTCTGTCCCCACCTATGTGCCAGTGTGTACAGACACTGTTTCTGCCCATATCCTAACTAACCTGCCCAGGGCTCCCCAATCTTCAGGGCTCAGGAGATACCTGGTAGGAGAAACTGTACCTCAACCGCAGTGTGCTTGGTGGGCCAGATAAAAATCTCTTTGAAAGCCATATCTCACCCACTGGCTGTAACTGACTGGCCCATGGGCTAGGAGTTTTGACACTCAATTCTACCACCAGCTTCTTAAGTGACCTTGGGCAGGTCATTTAGATCTTCTGATGATGACTTGTATGTGAGCCGTAAAACAGTGACTTGCTCAGCTCCGAGGGGTTTTGCAAATATAACCACATTAAAGACCATAAAGCACACGGTTACCATGGTCACAGGGGCCACAAAAGTATTGTAGGTGAACAGTGAGTTGCTACAAGGGGCACTTATTCCATTAGCATCTGTTCATCATTATAACCTCCACCTCTCCAGTCTGTGGGGTACTAATGCTGCCATGCCTGACTTCCTTCTTCACTAGGGGCTCCTTCTGACTGGGAGCAGCAGAAGGAGAAGCTGCCTTCACGGCCAGAAGTACGGCATTCACAGCTGGTGCCCAGGCTGAGCTGTGACCCATACTTTCCTGATTTCCCAAAGCCCAACTGACTGCCTAATGTTTGGTCTGGGATGCAGGAATGTGCAAGAAACAGCCTGGAGGTCTGATAACATTAGCAGAACAAAATGCAATTATTATTGATTTGTCGGTTCACTTGACAGATATTGTTTGGATTCATTCAATAGCACTTGCAATGGGCAAAGTTGCCCCATAAATTTAAATTCTATTCTAGAGGCAAGGATTTCTTAAGAGTGGTATCTCTTACTGAATGCAAGCTTTTGAATGCAACACATTCTTCATCAGGTCCGGCATTCAAAAGCTACTCTTTTGAGACGCATACAGTTTGTCCAATAAACGATGCTGTAACAGGGCCCTGCTACCCCTGTCACTGGGAAGGTGGGGGAGGATAGGAAACCCAGTGATAGGAAAGGCAGCAAAGAGTAGCTGCACATGGTGGACTGAGCCAGGACTAAAATGGCTAGATGCCAATAAGGCAATTAGCTGCATCTGGCCCCTGGTTGCAGGAGAAGCCGGAAATCACACAGCCAGAAGAAGACTGGGCTCGGGCACATAAACCCAGTCTCTGAACATGCAAGGAGGAGTCTGGCCTTGCAGGCAGCAGGGAGAAGAGCTCTCAGCCAAAGCCATCCAGGGGAGCCAGGGTGAGATGGTTCCACAGGAGGTATGACCTGCAGACAAGACTAAGGGTATGACCTAGAGAAAAAGGGGACCAAGGCTGTGACAGCCCAAGCACCAACAGGTGCTCAAAAACCTGAGGGAGCACTCCTATAAAGGGGAAGCACTCGAGGTGAGAGCACAGGCCCCAGGTGGGGATGAACCCAGCCATGAAAGTATGGGTTCCAAGTGTCAAGGCAACTAGTGACCCTCCCCTGGACCCACGGACCACCTCCCCAACAAACCAAGATAACACCAAAATCGTGGCAGAACAGTGACTGAACGGAGGCCAGGAAAGAGCCACGAGGCACAGGGGACCCCCTAAAGATGACACAGATGCCAGACTAAGAAATCCTTGCCTCTCAAGCAATTTCTAGGCCATCGTGACTACACAACATCACTCCTACATTACACATACTATTCTTGAAAATAATATCCTAAACAGAGGATGAACTGAGTGGCTGCTTAATATTTGTGGGAGGGAATTCAAGATCAAGTTACTTCTTCTGAACTCCCCTGGAATTTACAGAATTACTGATTGCTATTGGTCATTGTCTGCTTGAGTTTCCTGCGAGCAGCTCATCTGCAACAATGCAGCTTAATTCAGACGGGTACAGAGACTGTCTGATATTTTTAAATAAGGTTCACAAAACTGAAGGAATTCCTTATACCACCGAGAGTGATGCACACTTCATAACTGCTATTCTCCCGGCCGCCATCTTTTAGAAAAGAGCCTCTAGCTGGGATCTTTTACCCTATTTAGCAAAAGTGATGCCATCAATGGACACTTTGTCTAATACAAAGCAGTGTTCATTTTTACTAGCAGATTCTCTAGAAACATTAAGACTTGTGTTCCAAAAGTGCCTGCCTTACCTCTGTTCTAGAAGCGTCTGGTAAAAGCAGATCAATGTCAGTCAACTTACAGGAGTTCCTCTCTACTAAGATGCTCTCACCTCCAGCACATCAGTACTGGATACACATCCTCAGATCCTGATACAAGAGCAATACTTGAGTTTAAGAATATTCTTCCCACTTACAGATAGTTTCTCTTTAAAAGTTTATAAGCTTTTTACTTTCTAATAAAACTCCTCATAGTTTTAAGATTTAAAACACTGTTTTACAAAATAACCTGATAATACTTTGTTTTTAGGTCTTCGACCATTTGATGTGAAAGCAAACAAAACCATTCATATGCATAAAAAAAGCTTCAGAGAACTCATGAGCTGCTCAAGAAACAGTAATGTGGAAAATCACAAAGTACAGACATGCTATCTCCTATTCTTTGATTGTATTTCTGGTCTAAATGGAGGCAAATATCTTATACAATACACACGGAGTGAAAAAAAAGTTACAGAGCAGGTTCCTACAAGTAAAGGTTTGTCAGCTTCAATCTAAACGTAAGTGATCTATCGAATGTTTTCAATCTTTACCAAAAGAGCTTTTATAGGTTGGATCTACTCAGAATTTCAATAGACTTTAAAGGGTATCCATTCAAAGCCATTTCCTGGTCTATTACACAAAAGCTCTTTAAAAATATTTTTAAATACCAAAAGTAAAGGAAATCTTGCAGCTCTATTACAGCAGTTACCTCCAGCCTACTGCATTGAAAGTATAGATTTCTTTACTTGCAAATATTTTTAATCTACAACAAAAATGCGCTTACATTATTTGATAGTATTAAAGTGATGTTGTAGCCATGATGGCCTAGGAATTAAGAAAGACAAGGATATTTTGGGGTGATATTTTTAATAATAATAAATATCAACTGCATAGTTGAGATAAAGTTAGACCCGCTTTCAATGCAAGGCATTCTTCATCAGGTCTGAGGAGAGAAGCATGCACAGGAATGATTAAAAACAATGAACAGAGCTGTGAAACTAGAAAGTGAAATTCCCAGGGGTAGCACACAAACAAGTAGCAGAAGAAGAGAAACCTGATAACTGGGAGACCAAGACCTAGCAAAAGGGAGGAGGGTCATTAGCGCCTGTAGTGTGAAGCATTCAGTCCTTGGTTATTAGACTAGGTACAGACATTCAAAAAGCTGGAGCTAGAATCAATCCAAGTTACGTGGTTTTCCGTAAGCAGTGCAGTTTAGACTGAAGTGAACACAACAACATATCTGCCCTTTAATGGTGGGGGCAAATCCTAGATCAGGTTCTACCATTTTTAAACCAGTCTGTTCTGTCATGGGTATAGATTGATTTCCAATCACTTATACCAGTAAAAGTGCAATGTTTGTACCTGGAGTTACTGTCCAGTCAGTCATCTTATGATTTTTCTTCCCAAACTCACCTGTTAAAGGTGTCTGGTAGATTTCCCTTGAGCACAAGGATCATGAGGTCAGAAAAAGAGTAGTTGTTCTGTGGAAAAATGTGTTCCTACTGATACTTGTGTGTTCCTATCCTTTATATTTCTTCTGAGAGCTCATTCTGATGCATAGTTTCTGTTTAGTTTCACTCACGTAATTACTATGAGAACATTTGGTGCACTGATCAGATAGACCACATTTTGGAATAGGAATGTGTATGATCCATGGACTCTGATGGGTTCACTGGCTGATGCTGATTATTGAAATGTGTTGACAGGTTAAGCAATAATAGCTACCCCCAAAAATCCTTAAATTATTTTGAACTTTATGATACTATTAAAGGCTGCCAAGACAGCATTTAAAAGGGGGAGGAGGGCACAGGGTGTAAAACGCATACACAAAACCCTCAAGTCACTCAAATGACCACATGTCAGTCAAAGCTGTTACTGTGACCTGTTTATGATTGCCAATGTACTAGCAAACAATTTTGATATGACTGACCCCATTCAAATTTCATAGCATAAGCAAAATACAACTCAAAAGGGCATTAAACAGTCAGCAGCCTCTCATGACAGATTAACTACCAGCTTATTAGTAGCTAGTAGCAATCAGCTATTTTGCATTTTCCTTCCAAGACATACATCCCTAACAAAACTATATTTACAGGCAGCAAAAATAATGATTGGAGCAGTTTATAACATAACAGAGGGCAAAAGCCAATGACACGCAAAAGAATAAATGCCTAGAGTAACTAAACCTGAAACTGCAATAAAAGAATGAAATATCAGCTTCATTGGGATAGTGGAGTCTTCATCGGCAGCAACAAAGTATTCCTATTATTCTTATTGCAAGAGACACACACAACAGTGGAAGTGTCTGAACCCAAGCATACCATGTATTCTTGATAAAAGTCACAAATTATACAGACATGTTTAGATTTAAAGAAAGGGGGAAGGAGAAGTTTCTTTTCCACAAAAAAAATCATGCCATTGAAGGGAAAAGGTAGGATGAAAAGCTACGTTCTCCTTCATCAACATTTTTCTCTGAAGAAAACACTCAGAATAGATACGAGATCTTCAGCTATAAAGAAATAGCTATGCAGGGATCTTTCCCCACTACAAATCAAATCAGTCAATATAGTTATAAGAGCAGTCACCCAGGGATTTAATTATACAACTATGATAACAGGAGATTACCCCTACACAGAAGTCCTAAGTAACCAGATAGACTATAACCCAAATTCATGAAGACTAAGGGCAAGTCTTCACTGCAGAAGTTGTTCAGACTTCACGCCTGGGCTGATCTAATGCAGGCAAAAATACTGCAGTGCCATACTTAAGAATGCCCACCCAACTGTGCCTACAATAGTCTTGTAGTCATTCACAAGACACTAAGACTTCTGGGGTCAGCTAACACAATTCTTAGTGCTGCTGAAAAACAATTTTAAAGGAACTTCTCTGCCCTTTGGATGCACAAAAAGAAGGAATCAAAAGACATTCAGAAAAATTTCACCAGCATCTACAAGTTGACTACTCAGCCAACTGAAAGTGGCACTCAAGTATAAACCTGTACCCCAAGGGTGGGCTAGTTGGCCCAGGTGTCAAACACCAACACCTTGAGAAAGTTGTATGGTATATCCAGGAGTCATATTAGCAGCAATACCTTAACATTGCATTCATTGCACAGAGCCTGTGTTCACTGCACAGAGTATGAGCTGTGCGAGTGATATCCTGACTCTCTAGAAGCCTATGTCAAGATTCCCTTCAACACCAGCAGAACCAGAAATCACCCTTAAGATTAGTCTTGTTGAAGGCAAGCCTGGATGTCAAACATCGCTCTGATACTGTCACACTGAGACATGGGTGGCCAGTTGAACTGGGTCAGGAAGCCAGGACATCAATCAAAGAGTGAAGTCCAGGGGATGACCCAAGTCAAGAAGCCAAGAAGCTCAAATAGAGAGCAAAACCAGCAAGCAAGCCAGAGGGAACAGGAAAATGGTCTTAGGTCAGGTTGCCCTGTTGTCCAGACACTTTCTGTTCTGTGTCAAGAGTTTATAGGTGGGGAGTGAAGGTTCAGCTGACCCCAGCTGGCCACTCCAATAAGGAGCTGGTAAGGGATTAGGCTCTACTGGAAGTTTCATGCCAGCTTTGGCAAGCATAGACATCTAACCACTGCATGCCAGGCTGAAATGAAGTGCCATGCTGTTGGGGTAAGACCCACGGTTCAAGGCTGTTATCTGATAGGTACTTTCAAAACAATTTTAGCTTGCATTATTCTACTCTTACTGTTTAGTGTTTATTACTGTCAATTCAGCAAATTTTACCAGCTAAAAAATGAAATCTATTTTAATACATTCATTCACATGGAGTCCTACCTTAATAAAACAAGACAAGCAACTGGTCTATATTAGCTTGCATAGAAGTTGATGACTACGGAAAAGGATAAGTGTATCTTCTACATAAAAGACCTGTGTGCAACTAAAAATCTACCTTCAAATTAATAAATCTTGCAATCAACATCTCTTAGGACTTAAGTTCTAAAACAAAATTCTTTTAGACAAAATTCAATCTGTTGAGATCCAAGTATAAAGAACAGTAAGTATAGTATAGCAGATTATTCTTCTCCTTCAAAGAAAGCCAAATTTGCTAAGAGAATGCCATGCGTGTCTTCTGATGCTTCTACAGCATTAGCTGTTTTGTATTAAAAACACAACAAAACAAAAACCCACATAACAAAAAATAGAAAAGCAATTACCAATGTTTCTGCTCTTTTACAGCCCCATGTTGAGCATCCAAAGGACTCAGTCAAGCCTAATTATTTTCACTACTCCCTACATTTTCTAACATGCATTGGTCTTTTTGGGATAGAAATGCTTCAGTAGTGGCAAAACTGAATCCTCCACTGAACTATAATTTACTCCAGTGCAGCTATTTATACAAGTTTGTTATAACACATTTCTGCCTCACCAGGGAGCAGAGTACAGTAGGGTATATCAACGCACAAGCTGTTTCACTCAGATGGTGTGGTCTGTGTGGCTTTGCTAAAGATCATCAGATGTTTTGCTAGGTGGAACATGCAGTCAAACAAATGTAAGATTTTCTTCCCAAAATTAGAGACTGATGCTAAAAAAGCTACTCTTTGTGAGCTATAAAATAAGAACCGTAGCATAAAAGGTAAAATATAGATCTTTTGTCAAAAATAGCCTGACAGTGCTGTGTTACATGCCACACTTATGCTAAACTACATATAGGCGGGAAACATTGTGCTAATACACCTATTATACAAGTGTTAATCATGATGTTCAGATGCAATAAAAACAGATTCATAAAGAGACGTTTTCCCAGCTTGTTTCCTTATCACAAATTTGTCATGCATGGAATGGTACCGAAAGGAGATTTGACGTGAAGCTAAGAAGTCAAATTCAATTTGTGAAACTAGAAGAAAAATAAATCCATAAGAGCCTTTAGTTTATTCTTCCATGTATGAGCCACTTCATTTCAGAGAAGGTATGTCATTCAGAACATGAAACTGCAGACTGCTGCTGGACCTGAGTTGTTCAGTGTAATATTAACTGAGAGCCCAAATTAAATTACCTGTGAAAAGGAATGAGCAAACTAAAAATACATTTTGCAAGAAAACAAACCAAGTGTGCTTAAGACATACAATAAAGCCTTTTCAAGCAATTAGCAGACTTGGAGCTTCTAGCATGTAAAGCAACAATAAACTTTCAGTGCCTGAGATAAAATATAGTAAAAAACAGACTAATGAAAAGGGGGGGGGGGAGTGGGGAGTCAGTTATGTAAATATGCCACTTGCCAAAGCAAGGCAGAATTAATAAAAAAAAAATGAAGTCCTTTTAAACCAACACAAGTAAGAGGAACAGAACTTCCTATAAATGTTATTTGTGCATTAACACATAACTTCACCACACATTTTTATGGCCTCCTTTTATAACTCTGCTTTGGATGCTCTCTTGTGATTGGCACTGTAGAATTCTTCTGTGCATTCATGCTTATGAATGCTGGATTTATCCATGTCACCCTATATCAAAACACTCAAGGGGCTTCTAAATATGCTTCTGCCTTTAAACAAAGCTGCCAAGTGCTGACCACAGGTATGCAGCTTAATCAGCATTACAGTCCTGAGACACAAAAGTAATGGCAGCTGTAAGTAAGTGCTCCTTTTTGTCAATAGGAAACTTTCACTTCAGGAGGAAAGTAACAACAACTTCAAGTCAGCTTGATGCCAATAAAACATGTGGCTCCATATTTATCTAATCTCATCCAACAAAGGAAGAATGCAACGTAACCTAATTAAACTAAAAAAAAATATGAAAGAGATTGCAGGATGTGAACATCTCACACAATTCATAACCAGTTTCTTCTCTGTTTGGCACATTACAATATTAAAAAACAAAACAAAAAAAACAGGCAGCCAAACACTTTTCTCATGAGGTAAGACTTCAACTGTTTCTACAAAGGAGAACCAATTAAATCAGTCAAAGAAAAGCTGCCAAACTTTGAGTGGGGAGGACATTTATCATCCTCAAGCTGCCCTCCCCAAAACAGTGCTGGTGGGGGTTAGACATCATCTTGCGTGAAACTCTGAGCAAGCGCACGGGTATGGCCATCCCACAAATACAAACGGAGACCGTAACTGGATGGCCCTGACCTCCCTCTTCAGCTAGCCTGCTTTCCCATTCCCACAAAAAAGTTGCCCGTTTGCTCAGCTTTAAGGATGCTCCCCAGCCCCCTCCAGATGTGAGAGCTACACTGAGGCTTTCCACAGCTATGTCAACATATGGAGGAAGCCTCAAAACAGGATGGAAAGTGGATAAAACAAGGCACACATGCCTACAGCCCCAGAGAGAGGGGGTGGCATGCACGCGCGCACACACACAACCCAGGGAGAGAGACACGCACGCACACACGACCCAGAGAGAGAGGGGGGGAGAAAGAAACACGCACCCAACCCAAAGAGAGAGAGAGACACACACACACAACTTAGAGAGAGACATGCACGCGCGCACTCACAACCCAGAGACACGCACACACGAACCAGAGAGACCCAGAAACACACGTGTGTGTAACCCCGATGCCGCGGGCCCCCGTGCCAGTGCAGCCGGCGGCGCGGCGC
>NW_017728943.1:116277468-116362303 GCF_001723895.1 Crocodylus porosus | reverse complement strand
GCCGCCCCCGGGAGCTGCCGTCCGCTGTCCCCCGGCAGCCGGGCCGCTCTTGTTTGCCCCCCACCAACTTCTGGGAGAGAGAAGCTCTGGGCTCCTGGACTCCCAGTCCCGCTCGGCTGCCTGGGCCTGGCCTCCCTGCGCCGAGATGTGAGGAAGAAGGTCTGGGTGGGAAAGCTCCTCCGGCTTCTTCCCAGCCCACGGGGAGACCACCCTAAGAAAGCCGTGGTAGTCCCGGCGGGGTGACTGTAGGGGCTGCCCGGACACCTCACTGAGAAGCCAGAGAGACCGGGTTTGAAACACCCGCCTGGGCCAGGGGTGGATTAAGATTCACTGGGGGCCTCCACCTGAGCAGTGGCCCAAGCAGGACACTCTGCCCCCAGGGCCCCAGGCAAGAGCCTGGCCACCGCTGCCCACAGGTTCACGCTGGAGCCAGCGCCAGGGATGCTGAGACACTGCCCACTAGGCACATGTGGCACAGACTGAGCTCCGGGGGCAGCCCTTCGCCCTGCCATGGCTCAGTCTGGCTTCAGCAGTGCCTGGCATATAGCACCCAGCAGTCACTGCCCACCACGCTGCACACACCCAGCCCAGCCACTGGGTTCGTCCACACCGAGGCAGGGATCCCTGGGCTCGAGACCCAGCTAACCCATGCATTAATCTGCCTGTGGCCCAGATTAACGGGCCCTCAAACCCTTTTCAGAAAGAAAGAAGAGAAAGATGTGTTTGTATTTCTCCCCAAATATCTGCCTTGAGTCTTTCATTTGCCCTTATAAACTGTGTGCCCTGAGATCCTCACTCATGCAGCTTCTCCATACGCTTCTGTACCCCTAAATCCCATCATCTGCAGTGATGCCCCAGCCTCACACCTAGGGAGCAGCCTGTCTGCCTGCTTTTGTCCTAAGAAATCTATTCCTCACTTGGCAGCTGACAGACCTAGGGTGACCACCTTTTCAAAATGGAAAGGCTGGACATGTCATCCCATCCCCCACATATGTACATGGGGCGGGGGTGGGTGCAAGCTGCTTGCAGCAGGCTCTGAGCTCTCCAACCTGCTGCCCTTCCCCCAGGAGCCCCGTGCTGGCTGCTTCATCCCTCTCCACCCAGCAGCAACAGGGGGTACAACTCCACGCTGCTGCCCCCAGTGCTGCCAGGAGGGCAGAGGGCACATGGCTAGTGCAGGACTCCTGGGGAAAGGCAGCAAGGTGGGGAGCCCTGAGCTGGCAGTGGGCAGCACAGATCCACCCCCACCCTGCACACAAATCTGAGGGGCACATGCCCCCCAGGGGTTCAGGCAGCAGCAAGGAGCCTCCCCCCGACCCCAGCCCCCTGGATCAGCCTCCCATGGCTCCATCCCACTCCCCGTCCCAGCCCTGGGACCCTGTGCACTGCCCTAGCTGGGCAGCACCACCTGCCCCTGTCCCACTCCCTCCATCAGTGTGGAGGCCTCGATCTGCCCTCTTCCATGCCCCCTATGTCCCCTCCCCTCATAGACTTACCTACCAGGAGCTGGTCTCCATGCTCCCTGGCTGTGTTCCAGGCCATGTGCATGTGTTCAGGCATGCACATGCATGTGGAGTCCCCTGCACTCCCGACAGCCCCAGGCAGCCCCTTGCAAGCTGGAAGGCTGCCAGCCTGCAAAGGGAAGCCCACCATTTCCCAGTCCCTGCACAATACTGCAAATCAGGGACAAATGCTGTCCCGGAGTCATGCAGCCCAGGACCAGGATTTGATGTTCCCCTTCCAGGACTGTCCCACCCAATTAGAGACAGGTGGTCACCCTAGACAGCCCCTCAACATTGAATGATAAGATTCAGAGTACAGGCCCAATGGCATGGAAACCATAAGACTGCACCGTCTGGTTTGTGTTAATGACACCGGGATTCCAAAAAAAGTGTGCAGAATTGGGTTCAGAAGGACGATCATTTGTTTCCGAGATGTGGACCAGGTACTGGTGGTTGGCGCAATGTGAACACTAATCCATTGCCAGCCAGGCAATGTATTGTTCTGCATTCAGTTGCCTTCCTACTTAAGGGGGGCTCATAATAGGGCATTTGTCCCACAACATGTTGGAGAACTGGTGGGTCAGAGCAGACTCAGTCAATCTGCACACAAGCTGACACACACTGCACTGCGCCACATGCAGTTGTATAAGTGACAAAATGTACATCAGTGCTCAGGAAATGGCGGCAGTGCATTTTTTAACTAAAACACCTCTGATGTGTTTTAGTTCAAAAGCACACTGCTGCCATTTTCACAGCATTGACATGCATTACACTGCTTATACAACTGCATGCATCACAGCGCCAGCATGTGCTCACACATGCCCACACCAGTCTAGGCCCATTGTTGCCCCACTGGATAACCAATAGGTTTGTCTGCCTTGCTGCCTGCAAGTTCTGGAGGCAGAGGGAGGGGAGTGCAGACAAGGTCTGATAAACCTGCTTAACTTCAGATACCCCCTGAGGGGACCCAACCCAGTTCCTAAAGTTAAACATGCATGTAAGGCCTTGTTTACACTCTCCTGTCTTTACAATCACTACTAAGACACCAGAGTGTGTGCACATCCATGGGCTTCTGGTGTCTCTACATGGATCCACTCAGCAGCTGCGCTGACATGGCATGAAGTGTAGAAAGATACCAGCTGCTGAAGCAACCCTGGCAGCTAGCAGATGTGGGATGGTTGCCAGATGACAGACAGACAGTGGCAGAAGCTTTACTTTGCTTGGCAGAAGTGGTGTAAATGCCAGCAGAAAAGGGAGTCTTGATTCCACTGAGGAGATCCAGGTCGGGACACATTCAAAATTCTGCAATGAAACTTTGTACTTATAGAATAGGCCTGTGTCTTCGTAGGAGCAGGGCTTAAGTATGTACACAGCCCCCACTAATGCAGTCATTTGTGCTTCTACAGAACAGCATGGTCTTTAGGAAGATAAGATTTACAGCTTCAGTCCTGCAAACACTTCTGCACATGCTAGCTTTGAGTGAGTAGGGCTGTTTGGAACAGTCAGATTTAGTCACAAGTTCTATGATTTTTTAATTCCCCTTCTCTATGCTCCACAACCACTTTCCTCCTCTCTCCGCCCATATCTGCCTCCTCCCCTGCCAGCAGGTCAGCTAATGATAATTTGCAAGAGAAGCCAGTCTCATCACCCAGTAAATTAACATTATATTAGAACTGGATGGAAATGGGAATATGGATTAATACAGGGAATTTTAAAAAAGCATTCCAAAATGAAAAGAAAAATCAAAATTTCCCACAGAAGAGGTGATCTGAACTTCCACTGAGAAAGAAATCAAAACATTTCATTTCACCCTTTTGCAAAAGTTTCTGACTCCCTGAGCTGTCTGGAGCCCTGGCAACCTGCAAGAAGAGGAGCCAGGCAGTCTGGGATGCCTGGGAGGTGGGCAGTTGTGTGAGCATGGGAACTTGGGAAACCACAGTGCCAGGAACAATTTTCCAATAGCAAATTAAAAGTATCCAACAAAAATAAAATTTTGCTGTGGAAAATGTTGATATTATGGAAAGTGAATATTCCAGCAGAAAATCATTGTGATGGAAAACTCCCAGCCATTATATACTGCCACAGAACCAGGGCTAGGGACAGAAGTTACACATAAACTGGTTTAAGTGATCAGAAATTGGTTTAAACCTGTAACGGAACATAAGTTCAGTGAACATAAACCAGTCTCAAAATGGCCGAAACTGATTAAAATCAACCTGGTTAAATGTAGTATCAGACTGAACTGAGTTGGCTCAAACTGATTTATGCAACTTCTGTCCCAGCCCCCTTTCTGGTTTAAGTTAAATCAGAGTCCTCCAGTATCCCAGCATGCTTTCTGGGCTAGGCCGGGCTCTGCTCTCTGCTCCAGAGAGCAGGGCTGGCCCCACCCTCTGCTTTCTAGCCTGAGCAGAGGTGGAGACATGGCAAGACGCAAGGCGAGGAGGGGTGGCCTGTTTGGTGCTGGAGAGGGGCTCTTCCCCTTCATCCTCCTCCCCCCGTGGCCACGTGGCAGGGAAGTGGGGGCTCTGTGCAGTCCAGCCTGACTCAGCCTGGGCACCGGGAACAGCTGTCACTGAGCCACAGCCGCTGGGGGTAGCCTCGCCCCTGCAGCCTGGCCCGGCCCCTCTCAGTCCCGGCTGAGGCAGCCACACTGTGGGGCTAGGCCGGGCTGGGCCCCAGGGGCAGCAGTGCCCTGTCAGTGAGCACAGCCTGGCCCGTCATGCACGGGCAGCAGCTGGCTGGGCAGCAGGCTACCTGGGCTGACTTGGAGGTGCCACAGGGCTCATGTGTCCACAGTGAGCCCGCGTGGCAGACAGCTGCTAGGCTTCAGGCCTGTCGGCACCTCTAAGCCAGCTTGGGTAGCCTGCTGCTTGGCCAGCCATCAGGAAGCAATGCACCATGAACATAGTAAACTAGAGCCCAAAAACAAAAGTAAATAGTTGTCCATGTCAATAGTAAAAATCATGGTCTGGTCATTAAAATGGGATATCTATGTTCCATTCTGGCCCTGCCATAGACTTATTCCCTGATCTTGGATGAGTTAACATTGTTATCTTTGCTTCAGTTTTCCCAAGTGCAAATTGGGGTTAATACTATAATATTACATTACTTTATAGAGGTGTTATACTATTTAATTCATAAGCATTTTATACTTGCGGACAGACATTATAGAGATGCAGAAAAAAATTATCATAACCTAACATTATTTTTGTCCATTCCTTTAGGTTAGGATTAATCCAGGAAAAAGCGGTTGATCTCTGGGGTGTAATTCAGTTGCATTAAGTGGTAGAGCAGCTCTACATAGCTTCATCACAGAATGTAGAATGGGACCAGAGGTGGAAGGGATGATTCTTTTTCCATCTACAGCATTTGAGTATTCTGTTTTAAATTGAAATGTCTTGGATTGGCCTCCAAAACGGGTATGCACTCCGGAAACAAATTCAGCTTCTATATTCTAGTGTATGTCATAAAGCAAGCATGTGATATGCCATAGGGATTTTTACTGGAGCATAATTTGAGGAAGTAGAAGAAATCAGTTCCACGCCATGGAGGATCAGTGGGAGTGTCTACATGAGACACTTACTGTGCATTATCCTAATAAAACTGCATAGTAATGTAGCAATCAAAAACCATGCTAATAGCCTACTGTGCAGTGTTATTACACTAATGAGCAGTAAGCATCACAAAATAACTGTGCACCAACAGTAGTGCGCAATAACTCTAGTTTTACTGAGCATTCAGTTAGTACTTTATTAAGCAAGTACTAAACTAAATGCACAGTATCTAAGGTACATTAATGAACATGTAGACACACCCAGTATGTTCTATTCTTCATTAATTCATTTATAGTTGAAGTAACCATTTTAAGGGAAATCATATTTTCTATCCATTTTTTATCTAAAGAAATTACATGGGTTAATCCAGTGATTTTCAATAGGAGTAGTATGGTACCATGGGGAACTGTGAGATCCTTTTTAGGCTGCAGCAGGGTGCTAAGAGATAAGCGCATGCTCATCCCTGTGCAGCCCCTGTGCAAGGAGGTAAGTGTTCTTTCTTCTCCCACCCCCACCTCCACCCAGCCCATGTCAGCAGGTAAAAAATAAATTAGTTTTAGAAATAGCAGGTATTCATGTCACAAAAGTTATGAAAGTGTGCCTGGTGTCTAAAAAGGCTGAGAACCACTGAGTTAACCCCAACCACTATTTTCCATCACTAGGAAAAAATGATTCATTTATCTTTAAGATTTGTCTGAGATGTTTTAAATAGACATGACACTACCTTGAACCAAGGTGTTGGACTACATAGTCTCCTGAGAATCCTTCTATTTCCCTATTTTTCTATGAACATCTATACATATGATCCGGGGGGGCGGGATTTTAATTAGAGTAGCTTCTCAGGATCCACTCTGATTAAAACACTTTCAACATCTCATGTATTCAGAGTCCTGCAAGCTTTAGTCAAACTTTTTGTTCGACAAGCTTTAGTTAAAGCACCCTTGCTGCCATTTTGAAACACAGAGACACTAAATACATGAGATGCTGCAGTGTGCTGGAGTATTCTGATTTGAATATAACATCATGTTCTCTCTCATATTCTATAAAATCATATTCTCTCTCTCCCCACCTCACCTTCTTAGATGATGCCAGAAACAAAGGATACTCATCTTAATGTATTCATGGCAAAACAGCCCCAGAAGTCTGAAAGAATTATTATTGATAATTAGTAGTACTTAGCATTTTTAATGCATGAGCAGACTCCTCAACCGAATTGGGCCCCTCCATTCAAGGCTCTGTACAAACTTACATATCATATCCCAACTATGACTGCGCTGGATCACCCAGGCATTAGTTCTTCTTCCTCATCTTTTTGATGCTGGCTATTTTCTTGTTCCCACTGATCTTTATCTGTGACACTTCTGCAGGATTTTTTCTCATACAATCCTTTGTGGCTGTGGTGTGTGAGAAGGGTCAGAATGAATGGTGCTGAGGATCCTTTGTACAAAGGTTGTCTGCAAGTATAGGAGACTGGACTCAATGGCCCAGTCTTCCAGTCCAATTCTCCCATGTTCCTAAAGCACAGAACAAGAAACTCGTGTAGCCAACTCTTATAATTTAATTAAAAGTCTCATGATAACTGGTGTTTTGCTTAAAGCCCCAGTTCCTAGAGTCATGCAATTACTCAAGCCAAAACAAAGTACATCGGCTTCATCAGGGATGATCCAGCCTTGAGCAGGATCTAGACTAGATGACCTCGTGAGGTCCTTTCCCTATGGTCCTTACCTTTTAGCCCTCATGGTTGTGGAGAAAACCTGAAAACCCTAAAGGCTCAAGAAAGAGACAAATAAAGAAATCCCCCAAAATTAATACAACTTGTCATTTTAAAACTAATCTTGTGGTTTAGAGGGTCTAACTCAAGATTTTCAGAAGTTTGGCGAGGGCATCATTGAAACAGGGAGGAAGAAGGCCTCTGACAAACCAAAAGTTGTACACCCTAATGCTGCACAGAGAGCAGAAAACTGGAATAGACATTGATATGCTGAAGCAGAACTGCTCTTAGGAATATTAGTAGCATGTGCAAGTCCTCCTCACGCATTCCTCTACTGTGTCAGCACCCCAGTTTGGTGCCTGATGTTCCTATTCTAAATCTGTCAGTTCAGGATTGTGGAGACTCATAATTTATTTCAGCTGCTACTGTCCTAATTCTGGAAGCTATCTTAATCCTTTTAATGCATTTCAGGTTCATTATGTTCTGAGGAAATGTTTATTGTTTGTCCAAGGAAACCCCTTTTGGTCAGGGCAAAACCCCAGTACTTAGCAGTTCTAAGATTTTTATGAGTTAGGACACAATATACCTTCTTCAAGTGTTCTTCATCACTAAATGGGTTTCTCAACTTAGTGTCACTTTTCCAGTAGAGGAAGATGGAGGAAACTAAGTATTTATATGTGTTTGACCTTGAGCAGACATATATTTCAAGTGCTCCAAATTCCACTCCAATTAAGAGCGCTTATAAACTGTGCTGTCTCTCCCCTACCCTGCAGAAGCACTTCAAGTTCTCCATGACAGCCTGCAGAGCTCCCTAGTGAGAGATCATGACTAGGGGTGCAGAAAGTTGCTGGTATCCGGCTCAGCAACAGGTCCTAGTTTCATGGTTGTTAGGGGCTGAACGGGACCTTACAGATTGTTGGGTCCATCCCTCCTGCACCTGGGCAGGAAAGACTCCTGGGATCAGATGACCCAGCAAGATGAGTGTCAAGACATTTTTTGAAGATTGACAGGGTAGATGTAGTTCTCCCAAGTCCCCTTTCTCATGTACATGAAGCTATCACTTTCTCTTCCCACTTAGGCAGAATGGTGAACACGTGATGCCTGAGATGAGTGTACATATGAGTGAAATGTTAACCTTGTTATGCTTGAGAATGGTTAGGCAACTGAGACCCTTGCCTATCCAGCTGTCCAGTACTGAATTATTTTTTCTTCATGCTCTCCCGTCTGGCCCTGTCTACTTAAACAGTAAGTTCTTTGGGGGCAAAGATTATTACTTTTCCTCTTTTTGTGAAGTGAACACAACACAGTCAGTTCCTGCTCCATGGCTGGTCTCATACACATCAATGCAATACAAATCATAAAATAGTAACAACTTGCAGGTGAACAGAAAAGGATACTCGCTATATCTTTCTGCAGGGTCTACAGTGTTTTATATTCTGATAAAATATTTAAGAAGTCTGATTTTGAAAACATGAATAAATACTAAAATGAAGGTTTTGGAGCGTAGCAGATCCAATATATTACTTAATATATTTACTACATTCTACAATACTTTCTATTTTTTTAGTCCAAGAACTACTTATTTGTTAGTTTTGTTATTAGATTGCCATATAAGGTACATTTTTAGCCCTCTTTTGGGCACTAAATTTGTTAATGTTTGTATTTGCTATTTAGCCTACAAAATGTACGCTTGTCAATTAGCTTCCATGAACATTTGAAAGACTAAAATGCAATTAATTAAACCCTGTGTACAAGTACAACAGTCAGAAGTTTATAGACTCCCATAGTAACCTATGTCACTCACATGTAAGAATAACAAAAAAAGCAACTCCCTCCTAGCCAACCCACGTTAGACAGAGGCCTGAATAAACAGATGGGCCCTGTGCTGCTGTGCTCTTTTAACAGTTTCACAATGGTTAGCAGCGCTTTTGTATCGGCCACACAGATGCTGAGCTCCTAAGAGTGTAAGAAGAAAAACAAATGCTTCCCTCTGTTGGGTTTTAGAGAATTCATCTGCTGACCTTCTTGGTCACTAACTTTGGGCTCAGTTTCATTGTTCTTACTTAGATAATACCCGCACCATTTGAGAAATAAACCATGCAGATTAGGTTTTGTCCCCAGACTGGTGTAGTGGCAAATTCCTGCTTTATTCTTGATTCATCATTGATGCAGCTGACCATTTTCAACATGACTAGTTTTTTTACAAGATGGCTTTGTAATGAAATTTGTATTCTTGCACCATACTGTACTTCCCAGCCTGTATTCAGCTTTCAAATCCTAGCCTGAGCAGATTAGTTGCAGCAAAGGGTATATATGGAAGCATGTCTCCAGTGTCTTTCATGCATCCTTCTGAGTTCTTGCATTTCCCTATTTAAACCCAAATTGTAACTATGTTTTAAATTTAAATGCTTTTTTCTACAGTTGTATCATTCCAGCCTCTTTTCCTCTTTAAAATGCAATTTACTAATAGGCAATTGTCACAATACAATTAGATGAAATGACTAAATGAAGTGCCATTTGTTTAATCATGTCTGTTTTCGGTTGTTTTTTTTTTAATCTCATTGCTTTAAAAACATATGGGAAAATTCACTCCTACCTACTTTTTCTCAGGAAAAGCTTGTCCGCCCTTAGCCTAACTTCAGACACTTCAGTTTAGTTGATGTTTTTAATACCAGTCTGCAATTTGACATGACTGTGTTGTCAGTAATCACATTAGTGCTGTTTCCTTGCTTGCATTCATGAAGAGTGAGGTTTGCTCCACGGCTGAGAGCTGACACCTTACCTTTTGGCTCTCCAAAGGTGTGAATTTCACTGAAAATGCATAAGAATGATTTCATTCAAACTAATGGTCAGTTGTGTGCCAACTCCTTCCTGTCCTTATTCAAGTCAGGATGGAGGTTTTTTGTCAATGACAAGCCAACTTTTCCAAGGGTCATTTATCTACTTTCTTTTCACCTTCTAGTCACAGCAACACAGTTTAATTCTAGCTAATTTATCCTACCTTGGGTGGGTTTTTTATAGCCAGCAGTGAGCTCTGTGGTGCTGCAGTTATACAGTATAACTAATACAGCTACTAGTATTTGAGCCAGCTAGTTTAAAAGCCACTTTGGATATAGTTGTCTTATACATACTCGGTCTTCTTAAACAAGGCAGTCTTGTAACTGCAGTGCAAAAATAACCTATATTTGAAAATTTGCCTTTGCGGGTATTTGCATATATAAATGGTACTCGTAGGTGGCAATCAGGTAAGCATAGAGTACTAATCACCTGATTTGTGTATTCTGGCTATGCACATGGAAATATGGGCATGGAACACGGAACTAGCAATATTTGCAAACCTGGAGACCATTTTTTAGAAATGCAACTCCTTGTTTATCAGAACTCATGGCAGAGATGATATCTTTCATTAAACCAACTAGATATTTGCAAAAAAAATTCTTTATTTGCAAGCTTTCAGTCACACTCACCCTTCTTCAGCCATAGGAGAATGCAAAGATTGTAAAATTTCTCCTAGGTGGAAATGAAAATTCGTTTTTCACAGGAAAACTAAAGGTAAGATCTCGTGGTTGGAATAGTTCATTGTGTGAATTGTCATTAGGCTTATTTGCACACAATGAACTATTTCAACTAGGAGATCTTACAACACCTTCAGCTCTCCTGTAAAATATGAATTTTCATTTCTACCTAGGAAAAATTTTACAATCTTTAAATTCTCCTATGCCTGAAGAAGGGTGAGTGTGACTGAAAGTTTGCAAATAAAGATTTTTTTTGCAAATCTCTCTTTGGTCTAATGAAAGATATCACCCCTGCCATGAGTTCTGATTCCTTTTGCCTGTAGAACAATACAGCTACAACCTGTATTCCTGAACCCTTGTTTATGTAATTCAATGAACGCTTAATCTCAGGGGCAGAGAGGTTAAAATGGCTCTAGAGGCGTGGGTTTTAGTCTTTTCTTGGGTTCTTGTCAAAGGCTGCCTGCTGTTGATGTAGCCATAAATGTGTCATTTGGATTGGAGAGTCAAAGCAAAAGCCGCTGGATGTGATGACAGCCTTAACTGTTCTTTGCATTCTATTGGCTACAGAAATTGATGTACATTAACTATGCTAGCAAGATGGGTTGCTTGGCTCGTGAAATACTTTTATCCTGTTTTAATCCCAGTTCAGTAAGAATATTTCATTTAACTTTTTCTTTCCAACAGGTTTGTTAATTGCTTAACAATAATTAGCATTTATATAGCATGTTAAGGACTTGATTATCTTTAACCCAAAATAAGTAGTGTAGTGTAAGGGAATAAACTGCTATGTTGGCTGCCAGGTTTTAGCTCTGAATATTGGAGGTAGTTGCAGGGGGAAGTAGGAGCTGGGCTGAAGTTCTGGGGAGGACAGAATATAGCACCAGCCCAGAAACTGTCCTGACATGAGGGGTCAGAAAAAGATGGAATAATGTACTCCTTGACAAGAACAGGGGAGGAATGGGGGAGAACCTGTGAGTGTCATGGTTCCTTCATGGTGCTCTTCCTGGATGGTACAGCTATGGCTGTCCTCAGGACTGAGCATAAAGTTCTTGTCTCACCGATCCAATTGCAAGATTGGAACTTAGCTCTCAAGAGTTTTTAGAAGAGCACTGTTATCTTGTTGAGGAATGAAAATGTATGGGATTAAGTAACTAGCTTAAGGTCACACATTAAATTTTAAAAATGTAAATGCTTTCCATTTGGGCCCAGGAAAGCTATTTTTCTTATTGCTCCATTTGTTTAGAAGTTGATATACTGCAGTTGGTATCACTGTGTGCAAGGGTTGTTTACCATTATCCAGTGGTTTCTTATATCAGTCTGTATCTAAGAGCACTTCATTGCATTTTCCTGTGTGCTTACTGAAGAGGTTACTTATTTATTAATATGGGATTCACAGTACGCCATGAATGTTGACCAACTTCTAATACGAGAAAAATATTTGAGTAAAGAAGCAACTGACTCCCTCTGTCGTCAATGGAGTTTATCCATAGAAGGTTCACAGGGATAATTTTTCCCGAACATTTGCCATGCATGGTGTATCAGAGTGCATTACTAATTACAACAATAACAATTTAGTCTTAATATAGAGCCATATGAGTACTTCCTTACTCAGATAATCCTAGTGAAGTCAGAGAGCTCACGCACAGAATAAAAAGAGGAGGATTTAGCCCTAATTAACCAGTGTTTACAACTTTCCTATTAGGTAAGGTCTTTAAACCTCACTTTACTGATTGAGAAACATAGACAGGGCAATTAACTGACTCAGAGTGAATCAGTATCAGAACTGGGATTGGCCCTGTAAAAAAAGTAGCATGTAATCATGTAACTAAAAAGACTGAATCATAATGCATATGCATAAGGAGGCCAAGTTAAGGCCTATTAATTGTACATCAATTGATAATCCACTTCCTCATGTGACTGTTATCTACTGTCAATGAGTGGACTGTATCTGTGCTGTAACATGGAAGATTTTAGTGTCCCACACTGTGGGAAGTAGATCTGTTTGGTCTGTAGTTTGAATATGGAACATTGCATAGGAATCATTTTGCTGCGGATGGATTAAGAATTCCCTAGGCAGCTGTGTGGCTGCAACAATGGCTTCTGGAAAAGGGGGTTGGCCCACTTCTTTCCTATTCCCCAAAGCCCTCAAGCTGCCTATAGCAGCTGGTATAATTTAGAACAACTTGAGATTTGTGCTGAAGTATACCTTGGGGTCTTAGCCAAGCTCATAGCCATACCAGGAGAGGAGAGTCATGGACTCAACAACTAGGTACAGATATTCAAAAAGCCCAGGCAGAATTGATCTAACTTATGCGGTTTTCTGTAAGCAGCATAATTTAGATTGGTAACAAATAGATCACACATTCACCCTTTCGTGGGGGTTGCAAATCTTAGATTGGGTTCTGCCATTTTTAAACCGGTCTGCGTGTGCAGACTTCTGTTCTGTTATGGATAACTTATACCAGTAAAAGTGTAATGTCCGTACCTGGCCAACAGGTCTGGAGTATAGTGCAGCCACACAAAACACAAATGCAGTTTTGAGCTCCATCAATGGAAGCACTAGGTGCATGACACAGGAGGCCATCATTTTCTTTCCTTGGCATTGGTTAGGCTTCTTCTAGAGCAGAAGTGGGTAATTATTTGAGCCAGAAGGCCACCTAATAAGTTTTGCTGAGCTGTTGAGGGTTGCACACATAAAATTAATGGTGTTTAACAATAGCTAGACTTAAAAACTGTTGTGGCATTTATAATATGAACTTTATACTACGTATGCCATAACAGTTTTCCGCACAACATCACCATATTTCCACACGTAATTTCAGAAATAAATTCCCAAATTACAACAAAAAATCGCCATTTTTCCACACCCAAAACTCACATTTCCACACATTTTCAGAAAACGTTTCTAAATTACCCCACAATTTTCCAAATATCATATTTCCATAAGCATTTCCACAAACAGTTCCCAAATCATCACAGACAATCACACTGCCACATTGCCACACCCAACACCCAACACCCACACTGTGGCAGTGCCACAGGCAGCATTTTGCCCACCTCTGTTGTAGAGTATTGTGTGCAGTTTTGGGCTTTACATTTTAAAACGGGCATGGAGAAGTTAGATAGAGATGATCCTGCCTCAGACAGGGGGTGGACTAGATGAGGTCCAGAGGTCCCTTCCAGCCCTACTTCTGTATGATTCTATGACTCTTTGGCCGCATCCAGATGAGTGAGCATGTACCTGTTGTGGTGCCTCAAAGCAGTTTAAGATGCCACAAGAGGCACACTGGGAACAGAAAAGTTCCTCTCTGCTGCATATTTGCAGCGGAGACTCTAAATTTGATACCAGGAAATCCTGGCATTAAAAAAATAATCCGCTGGGAAAAAGCAGCACGGGGTGTGCTCCTGGAACATGCCTGGGGGCAACCGGGGGCTAGGTCCTCCAGAGGGACTCTCTAGCACCAGGCCAAAGTGTCTCTGTGGATGCTGTGTGTCCCTGCTACTCCAGCATGCTGCCTCAATGTGCTGGGGCAAATAAGAGCGGGGCAAGGTGGCAGCAGCAGCTCAGACCCAGGCTCTGTCCCAGGTAAGTAAGGATGTGCGTGTGGGGGGACTGTGCATGGGAGGATTGTGGGGGAGCTGTTTAAAAACTGCAAATTCTCTGATAAAAAGCCCCAAATTCTCTCATCAAAATACCCAAAACCTACGTTCTTCCGCAATTGAAATGAAACACCTCTATATATAAAGAGATCAGTTGGGTAATGTTTTATTGATGTATTTGCAATTTTTAAGCAATTTGGAAGCCTACCAGTGCCTCTATCGTTATAATAAAACAAATTCTAAATATGTATACACTTTGGGGTTTGCTTTTGGTTTTTTGTCATAGAAAAAATCAGAGCTTCCCCTGCCCCCTTCACTCACCAGGATGTGGGGCACTGAGCAAAACTGATATACCGGTACCCTACCTCTGCCCTTGCCCCTCACTCCCGACCTATAGCTCCTGCCTGCCCGCACTAGTTCCCTCCCAGCAGCAGCTCCATCCCAGCACCAGGACATGAATCCAGCTGTAGCTGTCCCACCTGCTGCTTTGCGGTTCTGAGCAGTGCCAGCCCCTGCTGTTTTGTTCCCTGTGCCCAGGCCCCAGCAATCCCCATTCTCTTCCTGGGAAGCCCTTCCAGACTGGCCTTCCCCTGCACAGGCTGCTCTACCGGGAGGGGTAGGGGGCTCTAAGCCCAGCTCAGGTGGCCTCTCTCCCCCATCCCTGACCCCCATAACTCTCTTTCTCTCTCATGCACACTGCTGCTGCCATCCCCACCCCTACCCCCAGTCCATCACACCCCCCACAAGTGGTCCCTGGGACCAGGAGCCCCACAGGCTGAGGCCGCATGTCCCAGCCCCAATGTGGGCATGGGGCAGGACTGTAGCATGGCAGTTGTCCCTGCAGCCTTGGCTCCTACCAGTAGGTCCTGTCTCATCCAGTCTGGTGGCTGGGCATGCAGGATGTGAGATTTGTGGGGTTTTGGGAGGGAAGGGGTGTGGGGGTAGGGCTTGTGGAGGTGAGATTTGTGGGGGTGGTGTAGGGCTTGTGCAGGAGTTTGGGGTGGTGTGGGGTTTGTGGGTGTGCTTTTGGGGTGTGCTTCTATGAAATGTTGTCAATATATGGTCAAGAGATCCCTGATAGAGGACCATGTCCCCTGGTGCAGAAGAAAGCAAAAACCCCATCTGTACCAGTCTGACTATGGAGTAAAATTCTTTCCTGACCCAAATATAGAAAATGTTTGTTTTCAGTTATTTAAATCTTCAGTTTAACCTCTTCACTTTCTGTTTCAGTCAATTTTTTCAAAGCCATTTAACAAAGAGTCAAAAAGGTTTCACTTAGAAAATGATAAATTGAAACATTTTAGCTTTTCTGAAACAAAACATCACATTTTGAAAATATAAAAAAGACATGTTCTGCTGTCTGTTTACTGCATTTTGAAAAAACCTATTTTCTGGATTCAACTACATTTTTGAAAGTTCAGTTCCCCTGAAACTCCATATTTCAGAAAAAAATACTTTTAATTAAAATATCCAGCTCTAGTTGTTATGAATATTAAGTAGCTGATATTTGTAAAATGTTCTGAAGGGGAGCAAGGCCTAGGTGTTATTTTTATTTTAAAGCCAAGACTGTGGCACACAGGTTTTATTGATTTTGCCTTCAGCATCTCATGTATCAGCATCCCTGTGCAGAAAAACAGCAGCAGGGGAGCTTTAAACTAAAGCTCATTTGATGAGCTTTATTTCAAAGCACCCCACTGCCATTTTTCAGCATGGGGACACTGATACACGTGACATTCAGGCACTTTTAATTAGTGTGACTCAATAATTAAAGCGCCCTCCCTCCCCTGCCTCTGGAGCACATCTATAAACACCCTGTGAGCATACCATCAACCAGTACAGTTAATTTAGTGTTAGGTTTGCCAGTGGTCCACGATGGAGCCATCTTTCTCTTTATTGAAAGTATTGGCATCATGCTTATTTCCTATATATTTCATTGTGATCTGCACTAGTTTTACACCTGGTTCTTTCTAGAGTTCTTTTCAATTCAGGTTTTAACCAGCAGGTTCACAAGTCTCCAAACAGTATGAGTTTTGTGCCTTGCCCACACAGGGGGTGTGCCATTTGTTTGTACATTGGCTTGATAATTTTCAAACACGGGTAAATATTGCATAGAGGTTGCCTCCTCCTGAAATTCTTAAGTAGGGAAAAATTCTTTCAATTTATGAGCAAATTTGTCTCCATTCAGATGGTATAAGAAACCTCTGAACTATGATCTATTTTCATTTCATAATCCCTTATTTTAGAAAGTCAGTCTCAAAGTACTGAACAGAAAACATTTTCTTTATAATGCTATCTACTTATATAGCATTATTCATCAAAGGATGTCAGAACTGTTTCCAATCTATTCAGCCTCCCAGCTCTTTACAGGGTTGGATAAGTGTTCTAATATCTGTTTTACATTTGGACAAACTGAGGCACTGAGAGTAATTGGCTTAAGATTGCATAGCACATCAGCTTCAGAGCCCTAAATAAAAGACAAGAGTGAAGTTCTGGCCCCAGTGAAGTAAACGGCAACATTCTCAACTAAATGGGGCCACAAATTCATATCCTCATTCCCCTCACCTGACCTCTGGATGATACATAAAATGCAAAAGAGATTCAGACATTCCCACCATCCTGTTTCCTCAGATCCCAAAGAATTGTGTGTATTAGTTGAGAACAGCTGGTACAAGATTAATGAAGGCAAAATCATGGGTGATTGGTGCCTCCTGAGTCAGGGGGGGCACTTACCCCCCCAGCAGACAGTCAGCAACCGGGTGGGGGATCCCCACAGCTGATCCTGCTGACCCACAAGTGGCAGTGGAGCACCGCTGGCACTTCTGGGTCAGCAGGATTGGCCACGGGGGGACTGTTTCTTCTGGCACACTCCCTGGCCCATGAACAACTCATGCGCCTGGCAGCTGGGGGGGCATGGCAGTGGCAGAAGTGTGGCAGCGGTAGTAGGAGCGCGGTGGCAGTAAGCAGGGGAGCTCCCATAGACGACACCAGTGCTGTCAGTGGCGGGGAAGGGGTGGCGAGCACCGACCAAGGGTCAGTGACCACCTGCAGCTGCCACCAGCAGCAGCAGCAGCAGCCTGTGGGGTTGCAGGCCACCCACAGATGCCATTGGCAGTGTCAGCAGAGGTATGGCAAGCAGCGACTGCCCACAGATGCCTTTCTGTAGGAGTGCACTGCCACGCTCAGGGGGTGCATGTGCACCTGTGTACACCCCATACACTTCGCCCCTGCCCTGACCCATGCTCTCATGGGGGCAACAGTGCTCTCACCTGTACCCCCTACACATTGCCACTGGGCAAAATGAAAGTTATGCCGGTGGGAAAGGGAAAACTTGTTGAATAATAAGCTATCCTTTCAAATCTGGGCTATTTCAGGGAATGAAAGATCCTCCAGTGTTAGCTGGGTAACCCAGAGGGCTACTCAAAGGGTAGGTTCACTCTGCAGTCAAAAGGTGCATCTGTGGCTCAGGTAGACATACCCAAGCTGGCTTTAAACTAGCAAGCTGGAGTACCAATAAGAATGTAATACAGTGCTCAGCCCAGGTGGCAAAACCTACCTAACAAGCTAGTTAAACACTAAGCAGGCAAGGTTCTTTGAGTAGATGTGATATCTCTTATTAGAACAACTGAGTAGTTGGGGAAAAGTTCTTAGCAAGCTTTTGGGCGCAATCACCGTTATTCAGGCATAGGAAGTCTCTGCAATTCCTGAACTATGAACTATAGGAAGTCTCTGAACAGCAGAGACTTCCTGTGCCTGAAAGTTTGATTGTGCCTGAAAGCTTGCTAAGAACTTTTTTCCAACTCCTCCGTTGATCTAATAAAAGATATCACATCTACTCAAAGAACCTTGCCTCCTTATGTCCTTAAACCAGGGGCAGGCAATTATTTTGGCCGCTTACTGAGTTTTTTGGAAAGCCATTGAGGGCTGCATGACAGACAGCCCAGGACAAATAAATATTAATTTTCTAAATTTTTAGGGGCTCTGTGGACTGGATAGAATGGCCTGGCAGGCCACATCCAGCCCCTGGGCTGCATTTTGCCCACCCCTGCCTTAAACCAACATGGCTACAACGAAAAACCCAGTTAAACACTAGGGCACATTAGTCTGCAGTATGTGACCTGGCTGGTTAAAAGATAGCTGGGTTATCTTCACACAAGCTGTAGCCACAGTAGTGACTGTAGTACATTAGCATTCTCCTGAAACACAGGCTGGAATGCCAGTATCACTTCTTAGTATACTTTGAGCAATCCTGGGGCATGAAGAAGGGCCGGCATAAGAAAACCTATTATGGTCCAATGTACTGCTTGCACTGCCAGAACCTGCCTTCCCCCTCCTTCCCATTAATGACTAGTCTTACAAATGCCTTTGGTCTTGAGGCTAAGAAACCAAACTATAATTCAGAAAAAAAGGAATTAAAGCCTTCTGTCACAATCATCCCATGTGATACTGGGCAAGTTACTAAAACTCTGATCTTTAAAAACCTTATGTACATACTTTAGTTATGCAAATAGGCCTATTAAATAGGCCATTCAGTAGGATGCAGGTTTTGAAGCATTTCAGGTTAAAAGACTGAAATGCAATCCATAAATTGCTAAATATACAATAGGTTTTTAAAAACCTAAAAATCCCTGCTCAATCCCAGCTTCCTAGCATTAAAGCTTCTAACATTATCTATACAAAGATAAAGCTTCTGACATTAAAGTTCTCCAGGCACCTAAAGTTTCTGCACATGCCAGGAAGTTATTCAGTCTTGACACTGCTAAGCAGCTCAGAGTCTATCTCACGCCTAAGCCCCTTCAGGATCCACAAACTAGATTTTTCTCCACCTCTCTCCCGTGGATTCAGTTGGCCTTCTCAGAGCATACCTAATAGATCAGGTTCCACACAAAACATGGGTTTTCATTTAAGAGCTCTGTGGTTAGCACCCTCCCATAGAAGACAGGACAATTGGATTCAATTCCTTCTGCCTGAGGTGATTTAAATGCACATCTTGCATCTGTATTCAGTGAAGCATGTGGCATGACCTCCATCTCCCCACTCCTGGTGAGTGCCCTAACCACTATACAGTCATGTTTACTTTTTTTTCCTTGACCCAGTGGATAATAGAAAAGCTGTAATAGGATGGATTGTTCCACCCCTACCCCAAAGTATCCTGACAGCAGTTAGGAAATTTTGCCAGGAAGCAGTGGGGTCAAGTCCCCCCAGGCAGAGCAAACTGAGTCCCAGTTCTCCTTCCAGCCTTGGTGAGTGCTCTAACCATTAAGCTAATGGATAAAAGAAGAGGTGATTCCTGTCACTGGAAAAAAAGGACTGGCATCTGTCAGTTTTGAATGGAAGGGCATAGGCATCTAATTCCAGCAGAGTGCTCAAGGTTGCAAACCCCAACAAGAGATAGGCCCATGTCTGCAGCTCACAACAAGGTGCTTAAGTTCTGAATAAGGGCAGAGCTTAAGGAACATCCCTCTTTTTTTTTGCCATTTCTTACTGCTCAGTTTATTTGCCCACCATTCACCTTGCTACATTCTGTGGATCCTATTCCTATGTCCCTAAACCTTCCCACATATTGTGAAGGTAGTTTAAACATTTAACTCCCTACAGAGCAGACTATGCAACTCTATAGGGATGTGCCAACACCACTTCAGTGCTGTGTCTGGGGGCACTGTTGTAAAGCCCACTCTGCTTTATTTGTCTCTGCTCCACAATTGCCAGATCTTGGAAATGAGGCAATATAGCTGCCTTAGACAAGCACTGAGTACATGCTAATACACACCCCCCAAAAGAGAGTGCCTAAGACTATTGCTTCATTTTAGGGATTTGGTACACACACACACACACACACACACACACACACACACACACACACACAAAGGGAATGATTGAAGAGGGCATATTTCATGGAGGTGCTCCCAGCTTGAGGGATGAAAGCTATGTCATCCTGCCATCAGTGGCTATGCATCTTCAAGTCCTGCATCTCAGCCTTGCAACAACACCTGAGTCATTTTGTGGCTCTAGCTCTTAATTTCTCCATGCAACAGCTTCCATCACTATTGTAGAAAAAAGATTTCTATGTCTCACAAGTGTTGCGCATATATACATAAAACAACAAGAACAATAATAATTATACTGTTTGCAAGGCAAAGAATACTATAAACAAGGCAGGGTGAAGGAAGCATGCAAAGTACTATAGCTAGGAAAGTATTATTGTCCTTTTACAAATGGAAGAAAGTTGTTGGCTAAATGACGTAATCCAGGAATTGAATGTATAGATTATACATCAGCCCTCAGCAGGAACATGGTACCATAAAAGAACTAGTGCCATAACATGCTTATGTTTTGCTCCAAAACAAAATTAAACATCAGATTTATGCTTTTGTTTTGACTTCTGTAGATTACTATTTTCTTCTTATCATCATCTTGAAAAGTTTATTGTATGAACACTTTAGCAAAAGAACACAGAAAAGCAGAGCTGAAATACTATACTTTTTACTGTATGTTTTTTCCTATTTTACCTGTTTTACATATTCTTTTGCATAAGAGTTGGGTCACTGCTCAAGTTGAACCTGAAATTCAAAGTGAACTTCTGGGAGGGGGAAAAAGTTCACACAATCTTTCAATGAAAAACTGGTTTTGCATAGCTCTGTGTTTTTTGTCCATAGAGCAAGTATGTTGATTGAATCAATGACTGCTCTGAGGGCAATAAAAGTCACACACAAATGCTGGTTCTTTCTTTGGGAATCTTTATAAATCATATGAAAAAGGGTAAAGTAATTATCTGAAGTACAATGGTCTTTCTTAAAATCTGCCTGCTTTTCAAAAACAGGTTTACTATCTCCCCTCAGGACAATAATTTTCATAACAGAAGTCTGGCAAAAAATTTTGGTAACTACATCCCGTATATATATAAGTCTACAAGTCTTGCCTGTCTCCTATACAAAGATAATTATATTTCCTTTCCAGCTTAGTGGAATCATTTCAACTTTTGATTAGTTGATTTAAAAGTTTAGCAAGAGGCAAAGAGTCCACCAGACTAGGATAACTATAAACTATAAACTTTTGTAGGAATCAAGCCCATGACAAAAAGCTTTACTGTTCCTCAATGTAAAAAAAGACTTCAGCGAGCTCCCCTTCAGTAATAATCTTAAGAACCAAATGTAAAGGAAAATCACAAGACATGAATAGGTCTAGGCCCTCAAAAACATCTTAAAAATGGCAGATCTAATGGGCTGAAATTAGAGCATCAACATCAAATACACATTGTTTATGCCTGAGGCTATAAAGAAAAAAAATGTTTGAAGTCCTTGGCTTTTCATGTGTGTGATAAGTCTGCAGCATGTATTATAATAGCAGAAGCCAGACAATAGACTTGTATTTATTCTTTCAAGCAGCCAACAGAGATGGGCAAGAATTGTTTTAATACTTAGCATTCCACTGGAAGGCTGGCATCTCCATACAATGTCAGTGCATAAAAAAAGAGTACTGCATTGTCAGTTTTAGACCTGAGTCAAGTTCTGGTTCAACCCACAATTTCCTGGCTTTTCCATGTTAACAAAACCATATTTGTAACTTACTATTATTTGTATTGCTTTGCTTTATAGCTTTAGAGTTTTTTGTCATCCCATCATTATTTTTAAAGTGAATTTCATGTTTAAAAAATTGCCGGATGAATAACTTTAGGGCATGTTTATACTGTTACAGCAGCGTCCCCCAACCAGGATGACCTCAAGAACACTCTGTCAGCCCAGTCTCTAAAGCCAGAATTCTGGGGTGGTCCTCAATAACCGCTCTTGAGACCTCAGATATCTGATAGGCAGAGACAGATGCCACTGAGATCCTCACCAACTATTTCTGAGTTTGAAGCATGCAGGAAAGAGCAGGTAGATTAGGTAAGCCTAGGGCCACCCCAGGCAAGAGTCAGTACTGATCCAATTTATACATACCCTTTAGAGATCAAGAACCCCTGATTATTCCCTAAAAAGGTATGACATGGCAAACAAAACAATAGTAAATGACCTTTTGATAGTTTTCAGAGTGGAACAAGTTTTTCCTTTGCTGCCCTACCAAGTGCTTCAGCCCCACTGTGGAAGGTACAGGTTATTTGTTAAGGCATTGAACAAGGGTTTTCAACCTTTTTTAATAAGTGTACCCTGTCAGCCAGATGTGGAAGGGGAGGTGGCAAACAGCCAGACACGGAGCAGCAGCAGCACAGGGTGGTGGGTGGTAGCAGTGGCTGGCACATGTGAGCTTCCCCCCCACTGCATCTGGCCAGCTGGGCGGCGCCTGTGCAGCCCACAGAAGGGTGCTACTGCCCTCACCACTCCCCCAGCCCTGCTTCTGGGAGGTGGAGGTGCAAGTCAGTGGGTGGCAGTGCTCCATCCTCACCCACCCACATGTACCCCTTTGGGCAGTGGCCACCAACCACTCGATCCTGATTGACTGGTGGAACAGATGTGGGGAGTGGCTGGGATGAAGTCTGGGAGCAGCAGGATGTAGGAGCAGCAAAACACACATGGCTGGGCTGGGCTGAGCTGCACCCCCTGCCATTGTGGCCAGGTCGGGTGAGTGGGACAATCCTCTTCCATACTTCCTGCCACTGGGTGACTGAGGCCCCAGCAGGGCTGGACCAGGCAAGGCCAGGGGAGGGTCAGAGCCCTGGTGGCTCATCTAGGCATGTGGGGAGGCTCCCACCACTGCATGCAACCCGGTGGAGGCCCAGAGGGCACATGTCCACCCTGATCCATGCACGGGGTAAGGCAGCTGCCACTGAGTGCTGGGCTTTGCACCCCAAGTCCTGCTGCAGCTCAGGGTGCAAAACCTGGGGGGCAAAGCCCTGTGCACAGTGGCAGATACCTCACCCCATGCACAGATTAGTGGGGCACATGCCCCCCCAAACGTGGGGCAGCGAGAGCAGCTGCAGCAGTGGTGAGGGTGAGAGTGGGGCTGGAGCAGAGACAGGCCCTGCAGCTGGGGTGAGGTGGTTCATCTGTGGGGCATGGAGATGGGGGGCACACACCCTGGGAGGGCATGGGGGTATGTGCTCCTGGATCCACGAACAGGGTGGGGCAGGGTGAGGCAGGGCAGGCTGCAGCTGTGGGCTAGGGCCAGGCTTTTCCTGGCAGGAGGGCTGGGCCACTGGGAAGAGCCTGGCCTATGGAGGTGGCAGAGTTGGGTGCGGAGCTACGGTTGGGGCTGCAGCCACCCAAAAAATTGCTGTAACTCCCCCAATCTACTATTCCAGTGCTGCCACTGCCCACCCTGAGTGCAGCACAGCCAGGGACACCTCAGCACAGCCTTCCCCTCCCTCTACCCCTCCCTGCACAAGGCATGGGGTCTATGTGCCCAGGATCTGCATGGGGCTGGGTGGCTGCAACTAAGGGCTGGGAGGCTCACTGTGCTCAGACTGGGAGGTGGGATTGGGAGGGATACAGTTCCCCCCACCATCACAGGCCAAGAGCTCTTCCCAGTGGCCCAGCCCCACCTCCAGGAAGAGCCCAGTCCTAGCCCACAGCTGCACCCTGGCCCATCCCACCCTGCATGCAGATCTGGGGGTACACGCCATCCCCCTGCCCTGTGTCCTCCCAAGGTGTATTCCCTCCCCCGCACCATGCGCCCCGGATGAGCCACTCATGGCTCTGTCCCAACCCCCACCCAGCTGTAGGGCCCGCCCCACCCCAGCCCAACTCTCTTCCTCACCACCATTGGGGTGGGGGTGCAATTTGAGAGGAATTGGAGCTAGGTTTGGGGCCTTGACCTTCCCCCACCAGATCTTCCCCTTCCCCCACCTTTCCCCCACAGATTTACCTGCTAGGGGAGTGTGCCATCAAATCATTTTTTTTCCCTTTGCCTTGATCTGCCCCTCCCCTCTCCCCTGCCCTCCCCACAGACTTACCTGTTGGGTGGGAGGAAGAAGAGGGGGTAGATCTTGGCTTGCTTTTAAATTCCAAAGTGATCTCCTACTGAAAAGGATGGAGACCACTGCCTTAGGGCCTTCCCAAGTACCCCTGAGGTTACGCATACTCCCGGTTGACAATCCTCGGCATAGAACACAGGAATGTGAAAAGCAAAGACACAATAGAGAGGGTACTGTTTTTTGCATGAATTAAATTAGTGGTAGTTACTGCCAGTTCTAATGGAGGATTCTTGGTGGACAGTTCTCCATAGCAAAAAAAATCAATTATTTTCACTGGATACAGACATTTGTCTTTTTTATAAAATAGAGAGTACATTTAATTCCTAAGGTGAATTCACAGAGCTCTTGAGAAACAGGTGTTATATCAAGCTTTTATACTTAGTCTCTTATGAACACTTGATTCTCCACAGCATTTAAAGAAACAAACAACTTTATGGGATTTAGGAGCCCAGGTTCTACTGAACATCAGCTTTTGAAAATCATCTGAAATGAAACACTTCTGCCGAAGTTTCTTCCATATTTCCCACAAAATTTAGGAAAAACCTAAGTAGGTTTTGTCCAGGTTTATAAGTTCCATGAAGTGCTTTGACAGAGCTTGATCATACAACATTTTTTTTGTGCTTTCTTAGAAAATTCATAGCTATCTGGGGTGAAATCCTGGCTGTATTTAAAATCAGTTTTGGAAAGTGGAAAGTTTTGCCATTGACATCAGTGTTGTTACAGTTGGCCTGTAAAGTCCTGAACTAAAGCCCACTGAAGTCAGTGGGATTCTTTTAATTGAAGACAATGGACTTTTAATCAAATAAACTCATCTTCATTCCTGGCAATTCTGCTAGTATGTTTGTGTCAAAATGTAAAGCTCTTCATATTGAGAGAACTGAGCAAATATACTTTATGTTAAAGTGATTTCCAGAGATGTCAGGGTCTCTTATCTCAGACAAGTAAGGAATACCCAACAGAATATCATGAACCTTTTTCTTATTTTCTGAAAGGAACAGAAAATATATAAATCCCAGAGGCTTCACAACTCCTTGTTTCATTCAGTGTTATTGCACTGGAAAATCCTTTCATAAAGCAATATTTTCTTGTCTTTTGATAAAATTCTAGTTCTGTTGTGTTCCTTAGATACATACATAGTTGTGATAGCATATCTTTGGTAGAGAAGAAGGCTGTAGAATACTGCTTGTATAGTATTTGAACAAAACAGGTTTAGAAATGGATTACTTGCTTGGTGATGCATGAGATAATTTGGCATGCCAAGTCTTTTCTTCTGCCTTCAGAAGTAATTACTTGAAAATAAGGATGATCCCTTACAAAGCCTTACTTTGCATTGTCACCCTAGTCACCTACTAAATATTGATTTTTTTTTTTTACATTCTTTTCTTGTTGACCATTATTTTGAAAAAAATGGGCATAAAAAAAGCAAAGCAACCAGCCTTGAACTATAACTCTGTAGGTTTGGATATTTTTCTCAAAATAATGATTCAGCAAGGTATTTCAAGATAGGTATAACTTTAAATGTTATACAACTGACATGTAGCAGCTTTTCATGGGATTGCTCATGTATTTAAATAATACATATGTTTAAATACTTTGCTGAAGCAAACCTTGATGTTGAGGGTGGCAGCTCTTGTTGAAGGTGGTGGCTAATGTTGAGGGAGCCATGCACTAGAGCCAGGAACCCTGGGGTCAGAGCCAGGCACCCCAGGACTAGGTCAGGGAAGCCCGGGAGCCTCAGGATACTTACCAGGGAGAGAGCCAGGGATGGGTCATGAGCAATCCTGACTTATCAATCAAGCTCAGCAGCATCAGGCATCAGCCTCTGGTGTCGCTGTGGGAAGTTTAAAAGGCCTGGCAAGGGCTGGGCAAGAGGGAGAGCAGCTGCAGGTCTGGAGCACTCCGGGAGTGCAGTCGCCTAGGAAGCCACAACTCCAGGATGATCACGGGTGAGCCAAACCCCATGGAAGCTAGGGTTAGCACCTAGGAGCCAGGAGCACCCAGATGACAAGGCTGCTCCAAACAGGCTACTTTTTTTTTTTTTAACACTCATTTTGTTTCCAATTGGAGGACTTTGAGAACTCACCATAGTCAAAGGTGACATGATGGAGCTGAGGACTGGTGGGAGAATATTGCCAGACCCCAGCCTCAATGCCCAATTGGGTGGTCGGAGCTGGCCAGGACTAAGTTTAGGAGGCTTTCTTTAGTATTTTGATTATTATCCTTTTGCTATCAGTGCTGACACAGGGAGCAGGGAAAAACTCTGCATTGTAACACAGGTATTTGGCAGTGAACCAGATACTGGGATAAGCCTGGGGAAAATACTACATATGACCAAGCTTCAATGGGCTGGCCCAGAAGCCTGAGGAGGCAACAGCTGATGGCACAATGTCTACTGCATGGCTGGTGAGTGGAAAGGGTGTAGGAGAGGTGGAGCCCCAAGGTCAACCACACTGGACGCGTGAATTCTACCCATAGTGGGCACAAGGGTACACCTTGAAGTAATTTTCCAGCAAGACGTGGCAAGTGAGTAGAAGGGCCCTGTTCAGGGTCAGGGATGCTCACAAGTCCAGAGTTTACCATGCAGAAATTGACACTGAGGAATAGGTGTGAAGTGAAATATCTTATTTAGGGGGGAAATATTCATACATCTGAACAAGTATTTCCATTCATTAATAAGTCACTAAAAACCTGTATTTGTTAAAAAGACAAAGATAAGCTGTTTTTAATTAACTGTATGCTATAAGCCTGCAAATATGAATCTCAGGAATATAAACCTTAAGGAAGAACAACCTGATAAACACTGGTGTGTCTACATGAGACACCTTAATGTGCAGTAGATTGTTGTATTGCGCATTAGCACGTCATAGCAGAAACTGTGCTAATGTGCAGTAGAATTTGTCTATTGTGCATTAAGCATCACAAAACAATGTTTACCTTTGCTACTGCGCATTAGCACAGCTACTGCTCCTTTATCTAGTACCTCATATTAGAGGTACTAAGCTTAATGTGCAGTACCAAAGGCATATTAATGAATGTGTCGATGCACCTGCTAATACCAAATAGGTATAAATCAGTGTGGTGTAAGATACATTTTTATTAGTTTCTTAAAGCAGATGCATTCTTATGCAAAAGATGATCTAAGACGACACTTAGTGAGAACCCAATCTGAAAATGTAAGCCCATGATGGTAAAACATCCTAGAAGACCAGGTACTAACTGCTAGTACAAGAATGCGCCTATGATTTGTGTAAAAAAGGTGTAGCGTTGTGTTGAACAACATCCTGTCACCTTCATAAGCAGTTTATCTATCTGAAGGCAAGTTTTCCAGGTAGTCTTTAAAAAGATCAATTATGTTGTTTTTAATTCTAAGTTCCTCCTCCACATGTCTCTTTCCCTGCTGTGTCAGTGGGAAGTAAGGTAAATGCCTTAATTCTTGAGCAGCTGGGAATGTTTATGTAAACAGCTCCTACTCTAGGATTTGAAAACATTTGTAACATCATTAATAACTGAAAATTCATTATTATTTTCATGTTTTACTTTATTTTAAGAACTTTTTCACACATAAAATGAAAAAATGAACATATATACATGTCATATATACACAATTTCTTCTCTTCTGTTTCAAAATAACTGAAATGAAAAGAATTAAAAAATGAATTCACAAGTCAAATTGATAATATCTTTTTATCATCAATTAACTTACAATATCTATCTATTCCAATATCATATAAATAAGCTAAAAATACAATTGATCAGACATATTTTTGGTGATGCCTGTCTGCCTTTGCCATATAAACCAAACATTCCTATACCTGTAGTGTTTCTTAATCTGGAATACATATATATAGAAACAGAGAACACATCTACATGTGCAATTAATGCAAATGAATATACTTTGGTTAAATCTGAGCCAGAGTTAACTAATCATTATATCATCTTCTACACATGCATTTAAGTTCAGTAATTTACTGCAGTGTAGGATAGTACCTGTGTCTGACAGGACTATCCTATGCCAGAGTAAATTAATCTGCTGCACACTAATTGTAGCACAAATGTAGACAGTGATGCTTTACCGCGCAGTAGTCTAATGTGCAGTAAAGCGTATCTGTAGACATACCCAAATTGTCTTTCCACTGAAGTCAATAGCTGTTCTATCACTGGATTCAGTAGGAGTCAAACTAGATTGCAAGGAATGAATGAGTAAATTCATTCCTGGTATAACCAAGCATGTTATTATTGTCTCCCCATAACTATAATAATGCAGGGACTGTCAGATTTTGTGAGGACCTTGTTACAAACTAATTTTAGGTGCCTCCTGCTGCTCTTAACTCCTAGGACTTGTATTAAACACTCTTCAGGCAGCTTCAAGTGATGCCACTCCAGCCTAGGTTTATTTCTGATCCATGTTATGCACCTCCTGCTACACTAATGTGTAGCCACTCTACTGCTTGTCCTTCCCACCCTTATCAGCATCCCAGATTCCCACTTACTTGTGGATGCCCGTGATGTCCCAGGGGAGCAGGCAGGAGCAGCATTGGCTGCTGTTTTCTGGGTGGCCTCATCCTGGACAAGAGCCGCAAACCAGCAGCAGTGGTGGTAGGTTAACCCTTCCCTTCCCACTCGCCCTGGACAGAGAGTGGGCAGCCACAAGTAAGCAGGGGTGAGGCAGAAGGAGCCCTGAGGATCAGGGAGATGCAAGGGGAAACCCTGAGGAGCAAGGGGATGGGATTCTTACCTTTCAGTCCCCCAGACAGGCCCCAGTTGGCCTAAGCATGTGACTGCTCCAAACTCAAGCTAGCACTAACCCAATCCATGTCAGCAGTTTGGTGTAACACATAACAAGGCCCTAATACAGGGGTGTGCAATTTCTTGGGCCCACAGGCCACATAAGGACTTTTGGTTATCTGTATGGGCCAGGTCAGAACCCCACTCACCCCAGCTCACTAAAACTCCGTGAGCAGCTCCATCCCATCTGCCTTGTCAGGCACCCTGGCCAGTCTCCATGGGGACCCCACAATTGCAGGACAGGAAGCCAGAAGCAACAGGCTGCATTTGCGGAGTTGCTGCTCCTGATTGCCCCTATTGTGCAGGGTCTCCAGCGAAGCCTCCGTTGTTCTGCTTCCCGCCCCATACTTGCCATCCAATGTGCCCTACACAGCCCTGCCCAGCCTGTACTCTCCCTTCCCGTGGCCCTGGCCCTCTGCTTCTCCCCTCCTTTGTGGCAGCCCCATCCTGGCCTGGGCCCAGGGCAGAGCCCAGGAATGGGATGTGTACACAGAGCCGGGGCTGGGATCCTGGGCTATGTATAGGCAGCCTGCAGGACCCAAATAGTAAGCAACGACTTCATAGCTGATGGGACTGGGCATTGGGAGATGAAGGGCCCCAAAGCAAGTGCAATGCAAGGGACTCCCACCAGCTCTGCAGTCCCAGCAGGGGCTCAGCTGCATGGGGCACATCAGGCAGCAAGTACCGGGTAGGAGTACATAATGAGGGCTGTGTTAGAGATGCCATGCAGTAGGGGCAATAGGGAGCAGTACATCCATGAATGCAGCCATTTGTTGCAGGGCTTCTGCCCCAATGCACCCAGAGTGGGGCCCCATCCTACAACCTGTGTTGGGCATTGATGTTCCCTTTTATCTCTGGGGCAGGTGGGTGGGAGCAGCTGCCTTGGTGCTGGAGCTCTGGCTCAGAAGCCAGCTGCTGCCTCTGCTATCTTGGCCGGCTTATTTAGCACCGTTGGGCTCCGTGGCCAGGACTGCCCCCTGTGCCTGGGCTGGGCAGGACTGAGGGACCCATCATGGACCAGTCAGAATGCCATGGCTAGCCAGATTCGTCCCATGCGCCATATTTTGCCCACCCCTGCCCTAATACAACCAGTTGTTTTAAGAGGATAAATCTAGCCTAGGAAAAAATTTGGAAATGTATTTACATAGTTACCTTTATCTTTTTAATAACAGCACAAGGAAATTATATTGCTTATATACTCTCTTTTTACCTTAGATTTTTTTTTTAAATTATTTTAAAAACATTTTTTATGCCATTTATCTATTATATGGAATAAGGCTTGGGGATATTTTCAAAAAATCCTTTAAAGGGCTCTATTCTACGTTCATTAAAGCCAACAGAAGTAGGATCAGACCTAAAATGAATAGTGTACTGAATATGAAGAGTGGCTACTGCTTAAGTACATTAATGAACTTTACACATCAGCCTAACAACATGTGAAGTTCATGAATTTGTCCATATAACTGAAATCCAGTGAATTTTGTCTGAGCTTTTTATAAATCTATTTGCCATCTCTGAATGGTGTGTCATAGTTTGATTTTTTTAGTAAAACCAGTAATATGTAGTGACATATGCCATATTAGTCTTCTATACTGAATAAATAATTCTGCATCCCTATACATTTTTATGAAGCCCATATGCAATAAAAATAGCTTTTTTAAATTGGAGTGAATCTGTTTTGGTTTAATCTTTGTCTAAAGAGGCAATGAGCTCTTATTGTGGTACTTGCCATTCTTCTCATTTTTAGATGTAAAGAGTCGGGTTTTCAGCAACACCACGTGTTGACATAATGTGGTTCCTGTTCAAATCAGTGAAAGCTTTGCCATTGACTTCAAGTTAGAAACAAAAGTAGACCCAGCTCTGAGCCCTTTCTTAAGATCCCACCACCCAAGACATATGGATATACACCCAAGTTTCTAAGCGTTTATCTGAACTAAACTAAATATTTAAACCTTTAAGGAAACTTCCATCCTTAGCTGTCATCAGATATGCTCCTGAAGTGCTCATCTCTATATCATCCATTCATTTGTAACCATATAATATTCTTTTAGAAAGATAATGATTGCTTTAAGATCTTCACAATACATTTAGTTTTCTGGCTTTGTTTTTAAGCCATTGTATTGCCATGATGCTTTACTTGTATTATGTACTGGGGAGGTGGGTCAGTTACAAAACAGGAAGTGCTTATTATCTTTACTAGTAGTCAACTGAGAGCTTGAAGCTTTTGTTTACAGAGGAACACATAGGTGACACCATCTCTGAACATTTTTTTGAGCAGACAATTCTTTGTTCAGCCCCAGAGTGTTCAGAATTATATTCAGATGTCTTTAGAAGTACTGTTCTTTTTTTATTTATTCAGATAGCTGGTTACTTGCATACATTTCATACAGGAGGAGAAAGGATGTGAACAAATCAAGATACCTGAGTACTGGCAGCATAAATTTTATCTGGGTTTGCTTTGAGAAGTTAGATGACAGTTTAAAAAATAATACTTTGCTAAATAAATATTAGTAAAGCATTAACTTGATTTCTTTATGTTGTTTCAGTATGAATCACAAATCCTGGACTTGGGCATATATTATTAAATATGCATTTTTGGCAAGCTTTTAACAGCACAAGAATTCCTGACTTTCATGGGCTGCTGTTACATTTATTATTATTAATGTGTTAAGACCTTGTGACTTGGTATAGACTACAGCAGAAGACATGAACTACACCTCAAGGAGCTTACAATCCAAGCCAGCCATAGATAACAATTAAACACACAAAACACATACTTGAGACTTAGTCGTTCAGTAGTCACATTATCTTGGGAAGTCCACAGAAGAGCCACGCACATGATCAGAGGTCACAAAAACAGACCTTACAACGACAGGCTGAGAGCCATGGGACTCTTTAGCCTGGAAAAGCACAGGCTCTGGGGTTATCTGATGGCCACCTACAAGTTTATCAGGGGTGTTCACCAGGATCTGGGGGAACGTTTGTTCACCAGAGTGCCCCAAGGGATGACGAGGTCAAACGGTCACAAACTCCTGCAAGGCCGTTTCAGGCTGGACATAAGGAAGAATTTCTTTACTGTCCGAGCCCCCAAGGTCTGGAACAGCCTGCCATTGGAGGTGGTTCAAGCACCTACTCTGAACACCTTCAAGAGTAAATTGGATGCTTATCTTGCTGGGATCCTATGACCCCAGCTGACTTCCTGCCCTTTGGGTGAGGGGCTGGACTCGATGATCTTCCGAGGTCCCTTCCAGCCCTGATGTCTATGAAATCTATGAATTCTATTGATTCTTATACAACTAGTATGTTTTAAAAAGAGTTACAAAAGTTGTACTGTTTGAAACTTAAGAATGGAGATATGCTAGGCACAAGGAGTATATGAAAGAAAGAATGGTGATGATAGTAAGTGTAGCAGGCTCACCTTTCAGAGTTTGGGTTGAGTCCCAGGCTTGAGATCCTGCTGTTTTGATTGGTGGAGCCCATCCACCAATCAGGAGGCAGCAGGAGAAATAAAGCCACGCCCCTTTCCTGAGGGGAGGGGGAGAAAAGCTCCCCCCATCTGATTGAAAACTGTAAACTATCAGGTCCAGAACGCTTCAGAGGCAGCGCCCTGGAGCGTATAAAAGGAGCTGCGTGCCCAGCATGAGGGGCAGATGCAGCAAGGGACTCAAGAAGAGTAGAGCCAAGAAAAGCTGGGGAGCTCTCCCCCAGCAAGCATTAGGTCCAAGGCTCCTGAAGCCACCATTGGAGGAGCAGCCTTGGGAGCAGTGCAAAACCACTCTGGCTGTTGACAGCGCACAGGGACCGTGCATGGAGACCCAGCCCTGAGAGTAATGAGAGACCACTTGGGCCCATCACGGTGCAGGGTTCAGTGCATGCAGCCCAGGCTTTGGGAGCTGCAAGCAGTGGCTTGAGCCTACAACCCTGGAGGGCCAGCAGGCCACATAGTGAACAGGGTGCCACATGGGCCCAAGCCTTGGAAGCCGTGGCAGGGCAGCTCAGGCACCATTGTGAGTAACCCCAGCAGGCAGCCAGGTAGGGAGGTGAACAAGCAGCACATGAGGAAGCAGCAGAGGCTGTTTGGGTTAGCCATCCAGATGGCCAGAGCCTGAAGGGCCCAGCCTGTGCTACAAGTGCCAAGCCAGGGCATGGGGAAATAGCAGTGCTGCAGCATGAGGCCCAGCACCTAGGAGACCGCAGCAGTGGTACAGCAGCTGAGAGGAGATGAGCCCTCACTGCCCAGAGCGGGGTATATAGGGTGGGGAGGAGCTCAGCGATGCAGGAGAGGCACTCCAGCAGAGGAGAATCCATTGAGCTGTGCCCTGACCACCTCCACCTGAGGGAGTGTGAGTCATTGGGTCCTTGGGTCCCACAAGGGAAAGACATTTGAGGCAGGCAAACCCAGAGAAGGGGCTGGGTGAGCAGCCCCCCACCTAGTCAAGGCCCTAAGGGGAGGGGCCCCTGGTGCTTCTTGGACACCTCGCAAGGGACCCCATTGGAAGGAGGACCATCTCTTGCCATGGGCCAGGGACTATATTAAGGAATAGATGTTATTAAAATAGTTCCCGTTTGCATCTTATATTTTGTAATTGAAATATATTGTGTTGATGCTGCTGAAATTGTTTTATTGTGATGAGTAAATAGTGTTATTTAGGGTTTGACCTTGGTTATTGTTCACTGTGTAAATGTATATGATATTTAGTTTTATGATTATGTATATTATAACTCAATAAATTGTATATAGTTAAGAACTTTGGCTTTGGGCTAACTACAGAGGAAAGAGGGATCTGCTTGAAATTCTGGCACCCCCTCCTGCCTGCCCATCCCATCCTATTAAGAATAGTGCACACCCTTGGGTGTACCCAGGTTACATAAGGAAAGGATATGAAGAGGCAAGTGAGACAGGACATGCTGGGAAAATGAAAGGCCAGATAGGAAGTAAGATGAAGGGAGGGTGATACAAGGCCTTAAAAGTCAGATAAAGAATTTAAACATTATGCAGGTACAGAAGAGCAAATTCATAAAAGCAAGTATAACACATATGAGAATAATGGGGAAGTTATTCTGCTATGTGCAGCACCTACCTGCTGATTGGTAGCTGAAATTCCTGTATTATGGGATGCAATCCCGGCTTTGAGGAGTACAGGATCTTATAAGATAATCATGTCTGGTCAGGTGCAGACCTTACATATGAATGGAAACCAGCATAAGTGAGTGAAAACTGATCTAAGCCTGTAACAGTACAGAAGTTTGGTGCATGTAGATCAGTTTCAAATCACTGAACCCTGTCTAACATAGACCTGGATAGATGTACTGTCAGACTTAAGTGATTGAGGTTAAACCAGTCTATCGAACTTCTGTACTAGATCCCCTCCCAACTCAAGTTAAATCAAAGTCCACCAGCATCCCAAGAACCTTTGAGGCCCCCTCATTCCCCCTCCCCTCACATGGAGGTGCACTGGAACTTAGCCATGCTCAGCCACTCTGAGCTAATCAGTTGCAGGCAGGGGGAAGGGGGGGGCACGAAGGAGTATCTGAGACTCAGGAATTTTCCATCTTTATACAATATCCCTAAGTGGGGGGGCATGGGGAGCGCTCCTCAGAAGGAAGGAGCAGGCCTGTTTGGCAGGAGGCAGCATGCACCCAGCACAACTGTAGGAATTGCAATTGCAGGATTCACGCTATGTGGCTTCTCCCACCACCTGCAGTTTTCCAGAGCTCCAAGGGACCCAATCCTTCCTTTTGTAGAGTGCCCCTTTCCCCGCCACGGAACCTGCTGCCAGCGGGCGGGGGCAGAGGACTCCAGAACAGGATCCTGCTTCCTGCCGTTGCATCAAATCGTGCAGGACCGAAGCCAGACATAGTCAAGCAGGCGCAGGCAGGAAGCATGGCGTGGTATCAGATATCATCAGGACTAGTTAGTGGGGAGGGGAGGCAGGACCAGACCTGTGCTGGCTCAGGTCTGGCAGAGCTGGGACAGGGACTCCACTCCCTCTCCCCTGGCACTGGAGAGGGGCTGTGCTGGCCAATTAGGGGTGGCCAGCTGCTTGGCTGGACTTGCATTTTCTGCCAGCTTGCTGGGAAGTATGAGGGAGCAGCTCCAACCTGCTGGCCTTGGCCTGTGCAGGCAACTTGAGTACCCTGCCACCTCCCACCAAAGGTGAATGTCTGTTTTGTTTGCTCCTGACCTAGCATAGGGTGGGTGTTTAAAGTAAAGCATGAAACTTAGACTGTTTCTACCTTGGGCTTTTTGAATATCTGTACTTAGCTATAAGGTGGATTTGTGGAACCTTATATATACAGGGTCTTCATAAAATCCTTGTATATTCTTAAACTTTAACAACTTAGGTTGTGCACAAGGACTTTATGAAGACCCTGTACACAATGGATGCAAGTCTTCTTTGTACTAAAAGTTCTTTACTTTTCTGAAAAATGGGCAGAAAAATTGTTCAAAGGCCTTCAAGAAGAAGACTAAAAAAAAAAAAAGGTTCCCACCCCCACCATTTCCATTTTTTTGGCCCCATTTCTTTATTAAATTCAATTCTGTTTCATGTGCTAGGACTCACAGAGGCTATGCAAAGTATGCTTAACTCTGTGGATTAATGTAAGGGATATTTTCTCCAAGTTTCAGTATAAAAGTAATGATTTTTTATCAGTTACAGGCCTGTATTAACTTCCTTCCAAAATGCTTCTGCACCAGTATAACTAATTTTATTGAAGGTCAAAGTTGATATTGTCAGATCAATGCATGGAGCTTTTTATACTAATGGAAACTGAGCAGTTAAATCCCAACATATCAAGCTGAGAGCATGTCATGTACCATATACTTCATAAAAACACATGTGGCTGAAGGAAACTATTACAATAGTGTTGAAAAAAGGGGGAGTTTATATTATGAATATGTTTTTTCCAACTTTTACAGGGAAAGCAGTGAAACATTTCTAATTATTTTAAATTAGAATGTAAGCAACACTTGCTGAAATGTGAACTTTTAACATAATGGCAGAGCTGTTTGTGTTTTAAATAACATTTCTAAAGCACCTGGATATTGTCTGCCTGGAAAATGTAAGATATACAAATAAAATATCAAGCAAAGCAAAGCAAGAAGATATTTGCCTTTTCAAACAATTCTGCCATAATGCAATATGACCATTAGCTCTTACTGAGGATCTTTCATCCCAAGCTCTCAAAGAGTTTCTCACAAACAACTAATTAAGCCTTAGCAAAATAGGTAAGGCTATAAACATTAGTTGGCTTTTCCATAGTCACAGAGCGGATGAGAGCTCCCAAGTCCTAAGTCTAATTCAACAAAGCACTTCAAAATGTGTATCTTTAAGCAAGTGAGTAGTTCCCTTGATTTCACTGGGACTACCAAAGTGCTTACAGTTATATACACCTGCTGAATCAGGGTCTGAATGTAGATACTTGTCTTTTGAGGTAAGAAAGTCCATCAGGTGAACTGTGCACTGCTGCTGACTGCTGTACCTGTTCAGTAAGTGAACAAAGCTTTAGTCCCAACTACTGCACATGCAAAATTCACTTAGAACCTTAAATCATTAGACAGAGAAAGCATCCCATACATCAAGGTGCCGTTTGTTGTCATGCTGAGGAGTGTTAGATTCCAATTCATGGTGCATGTTGCAGGTTTAACACAATACAAAAATAAAAAGAGTAAACTAGAAGAGATATTGTTCCATATATTTAATCTACAAGGAGCTTCTGTCTTGAATCCAATACTCTAACTCAACTGCTATTTATTTAAATAGTGTTTTTAACAATGACATGTGTAACACAGGTCTTCATTTAATAAAAAGATGGAACAAAAGGGGATTTATCTACTGTAGAATTATCTGAAGATGCAGGTTGTCCAATGTTCTTCAACTCTACTGCAATAAGATTTTGAAATCCTTGGCATTTAGTTAATACCAAGGATGTGTGTTTAAAAAATATTTTTTGTCTTGGCCTCTAATGTATTTTAAAACAACTGCCAAAAATCAGGATAACATCTGGAATGAATTCAGACTCCTATCTGCTGCTCTGACCCTAAACCACTATGCTGTAGCCATTAATAAAATATACATTTTGTTGATGATTTCTCTGTGTTCTCCTAGGCACCATCTATTTATGAGAGCAAGGTCATTTTGTTAAGACAAAGAACGGTTTTGCATGTCATAGGACACTTTTATCTTAGTACTAACTTAGATGAAAGGATCAGTTTCCTACCATCTGTCATCAACAAATTTTCCATCCTAGCTCAAAAGATATAAAAAATATGCACTTAACCATTTTTTCCCCCCATATTTTAAACACCTTTTGAACAAGGTTTCAAAAAAGCAAAACATTTAGAAGCTAAATAAGATCATGAAGAACACTGATCAGGTCAGAGATGCTTTTAGTGTAGCCCCAGATTTGGAAACCATGAGTGGTGGGAAAGGAAGGGAAGGACACCACAGCTTTTACAATTAGTTCATCCCTAATTAGTTTCAGAAGCTGATAGAAAAGGACTGCACAAGCTCAATCTCCACCTGCAGTTGAATGGCTAATTCTCTGCAAGGTTACTAGAAACCAGTATATTTATTGTGTCAAACTACAGCACCTAAAATACAGCTAATACACTCACCTTTTTTCTGCTCCACAATCACACAATGCACAGCATGCACTTCTGTTGAGGCCCACAGCATTTATACAAGGGTACCAACACCAGCCTAGCATAAGAAACAAGGGGAAGAATAGCTGTCTTCTTAACCATAGTTGAAAAGCGAGAGCTGAGCTGACATGGTAGCTTAGTGGATTAAAGCATTAGTTCATTAGACCCTGATGCCACAGGTCAGGTCAGCATTGTCTTAACTGTCAAGTTAAATCATGTTCATGCAACTTTTGTTTCTGGGAAGGAAAAAATATTTGCAGTTATTTACCTTTGTTCTAAAAAGCAAAAATACCACTATAAGCCACAAATAATGCACTAACTGGCTTTATCAGCAGGAACACCTGGCCATGAAGTGGACCTATTGTGCTAAGTAAACAAGTTAATTCTTACAGGTTCATTTCACATGTTTTATATCACTACAAGTAGTGAGCAAAACCTTGGAAATTTGGGAAATTAAGGTAGGGTTAGATAAATATAAAATAATCCTAAACTCAATCCAGAAATAATGGTGTGGAAATCCCAGTCAGTTTTAAACACAGCTGAAAAGACTCTCCCACAGTTATCAGGTGCATCTACCTTTGTTCCTAAACAAAATCATCTCTAGCAGTAAGGGCACAGCTTAGAGTCCAAGCCTGCATTCCTTGTTTGGCCTCTCTCTTGACTATAGGAGAAAGCCAGTTCCATTTAGAGACTAGTTTCAATGGTCTATTGTTCTTTTCACTGAAATGAAGAGAGTTCCACTGAAGTGAACGGAGCAAGTAGAAAGCAGTCAAGATGAACTGAAGGAATCTTAAGGAATTTCCACCAGGGTGCCAATTAAGGTGTTAATAATGCCAATTATGATGGAGATTTTTTCCCCTGGTCATTAGCTTTCCATTAGGAACAGAACTGACACCTGCAACTCATTTCTCATTGACTACTGAAAATGAGTAACTCTTCATCTAGACCATATTCAAGCTGGTGGCACAGAGGTGAAAGGTTTCATATCCAATTACTAACACCTTTGGCCATCAAACATCCATTGTTTGGATTTTTCATTAATACAATAAAAGTTCTAATGCAGCTGAATTTCATGCCTTTTTTCTAAGCAGCTAAAATAAGCATTTTCATTTTTTCAAAGGGGTTTTGAGTAAAGCAAGCACAACACTCTAATTTATTTAGAGACAGAGCCAGATAAAAATAATTTTAGTTTTCAGCAGGATTTGTACATGCCTACAGTTCACTGGCAACTATAACAGAGACAAGCTAGAGCCTTATAATCCATTCAGACACATTGCCATGTGATTTGATTTTTGAAAGCTGCAGTAGGATTAGGTTTACTCAACATTCTTCACAAAGAGCATACATCTCAAAATGTGCTTTCCTTCCAGCACTATCAAATTCCTTGCTTGCCTGAGAGAAATTAGGAGCCTGAGTCTACCCTGTTGGTTAGATCTTGCAAAATAATTATGTTAATTTGTAAAGTTATCAAAAAAGCATTGGCTATTAAGAAGACAGGCCAAGTTCATAGTCTCAGTTGGAGGAGGAGAATGGAAAGGTGACGTGGGGCAAAAGGGAAAAGTTTCAGTTTGCTAAGTCTGAACATCTTTTTTCCTTATCTCTCCTCTGTGCAAGTTGAGGCCTTGCCTTCAAGTGAAACTATCCCCTGGGGACATCTATTGCATTCTTCTGAAACAGCTGGATCTCTCCAGATTGATCTGCCATAGCTGAGCTTTTGTACAGCTTTTGTGCTATACATGGAGTACATGCAACCCTAATGAGGTTCATGCTGGGGTTTTACCTGACAGCTGTTGCCTTGGCATGATCTGTATTTCCTCTTGTGGGAAAGAAAGGCTTGTAGGTCTGGTTCCTGGCATGAATCATATCAATCTGAGCTTGGATAAGGCTCAAAGAAGAAAGGGCCAAACCCTATTTATGACTGTGTAGTACAAGCTGAAAATAAATCAGTAAAAACGCATGGGAGTGAAGTATTATTTGGAAGGACTGGTTTGAAGTTAGTAAATAGATCAAAACAGTTAAAGAAAACAAAAATAATGACTTAGAGTGAGTAATAATATTGAATAAGAACTAAGATAAAGCTTGCATGTGCACGCACACAAACAAACCTGCCTGCCTGAAGTTGAAGGTGGTAAAGAAGCTGCACACAATGAAACATGTCCTGAACTCCCTACATAAAAAATAATTACCTGAAAAAGATTATGTGGTTTGAAGTTAGACCCTGTTAGCATATACCCTACAGCTACTGACAGAAGTGGGGTACAAATGAGAAAAATTAAAGTAAAAGAACATGGTTTGGCACTATTTATTTGAAAGAACTGATTTTGCAGCCGCTACTGAATAAAGCCCAGACATTTGGTTACATAGAGTTTATTGGTCAGGACATTTCTTAAGCTTGATTGGAAAAACGCTACATTTAGAGGATGACAGAAAATGATTAGCCAGCTTTGTCATTTTCCGATTTTAACTCTGCGAGTGAAATCCTGGAAGCACAGAAGTCGAGGGTAAAGTTTCCCTGGATTTTTCTGGGAGCATGATTTACCTAACGTGATCTTCTGTATGTCATTGTGCACTGCTCAACATAAATCTGTTGGCTAAAGATTTTATTGAGATATTTGTGTGTTACAGAACATTATTCAAAGAATGGTAAAAGCATCTGCACTTGACTGTTAAGTTTTTGAGAAGAGGAACTCAAAGTCTGGCGTAAGGAACAAAAGGCATCCTACAATTCAGTCCATAACAATAGTTTCTGGATTAGGAGAGAACTAATCAATGGTATGTGTTTATTAATGATAAACTCAGATTTCTCTTGAGGTCTACAAAGTTGTTATATATAATATAACATATCATATCTCTTCATATATGGGCTTATTTGACTATCATCAGCAGAATTTCAAATGCACATTCTGTTCAGAAGGAAGTAATGGACCTATATATATCAACTTAGAATTTTCAACAAGAATCTGATTTAGCCACCTTTGTCCATGCTGGGCATGTCTACATACATGTCATGGGACAGGGTCCTCAGGGATGGCCATGATACCCCTAGGTCCCCTTGACTATGCCAATCCTGCCTAATGGGCACCCTCTTTCTCCCCTGCCATGTCTTGTTGGTGATTATTATGAATAGGGAGGCTGCCTTCAAGTTTACGTTGGGCATGGTCCTGATGAACCTGACTGAATCCTGTGGGTTCTCAGAGCCCTTTTGGGTCCCACTCCAAAATGGATGCCTCTTGGGACACCCTTAGTCTTATGGGCTAGATGCATGGCTCCAAACTGCCCCTTTACCAGGCCCCAAGCCTCACAAATGGCATTTACTCGTTGTCCTTCCAAGGCCTTAATTTAGCTTGGTCTTTGGTCATCACTGGATTCTCTGCAGCCATCTCTGTGCCAGAAGGCTACCTCTGTTTCTCCCCAAGAACTCTGCTCTGTGAGAATTTGGTTAAGATGGGCCCAGCAGAGGATACATATCTTATCCTCTCTCTTTAGGTAACCTGAGTTGGATACATTCATGAGGGAGGGGGGAAACCTACTCCTTCTGCCTACGTGACTGGCGTCACATATCTGGGTAAGGGGCCTGGGCTCCCTGGGGAGCTAGGAACTGCCAGTCTGCCCAGCAACTAGTGATACATTTCAAATTGGTTGGCTGATAGCCAACAGGTGCTGGCCTCCATTGGACCAGGTAAATGAGGTTATAAGGGCTATATAAGTTAAGGACTGACCAGGAAGAGACAGAAGCTGGACCATCTGAGATATGCTCTTTCAAAACTCATGATTATGGAACTGCCTGCCTCTGGAGGATACTTGTGAGTAAGCTACCTGAGATCCAACTAGATACATAGCTTACAGTAACTCAGATGCATGATCAAAGGCTACCCAGCCATGCCAGTTTGCTCAATGGGATTTCTCTGATATTGCTGTACCCTATTCTAACCCTACCCCTTGTAACCAATAAAGTTCTCTTTTGTACCTAGTGTGGAAGACTTATTGGGAATGGATCTAGATTATGCCTTGGGGTCCCCTTGGTTTGGCTGACTAAGGGAGACCACTACTTGAGCTTCTGAGGGAAGCATCTCAAGTTCTTAAAATGAATGAAGTACTCGAGGGCTACTAGGCCTGTGTTTCCCAGGGTGTGCAGAGCCAGAATCAAGCCTATCCCTGAGTGGTGGCAGTGTTACCCCCCCACCGCCCCAGGCTAGCAGGTATGCTCCAGGAAGGGGGGGGGGGGGGGGGGGGGTCAGCCAGACATGAGGTGCCCCCAGGGAGGCATGCTGAGCCTGGAAGGCACCTGGGTGCAGTGAGTGGGTGGCTCAATGCAGGAGTGCCCCCTAGTGGCCCAACATAGTCTCTCACTCCCAGCACCCCTTGGCATTGGGCTCTCTGCAACCCTGTCTCTCTCTTGTGGCACCCCTTAGCACTGGGTTCTGCTCACCCCCTTGATCACTGCACCCTTGGTACTGGGATCTGTTCACCCTGAGTCCTGTACCCACCCTGGCACTGGGGTCACCAAATTGTAGTGGGTCCCCAATGAGGCTGCCTCCTTCCCCAATAGCCTCAGCCCAATCCACCAGTGTTATAAGACAGCAATAAAAATATAAGCCCCTGGGCTATAACTTCACACAAGTCCAGGATATACTCTGCCCCTATAAAGAGTCAAACTTTCACCCCAGCACTAAGTACCTTGTAAGCAAGGGTACCTGGTGAGTTCCTGGAACCCCATTAGCCCCAAGTCCAACACATCAGGCAGCTACAGTATCTCTGGACAACTTGTCACTGGACACTCCTTTTCCTTTGACCACTGGTAGGGAACTGACTCTCTAGTCCCAGCCCTGGGGTTCTATAGACCCAGGGCCCTACCTCTTCAAGTCAGTTGACTGGCTGCAGATACAAGCTAATTCCCTCATTAGCCTGCTGCCACAGTAACCTGCACATGTGGGGTTCCTGCTTGACTGCTAGGGCCCTTTCTTTAGGCCATTTCTGCCATTAAAGGAGTAGGCACCTTAGTGCCCTGTGACCATACACAATTACAGTGTCTGATTAAACTGTGGAGCTTATTGTTCCAGAGTTAATTACTCTGCCATGCCATCTGAATGTGTACCCAGAAGCAATTAACTCTGGAGCAATAAGCACTTGGAGCCCAGGCAGAGCAACCTTGGCTGGCAGAAACCCTGGGGGTCAGCCTACCAACCAACCTGGGGCTGCTGTCCCTGGCTCAGTGAAGGGCTGGCTGAGGCATAAGGGAACTTCAGTGGGGGGCTAGCCAGTAGGCAGCCCCTGCAGTGAAGCACACGTGCCCAAGCCAGCTGGGCAGCATCTACACATGTGCTGCTCTGGAGTTTTTTTACTCCACAACAGGCTAGCACTTGGATTTAGTTTATTTCAGCCTAATAGGGGCACGGTTGTAGATACTGAGACATTTATTGTATAGCAAATTAGTCCACTGTCTTGTGTAGATTCATCCATTGTGTTCAGAAGAAACTAATAGGCCTATATAAAGTAACTTTGAATTACTGACAAGAATCTGATTTGACCACCTTTGTTCAAGCTGAATAGTACTTTCCTTCATGAGTCATACCATGTATGGGTTTTATAGACATGCTCTGGGAGGTGGGGGGAAGGGTACTTTAATTAGTGCAGCTCTTGGAAACGTGTTCTGAGAGCCACTCTAATTAAAGTGCCTGGAACATCATGTGTATTAGTGTCCCTGTGCTGAAAAATAGCAGTAGGAGCACTTTAACTAAAGCTCATCAAATGATCTTTAGTTAAGCACCCCAGCTGCCACTTTTCAGCATAATTACCACATTCTAACAGACCCAATTAATCAAGTCTACTCGGATGTGCTGTAATTACAGCACATCAGAGCAGCCTCTCTGCATGTGTATAGGCACTCTATATGACTAGATCATTCTTTGATATACAGCATCGAGCTTTTCCTGTTATGTTGAACAACATGAGTTAGCAATATACAGCTGAAAGAACAGTAAGCCTTTTAGTCACTGGGGAGTATATTTTTAGAAGTAGCATTTATTTCAGCCTGTACTCTAGAAATAGGTCATTTTTTTCCCCCCCCATTTTGGCCAGAAATATTTTTCTGCATTCCCAGACATGACTGTATATTCCCTGGGAGCTACCATTGCTCTACATGCAAGGGTTTAGTTGTGTAAGGAGAATATCCTTTTCACCTGTCACAATTGTTGCCTCCTGTGAAGAAGATTAATATGTCAAGTCTTTGTCTAAAAAGGCCTGAGCTTACTGAAGTTCCAATTTAGTGAACAAGTTAAGAATGTTACAAAGTACCATTAAGGAGGTTCTCAGGCTGACAAGGGCTGAGCCTCAGCCACGGGTAGTCAGTGTTAAGTGTCTGCTGGAAGGCTGGGACTGAGCTGAAATAGATGACCAGTAAGTGAGGGTGGAGCTACAGAGTGAGCTAGGAACTCCTAGAGTAGAGGGTATGTGAGAGAGGAAGCTGGTGTGCTGAGTGAAAAGCAGAGAGCCTGGCTGCCTTTTCTAAGTCTGAAGACAGACCACAGGTTTTGGGTTTGCTTCTTATATGCACATTTGCCTATTTTGTTTTTTACTCTACATAAAATAAACTGACTGGAAACCTGAACTTGGATCTGACTGTCCTTGAGGAAGCTGTGCGAGTGATCTGCCCACAGTCCCATTGATTTCAGTGCCCTGAATTTAATCATATACTTTAGTGCTTCCCTGAACAGGGACATTTTTCTAATTGGGGTGATGTTAAGTTGTATACATTTCACGATAATGGACTATGCAGACTGATTTGATCTATAGGCTGCAAGTTTAAACTCTACTCTTAAATTATGGAGATTTTCCTGGGAAACCAATAGCTTATGCTATTACTGGGTGCATCTACATGTGCATTTATTGTGAAGCAATAAATGCTGGAGTTTATTGCTGTTTGAACATGCACCCAGGACTGTCAAACATTGACCCGGGTCAGAGCAGCCCCAGCTGGCAGGGGTTCCCAGGGGTCAGCCTGGTGACCTGGGGCTGGTCTTGCTGGCAGGCAGCCCCTGAACTGAAGTACCCTAATGTCCCAGGCCAGTGTCTACACATGCAGTGCTGAAAAACAAAAAACTCTGCAGCAGGATAGTATTTGTATTTACAGATACTGCACTATACTGCTTCAGAGTTAATTACTTTACACCAGCCTAACTGCCTTTCATGTGTAGGCACCAAGATGTTTACTGCAAAACTAATGTCTACTCTGCAGTAAACATCTTGTGTAGATGCACCCACTAAGAAGTACTTATTCCTCTCTGCACCCCCACAAACATGCCACTTATCACAGTACCATTCATGGGCAGAGTGCACAATTAAAGAAGAATAAACAAACAGTTATTGCCAACTACTGGACAAGAGCCAAACCAAGTCCCATGATCTGCCAAACCCACCTCCAGAGAAAATGTATTCCTTTTCTCCTGGCAACCTGTCCAAATCTGTCAATGTTAAATATTCTTTGTTACAGATCCTGAAGGTCAAAAAAAATATGAGTTCCGATGATCTGTAACAGGAAACATGTCACTGACCCAGGGACTTTCCACTAGGGGCCTCCTGCCATCACATCCTAGAAGTTCCAACGTTGAGAGTGACCAGGAGATCATCTCAGAATACGGTTCAGGCCACCAGAGACCACATGGGGAGAGAAGTCCAATAAACCCATCAGCCTCCTCTGGAAAGTGTTGAGACTGTTCCATAATCGATTAAGTGAAGACAACTGGATTTGGAGCTATCCAGTACATTACATCATTGGGCCCTCTGACTTTAAAACAGATATACAAGTTTTCAGGACAGACATGAGAACTCATGATGGACTAAGTTGGGTTCTTCTTGCCTGGTTTTTTTTTTTTTTTTTTTTTTCCACCTGGGGGTCAGATTCACCCACCTTCACTTACAGGGACAACAGTATTAGAGTGGAGTGCCAGCTGATGACTCAGCTTGACTGTAAAGCTGCTGTCAAAGCTTGACCCTTTCTCCTCCTACCAAATCTATGTTAATTATCTCACTAGGTTTATTTGGCCCAGCTAGTACCATGACACTTGTGAGCTGTGCTGTTGGCCTTGGACCCATCACATGAACTCTTCTGTAATTCAAGACCTACTGCAGAATGTCCACTGGTAATATTTGTCCCTATGTATCTATATCATATACCCTTACTGTCATTCAAGAGTGAAATATTCTCAGACTTTGAAAAGGAAAAATTATCCCTCCTACTCTATCCCTCCTGATTTACACCTTCTTGAATGACAGCAGAATCAGGCTGCAAGTTTTTATATGTGTATTTTCATGTAAGAAATAAAGTTTAAAAAAAATTAAACATACAACACTCTCGGCTATCAACATTAATTATACTCTAAGCTAAGCAACGTTTAACTGTTACCAGGAATGTGTGTCAAAGGGGAGAAAGCCAAAAATAGCAATGGATGAAAAAAAAGACCATTTGAAATTGCTGCTATTCTAAGTACACATATGGCTGTCTGGCAATCTAAGAGTTTGACAGTGGTAAGTGGTACATGTTTTAACTCACCATAACATGAATGTGATTGTAGGCTAGACTCCGATTTCAGTTACAGATGTATAAATCATGAATAACTTCTTTGAAATCAGAGGGTTTGTTCTGGGCATAAAGCAAATAAGAATCAAAACTGCCTTTTGGGTTGAAACAGAATATCTATCCAATGAAAGAAGAAAGAAAAAATATATAGATATCAATGAATAGCTCAAATTTCTATTAAAAATCTGCAACCTTTTATATTCAGAATAATGGACTGGGTTAACACCACTGGTACTAGGATTCATATTTTTATGTAATAAAGATAGTGGACTTATTACACACACACACACTATTTCTGTGGCTTGGATTTCTTTAAACTTCTTTATTTTGTCCTAGGAAAGTAGTAAAATACAAAAATGAAAATTATGTCTCCATATTTTATAGGTGAATATATAATACTTCATACCAGAAGAGCCACCCCCCCTCTGGGCTCCCTTCAGACCCCAGGGGAGGCACACCTAGGCCAAGGGTTAGTGAGGAACTACTTAAGGAACTTCTGGAGGCACTGGATGTATACAAATCAGCTGGTCCAGACAATGTCCACCCTAGAGTACTGAGGGAATTGGCTGAGGTCATTGCGGCACCCCTGGCACAGCTTTACGAGCACTCGTGGTGCTCTGGTGTGGTGCCAGAGGACTGGAAAAGGGCTAATGTGGTTCCCATCTTCAAAAAGGGGAGGAAGGAGGACCTGGGAAACTATAGGCCAGTTAGTCTTGCCTCAATCCTGGGCAAGATTTTTGAGAGAATTATTCTGGTGCATATCTACGAGGGGCCAGCAGGGAAGATTATGCTTAGGGGCAACCAGCATGGGTTCATTAGAGGCAGGTCCTGTCAGACCAGCCTGGTGGCCTTCTACAACCAGGTCACCAAATCCTGAAATGCAAGGGTAGCAGTGGACATAGTCTTCCTAGACTTTAGGAAAGCCTTTGACACTTTCTCTCACCCCGTTCTCATTAAGAAACTAGGGGACTGTGGTGTTGACACCTACACAGTCAAATGGGTTGCCAACTGGCTGAAGGGTCAAGCCCAGAGAGTGGTGGTGGATGGGTCATTTTCGACCTGGAGGGATGTGGGCAGTAGGGTTCTGCAAGGCTTGGTCCTCGGGCCTGCACTATTCAACATCTTCATCAGCGACTTGGATGAGGGGGTAAAAAATTTGCTGACGACACTAAGATGTGGGGGGATGTGGGCACACTAGGAGGGAAGAATAGGCTGCAATTAGACCTAGACAGGTTACAGGGGTGGGCAGACGAGAACAGGATGGGATTCAACATTGACAAGTGCAAGGTGCTGCACCTGGGGAGGAAGAACCAGCAGCATACCTACAGGCTGGGGAACTCCCCTCTTGTCAGTGCAGAGGCAGAAAAAGATCTTGGAGTCATCATTGATGCAAAGATGAACATGGGTGGGCGGTGTGGGGATGCAGTCAGGAAGGCCAACCGTACCTTGTCATGCATCCACAGATGCATCTCGAGCAGGTCCAAGGAGGTGATCCTCCCCCTCTATGCAGCACAGGTCAGGCCACAGTTGGAGTAGTGCATCCAGTTCTGGGTGCTGCACTTGAGGAGGGATGTGGACAGCATGGAGAGGGTCCAGAGGAGGGCCACTCACATGATCGGGGGCAGCAGGACAGGTCCTATGAGGAGAGGCTACAGGACCTGAACCTGTTCAGCCTCCACAAGAGAAGGCTAAGGGGGGATCTAGTGGCCTGTTACAGACTAGTCGGGGGGGATCAGCAGGCATTGGGGGAGTCCCTGTTCCCCCGAGCACCACCAGGAGTGACCAGGAATAACCGTCACAAGCTGGCAGAGGGTAGATTCAGGCTAGATATCAGGAGGTGCTACTTCATGGTTGGGGCGGCTAGGATCTGGAACCTACTTCTAAGAGAAGTGGTGCAGGTTCCTACCCTGGGGGTCTTCAAAAGGAGGCTAAAACCTTGCTGGGGTCATTTGACCCCAGTACTTCTTCTTGCCATGGCAGGGGGTCAGACTCGATGATCTGCTCAGGTCCCTTCTGACCCTACTAACTATGAAACTTGCTTTTGTAAGTATTTTTCCTTATTCCTAGTTTCTCAGGAAAAGGCGGCAAAATATTCAACTTTTCTACTGGAAAAAAACCAAAGTACTGAAGTTCCTTTTATTGCATTCAGTGAAGAGTTTTCAACCCAAAGAAACATATAACAGTTTAGTATATTTAAAGGAATGCCTTTGGCAGCATTTTACAGGCATTTTTAGCACTATATAACACCAGTATGGTCAATGTTACCTCTCCAATGTTATTTCTCCCAAAGGAGAAATTAATTAATGCTGATGATCAGTGAAGCATTATATGTGACAAGCTGACTTCATTGATTTTTAGTGGCCAGGCTGAGATAAATGCATAAAATAAACAAAGGGCATGGATAATGACAACTGAACTGATTTTTGGAATTTGTTTTGCAGTAATAATACCATCTATTTTTCTAACAATACCCCAAATAAATATGTTAGTTTCTAACACATACTTTTTAAGTTGATAGCGTTGCTTTAATAAAGACGGTATAATATACTGAATACCTACACTGCAAATTATTGTCTATAGAGCACAATTGTACCCAGCACCTCTGAAAGTCAGGGCACTTTACAGAGACAGAGAATAAGTGTCCACATATAGCAAATATGGTTTATCTCGAGACATCTATCTGAAAGCTGAATGAGAAGCTAAAGGAGGCCAAAATACAGAATTTGAGGCACTATAAGAGCTGTATTAAGATACCTCAGACTCCCTTAGCTATAATATAGGAAGGATCCTTTCCAGACACTTCCTTTCCCCCTCTTTTGCCTCATGAAAACCCAGTGTGTTTGGGTCTTTAAAAAACCTACTGAGGATGCATTAAAACACATTAGCAATGGGAACATTTGCTCACATAGCTGTCACATCCACACATTCTGCCAAGAAGCTCCCTGCTTTCCGCAGGGACACTTGCTACTTTGGTGAAACCATCCACAAAACGGGTATTGTTTTGAAAAGTTCCTATTTACACAAATCACATGTAACTGGCAAAGGCACACTCTGTTCGTTAGGAAACATCTGTCTGCAAGTTTTCACTGTTGCAAGCAATTTAATGCAAGGCATAACAATAATTCAGGGGGTAAATAAGCTACTTTAAAGCAGTTTTACACAAAGACACATTTTATGAACCAGAATAAAGTCATATGGAAAATTCTTGTCACTTAATAAAGGTCAAATGTGCTGATGTGCAGGAAGACAAAGAGGAACATTTAGTTCAATGATTATCAAACAATAATTTTTGTATTTGAAAAGCCAAAGGTTCTCAGAGTTCTTTACAAAAGAGAGTGTTATTCCTATCATATAGATGGTGGAATAGTCACAGAACGGTTAAGCGATTTGGGTATTGGGTAAAGAATATAGCTCCCTTGCTTCACAATCCATCTCTAACCAGACCACCTGTGCTTCATAAAATCTGTGCTTGGCTCTTATGCTCACCCCTAAGTACATTCAGAACGACAGCAGTAAAGAATACTTACAATACAATCAGACCATCAGCAGCATCTGATATAGCATTTAAATTTACCCTCTTAATACAGTGTTCAGTGGTAGGTCAATTTGGAACAATAGTGGATTGGATTTGGTACATAAAGACAGTTAAAATCCACGTTCTAAATAATACATTTAGAGTGTGTGCTTCTCCTGAACATTTTAACACAAGCCAAAACTAACTTTAAGGGAATCAACTCTATGAGGTCTCTGTTCCTCCTGGGGCTTCTAGGCAAGTGACTGCAAGACTCAGTAAGAGTTCATGAAAGAGCAATTTTAATCTTATAGTGCTTCCTCCATGCATTCAGGGCAGTTATTATCCAGCTGTTATCCACCAACTGGGAGCCAGACCTTGAGATTAGGTTTAAGAACCCTTCATTTTACTGCTGGACTCTGTGTATGCAGGATTTGCAATGGCATCTCCCAGTCCACAGAACACAGCCCTGTTAAGGGAAGTAGAGCTCAGTCCTGAAAGACTCTGAATGCTCACATTTGAGATTTTTGATCCCACTTCAGTTAGTGGCATTCAGGGAACTCAATGTCTTTCAGGAGTGAGGCTCTGGAGGGAAGTTTTCTTTTGCTAGCTGAGTAGAAGCTAATATAACTAACATTCTTAAAAAGTACTGCATTGGTAACAACACCATTGGAAAAGTCCTACAGAATTTAATAGAAAGTTATAATTTTTTTTTTTACTTATACTAGGATGGTATTAGCAGGCTCCAGCCAAGATCTGACCCTACTGTACAGACACATAATAAGAAACGAAGCCATGCCTCAATCTTAAATATACAAAACACAAAAAGATAGAAAAGATTTTTCATTGAATTCTAGAGGTTTATACAGCGATTTCTTTCTATTGAAGTTCTCTTTTAAATTGTTTTAGAACTGTAGTGGTTTTGCCTCATTACATTTTCTAGAATCTTTTCAATAAAAGAAAACTTCTTATACAGATACTGAAGTATAGATTGGCTAATAACGGTTGATGATGCAGTGTCACTCATGAAAATAACCACTTCAAGAAATAAAACAGTACATTTTGTAACAGTATTCATAGAAGCATAGGACTATAGACGATGTGGGTTGGAAGGGATCTCAGGAGGTCATCTAGTCCAACCCCCTGCTCAAAGCAGGACCGTCCCCAACTAGATTGTCCCAGCCACGGCTTTGTCTAGCCAGGTCTTAAAAACCACCAAGGATGGAGATTCCAGAGCCTCACTGGGTAGCTGTTTTAATGCTTTATTACCCTCCTAGTGAGAAAGTTTCCCAATATCCAGCCTAAACTTCCTAATCTCTCTTTTGTTCCAAACTTTCTCATATAAACTGGGCTGCAAATATGCACTACAGGCATTGTGGTAAGTTATACAGATGGCCACTGAACCCTAATATCTAGAATCACTAAAGCCATAATTTGAAACAAATTAGGAAAAAAAATATGCAGTCTGCAATATACTATATTTCTTCCTACATACGGAATCAATTTGGTTGAATCAAATCTTGATTTACAAGTCATCTTCTTACTGAAATAAATAGGAATTCTCTTTTTGTCCACATACATGAACTGTAGATAATTTGTGACTCTAAAATAATTTTGACGTTCTTTCACAACTTACGATTGTTAAAAAATTATGTTAAAGAACTCTAGTATTGTCATTTACAGACAGCATTGTGGGGGTTCTTCATAGTTAAAACATGCCAATGAGAACAATCAAATATTCCTATAAATGGCTGTAGGAGGTAATTTCAAGCAATCAATTCCCATACTCTCTGACTTGACAGTACAACTGTTATTAAGTTATAGTCAGAAAACTATACAAAACAGCTGGGAGCAAATGGAGTAACAGCTGCCTCCATTTGCTCCCACTGCTGTCACAGTCTGAAGGGAGCACACCAGCAAAAGATTACTTAAACTTCTTTCATTTGGGATTATTAAGGACATTATCCCCAAAAGAGAATGAACAGTTAAATTTAAATTACCGGAAACCAAACAAAGAATGACCATCAGGCAACATGTCCAAAGTGTTTACAATTCATCTTTGTAAGGAAACAAGGATAACCATCAAATTATTAGTATGGGAGTAATTATGTAAATGAGAAAACATTAAATGGGCATGGGAGAGCTTCTGTTCATGAATGCAGCAAGACTGAGTACGTCTAGTATGAATTAGATGTTACCAAAACTACCTTCTTCCCTGACAGGTCTAACTGGGTGATTTCTAAACACTTTGGAGACTGACAGTGTTCCTCACAATGAGAATGCTAAGTGACAATTAAAACAGATTGAGTAGGTGCAATACTTGAGGATGACATACAGTGCAGTAATAATAAATTCATCTTATACTCTTTTATTTTTTGTTTATATTGGAGAAGGGGGAGGGGGGGTAGGAACAGAGGCAAGCATCCTCCCTTGCCTGGTAGAAAGAAATATCATTTCAGGGAAAAATTCATCTATAGTTTATTAGCAGTATTTGCTGGTACAATGGCGTAATGGACAAAAAGAAAGGAAGAAACCACTAAATTAATTACATTCAGTTAAATCCTTGTTTTATTTTGTGTCATATGCTCAATGAATATTAGCTATTATTCAGTCTCCCCACTAATTGGCTGCGATACTGATCTGTCCCAGCACAAGTTGCTTCATGACACTTTGATACTAAATGATTCAATGCCCAGGCAACTAAGTTTTGAATCCTCAGGGATTTCTATAACTTCATTGCAATTTTAAACCCCTATGACCTAATTCCTTCAGAATCTGCAGAGATCTTATTAGTGTGGCAGGCTCACTGCTTTTCCCCAGCAAGCCAGGCTTGGAGAGGGACACTTTGGATTGGTGGAACATTTCCACTTTGGATTGGAGGTAACATTTGGGAGCGCCTTGCCCTGCCCCTGCTTGGAAGTGGGAGGGCAAGGAACTCCCGGACCTGATTGAAGACTGCGCTTTACAGGTCCGGTGGACTTTGGGGCAGGGCCTCCGGTGTAAATAAAAGCTCAGCGTACTTGGCACACTGTGCAGATGTGGTGAGGGACAGTGAGAAGAGAGGAGCTCTGGAGACTGTCATTGGGACCCTGCCTGAGCCTTGACAGTGCATGGATCAGCACACAGCACTCAGGCTCTGAGAGCTGCTCAAGGCAGCTTCAGCCTGTGAACCTAGCAAGCGACTGGGTGGGGCAGTGTGTGGATCAGCGCATGGAGAGCCAACCCTGGGAGCAGCTCAAGGCTACTTGGGCCCCACATGGTGCGCAGGTCAGCAGACAAACAGATCTCAAGAGCAGCTCGAGGCTGCTCAAGTTAGCCCCATCTCTAGGCTGGGTAACTGGAGCCCTGCAGTGTGGCTCAGCATTAAACTAAAAGAGCTCCCTTGGTGGCCGGCGTGGGGCACAGGGCTGTGAGGGGAAGAGGCCCCAACTTGAGGCCAACAGCTCCAGGAGGCCTGAGATGGTGCAGGGACCCAGAGACCAGATCAACAGCCTCCAGTGGAAGGACTGTGAGTTACCGGGAACCCAGGTCCCACAGGGGAGACACCCCCAGGCAAGGGACCCTGGGAGGAGTGGGCAGGAGGGAAGGCCCCACACCCTCCGCTTTCCAGAGTAGGAGGCAAGGATACCCCAAATATACACTGGAAAGGGTTCTGTGTACCACCAGGGGGCCTAGGGGGAGAAGACCCTATCCCATTTGAGGGACCAAGCGGGTTGGAACTCAGATAGAGTGCGTCTAATGTCTGGTACAGTTATGCTTCCTATTTGGTATCTATTGCTATTTGGAACAGAGGGCACCTCTAGGGGCCAGGTCTTATGTCAACCCACCAACCTAGTGCTACAGGTCAATCCACCCAGTCTCGCCTGCCATGACTTTGCTGTTCCCACAAACAGATGGTAAATATGGGAGACTGCCCATTACATGCCCTGATGCCAGGGGGAGCTATTTGTGGATCCAAACCTGCCCTACACTGCAGTCCATGCCTTGTAGATGGCATCCAGAGTGTCATTATGTTCCCAGCCTAGAACTGGGCCAAGCTTAACCCTCACTGTCAGGCCTCTTTCACACACACACACATGCACTCCGCCCTCCTCTCACTAGGGCCTCTCACACTCCACCCACTTTCACAGGGTCTCTCTCTCACATCAACAACTTGTTCCGCCATGCTCCCTTGTGAAGCGGCTCCCCTAGGCCACAGGCTTTATCCAGATCATGCCTTGGGTGGCAGACATACAGTCTCTTGGGCCTCTCCCATGAGCCTCACCTGGGTAGTGGCCAGATAAGTTCCTGACCCAGGCCATGCTTGCCCTGGCCCTGTCTGGGGCAGCTTTACATAAACATACACAAATACACACTGGGCCTCTGGCCCCACGCACTATGCTCCCAGCCCTCTGTTCCCCCTCACTGGGGCTCAACACTTCCCTCAACTTACTCCACAAGGGGCTGACCCATGTGCTGCCTGTCAGGACGTCCCATGGCCCTACTCAGCACACCCCTCTGGGCTGCCTGTCAGGCTGACCCTCAGATCTACTCAGCCCACTTCTGGGCCCTCACTACTACCTCCTCTCTGGGGTTACACATCTATCCCCTCCTTTGGGGGTCTGGGGTTTCTCTCTCCTGTGGAGGCTCAGGTGACCACCGCCATGCCTGGCCCTGCCTGGGTCTTACACCCTCTTTGGGTTCAGGTGGCCGTAGCCATGCCTGGCCCCTTGTACCCATAGTATTGCGGAGGCTAGGGAGTAAGGCATCTCAACCCACCTTTCACCAGGGTAGTAACTGACCTGGCATTTCCTGAGGGCTCCCACGCTACTAGGAGCCCCACCAGGCCACCCATCTGCAGCAGAGTGCAGTTTTAGGTCATGACCAAGATGAGGAGCCTCCAAACCATCCCCTTAAGCTCCTACCTTTACCTCCAAGAGGTTGCATACAGCCTTGCGGCCAGGCAACGTTTCCGCAGGGCCTGCCAGCAGCAAACTGCTCTGTTTATATCGGCAGGCACAGTTCCAAACTGCCGCTGTAATCAAGCATCTGCTGGCTGTTTGGCTCAGCCCTTAAAGTGGCAGGCACCAATAGTGCCCTGCCACACCAATGTTGGTGTTAGAAATAGTTGGGTGTATTAATTCTGTATAATGGGCTCTATAAGGATATCTTTATTAGCTAAGCCACTTGTGGTATAAACTTACTGAATTGACTAGCCCAGGATCCCTCTTCTTCTGGGCCTGGGGCATGGGTACTTATGTGAATGCCCTCCCCAGGGCAGACTTCCTCTTGCTAACAGACTTTTATATGTATATTTGTATCTATACCTGTACCTATATCTATTTTAAAGAGTTTTATATATAAATGTTTGCAACTCAATAAATTGTATATAGTTAAGAAATTTGGACCTGGGCTAACTCTATAGTGGAACAAGGGATCCACCTGAAATTCTGGCAGCCCTCTCACAGCACCCCCTCCTGCCTACCCATCCCATCTGATTGAGAATAGGGCACACCCTTCGGTGTACCCAGGGTACACGAGTTTCATCCTCAACAATTCATTTAGAGGTGAAGGAAAGGAAATATGAGGGCTGCCACATAGGAAACTAAAGGTGATTATTAATTAATACTACGGTGTACCTCAGAGTCCGTCATGGCACTGCTGCACTGCATTCCACATAAACTCAGAACAAAAAGTACAGTGCTGTCCCAAAGAGCTAACAAACTAAATAGAGTGACTATTGGCTACACCAGTGATTCTCAACCTTTTAAAACTAAAGTGTCCCCCCCTTGCTACACACAAGGCACCCCTCAGAAAATTCCAGCTCTTATCTTTCACTAATTTTTTCAATACAGAAAAACAACAGAGCAATTCTTCTGTTGCAAAGAATTAAAAAAAAAAAAAAAAGACCACAACATGTCAAAATTTTTCTGACACTGAATTCCTTTTTAAAATCTTGGGGTTTATCCTGCAAATCGTGTGCAGGTGCTTGCACACTTAGTGCTAATATTGTGCTGCATCCTGTGGCTCCTTTAAAAAGATCTCAAGGTACTTCAGCATGTCACAGCATCTTGATTGAGAATCACTGATCTACACTGTAAAAATAGTGTAGTGGTTTCTTTACAATATATCCAGGGAAACTATACTACCTCACCAACCCCACAATCAGGACTAGATAATATGTAGCGGTGCATAAATAAGCAGGGTTGGGGTTTGGGGGGGGGGGGGGTGGTTTATAAACCAAATATGCTTTTTCCCCTAGAAACATATACACTGGGTACAAACAAAGGCCTGCTGTCTCATTGTCACTGTTTACAACTAGCATTTCATGCTCTACTTTAGGTTAGGACTTTGTGTCTATATAATGCTAATTGCATAACTACACAAAATGAAGAAAGAGAGACTTAACTGTGTTAATTTGAAGTCAGACGGAAGTCAGGGTAAGCAGGTGCTTCTTATAAACTAACGGAATCCAAGATGCATATGATTTCATGAGCAACAGCTCTCTTTATCAGAAGGTAGGAAAATGCTTGCAGAGAGAGGGCTATCAAATAGAAGGAGTGATTTAAATACAAAGGACAGTAAATGGGAGAGAAAGTGGAGGAGGAAGGAGAGAACAACAGTCTTTCAAATAGCTGGAAACTCCAGTGGAATATAAAAATAAGATAGAGTCAGCAATCACATCTACACATGAAATTATGGCACATGAATAAACTGTGGAGTTAATTGTTCCAGATTTTATTGCTTCTGGGTGCACCATTTGAACATAAACCTGGGAGTAATAAACTGTAGAGAAATAAGCTCTACAGCTCATTCATGTGCAGCACATTGAGCCTGAGCAGAGCAGCCCCAGCTGGCAAGGAGCCCCCCTGGCAGGTGACCAGCTCAGGACTTTTGACCCCAGCTCAATGTGCTGCAGATAGGCTGGCTGGGGCACGAGGGTGCTTCAGTGTGGGGTTAGCTAGCAGGCAGCCCCCACACTAGAGCACCCTTGTGCCCCAGCCAGCCCCTTTAGTGTCTATATGTGCACTGCTATGGAGTTTTTTTTACTTGTAAATACAAGTATTTATCCTGCTGCAGAGTAAGTTAGTTTACTCCAGCCTAAGAGGGGCACATGTGCAGACACTGAAACATTTACTTACACAGCTAATTAGTCAACTGCACATTAAATGTTTCTTGTAGATGTACCCAGCACAGCAATAAACTCCCCCCAAAATAGGAATGTTGTTCTCCTGAATCCCATCTTTCACCAAAGATAAATTGACACTGGTATTAAGGTAAGAAAAGAAACATTTCTTTAGTTAGCAAACTCGACAAGGTGGAGAACACTTCATATTTTACATCCTTATGGTCCAGGTAGCTAAAAGACTTGGATGTTATACCCGTCTGTGTCTTATGACCATGGGTTATTCACTTGAGCTCCATACCAGCTTCGTTAGAAGTAAGAAGATAATATTGACTTACTTATTGAAATGCATTTTACAATGTCCCAACAAGGTTTGTAAAAAGTTTTCAGACTTCATACAAGACGTTCTATAAAAGTATACAGCCGTGTATGATTAGAACCTCAGAGATGTGTTAATAGAACTTCATAGGGGTAGTGAGTAGATCAAACAGCAGCTGACTCAGACCAAAGACAGAGTGGCATCCAGATGTTTACAGACTACTTGAAGAGTGAGAAAGAATGATACAAATAACAAGCCATCTGGTGCTTGTCCATCTCAATTATACTGATTTAATGAGGGAGTCAAAAAGGGCAGAGGCCATCTATGAAAGTAATATAATAAACACTAGGGGTGTGCAAAATGGGCCGTATTTGATTCAGATTTGGCCCAAATGGGGGACAGTGATTCAATTGGTTGATTCATATCATTGTCCATGATTTGATTCAGCCAAACCTAAATCTGAAGATTCAGTGCTGATTTGAAGAATCAGCGACACAGCTTTAAATGTTTTTTCTACATACCTCATGGTACCAGGTTTGGCTCATGAATGCTATGATGCTGGGCAGATACAGCATCCCTGTACAGTGGTGGGGCCCCTGCATGCTTGGCAGTGAACTTGGGTGGACTGGACTTCTGGGTCCTCTGAGGAGCACACTGGGGGGCCCCCCCACACATCTCCCCAGCTCAGTGATCAGCTGTGGGGAGATGCTGAGTGCCCCCCCAGACCCAGGAGGCACCAGTCACTGAGCTGGGAGGGTCACGGGGGCAGGGACCCAGTGCACTCCCCAGCGAACCTAGAAGTGGATTGGAAGTGCTTCTGGTTCACTTCTGGGTCTACTGCCAAGCGTGCTGGAGACCTTTCCCCCCATCCCGCCCCCTCCCCCATGCTCCTGTGAGACACGCCATGTGCCTCAGCATCGTAGCATTCATGAGACACCTGATACCTAGAGGTATGTAGAAAAAACATTTAAAGCTGTGTCTATGTCGAATCTCTGAATCTTTCTGAATCTCTCCAAATCACTTCAGAAGGTTCCAATTTGATTCAATGAGATTAAAGGGTCTCCTGATTTGACTTGGATTCAAGATTTGGCCACTGAATTGGGCCGAATCTCTGCCAACTCGAATCAGGATCTGAAGCTTTGCGCAGCCCTAATAAACAAGGGCAATCAGAAAGCATTAAGGCCTTTGCCATGGATTGTCTTTTCATTATGCCATGGAGATAGACGAGCTGAAGTCTCAGAAGATTTAGAGGTACAGTTGTCTACTACAACATACCTTTCTTTTCCCACTTTGCAGTATTAATTAGAGTACACACCCCACCAGTGGAAGAATTGGAGCAGGAGAACCCTGACCGCTAATTAGTTGACAGAGCAGCTTGCCGACTTGTGCCTCTTCTAGAATGAGTTAAACAGCACAACTCCAATGTTCTTCATATAAACAAGCTCATGCATGCCTCTCACAGCACTGATCTGGGACTCATATATGAAAGTCTTTGGATAACTCATAGGCTAGGGACAGACATTCAAGAAGTCTGTCACAAAGTAGAGCCTAGGAGCGGCCGTGAAGCTCCCTAGCGCCCCCTGCCGTGTCAGTTAAGGTGATCCAGCACCCTCAACTCACCCGCCATGTCTTTGCAGTTATAAGTTCAGTATGGGAGGCTGCCTACTCTCACCTTAGACACCGCACGGTGTTACCTCCGTTCCCGGTGGGGTGCCCCAGTACACCCCTGCCTTATGGGCTAATGTGTGCCTCCTACCTCCCCTTCAGCATGCCCCAAGCCTCGCAGCTGTTCCTGGACGTTCTTGGGTCCTTGCCCTTCGGCGCCCCTCTCTGGCACCCTGGGCTTGTCTCGCACCCGGCACCCCTTCTCTGGCACCCCTGGGCTTGCTGGCCCTCTCGGGCCTGCTGGCAGTACTCTTCCAATCAGGCTTAGGCAGCCTGAGCCTTACCTGGCCCCCTTGACCCTTCAGGGTCCTCTCTGGTCCACACCCCACTGGGTGTCTGACAGTTACATGTGCCCGCTCCTGGGGCCTGTGCTGTGCCTCCCGCGCTCTCTCACCCTTTCTGGGGCCTGTGCCACACCTCCCATGCCTGTTGCCCCCTCTGGGGCCTGTGCTATGCCTCCCGCACCTTGGGCTCAGGTGGTGCGTAGCCGTGCCTGGCCCCCTGCCCTTCTTCGGTATCGTCTGCCTGAGGGACCAACACCACCCTCAGGGTTGGGGTCTCTGCCCCCACACGCCGCACCTCACTGGCACAAACAGCTGTGCCCGCACCGCTGTCTGTGCCCCGCTGGGCACCAGGAACCCCCAGATTATTGGGGAGCTCCTGTGAGGCCTCCTCACACCCCTACAGCCTCACTCGGTCCTCCGGTAATAATGGTAACTAAACCACACTATTAGCCAGCTGGCTACAACATAACATAAGCCCCAGGCTTATCATACAATTCCTGCCCCATACTGGCTCTCAACCATACCTCCCTCCGGGTCCTCTCTACCCCTGCATCATTGCAGCCAGTCAGCATGGTCAGGCAGATCCTGCTCCTGCTCCTGCTCCTGCTCCTGCTCCTGCTCCTGCTCCTGCTCCTGCTCCTGCTCCTGCTCCTGCTCCAGTGTCTGGAAGGAACTACCCTCTAGGCTCGGCCTGGGTTGTTTATAAAGGCCCAGCCTGGCCCCCTTCAGGTCACATGACCTGCCTGGTTGCCCCAGCAACCGGCACCTGAGCTGCCCTGGTGATTGGCAGCTCTCTTTATTTCCTTCTAGGCATGGGGCAACCCAGTGCCCCCGTGACAAAGTCCAAGCCTGAATTGATTCAATCTTTGCAGGTTAGGCAACTGAGCTCCAGCCAAGGCAGCTGCATAGCTGGTCTGGGCCACAGGGATGGGGCCACCCCCGGTGGTGGCAGCTCAGTGATGGAGATGCTGATCTCTGTCAGCAGTGCAGCCTGGCCCGGTCTGCAACCAGGGTCTGCTAGCCCCCCCACCCTCTCTGTAGCAAAACCCCCAGTTTTTCTTTGTTATTATTATTATTTAAAAATACATTCCCTCCCCTTCCCCAACCATTTCTGACTTCCTCTCCGCCCTCTCTATCCCTTATAAGTGATTACAAGTAATACTAGGTAAGCTAAGTTCTTATACTCCCTCATAGTAACAAGCCCCTTTTATATTGTAAATAGTGTTCTATTATTTTTGTATTGATTTTTACTGTTTTATATTGAATTTATATGATTTAAGCCTATGTCTGTAAAGTAATGTCAAGTAATGTCAAGCTTCCGTTTTGTATGTCAAGCCTCCATCTTGTGACCTCTGCCTGGGTATAGCCCATGTTGTAACTGTGACTCATGTGTCTAGCCAGTCTCATGTAAATTGGTTCCTGAATGAATGGGAATGAATGAGGGTGCTTGAGATACAATGGTAGCAGGCCTCTACTGAATGATCAACTCAACGACTGGACCATCAACACAATGACCGGATCATTGCCTTGCATTGACTCACGCAGGAACCACGGACCTCACCCAAGAACAGACCAGAAATCCAGCATTTGAAAGACAAAGACCCTACAGAAACTAGCAACCCCACCATTGTGTCCTACTGGACAATGAGGACACCTGGATCTGCACGTAGGCATCTGAGCAAGACTGTCTTTGCCTGGACATGTCCCTCCCATAGGAGACACAGGTATCCCACCCCTATAAAATGAGTGGTAGTGTGTGACCTCCTTGAGATGCCCTCTCTATCTGGACCAGCACTGTGCCACACCACCTATCCACTCAGAGGCCCTGCTGACGACCCCCCCTGGACAACACCATGCTGAAGAAGACCCCAACTGGCCATCAAGAATCAATTCACAGCCCAGGATAGGTAGCTATCACCCACCTTTCTTCCCTAAGCAAAAGACCTGGACTCTGTTCCTACACATTTTAACTTCAATCTCTCCACCAAGTCTATTTCTCTCCTGCTACCATTGTGTGGGTGTGTGCGTGAGTGCTTGTGTGTGTGTAAGTAGGAACCAATAACTTCGTGACCTATATAGTATACTGCCTGTTTAATAAAAACAGATATTCTTTGACCCCAAGTTGGTCTCTGTCTTGCTGCTGGCTCCCAACTAAATCCCCATCTCTCTGACCTCCCTCTGGGCTTTCTTCCTCTCTGCCACCTCTCCCCCAGCTGTGGCTTTCTCTCTCTCTCTGCTGCCCTCCTGGCCCTACTCTTTGGTTTCCCAGCTCTAGCCCTCTGTCCTCCACCTCTGCCTTCTCCCTGACTTCTCTCTTCATTCCCACTTGTGCCCTGTCGCCTTTGCCTTCCCCCGATCTCCCTCTCCATTCCGGCTTGTGTGTGTGTCTCTCTGCTTTCTCCACAATCCCTGTCTCTCTCTATTCCTCTTTTGTGCCCCGTCACCTCTTCCTTCTTTCCCCATTTGTGCTTCTGCTCTCTTTTCTCAATCTGCCATGTCTCCCTGACCTTTGTTCTCCCCATTGCACTCTGCCATCTCCACTTTCTCTCCCTGATCTTCCCTGTCTCTCCTTTCTCTGTTCCTGTTTGTGTCTGCCTTTTCTCCCTGATCTTTCCTGCCTCCCTCCCTCTCCATTCTCTGGCTACCCCAGCACCCATAGCTGCTTCCCAGTTTCCCCTGCAGCTGCTCCCAGCACCCCTGCACCTTCTCTGGGCTCCCACACCTTCTTCCTGGCTCCCACTCAGCTCTCAGCTCCCGTACCCAGAGCCTCTCCCCGCAGCCAAGGATCTTTCCTGGTCTTCCTGGCACTCAGAGTCTCTTTTCCAACAGCCTCTCACCAGCTTCTAGCACCCAGACCCCCAATCCAGCTCTCGGCACCCAGAGCCTCTTCTCCCGCACCCTCTCCAGCTCCCACACAGCCTCCTGGTTCCCCCCAGTCCCAGTTTCCCTCTCCCAGTACTTTTTGGTTCCTCCACAGCTCCAGCTCTGGCTCCAGCCCCAGCCTCTGTGTCGGCTTCTCCCTGGCATTGCTCTGCTGGCTTTTGGCTTTTTCCTTTGATCAATTAACATTAATTAACTTTAAGTTACCCCAAGCCCCAGTGATCTCACGTAACCCCAAAGGCCACTTTAACCTTAAATTAATTCTATTCTCAAGTGACCCCAAGTAACCCCAGGGTACCTTGACCTCAAGTAACATCAGGGGCCACCTGACCTTGAGTAACCCCAGGGGCCAGTGACCTCAAGTGACCCCAAGCACCAAATTCTGTCTAACAGCACAATATTGAGTTCCCAAGTATTGATCTGGCATGTGACAAGTCAGCACCTCCTCCTCCACTGCTCCCCAGAAGACAGGAAGACCCCAGCTGTGGTGGGGGAGGGGGAAGGAGGGAAGAATTGACCCCAACCCTACCCACTTTGGCTTAACGGGGCCATGCCAGCCAGTGTCTCATCACATCCCCACCCCTGCTCAAGCCAGACAGCAGAGGGACAAGGCCAATCCCACTCCATTGGAACAGAGAGCCTGGCCCAAAGAGCATGGCAAGATGCTGGGAGGCTGTGGTTTAACTTAACCCAGGAAGGGGTCTGGGACAGACATTGCATAAACTGGTTTGAGCTCAATCAGTTAAATTAAGTCTGATACTACATTCAACCAGTTTTATCTCAAACTGGTTTTGACCATTTTGAAACTGGTTTATGTACATTGAACTGATGTTCTTTTACAGGTTTAAACCAGTTTCTGATCACTTAAACCAGTTTTTGTGTAATGTATTTCCCTAGCCTTTCAGCCAAATCTTGTTCCCTGAAAAGGGCCTTACCCATTAGGACCGTGGAGGTTCCTCTAGCAAAGAAGGATTTATGCAAGATTTGGGGACCTCACACAAAGGTACATGCTCCCTGTGCGTCACAGAGTTTGAACTGATATTTCCTGCACTCTCACTAGAAGAGGATGAGGCAAGACAGGAATGAGTCAATTCTATGTGCAAATTCTCTCCTGTTTCTTTTCTGCAGAATCCCAGGCTATAAGCCATGCTTTCAAGCAAAATGTGTAGGACAATGGAAAGAAGACTAGCCTGGACATTAGAGAACCTTGGTTCTATTCCCAGATCTACCAACAACCTGCTGTGTGACCCTTGGCAAATCCTTTCACCTCCTTGTGCTTCTGTTTCCTGTCTGATTTGGCTGTTCAAGTTGTAAAATTCTGGAGAAGTATTACCATATGTATGTACAATGCCTAACCCAGCAGGACTGGATATTGCTTGGGAATTTTAGAAACTGTTGTCAAATAAATAACAACAACCTTAGAGAGTATTAGAGTAAGCTTAATTTAAAGGCCTTGATAGTAATTCAAATAGTTGAAATGGAGGGAAGGCAACAATGGAAGACTTTTCACCAAATGTAGTGTCATGGAAATTTAATCCAGAGGACACTAGCAGACAAGGTTTGTTTTCCTTTTTCAGGAAGTTACTAAGGATTGCAGGACAGTCTGAAGGAAAAAAAAATCCCTTGTGAAGGTGTAATGGCAAATGTTTTAATGTTGAGTTGTATTATTAGTACACAGTTCTGTCAGATCATACAAAATTAGTTCTGTCTCTCCTCAACTATAGCTCATAAATCTATCCTGAAGCCATATAAATGTGTTATGAGCTGGATATATTCAAAACTCACTCTTCATTATCAAAAGTGTTGGATATACTTTTGTTTCTTTGTTACACTTGTCCTTTTTATTTTATTAACTGCAGTCACCCAAATTTAGTGAGCTCTCACAAATGAACAAACAATAAACTCTCTCAATTTCACTACACTTGTCTTTCCATGTTAGTCAAATAATTAAGTTCTCTCCAAATAGTAGGGTACTGCTAATAATAGTGTGCCAACCCTCGAGCCTCAGAAACTGGCACAAGGAGCAAGGGGGAGTTCCCACTTTTATATGGAAAATCATAGGGGTTAGGGTCACAAGCCAATGGGCCAAAAGGAGGGCACAGGTAAAAGATAGAGAAACATCAACACTGGGGTAACATATACTCAGCACCTTAATTTCCCCCCCAACACCTCTGGAGGTGTCCCCAAACAAGCCTTTAGTCTCTAGAGTGCTTAAACAGCTGCCTGCAGCTGCCTCAAGTCTGAGTCCAGGTCCTTCAGGCCACAGTCCTGGCTGACTGAGCCAGTGAGATCTCCAGCTCCACTATGCACTCTGTGTAGAGCTGACCAGTTTCCACATACACACTGCTCTCTCTTCCCCTTACTCTGCTCTCAAGCTTCTTCTTACTTTTTTCCCTTCCTTCCCCAGCCCCTGGGGGTTTCCAAGAGATACAATCCAAATTAACAGACATCACAGCTCTGCAGACTGCCCCCTGGTTCCACATTACCAATTTTCAGGAAAAAACTGAACTCCTGAATGCCCATTTTGTATTTCACTGGACCAAGGGAAAGTTAACAGAGATAAAGCTCATAGGAGGCATGCTGGGACTGACAGCCTCCCCACTGTGGATGCTGAGTGGGTGCAATACTAACTAGAAAAGCTAGACATTTATAAGTCAGCAGGATCAGATGGACTCCATCTGAGAGTGCTGAAAGAGTTCACAGAGGTCATCGAAAAACCCCTGGCAAAGCTCTTTTAGAAATCATGGCACACAGGGGAGATCCCTGAGGATTGGAAGAGGGCCAACATAGTGTGCATTTTTAAGAAGAAGAAGATGGAGGACCCGGGCAACTATAGGCCAATCAGCCTAACCTCCATCCCGGGGAAAATCCTGGAAAAGCACATTAAAGAAGATATGTGCGATACGCTCACGGAAGGTAAGATTCTGAACGACAGCCAGCATGGCTTCATCGCAGGTAGGTCTCATCTTACCAATCTCATCTCCTTCTACAGCCAGGTCTCTTACCACCTGGACATTGGAGACAAGGTAGACGTTGTATACCTAGACTCCCTAAAGGCTTTTGATCTAGTATCCCATGATATCCTTGTGGGAAAACTGGAAGATTGTGGGCTCAGCTGCTCAACAGTTCAGTGGGTGAGAAGCTGGCTACAGGGTAGGACCCAGAGAGTTCTCATGAATGGATCTGTGTCATCTTGACACAAAGTAGCCAGTGGTGTCCCTCAGGTGTCAGTGCTTGGACTGGTGCTTTGAACACCTTTATCCATGTTTTGGATGGGGGGAGTGAAAAGCTCTCTGGCCAAGTTCACAGATGGCACAAAGTTACTGGCCAGTGTGGCTATGCCGTAAGATAGGTCGCTGATACAGGTGGACCTGGACAGGCTTGAGAGTTGGGCAGCCTGGAACCAGATGAAGTTTAACACTTCCAAGTGTAAGGTGCTCCATCTGGAGGCAAATACTCTCAACATTCATACAGCCTCAGAGGTGACAGCCTGACCTGCACCATAGCTGAAAGGAACCTAGGAGTAATGATTGACCACCTCATGAACATAAGCCATCAATGCAATGCAGCGGCCAGCAGGGCAAACAACACACTGGCATGCATCAACCGATGCATCTCGTGTAAAACTAAGGAAGTGATGCTCCTGCTGCACTCAGCACTGGTGAGACTGCAGTTGGAATACTGTGTCCAGTTCTGGGTGCTCCACTTCAATAAGGACATGGAAAAACTTGAAAGGGTCCAGAGAAGGTCCACCCATATGATCAGGGACTTGCAAGGCCAGCCATACAAGGAAAGGCTGAGGGACCTGGGCCTCTGTCCCGGGAGAGAGTGGGAGGAAGGACCCCAAACCAAAAGGGAAGGTCCCTGGGAACAGAATACCTAGAAAAGAGAAGAAATAAACACAAAGATAAAGCAAAGAAACTACTTACCTACAGCAGGGGCCGCAGAGAAGCTGGAACGGAGAAAGAAACCCACGCGGCTAATCAGCTGCATCTTTATCCAGCTGAAGCCAGCCGATGACATCACCAGCAATCACCGGCCAGCGGGGATAAAACCAGCTGCTGGTGGAAACAGAGGGCAAGGAGGAGCAGATCCAAGTAGGACACAACCACAGGGCGTCCATCGGGAGGCTCTTGGGAAGGAAGGACAACAGCCTGAAGAGTCAGAGGAGACTCCAGGCACTAACCCAGGCAGCAGCAGCAAGGAACAGCTCGACAGAGAGGGAGACAAGCCAGAAGCATCCCCTGCAGCCAACAAAGGCAGCAAAGGCAGAGGGAACAGAAAGGTGGATGTGGCAACCCACGCCTCAACAGGTGGGAATAATCGGGATCAGTGGGGAGATGGAGGAACACCGTCCTTTAGGAGAGTCCCGGCAGCAGCAGCAGGAAGGGCTGCAAAGAGGCAGGACACCTATCCTGATTACAGAGAGTGACCAGGCGTACGCAAAGGGGCCACAACGCACCCAAATAGTTAGGTCACATGGGGGAGAGAAGTGGGGAAAGACTGTACTCCAGGAAGAGGCAGGTAAAGTAGGAGAAATGACCCAGACAGGAGGACACAGGCACTTGGACCTATGTAGGTGTCCTCTTATAAAAAGGCCTTAGGGAATGAGACACCTGGCACCCTGACGTAAGGGGCCAGGAAAGGGGCTATACAGATTTCCCACAATAGACCAGAGTATTATTTTGTGTTTCTCTTTTGCGTTTCCCTGTTTGAAAGGGTTGAGGGTCAGGGGAGATGATATTTCATAGATTTCATAGACATCAGGGCTGGAAGGGACCTCGGGAGATCATTGAGTCCAGCCCCCTGCCCAAAGGGCATACGGTTAAGGTATATGGTACAGGGCCCATAGGGACAGCACATTAGGTTTAGGATCCTAATGAAGTATTTTACACTAGAAGGCACAGGCCTCACAACCGAAAACACCGACTGCAAACAACCCAGGGCAGGTTGAGCGAAGTGGCTTTGAGGACCGGTACCAAAGATGAGGAGGGACTCGGAAGGCTACCACAACCCTGCAAGAGTGGGGGTGTGGCCAAGAAAACCCGGTGATCCATCAAGGGGACATAAGGTCGGGGTTTAGGGGTGGCAGTGCCCTGCAAGTGATTGTTGGGCAGACCTCATGCCACAGGAGGACCCTGAGTAGTCACCCCACTACTGAGAAACATTCAAAGTCATGGCAGGAGAGATCAGGGAAGAACACTCAAGCAGTAAACATCAACTTAGTGGTGCTGGCATCAGTAAGGTGTACACCACCAACTACTCAAACCAAGACTCTATGTGACCGGGCATTCAAGGCCCAATGGTCACAGCCTCTTTAGCCTAGAGAAGTGGAGGTTGAGAAGGGACTTGACAGTGGCTTACCGCTATATCAGAGGAGTATATCAGAAGCTCAGTGAACAACTGTTCACTAGGGCACTCCTGGAGAAGACCAGGGCCAATAGCTACAAACTCCTGGAAGGCTGCTTCAGGCTTAATACCAGGAAAAATTCCTTCACAGTCAGGGTGTCCAGACTGTGGAATAAACTTCCTCCAGAGGTGGTGCAGTCACCTACCCTGGAGGTTTTCAAGAGGAAACTGGACAGTCACCTCGCTGGGGTCTGTCTTCCTGCCTAGAGCAGGGGGGCTGGACCTGATGATCTGCAAGGTCCCTTCCAGCACCTAACAATCTGTGAATCTATGAATTATATTACCAAGTACATGTGAAAGTTCAGTAATCTTCAAACTCAGTACAAGTGTATTTAGTGATATGTAGAAAGGAAGAATTGTCAGTAGCCGAAGCAAAAATGTTATCACTGCATGGATCAGAACACTATGAGAATACATTTTATTCGATATGTAAAGCTTCCTGATTTGGCAAGAGCCCGGCTGGGGTGGGGAAGGAAGAAAGTAGCAGAGATTCAAAGATGACACCAAGTAAAGCCTGGTGACATGTAGAAAAATGGGAGAGGTTGAAGGTGGATTTGTGAGTCACTGGCACAGAGGTAGTAGCAGGATCTATGGGAACAGGTAGTGCTGCCTTCTTTGTTCACACCCTACACCCACACCTCTTTGCTCACTTCCTAATTTTCATTGGGCTCATAGGAGAAGTTATGAAACATTACAAGAGGGTATTGTAGTCTTTCTGACCCAGAAACAATCAAAGTAGATCAAGTTTTTTGGAAGCTTATCCAAATCACATAGAAAGTATTTGCCCATTGACATTGACTGTGATTTCATATGTTGCTACTTTGTCAGATAGACATGAAGAATTTAAATTGTTGGATTGGAAAGTCCTGACTAAAATTTCAAACTTGTTTACATCTTTACCTTGAAAAATATATTAATATCTTCTTGTTAATCTTTACAATAGATGTATGTACAAAACTTTGCTTTTCCTACTTTTTGTTGTTCTTAGACATCAGACTACAAACATGGTAGGGCAGCAATGTGACATTGTGCCAAGAAACAACACCACTCCATTTTTGCAGCAGGAGAAAAACTAAGATAATTGGATCTAGCTGTTTGTCTGCCTAATACCAAAGACAGCTTTATGTTCTAATCTTATGGCTGGATATATGAATGTTAAAATGCAAACATAGGAAGTGCTATATTGGATAAGATCACTGATCCTTCTTGTCTAGTAATTTTATTTATTAGAGTGTGGGACCTAATCTATGTGGGACCTAAACAGTGAGAACATCCTGCGAGTCTGCAGAGTACCCTGTCACTGTGCAAAACTGATGAGGTGCCTCATAATACCACCATTCAGTGGTCAAGGGACATCTACATAGAGCATATCATGGGCCATCAGCAGTATGAAGATATGCAATTTAAATCACCCACCAGAAGCAGGAGCAAGGGGATGGACTGACCGCTTCCCTACACGCACACACACGCACACATGCATGCACACGCACACATGCACACACACGCACGCACATGCACACTCCATAAAGCTACAAAGACGGTTAATGCCTTTGCATATTCCCAACCCGAGAAATTATACTCTGCACACTAAAACCATTGTCTAAGAATATCTTACCACCTTCCAGCTCTGTACCTATGTGGTTAACATGTGCAAGGGTCTAACTTCCCTTCCCTTCCTGTCACATGGCATTGGAGCTTAACTACTTTACCTCGAGCTAATGTAGGCTATATATTTAACAACAAATTTTAGATTGCGTCAACATACACCAACTATAAATCCATGTGGCTACCATGCAGGGGGGTCCTATATTCTCTTCCAACTGTATAAAGCCATGTAAATAACCTTATTTTTTAACACTTTCTAATAAAGTTTTGAACTTATTCAATGTATATGCTACCCTTCCTAACAAAGGCTCAACTTGTCTTTGACATTATCCCAGATACCTACTTTAGAAAAATGCAAACCATCCCCACATCTCCAAATGGCAATTGCGCAATGATCTTCACAGGCAGAGAAAAATTCTCTGCCTAACAATGGGCACATTTACACATCACCCTATGGCAATGTAGTGATGTGCTACATCGCCATATGGCATGCTACAGTGATGTAGCAATCACGTGTGTCTACACATGATCACCAGCTACATCGCTGTAGCAGTGCACTCCCTGGGTATAGCGTGCCGCTACAGTGACATAGCTGCGAAATCTACCCATGCACCATGTGCACAGCGCAGTAACCACCCATACTGTGCCATGCATTAGTACTTCCTTTTGAAAGTAGTAAAGCACGGCGCAATAACAACATCACCATACAAGCATCACCGTATGGTGATGTATAGACACGTCCAATCTGTTTGTGACAGAAAGGTTCAGACCAAGTATTTCTGACTTGTCCTTTGATCCTTTTCTTCTCTGCTGGGACATTAGCAGACTGATAGCCATCCAAATGCATCTTGCTTTTTATTTTTAAAAGCTTTCAGATCTTCTCCAATCAAAATGTGGATTTGCATCTTTTGGTAGTACTGTACTAGGGTAAGCAAGAGCACTAGATATAATATAGTGGGTGCCATCTACTCAGGCTATGGATAATAGGGACATTTATACTTAATTGAAACATGACTTTGAGAATTTACTTTACATAGTTTGTTTAACCTTTAGGTTTTCAAACCTGTCTGTGACACCTTTGGACTCCCATGCTATATAAATATGTGAAATGAATGAAATAAATCAGGGAGTGTCCATAATAGTAACATCCTAATGCCAACAGGTATTCTGGATACCAGTCTAATTTTTTTTTATTTAAAAAATTGCACAACAGAAGTGTCCTGAAGTTCATTTTCAGAATGCCTCACATAATGTATTGCATTTATAAATGAACATTACAGCCTACTGTAACATTGGCTATGTGAAAACTCCAGCTTCTTGTCTGAGAAAATTTCAGATAATTACCTTAGTAGTTTCTTCACAGGATATTTCTCCATTCCTGAATAGCTAATTTCTTCTCTATACAGCTCACACCCAACACCCTACTACTCATTGTTGTCTTTCCTTTTCCCAGAAAGATTCCCCTCTATCTGCCCATTTAGAATATAAATGGTGTAAGACCGATAAACAGGTTTTGCCCAGTTAGTCAGTGTTTGGTTGCTTGATCAATAGTAGTAATATGTTCACGTTAACTTTAAGCAAATGTTCACAAAGGCACAGGTGAATGTGTTTTGTTCTTGCAAACTGTACTGTTAAATATATGTTAATGCTAAGTGGATCAAATAGCAAATGCTGCCTAATTTATGTGGTCAATACAGCCTGTGCCTTATTATTCTGATCTGATAATAATACTCTTATTCTCAGATATCCAGTAGCTGCTTTCATTAAAACACAATATTTACACTTTGAGAAGTGGTGAAGTGAAGCCCTACTTCAGAGCAATAATGTAAACAGCAATCATGCCTCCTTTCAGCAGGAACCAGTTGCACACCTGTCCTTTTTGGAAGTGTTTCAGTTTGCTATTTCATTTTTTTGTGCCTGTGAACTCATTAGACTTGGGAAACATTTTTTTGTTTTTGTCAGCTCCACCTCCTCTTTAGTCCTAGCTTGATCTAAGACAGGCATATCTAATCACAGAAGTGTTTGAAGACCCGGGGATATGTTGAATATTTTACATGCCCAACTTATTTCCGATATGCTAGGCACTGTTATCGTAGATGTTAATAATAACCTATACCTGCCAAGCATTAAGTAAGTGAAAGACATTTTCCCACAAGTCATGTTCTCCGTCATATAAGTCTCTTGCAACAATGCGAAATACTCCTGAGCAGAGGCATAGCCCCTGCTCAGCTGGTAGTTGCAGTATTAGTGGCTGCAACTACCAGCAGAGCAGGTATTACTTGCAGCCACCAGCAGTTTTAGTAGCTACTTCTGCACACACAACCCCCACACCTCCCTCTCAGCTGTGCTACAACTCTTGAGAACTACAGGAGATGACATTCAGTAGGAGTAATAACAGTAGTTGTAAAAAATTGGTTTAAGTCTGAGAGAAACAGTGCAGGGCCTCCATGCAGGGAGTGCATTTGACTTGACATTATCTCCACTGTTTTCTAGATGGTTTCTCTGGTACTTGTGCTGGTGCCACCATATGTTCCCCTAAGCTTACACAGTAACCCTTGTCAGTATAAGAAACAACTGTAAAAAATTTATAGGACACCATTCAAAGAATTGGATACAGTACATATCACAGGAGATTCTCTTTTGAGTGTGATTTTCAGCAGCTGGGCTCTATGACGTTTACTAACTGGGAGCATCTACATGAGACATTTACTGTGGAGTAGACTAATTAGCTCTGCAGTAAAAGTCATGCATATACATGTGTGTCTACAAGGATGGAGTAAATTAATTAACTGTGCAGCAAGATAGTACCTGTAAGTAAATACAAAGTTTTTTTCATATACAAAGTTTTTTTACTATGCTGACCCACCTGGCTGGGACACGAGGGTGCTTCAGTACAGGATTGCCTGCTGACTAGGCCTGCACTGGAACACCCTCGTGCCCAGCCAGCCCCTCTCCAGCATATGAATCATAAGGGAGCAGCCTCAGGCTGGCGGGCTGATCCCTGGAGCCCCCTGCCAGCTGGGGCTACTCTGACCCAACTCAATGTGCTGTATCCCCAGGCATACGTTCAAAGTGCATGCCCAGGAGCAATAAACCCTGGAGCTCATTGCATCACATTAATTGCACTAGTAGATGCATCCACTATAATGCAAGCATTAGTGTAGACCACATAAAAAGTTCTGTCTGCAAAGAACATGGGCCTGCTGTAGATGAGACTAAAGAGGACACCATCCTAAGCTTGAAGCCCCTACACATTAAACATTTTTAGTCTTCTCAGAGCCTCCTTTTGCAACTTATACAAGGTTACAATAAAAGAGACCTCTATCACCTACATTTCTGTATCAAGTCTTAACATGTATTAACTAACATAATTGTAAACTGTGGTACAGACATAGGCAGACAAGATTCTTTGGGTAAATCTGATATCTTTTATTAAACCAACTCAAATAGTTGGAAAAATTCTTCTTAGCAAACTTTCAATACCCTTTGTCAGGCTGAGGAAGCATCTGCAGTTGGTGTGTGCTCTTGCTGGATGGAATGAATAGTAACAAAGGCAGAGGTTGGACTGCATACAAGAAACCCAGTCAGCGAAGATGTAAATTAAGGAGTCAGCGGGTGAGAGACAGGCTGGGAGTGGGGAGGGAGTCTAATAAAAGATATCAGATTTACCCAAAGAACCGTGTCTGCCTACATCCTTAGGCCAACACAGTTACAACCCTGTAACATGGAAAGTACAGACATTGGGATAAACACATTTGCTTGTAATGTTTAACCCCCCAGCTACAGCCTAAGATCAAAATACTTCTAATCATGAGGCAATCATTTGTATCTCTTCTATGTTACACTGTACAACTATTCTGGCTAAGTGATGTTAAAACACAATTATATTTTACTGTGTAGACATGGTGATAAGATGCTTACCCCACTGGCATTTTAGTTATAACAATTAATGCATTCATAGCCATCTAAGGCTTTGTTTATACTAATGCTCCGAATTTAGTTACTACCAATGGAGTTGCATTAATGTTAATTATGGTTCTGGTAGGAAATTTTCAAAAAAGGCTACTGTAGACATAGTTTCACAATCTAAGAATACATTTTAATATGTGTTAGGAAAAACACACACATACTTTCAAATGATAGTTCTCATGCTCTAATTGCTGTAAGTCACTAGGAAAGTACCTGTTGATTCATCCATTTTTCAGGCACCTTTCACACCCAAAACCAAACATTCCTAAAGAGAACAAAAGTTTTATCTAGTTTCCTTTTGAAATGATAAGAAAACAATCCAGAACTATTTGCTTTAACATAAATCTATTAGAACAGATTTACAGACATTCTTTCATAAACAGTAGTAACAGAAAAGAATGAAATGAAAAACTATTGGAATGATCCCCATTATTCTATCCCAGTCTTTTTTGTAAGACATAGAACATGAAAGGAAAATGTCCAGAAGAACAAAGTTTAAGAAGTCATGTGTTTCCTCACTAATATTAGCCTAGATCAAGGACAGGCAATTATTTGGGCCCATGGTCCACACAGAGAGTTTTGCTAAGCTCCTGAAAGCTAGGTGACCACTCCCCCCCAACCCTATGCAGCAGCTTACCAAAACTTCCTATGTAGGATGGGACAGGCAAGGCAGGGATCACAGGGTGGCGTTGCAGGGCAGTGACAATGTGGGGCCAGGGCCTGGGACAGAGCCAGATCCATTGCCCACACTTCTCTGCAACAGGTGCTGGTTCCACGGGCAGGGACATGTGGGGAGTAGATCATGGCTCTGCCCCAGTCCCAAGCTGTCACTGCCCCAAGATTCTGGATCAAGCCCTGGATGCAGCTCCATCCATCCATCTGGCCACATCCCATCCACCTGGCCATGCACCCTGCCCATGCGGGTCCTGGCCGGTCTGTATGGAGACTCCAGAATTGCCAGGCATTGACAGCACAGGGCCAGAGCAGAGCTGTGATCCACCCCCACCACATCCCTGCCCATAGAACCAGGGGTCTGTCTGGGCCTCGCCCCTGAGCCCTCTCCTGTCACTGCCCTGTAATCCCAGGGTCTCCATGAAGACCAGCCAGGACCAGCCATGTGGATGGGATGCCACAGGTGCACAAGGAAGGCTTGAAATTTTGACCCTTTGACACTCATGTCACTCCTGTCCTCTTTTTGCCTTTGTAGTCTCAAGAGTTTTGTTGCATCATTCATCCATTGGCCCCATACTATAGGGGCTACTAGATAGCTGCGTGGGCCTTACGGCCCATGGTACTTGGATGACACTAATAGGTGCACAGGGAGCTGCATCCAGGCCTGGGTCTGGGCTCTTAGGGCAATGACAGTATGAGGTCGGAGCTGAGGCAGAGCCACAATCCATTCCCACACACCCCTGCTTGTGGAAACCATGCCTGTCGCAGGGGCACGTGGGCAATGAATTGTGGTTCTGCTCTGGGCCCTAACCCCATGCTGTCATTTCCCTGAGATCCTAGAGTCTTCCCAACCCCACCTGCCCACCCATCTCGCTCCTGGACGCTGCTCCCTACTTGTCCATGGACTCATCCCAGCCATCTGGCTGAGTGTCCTGCTCCTGTCGGTCCCACCCCTGGCAGTGGTTCTGGGGCAGATGGGCCAGGGTGCCTGGGGAGCAGAGACACTGCCACTGGGGATGCCAGGAAATGGAGTCTGGCTGCTGTGCTGCCCCAGCCCTGCTGCACCTGCAGAGGCAGCAGGACCAGCCACATTCACCATGGCCCAGGTTGCTCCCTGTGCCTGGGCCAAGCAGGGCTGAGAGACCCACCAGGGGTCAGATAAAATCCCTTGGTGGATTGGCTCACAGGCCATAGTTTGCCCACCCCTGGCCTAGATCAACTATTCAAGGCTACTACTAAATTTGTAAGGATCTGTTTATATTTTGTTTTAGAAATGGTTCAAGCTTTATAGAGGTTTGACAGAGACATTTCTTGACTATTGTAGGGAAAGAAACCTTTTACAGTTTTTATGATCTGAATGTAAATAAATATTAAAGGATTACATACCTTGTTTAGCCATAGCCCTAATATATTTTAATCCATTGCAATCTAGTATTTAAAACTGGCAGAATGGCTTCTTTATCCAGTTGGTTTCAATGGCTTCAGAGTATCACTAAGTACTTAGGTGTTTATGGGAGGGGGACACCCATATCCATTTGGGTGAGCAAAGTAATCTACAATTTAAAGTTACACGTTACATGTTGCAGTTCATGACACTAACAAACAGGAACTATATTTGATTGTAAAGAGCCTGACCTCGGCATGGCTCCCCAAAGTTTTGTCCACATCACTCATTTTCATTTGGCAGCATTATCCCAGAATAATAATGGAGCCTCATAGTGGCATCTCAGACCAAGTCATTTAATTCTGACATTGCTACAAGTTTCAGTAACATTTCTGAACAATAAGAAAGCAAGGATGCCTTGTGCAGTTACTTACAGCAAGCAGGTAGGTACCAACTGAGAATGCTTAAGGATGGGACATCAGTTTCCCCAGATTATGGCCCCAGTTTAGAGAAGCATGTAAACACATAGTTAAAAGTTATCCCATTTAGGAAAGCACTACAGTACACACCTATGTACACCATATGTATGTTTGTACAAACTAAATGTTCACAAATACATAAGTGACTAAGTAACACAAGCCCCATTTTAAAAAGCAGCTCCTTTCTACTCTACACTTACATTCTACCAGCAACACTATATGTGTCCATACTCAAAGCTGCTCTGTGACAAGAGCAGAACACTGCCCTTCTGAATACCACACCCAATGCCTGTAGATGTAGATGTGCTAGCACCTTTTCTCAGCTGCCATGATCTTTTCAAAAGCTGGTGCCATCTCAGTGAGCTCTCTGTGCTCTGAAAGCACATTTTCAGAGCAGACCAGGGGGCCACATGGATGTGAGAACACTCTGGTGTTCCCTGTGACAACTGCTGTCTGCCATCAGACTTTCTGGCCGCAGAAGCAGCCTAGTATAGACAAAGCCTAGAGCACTTAAAACCCTAAGCTGACTTTCAGTGAGCACAGCAGTGCCTACACATGCAATAATGCACCTGAATTTTCTGTGCAGAATTTTCTTTCTGCACAGAAAATTCAGGTGCATTAAACTGTAGCCCCACATGCATCTGAACATGCACCCATCAGGAGCAACTTTTGTTCAATCCAGGGCTGCTTCTGTCATGCTCTGCCCCCCTGAGCAGCCAGGGGGAGCTCCAGGCTCCTCCAGTGCCAGTCCCAGGCTGACAGGGGGAACAGGCCTGTCCCAATTTCCATGTGACTGGGATAGCTGTTCTGGCTGCCAGGCAGCTGCCTCCCAACCACGTAGAGATCAGCACCCATCCCTATCTCCACATGGCTGGGAGGCAGCTGCCCAGAAGTTGGGACAGTCTCTCAACCTCATGGAGATTGAGAAGCATCCCTGTCTCCACATGGCTGAGAAGCAGTGTTCCACTAAGCCAAGACAGCTCTCTCCACCCCCTGTGATCCCCTGCTGCCCAGACTGACTGGAAGCAATTTGTTCCTGATCAGCGTCTACATGTGCACTATGGCACATTAGTTCAATGCACCAATTTCTAGTACCTGTATTTACAGGTACTAGAAAATGTCACATTAGACTAATCTACTGCACGGTAATTGCTGTACACATGTAGATGGTGATGCTTTACTGTACGTTGATTAGTCTAATCTGCTGTAAAGTTTCTCATATAGATGCACCCAGTAAGGCTTTGGTTCATAAGTGACTTAGACACACAAAGAAACATAGGTAGCCTGGGTATAGGTAATAGTCTAGCCATTGCAAAATAGAGCTATTAGTTTATCTCATTTCCCAGGTGTGTTTTTTTTTGGGGGGGGGGGAGGGGCTGGGTTGGGGGGTGGTTAGCAGTAGCTAGATACCTTACTGGTTCCCAAGCCAGCTAATTCAAAGCTACCTCAAATATTTCAACACTGCACTACTCACAGCAGTGTTGACACATTCAGTAGGTTGTTGAAGTGAAGTTCATAGGCCCATCTGCGAAAGGAGTTTTGTAAATTTCTTTGAGGATTAGAACTGAGGAACTGGAGAGAGAGTAGTTATCTTGTGAGAAATGTGTACCCACAGGTAATTGGGTATTTTTGTCTTTGATAGATTTTTGGTGTGCATTCATTCTGGTATGCACTTGTTTGGTTTCTCCTACATATTTTTCCATCAGGGCATTTAGTGCGCTGGATGAGATGCATTACATTTCTGGAGGTGCAGGTGTAGAATCCAGGAATGGTGATGGTTCTATTGTGGGGTGTAGTTTTATTACGGGTGCACCAAAAAAGATTTTTTGGCTGATACCATTGGCCAATTAGTAACCAGTCATATCAGCCGCTATTGATCCGACTGTCAATATGCAATACAGCAGCTTGGAGAGCAGTGTTTGGCTGATAAGTCTGAGGTGGAAGGAGCATGGGGGAGGAAAGGGGCATGGGGAGAAGATCAAGGCCCCCATCGGGAGGGAGCGGAGCTGGGGCAGAGGTAGGCACTGCCTAGCCAGGGTGGGGTGGGGCGCAGGATGGAGCCATAGGTGGCTTGTCCAAGGGGTGGGGGGGGTGACTCCTGCCACTGCATACATCCCCAGGGGAGACATGGGGGATATGTTCCCCCAAGATTTCAGCATGAGGCAAGGGTGGGCTGCCCACTATGGGCTCAGGGCTAGGATCTGCACCAACCTCTCCCACTGGGGGGGCTGGGCCAGGGCTGCACTTGGAGTGGGCAGTGGCAGCACTAGGAGGGAGACTATGGGAGGAAGGGGCTACAGCTATCCCAGAATTCACTGTAGCCACCCTATAGCCTCCCCTCTCAGTGCCACCACCACCCATCCCACCTGCCCTGAATGAAGCCCCAGCCCAGCACCCCAGCCAGGAAGAGGCCAATGCAGCCCCTGGCCCAGACCCTGTAGTGGGCAGCTTGCCCTTGCCCTGTGCATGCCTTCCATGCCTCCCACAGGGGTGCACATAGCAGTGAGAGCTGCCTCCCCTATCCACTAGACAAGCCACCCACGGGTCTCTCCTGCACCCTGCCCCACCCCAGCTGGTCAGTGCCTGCTCCTGCACCTGCCCCAGCCGCATTCACTCCCTCAAGTTGGGGGCTTTGATCGGCCCCCCCCATACTCCTTCCCTCCACCACACCCCTTTCCTCCCATAGACTTAATGGCCAGATGCTGCTCTCCAAGCTGCCAAGCTGCATCCCAGGCCACATGCATGCTGTGGCTGTGTGCATGCATGCAGCATTTATCAGTGACATTATCGGCCATATCGGCCCAAAAAAGCTGATTGACAATAATGTCAATTTTCCTTTCATCAGTGCCAATACAATATGGACCAATGTATCTGTGCAACTCTAGTAATTATTGTGGGAGTAGTGGAGATAGTTGGCAGATTTTACATTTCTTGTCATGGCATGTTCTGGATCCATTTGGTGTGTTTTGGGCCATAGGAAGTTTGCTTCTGGTTGGCAAGGTTCAGTGTTTGTTTAAAAGCTGAGATGGGTGGTTCTGGGTATTCTCTTTACGAATTGGGTCTTCTTCTAGTATGGGTTGCAATTGTTTGAGGATTTTCTGTATAGGTTCTAGGGACGAACGGTATGTGATAACTAATGATGTGCAATTCATGGGATTTTTCTTTTTGTACTGCAGCAGTTCTTCATGTATTATCCAGGTGGCTATTTCAAAAGTCTGATCTCTCTCTCTGGAGAAGTGTCCATGTTGAGTAAAAATCCTTTTGAGATTTGTGAGTTGATAATCATGGGTGTTCTCAGTGCAAATTCAATGGTACTGGAGGGCTTGATGTATATTGCAGTTTTCTTGGTGTGTTTAGGGTCATTACTGGTTCTATGTAAGTATGTATGTTGGCCCATGGGTTTCTTGTATATGGTGGTTTGTATTTCACCATTCTGGATAGTGATCATAGTTTCTAAAAAGGAAACGTTGGTGCTGGAATATTCAAGAATCAGACTATGGAGGGGTGATGATTATTGAATTTCTGATGGAAATCTATTAGAGATTGCAGGTTTTCAGTCCAAGTGATGAAGATGTTATCTATATATGTTAATTAAAGCATGGATTGGATGGTGCAGTCCTTGAGAAATTCTTATTCCAGGTGGGCCATAAAAGGTTAGCATATGGTATGGCCATTTTGGTGCCTATAGCTGTGCCCATGATCTGGAGGTAGTGTTGGTTATTGAAAGTGAAGTTATTGTGTGTGAGGATGAAGTGTATAAGTTCAGTAATATCTTTCAGTCAGTAGTCTGAGTTGTAATACTGCTCTTGTAGATATATAAGGCATGTTTGGATGCCATCCTGGTGTCGGATGTTGGTATATAAGCTGGGAGGGAGTTGCTGGGAAGGTAATCTATGTTTTTAAGTTTTTGTAGAAAGTCTATTGTTTCTTGGACAAAACTTGCACTTTGGGTGGCAAGATGGATTTGATGAAACCATTTTTCACCGTATACATTAACATGCAGGTATGGATTCAGTTTCAGAAAAGCTTCATTTGAGAAATAGCAATGTAAAACTAGCATGTGTATTTTTCTTATTCTTTTCATATACAAGATCTTTTTCCCCAAGTTTTGACAAAGGAACCCACAAAAATAACTGCTTCCAGGAACTGGTATCTTGCATAGCAGATTTCAGGTTAAAGTAATTATTTGTGTATAGCTAATACCATGCACCAATACAGGCTGGAGGCTGACTGGCTAGGCAGAAAAGGACCTAGGGGTTACAGTGGACAATAAGTTGAATACGAGCCAGCAGTGTGCCCTTGTGAAGAGGGCTAATGGCATACTGGTCCTGCATTAGTAATAGTGTTGTCAGCAAGTCAAGGGAAGTTATTATTTCCCTCTATTCTACACTGGTGAGGCCATATCTGGAGTATTGTGTTCAGTTTTGGGCCCCCCACTACACAAAGGTTGTGGACAAATTGGAGAGAGTCCAGCAGAGGCAACAAAAATGGTGAGGGGGCTGGGGGACATGACTTACGAGAAAAGACTGAGGGAACTGGGCCTATCTTGTCTAGAGAAGAGAAGACGGGAGGATTTAATAGCAGCCTTCAACTCCCTGATGGGGGGTTGAAAGAGGATAGATCTAGACTAGGGGCAACCAATTATTTGGGCCCACAGACCACATCAGCAGTTCTGGGGAGGTGCTGTGGGCCAGGCAGCATAACCCATGCACTCTGTGGCTCCTCTCTGCCACTGCCAACAATGTACAGTCCCAGCCTCAACCCTAGCCTGCCCTGTGTCTGCTCCAGACGTGCCCTGGCTGAAGCAGACCAGCCAGAACCCAGGTGCACAACCCTGACCCTGGCCCACCCCGCACCTACTCTGGACTGCCCACCCATGCTGAGCAGCAGCAGTGACTGGGCAGAAGCTGCTGCTCTGCACAATGGAAAAGTGCCCCCTCCCCCTCACCACTGCTGGGCTCTTCTTGCTGCAGCCTCCCAGAGCCTGCAGCTTCTCTCCACTGGCATCACCACTAACTCTGGGCCACACAGCAAGGAATCAGTGATAGTGCAGAGGAGCCACAGAGCAGCCCAGGCATGGGCTCCAGGTGGCTGCAGCAATAAGGGCCCAGCAGTGGCAAGGGAGAGGGGCCACTTTTCTCCTGCACCAAGCAGCAGCTACTGCCCAGCTCAGCATGGGCGGGTGAGTCTGGAGCAGGTATGAGACAGTCTGGGGTAAGGGCTGTGTACACTGGCTCCAGATGGTCCAGAGCTGGTATGCTTTACCAGGCCAAGACTAGAGCAGGTACAGGGCGGGCTGGGGCTGTGGACGTGGGTCCCCACCAGTAGCATGGGGCTGGGGCCAGTGGCAGCCACAACTGGAAGGAGCAACTGCTACCTGTACTGCCTAGAAAGGCAGTACAGCTGTGGGGTTGCCTCAGCCCCACTGCATGCCTGGGGGTGGTGGGACATACAACAGGCCAGACAGTGCCTGGGTCAGGCAAGACCAGGGGACCCACCACAGGCCAAACAGTCTTTCTGTGGGCTGGACCCAGTCCACAGGCCTTATTTTGCCCACCCCTGATCTAGATCAGTTTACAGTGTGCTTAAGCAAAGATTCAAGGAGATGCACATTAACTTCTGAAGAGCCACATGTGGCTCTGGAGCTCCAGGTTGGCCACCCCCGATCTAGATTGTTTTCAGGTGGCAGATGACAGAACAGGGAGCAATGATCTAAAGTTGCAGAAAGGGAAGCTGAGGTTAGATATTATGAATAATTTTCTTACTAGGAGGGTAGTAAAACACTGGAACAGGTTACCCAGAGAGGTTTTGGACTCTCCAACACTGAATGTTTTTAAGACTTGGCTAGACAAAGCCTTGGCTGGGATGATCTAATTGGTGATGGTCCTGCTTTGAGCAGGCAGTTGGACTAGATGACCTCCTGAAGTCCTTTCCAGTTCTGATTTTCTATGGTTCTATGAACAAACCACTGAAATAGAGACAGAACTAAAGACCATGCTCAAGGAATTTAAATTCTGTACATCAAAGTGCACTTTCTTTATAGAGGCCAAACCACTGAATTAAATTTCAGCCTGGTTACACCAGTGTAAACTGACCTCAAGATGCAAGCACTTACCCAAAATCATCTGTAGTCCATACAGCTGTATGGTTCTAGTCACATGGGCTTTATTGCAAAATTAAGGCCAAAAATATCTATTTCCACCAGCCATTTCTATTCTGCTATATTTCCCTGTTTAGCAGCCCTATGTAGAGTTATCTTCTGTCTGAGGATGGTGTTATGCAGCTCTCCAATGGCCGAATAATGCAGGAACAGATGGTTCTCAAGTGGTGCTGGCTGACCTCAGCTTTCAATCACCTCTGAGTCAAGTATTTGCAGCTTCTGACAGGATCAGGTGGAGGGGGGTTATGGATACTTAGGGGTTGTGAAATATCTACACATAAAACACTGTGTTTTAACTTGAGCACTACAGTTACTGTTTATGTAATGAAAGATCAACTTATTTTTAACAAATTAATGACGAGTCACAATTGCTCAGTAAGAACAAACACTTCTCAAACCTCAGAAATATTCATCCATATATTGTTGGAGATGTTATGCTCCAAATTGAGTATTTTTAAAAGTTAAAAAAATGAACTGGAGATGCTTAGGGCTTTAAAAAATGCAATGTTTTAAAATTTAAAATATGGTTTTTTAGGCCACAATTTGTGACCTCATATTAATGTCTGAAAATGAAACGACTAAACAGAAGACTAAGGACCAGGAGATACACCAGGGACAATAATACTGGGAGGGGGGAGAAGCTTAATGTCACATGGCAAGTAAAATATTTCATTTTTTCCTTTTCCATAACTGAAGGTGGCCCTTGAAACAAAATTTCTTCCCAAAATTTCTAAAGCCAAACTTCCTCCAACCCACCCACAATGTAGGGAATAACAAGGAAAATACCTTCCTCAATAATTCAGTATTCCTTTAACAGCAAGCAACAATCATATTATAAACTTGAAATTACATTTGGGGACCTTTTGTGCCTACAGTACTTACTTTCTTTTAATGATTTATTTTAGCCATTTTATATTTCTTGTTCCATTAGTAAGGATGCCAAAGTATCATAAAAATGAATAGATGAGAAATGATGATTCTATCTTTTTCCTAGTTAAGAATCCAAAGCTATTTCTATAATCTGATAGTTCAGATTTGTCTCTCAGAGCTTCACAGGTTCACGTGCACATATCAAGAAGAACAAAATTCACTTCCTTATTTTTATTTAACTCAAGTCTGTTTATTTTAAAATCACAGCCTATGACCCGTCAGCCCCTTACTGTGTAGAAGCTGGAATCATCAAAGCAAGATTAGTAATACCTACGTCAGCTTTCAAACTTAATTTCTTCATGTGAAGGAGAAGCCAAGCAGGCAGTGGAATGTTTTCCTTTAATGACTGCATATTTTGTGTTCTAATTAGTTTACTTTTGCTGTAGTTATGGAGGGCTTCCTATTTTTCCAGTCAAAGTGAAAATATTTCTTTTCAGTTCCTATTCTTACTAGAGATGGGCCCAACCCCAAACTCTGGGACTAATAATCAAAAAATTTGGACCTCAGACCATCCTTAAGACTTGCATCTTTCGATGGACACCTTAAACAGAAGACCTGATTTTCATTTCACTTATACCCTTAAGCAACTCTACATTAGCCAGGTGGCCTGATTATCTTCTCTGCTTGCCCTTTGTGTCATCATTTACATCTGTGCAAAGTGACTGAAAAAATACCACAAAGTTAGATTTTCCACTCACTAACAGCAGTGGAAACAATTTACCCACCCTTTTCATAGATGGAAATGACTGTGATAAGTGCCAGATGGAAAGAGAGGCGAAGCTGCACCAGAGGGGTTTTGTTGATGGTGTTTGCTTTTGTTCTTATTTTTTCTTTTTGCTCTGCATTGCATGTTGTACACTAGACAAGATATGCTCCCTCTACTCAACTCCGAAAGAAGAGAACAGGGAAGTATTTCCTTTTTCTGCCATCTCCATCATCTTCTCCCCTGTCACTGACATGGAGAATGAAGGTATTGTATGTATTACTATTTATATCTCAGTGTATCCATCTGATGTTTTCTTGCCTATAAGGAGTTAACTCCAAAATGACTAGGAAGAGTCAGGGAATGGAAAGAAAGAGGAAATTAGTCAAAGGCAAAGTTAAGGCTCCTTGAAAGAGCAAAGAAGCAAAACTTAATTGGAGAATGCTCCTTCCTGGTTGATTCTTCCTAATAGTGTAAACGTTAAGGAGGCAAGCTTTGGAAAGAAGAAGGGCTGAGTGGCTAAGAGCAACAGTGGCTAGAGATAAGCCTCCAGCAAACAGAGTTATGAAATAAGGTGGGTCAACCTGAGTAATGGGTAGAGAGTTGTAGCTTAGGCAGGAAAATAATCACATAAGTCTCCCTGCTGTTTTCACCCATTCCCACAGATGCTGTGGCCCCTCTGGCAAATAAATGCCACTTTGTTTTGAAGAAGCTGGTCTTGAATCAAATGCTGCCATAAGTTCTTAGCTGGGCCTGTTATGACAATGCTGTTGATTAAACCTGTGTGGGGAGCTCCCATCTCATCTAGCCTTGAGGAGCAAGGAAAACAACATATTATCCAAAGATTTAATTACCCTCTTAGTAGTGAAGTACTGGCAGTCAGATGCAAGAGGCACCAGGTGCTCAGTGGAGCATGCAAAGGTATCCAGGTTGTACCCGTATTGATCTAGAGGCAAAAAGAATCAGAACTTGTGGTGGAGGTGGTATCCTTTATTAAACCAAATAGATTTTTGCAAACAAAATATTAAAGAACTTTTTGCAAACAATATTAAAAATCTAGCTGGTGTAACAAAAGATAATCACCTCTACCACGCATTCTGATTCCTGAAGCATGTACAGACATTTGGAGTATAAACAGACTTCATCTTTGGTGTGGGATCATTTGATCTACTTCACTGAGTCTACAGACATTGACCAGGGCTGTTGTCCTTCAGAGTCAGGTCTCTGCCATGCCCAGGGCTCCAGGGGCCCTATCCTGTGGGACAATGGCCCCAGGTGCCCTGCCGCAACCTGGCCACACATGTACAAGTAGGGTAACCCCCTACATGGGGATTCTCTGGGGCTAGGGACAGACATTCAAAAAGCCTGAGCCCGAATTGATTCAATCTTTGCCAGTTAGTCTAATCTGGCTAGGCTAAATCAGTTTTGTAACTGGACAGACATCCCAGAAATGCAGTCACACGTCTGCAGTGGCTCAGGCTAGAAGTTAGGGGGTGCTAGAGCAGCCCTCTCTTCCTTCCAAAGCGTAGAGCTGGGTGGGCCATGGGCAGGAGCTCTGATTAGCTCAGCAGTAAATTGATAACAGTGTTTATCACCCAATTAAGAAAACAGAGGGACATTACCAGCTACTTGTTGATTCTACTGGTTGATTCAGCAGGGACTGTAGCCAGCATGTGGTCTGCTAGCTAATACACAGAAACCTCCTCAGCAAGGCAGAGGGGAGGGGGGGAATTCCTGTTTATCAGGAAATGGTGAGGAGAGCGGAGAAGCAGCCTGAAGTCTCTACAGCTCCAGCTAGGGAGCAGAGTGGGGGCCAAGCCCTAACAATTTGCCCCTTCATAGATTTCATAGACATTAGGGCTGGAAGGGACCTCTGAAGATCATTGAGTCCAGCCCCCTGCCCCAGGGGCAGGAAGTCAGCTGGGGTCATAGGATCCCAGCAAGATAAGCATCCAAATGTCTCTTGAAAG
>NW_017728943.1:116203795-116277368 GCF_001723895.1 Crocodylus porosus | reverse complement strand
AATGGTGAGGAGAGCGGAGAAGCAGCCTGAAGTCCAGCCCCCTGCCCCAGGGGCAGGAAGTCAGCTGGGGTCATAGGATCCCAGCAAGATAAGCATCCAAATGTCTCTTGAAAGTGTTCAAAGTAGGTGCTTGAACCACCTCTGGCGGCAGTCTATTCCACGCCTTAGGGGCTCGGACAATAAAGTTCTTCCTTATGTCCAGCCTGACACACCCATGGAGGAGTTTGTGACTGTTTGACCATGTCACCCGTTGGGGCGCTCTGGTGAACAGACGTTTCCCCAGATTCTGGTGAGCACCCCTGATAAACTTATAGGTGGCACCAGATCACCCCTGAGCCTGTGCTTTTCCAGGCTGAAGAGTCCCATAGCTCTCAGCCTCTCTTAATAAGGCCTGTTCTCCCGACCTCTGATCATGCATGTGGCTCTCCTCTGCACTCTCTCAAGTTTCTCCACATCCTTTTTGAATTGTGGACCCCAAAACTGGACACAGTACTCCAGCTGCTGCCTCACCAAAGCCGAGTGCAATGAGAGAATGACATCCTGGGATTTGCTCGAGAAGCATCTATGGATGCAAGCCAGCATTTTGCTTGCTTTACTAGCTGCAGCATCACATTGAAGGCTTATGTTCATCTTGTGGTCAATCATGACCCTGAGTTCTTTTCGTCCTTAATGCTAGCCAGAGTACCACTGCCGAGTCTATAAGGATGCTGCGGGTTTTTCTTCCCAAGGTGGAGAACCTTGCATTTTTCACTGTTAAACACCATCAGATTCTCATCCGCCCATTTGCTGAGCCTGTCAAGGTCTGCCTGGATCACCCTCCTGTCCTCAGGTGCGGATGCTTTACCCCAGAGTTTGGTGTCATCAGAGAACTTGGCCAGTCTATTTCTGACAACAATGCCCACATAATTAATGAAGATGTTGAATAGTGGCTTATGTCTCCATTCCACAAACATAGCAGGTTGTGCAGTAGCTCAAGCAAATATGGCCCAGAAACATATATAATTCTGTACTTGGATGAAGCTCCTGTCCTGCTCGGTGAGGACTTGTGTAACATCAGAAAACACCTCTGCATCAAATTTTGTAAATGGACAATAAACTAGCTAATGATAAGATTATTGAAAACTAGGAACACCTTACCTGTAAACATACTATATCCTAGATCAAAACAAACTCTAAATGAAATGCTAACAAGCCACAAACCTAGTTGCTGGGCGTAAACAAACTCAAGATGAACAGGTCCTAAATTAGAGGTAAATATCACATAAGCCAGTTGCAGGCTAAATGAAAATACTTAATAAGTGTAAGTAACCTGTGCTTATCTCTTTTTCATTCACTTAGAACACTTACTTCAGCAATTCTCCAGCAGGAGAGCCAAGTCCCAAAACTAGATCATGGAATATTTTTACAGGGTGAGGTTCTGTCATATTGGCAAATAGAGACTCAAAGGACGCCTCCCTTTTGGAGCCAGACTTGTTGCATCCCAACAACAAAAGTCATATGAGAAATGGCAAGTACTACCAAAGCATCCTTAACTTTCTTTAGGGTGTTCCTTGAACTCATTGAAGTCTAGTGTCATAGCAGAGCCAGAAACTATGTTTTATTCAACCAATATCAGATATCCAGTGGAATAATGGAAGGACAAGGGTATGTTACTGTATTTGATTCTCTCTGTTACAGATTGAAAAAAAGTTTTGTTTTTTATTAATTGTCCTGCTCAGGTCCTGGGCACCTTCACTGCTGCTGAACTCCATGGGAGTTAGAGATTCTCAGCATTTAACAAGATCAAGCCATAAAACTCCTCCTAAAAACTTTGTCTGCTCAGACAAAGACATGGCTATTGTTGCTAAAGCTGATGGGCTCTTTGTTAGGGCATTGGCAGTGTCAGTTTGCAAATCTAGAGACTTTAAAGGCACACTGCAAAGAATGTTAGCAGACAGGCAAACAAAGCTGTAAAGTGCTTATAGCAATGCATATGAATTCAAACCCATGTTTGGATCATCCGGCCTTGTGATTAGAGTAAGTTATTCATGATCAGAATAATATACAAACTATTTCTAACATAAAGACACCCATTACATTCCCCATATTACAGCTGTACTGCCACTGCAGTCACGAAAGATTATTTTAACACCAGTTTTGATTGCACACATAAGTTTATTGATAGTTTGGTGATAAACGTAACATATATGGCTGGAGGTCCCAAGATGCACAACAATTCATCAGGGAATAAAGACAGAACCAGTTGTGAAGTAAAAGGGTGACATTACAAGGCACACCCCCAGAAAATGCCCCTGCATGTGCACACTGGCACATAGCAAGTTACCCTGGGTGGGGTAGGGGAGGCTGGGGAAAGTACCTGGGCAGGTTCCAGCAGCCTTAGCTGGGATCCTGGGGGGCCTCCCATGGCTTGCGGTAGCAATTTGGGCATGCAGACCCTGGCCTGCAGTGGGAGCATGGCTCTAGCCAGCCAGGCTCGTTTTGGGTGGCGCACGTTGCTGCCATGTGGTCCACCCCACTTTTTTCTGGTGCAGGTTTTTTGAAACTGGGATCGTCTGGTGTCAGAAAAAATCCACCACACTGCAAATTAGCAGCTCAGTGAACACCTGCATTTGCAGCATTTGTGGATAGTGGTGTTCATCTGAACACATCCATAATGTGAATAAAAAATAAATACTGCCAGTCAGTTCAAGCTTGTAGGCTACATCAGAACTCTAGTTCTCCTATGAACACAACCTCCCAGGCACTCAAATTGCTGCCAACTTGAATGAATGCATTAAAGAACAAATCTGATCTATCAGATGGTGAAAGATACTAGGCTTCTTTTAGTTCATCCTTAAAATAAAAACTGGAGTAGCCATGATGTGGCAGAGACTGAACTGTTGTCTGAACTACCGGCAGATCCATGTGCTTGCTTACTGAGCATATCAAAGAAGATTTTTGTTCTTAAAGCCTCATGAATCCTGAGGTAAAGTACAGCACCTTCCAACTACACCTTGTTGAATCTTGGATAAATCCCTCAACTACTCTGAGGAATTGCTCTGCGCAGTCACCAGCTCTTACTTTGGATTGGACTTTATATTACCTGTTTTCATTCTGGGTATCAGACCAAGACTCCAAAATAATAGTGTGTAGTATCCCAAGCCATAACTTTACATACTAACTGGAACAAGGACTGAATGGAACTCAGAAATACACGTACAGCACTGTACTTGGTCAAGTTCCAGATACAAAAGCTAAGCCCAGTTTATATCATGGGTATATAAGAACTAGAAGGCTGCTGCAGACCTAATACCTTAAATGCAAGTACCAATCTATTCTCTGTATCTCTTTTGTTGGCTGTCCTAGGGAGGAGTTTCAGCATTTTTGTAGCTAGATGTGGAAGAGAGAGGCATAACCAAGTCACCTCAAATAAACCGGATAAATAGATACATGAAGGAAAATATGAATGAAAAAATGTGAACAAATCTACTAGGATAGTAGGACAGAAGAGATGCATCCAGACGAGTGCAGACGTGAGGTATGTGGCACCGCAGGCTCGTGACACACCACATGGGCCGCACATGCAGGCATTCCCCGTGTTGCTGATTTCCAGCACGGGGGGCGGGTAATACCAGGGGATCCTGGTGTCAAACCCCCCACCCCCCCAAGCCTTAAAAACCTGGGACAGTCCACATGGCAGCAGCATGAATCAGCAGAAACCGGAGCCTGGCCAGGTGAAGCCAAGCTCCGGCAGAGTGGAGCCTGGCCAGCAGCCTGATTGCTGTGGCAGCACCCGGAGGCCCTCAGGACCCCAGGTAATGTATCTAGGGCCAGCCTTGGTGTTGGCCACAACCTTCCCTACCAGACCCAAGGCAATTTGCTACACGCCAGAGCACACATGCACAGGTGTTTCCTGGGAGCAAGCAGCAACAGCACATATTATGCCACTGATGTTTGCCTCCAAGGAAATGCACATTCCTGCTCATAGGCTTTTATTTATGGAAAAAGGAGGAGAGTGGTCCCCTACAACCATTCTAATTTTCCAGGAAATATATCACTATATCCTACTATAGAGGATAAGAGAGTTAAAGGAAATGAACCAAGCCTACCCATCTCTAATGTCTGCAAAACACTTACCTATTAACACCATGGATGAAATAGAGATAGTGGAAGTTTTCAAAAGGTTCAAGTACTATGGCTTTGAGTTGAAATCAGTTATCAAATATCAGCCCAAAGAAGAGGTACTGTTTTGTGGACACTCAGGTCAAAACATCTTCAATATTGGTGCCTTAAGTTAAGCAACTAAATAAACAGAGCTTAATTTTCAGAAGTGATGAATATCATACAAACACCACTGAAGTAAAAAATAGGATTTACATAGTGCTTAGTGCCTATGAAAATAAACCTGCTTATCTGGATCCTGAACTTTAAACACTCAAGTTTGAAAAAATTGCCCATGGTGAATTGGTCACTGAGAAGTCCAAAGGTAGAAAGGAAACAGTTGTCAGAATACAAAAACTTCCCATTTCCCTTCTTTAGGTTTCTGCATTCTGACATTGCCAGTTTACTCCACCTATTGATTAAAAGTGGAACTACATTTCAGTACTGCAGTAAAATAAAAATTAAGGTTGCAGAAAGCTACACAGGGCTCCAGCCACATTAGGTCCCAGCACTGCTTGATAGGATAGCCAGAGCTGCCTTGTAAGGGGCATCCTTAGTGGGTGCATCTACACATGCACTTTAGTGCACAGTAATGTACTATACAGTAAAGCATCACTGTCTACATGTGCATGGCAACTGGGCCAGTGTAGACTAATTTGCATTGCTGTCAGATAGTCCCATCAGACACAGGTACTATCCAATGGTGGACTAAATTACAGTGCTTACACACACGTGTAGATGGTTACGTCAGGATTAGTTTAATCTGGCTCAAATTGTACTGGAGTTTATTCAGTCACATTCATTGCACATGTAGACATGCCCAATGAGGAAAAACAAAGCATGAAATAAAGGCACGCTTTAACTACTAATAATTGGTCTCTGACCCACACTGCTTCCGGTTCTGAACTGTAAATGTACCTAGGTCCTTGTGCCAATTAAAGAAGCAAGTAGGCACCCAACTGTTTCCAGAATTACTGTATATGGAACAATTCCAGAGCTGTAGTAAATCAATGTAATAACAATGATCTTCATGACACTGTTCCCAGTAACCTTGTGTGTTTCAAGGTTTTCCTTTGTTAGTGTACACTGATTCTTCTGTGTGGGCATGGTGTCTGTTTGTAATTATATATTCCTGCTTCTGTATCTTTCCAATCTTCTATCTTTTATATTTTGTTTAATTTAATATAAATAACCAGCTGTACTTCACTCCCTCTAGTACAATTCTCTCATATCCTTCATCTGCTGATAGCTGCCCTTTATAGCCTGTTACACTAAACTGGCCAGCTCATTTATCAACCAGCAAGACATCATTCCCGCAGTGACTATGCAGTCAGAATGTACTGCATTCCATCATTAGTATGATCACTCCAAGAAGAGAGACAAGTGGTCACAAATTTTAAATATAATTACATCATTAAATTGTTAGCTTCTAATGTGCAAATGTAAATGGAGTCCACCTTCAATCCTCCAGTAATCAACGCTCCTCTGCAATCCATTAGCAGTGCCTTTCATCAATACCTCCAAGGCCATGAAAGAGCAAGGACCAGGATGGCCAGATATATCTACAGAAAATATAATCTCATACAAATAAGTGCCAGAAAAGGGCGCTGCTAAGTTTAAAATGACAAAATAATTATGACACAAAATTAATTTCCCAGTAAAATAAATATCACCTTAACTGGACAGTTAAGTATCATCAGTACATCTAATCCCTACTGGTTCTTTTATTAAACCAAGATTACAATTATTTTCTCAGCACTCCATGCCCAAGGTAGAGAGACATTACAAAGAAAAACTTCAGTATCTGGTTAGAATTTGTACTGGGCATTATTTCTCTTTTACATGTATGCAAATTGCTTTGCTATGGAGCAATTTCAGCAAGCACTCTGTAGCATTACACTGGTGTGAAGAATGGTGTGATACTAATGAGGCTTTGTACTTGCATTATTTTCATCTCTCTAGAGCACTGTATAAATACTGGTTAATCTTCAGAATGCTTCTGTGTCAGTTTGCTTGCCCTCACTTGCAAATTGATTTGTCCAAGGCCACACAGCAAGTCAGGGGCTGAACCAGGATTGGCATTCTAGGGCCTGGCTCCCAGGCCCCATAGGTTAGTTAAACAAGTGAGTGTCAACCTTTTTTCCATGTAGTGATAACCGTCCAATCCCTCATGTCATTTAGGAATATGGAAGGAAAGGATGGCAGCCAATTCCATTAGCACCTGTTTTTAATATCTTTTTGGATTATGGTCTCTTGTCAAGCACCCCTGGTATCAGCATAGGAACATAGGAAAATAGGACTAGAAGGGACCTCACAAAGTTATCAAATCCAGGCCCCTGCGCAAGGCAGGATCACACCTGACAAAAGCATCCCAGTTACATAGGAGTATACTGACTCTCTGCTCTAGACCCGTACACTAACGACAGACATTACACATAAACCAGTTTAAGTGATCAGAAACTGGTTTAAATCTGTAACAGAACATAAATTCAGTGTACATAAACCAGTTTCAAAATGAGATAAACCTGGTTGAATTTGTAGTATCAGACTTAATTGATTTCAGTCAAACCGTTTTATGCAATGTCTATTCCAGACCCCCTTCCTGGTTTAAGTTAAACCAGACTCCCCCAGCATCCTGGCATGCTCCCTGGGCTGAGCAGGGCTCTCTGCTCCACAGCAGAGCTGGCCCCTCCCCTCTGCTCCCTGGCTGGAGCTCCAACAGAGACTGCAAGTGTCTGCCTGGCTTCCCCCTGTTCCCCCATCTCTCTCCACCACTCCTTGGTAAGCAGGGATTCCCCCCTCTCCTCTGCTTTATGCAGACACTTCTCAGCATTAGCTAGCATACCACATACTGGCTATGTCCATCCATGCTGTGGGAGATGGGATGAAGGACAGTGGCTTAGGGCTCTTTGAAGCTAATCAACAGGTCAGCTGGTAATGACCCTCATTAAACAACTAGTTCCAAGGAAGAGCTTGAACTAATGAAAGATCCTTTTGTTTTGCTGATGGGGTAATAAATGCTGTGTAAACTCCCATTGGCTCAGCGAGGGGAGGGAGGAACCCCTCCCTAATCAGGGTGTCCTGTGGGGGGCCTAGCCATGAGCTCCTCAGCTCAACACTGCAGAAAGGAAGGGATGGCTGCTCTAGTGCCCCCCGACTTCTAGACTGAGCCACTGCAGGCATGTGCCTACATTTTTTCTGTCCAGAGGAGATGTCTGTACAGTTACAAACTGATTCAGCCTAGGCAAGTTAAACTAACCTGCAAAGATTGAATCAATTCAGGCTCGGGCTTTTTGAATATCTGTCCCTAGCCTATGGTCAGAGTAACTTGGTCATAGCCATACTGTATCAGGCAGTGTTAGTGTGCACCATGTTGCTCCTATTCTACATGTGCTAAATGCCTAAACTATGGCACATAGCCACTCTTTGGTGCACACCCAGCAAGGTTCTCACAGCAGTGATAACATTTTTCAGCAGGCAGTACACACAGCGTGGGAGCAAGTGGGTGGGGCAAACTTTCATAGCACCACTCCCTAGCAGCATCTAACATAGTGTAGACATGCCCCATTAAGGCCTACAAAACCAAACATTTTGATTTACATCCTGAAGTTTGCTCTGGACCCATTTCCTGGCAAATTCTGTCAGCATCAATTACAGTTTGTAGTGATAAGGATATGGCCTGAATTAGGAGGTAAGAGAACATCAACCAATTCTCCTCCCTCCCTGCTCCAAAGGCTCAGAAAAGCAGCGGAAGAAAAATGCGGACGAGTGCAACTACAGAATTTTCAGGGTTGTAGAGATTCTTAAGTTCAAAGTAATGCCATTATTTTCAAAAGTTGTTGATCTAACACAGCTGTTTGTATTCCTTTATCATGGCAACAGCATAGCGTCCTTCCCTCCTCACCCTTCACTGACTGCTCACATCCTCCACATCCTTAGCATGCAGATCTTCACCTCTTCCATTCTGCTGGTAAATAATTCTGCTTTTCTGATTGATTGCCAGCCAGCCCTATTCAGATGTAAGCAAAGATGATTCAAGCTTTTGGATAAATGAAGTCTTGAGTTCCTGCATACCTGAATCCGAGCCAGATTCCTTCAGTAGCATTGCTGACTGGTGCTAAGCACCGTCTTTAGATTTCCAGCAGAGTTTAAACAAGACTCTCTTTAAATAAAGGTCAATATTTAAATACGCAGTGGGGAACAACCCATGACTTAAGTCTTTTAATTTTAAGATGCTTTTAGCGTGCTTTGGATTCAAATTATTTTGTTTAATCGTCTTTCAACCACCTAAAAACAGTGACTGCAGATAAGTGCCTTACTATAATGACATATAGCATAGTATCTGTTCATTCATCTCATCGGTTGTCTCATTTCACTTTAGCATTTGTAAATTCATCTGTAGCTGCAATCCCTAGAATTCTAACAAGAGCACACAGACTGGATTACTTTTCTTTTAGGGAAGAAAAAAAACAAATTTCAGCAAAGGACAGGCTACATCAGGACACTGGCATTTTCTTTGTAATGTCACCATTTAAAGTTCACTTAATGCACTCCTGAATATGTGGCAAGAGGAATCGATACCTCTAAGCCCCTCCCTCATTAGCAAAGTCTCAATGACTTCAGTGGCACAAATTTTTTAAAGGAAACTTTCTTTTAAAAGTTATCAGTACAAATAACTTTCCCATGCACAAAGCCTTCACTATGAACAATGTAACACAAGTGGAATGTGAACAAACTGAGCAGAGCAAAGGAATGCTGATTGGCAAATATCAGGGTCACAAAAAATCATGTACTGTTGGGTGTGCATAGGTCAGCACCACATGAAAGAGTCCAGATGAAATAATAGCCGAGAAGACCAATTACGTTGGCAGTAGTTTCTGGGAGGTGTTTGCATTGGCAAGGTAGCATAGTGCATTTTGTTTCAAAACATGGTCCATTCGGACCTACAAGCTTCTTGTTTCCCATGTGGTGTCTATCAACAGCAAGTAACAAAACAGACTCAATGAACTAATATTAGAGGTTCAGAGTCTTGTATTCCAGCAGGTTCTAAATCCTTACAAAAAAAAAAATTGCAGTCTTGCTCAAAAAGCTGCTACGGCAACATGATGTGATGATTGATTGGTCCCTCAAAGCTTTGAATTTTTAAAATAGAAATTGTTTTTAGTCAAGTCTGTTTGAGCTTTGAAGCACTTAGAGTAGGATTTTGAAAACTCTAAGTGACTTAGGAACAAAAGTCTTTGACGTGAAACTTGTGATCCTAAATCTTTAGGTATTTAGGTATTTGAAAAAAATCTTTCTTCCAAGTGTATTTTTAAATTCTGGGCAGAGCCTTAGAAGGGGTATCCCCCTCTTTTATGAATCCTGCACAAGCTGCAAGAGCAGCTTTCATTTTCGGATAGACAAAAAGGAGAAGGGAAAGCTAGATTTCAGTGTATTTGTTTTGGAAGAAAATACAGATAGATGACTCAAAACATATATTTTGCTGGAAAAAACTGACTTTGAGAGAACGGACAACAACTTCACAAAATTGACTTTTTTTTATTAATTCAATTTCAAAACTAACTAACTTGAAATACAATGTCAGCTCCCAAGTCCCTCTACTATGTGTGGGCTTATATGTCCATTCTTTTTAAAATAAAATGTTTCTCACTTCTTTTAGAGTGAGAAAACACAAACAAACAAGGGAAATGACTCACTATACAAGTGAAACTGGCCATGGACAGGGGTTTGGCAAATGCACCAAGTCAACTAAAATTTTATAAATGTATTAATATCTTCATTCAGCTAAGAGAAACTGTAACCTATGAATTATTCAGAAAAGGTTGCTTCCTGGCAAATAGATTGGTCTTTTGTGTTGATAATGCCCCAAGGGTCCTAACAGACATAAACTGCTTCTAGTCAAGAGACATTTTAAGAATCACCTGTTACCATCAGTCCATTTAAAAAAGGCCATTCCAAATATTGCAACCCTTAGAGTTCTGAAATGAAAAGAAGCATCCTGGAATATTACCAGTACTGGTGCCGTGATTGAACATCAACACAATTCTTCAAGAAGTCCACAATTTGGGATATGGCCTTATAGGGAAACAAAAATATTGAACATATGTTTTTAACATGTCAGTATCAGGACTTATAAAACAGAAAAGCCCCAGGCAAGTTCTCAGAGTTCATGCAGCAGACATTTCACAGGCTATGCCAAAATCCCAAGCCTCTCTAAAAATGACAGAAAAACAGGCAATACAAATGTAAGTAACCCTTGCTTGTCCTGTGTAGCTTCTATAGTTCCCAACTTTCCACTGAAATCAGTAAAAATTTAAGACCTGGATGGTACATCCAGCAACACAGTGGGATGGAGGGGGTCTTCTTGAATGGGCTGTACCGATACCTGGGATAGGATTAAAATTGCCAGTTATACAAAGAACCATTTACACAAAGAGCCAGAAGTGCTCATGTACCCTTGGGTCAGCTATACATTAAAGAAGTTAAATTAATTGTTTGCCTCTTAGTTGGCTGAAGAGCATTTTGGACCATACCTAGAAGTGCTTTTGTCAACTGCTAGGGAAGCAACAATCTGTGCTATTTATCTCGGGCTGTTATAAGGGTAAGAAGTGAACAGCCTGAATAGTGCAGGCACAGCTACAGCCCAGACACAATGAGTGTACTGCCAGCAGTAAGAAGTCATCCAGCAAAGAAGAGTGATTTTGTTTTTGGAATGTGACATATATTTAGTGGTCATCATTTGTATTAAAAGAAACAAATAGAAGGCCTGGCCCCCACTGTACAGATACTTTTTTTTTTTTTTTAAGAACCCATTCCTTAGCTATTTTATCATTCTGCTGAGAAAAAAAGAAACTTATTTAAAGTTAGAATACACTCAGTAAAAGGGTTAAGTAAACCTTCTTTCATTTTGAACTTATTTAAACCATCATTTTTACATGGATACTTTATAAAACAGCTTGAGCTAAGCTAAAGCAAGGAATCTGAGATTCCTCCAACAAATGAAGAGTTCTGTTGGATAGCTTTTATCAACTCAAATTACTGAGTTCTGATCACAAGCCAGAAACCCTCTCTTCTTGTTCTCTCCAATAAGAAACTCTGAAAAATACATATATCAGGATTTAATAACGACCCCAGCTACAACTGCAGGAACTTACCTATTATCAGATACATACATTCTCTGTCCCTGGAGAGAACTGTAACTTTTGTTCTAATGGATTAATTTAGTATCGTCAGTGAAAAGAAAGATGAAATATCTTAATTAGTTCATAACCCTTAACTCCACAAGCAAAGAAGTGTCCCAATGAGCCTCACATACCTGAATATTTTTGTAAACAAGTTGGCACCATCACAAGGGTGTTCTTCCCAAGGACAGTAAATATAGACATAAATGCAGTAGGCAAAAAAAATGCAATAAATTCTTTTGTTAATGAGACCAGAATGCAGTCAAGTCTTATTAGTCAGTCAGGAAGAAAAACTTTTTGCGTATTTTTGTGGTTGGACTGAAAAAAGTATAGATTGCTAAATCAGTATAAAGTTTGCTAGTATGTGTGTTGCTTTCACGTGTTACACCTTTCATGATATGAGCACCTGAGTAAGTTACAATGAGGTAAGTTAGGACATGAAATTACAGCACATCAGATACTCTGTGGTTACTGTGCATGTACATTCTTACCCCACGGTAAATGCAAAGCAATTTACCCTTCACCAAAAGCAAGATAAGAACATGTACACAAGCAATTATTGTGGAGTAACTAATGTGCTGTATATTCTCAGCCTAACTTACTTCACTGTAACATGTTCATGTGCAAAAGAGTCTTTTCTCTCTCCACGGATTATCTAGAAAGTCTAGGAACTTAACTTTGGTGTTGTGAATCCATAATTGGCAGTTATTTTCTCAGTCACTGTACACAAGATAAATGCTTGGCTGAAAACATCCTCCATGGTGAATGGGCTGGCCTGCCATAAAGCTAATATAGTGCATCTAAAAATTAAACATTGTAACACAGACCATTGCAATGGACAAGTTCCCTTTGACTAAGTACAGACATTCAAAAGCCTGAGCCTGAATTGATTCAATTGTTGCACGTCAATCTAACCCCTGTAGATTGAACCAAGAAGCAAGTGCATAGACATTCAGTTTTGATTCTGGAAATGCAGCCACATGCCTGCAGTGCCTCAGGCCATAAGCTGAGGGGAGCTAAAGCAAGCCCTCCCTTTCCCTCAACAGTGGCTGGGAAGCTGAGCTGGGGGGCAGGGGAAGGGTGTGGCCAGGCCACTGAGTATGATTGGGGATGGGTTTAAACCCCCACTCTGGTCTGCAGGGACCCCAGCTGGGGTGTCCCTGGAGCGGGAGGGGAGAAGCAGCCCTTGCCAGGCTTGTCCCCAAGCAGCAGGGCATGGCCAGATGCCAACCCCAGGCAGCAGCATGAGAAGAAGGGGGAGAAGGAAGGGGATTAAACCTCCTTTCCCCCTCCCACCAGCATGAGACCTTAGCCAGGGTCTGCCTAGCCCCCTGCCCCACTCACCACTCAAGTGGTGGGGGCCAGATGCCAGCTCTGGGCAGCAGCTTGAAGTGAAAGGGGGTGGGGGAAATGGAGGGGGGACGAGTAGGGGTGAAAAGCCAGGCAGACCCCAACTGGGGTCCTGTGATGGTGGGACAGGAGAGGGAGGGTGCTTTAATCCCCCTCTGCCTGAGGCTGTTGGCCCACGCTCACGCCTCCTCCATTCTAGTGGGGGGAAAAGTCTAGCAGGGGCTGCTCTGCCCCTGCCAGGCAGACCGAGCTGCATCCCCAACTGGGTTTCCCACCAACACCCTTTGTCATCCAGCCATCATTGCTCCAGCTAGAGAGCAGAGGTGCAGAGCCAACCCTGCTCTGCTCAAGCAGACAGCATAGCCCAGCCCTGGGCTGCAAAGCATCCTGGGATGCTGGGGGATTGCAATTTAAGTTGAACCAGGAAGGGGTCAGGGACAGAAGTTCCATAAACTGATTTGATCTACACCAGTTAAGTCTGATACTGCATTCAACCACGTTTATATTAAACCATTTTCAGCCATTTTGAAAGTGGTTTATGTGCACTGAACTTCTGTTCTGTTACAGATTTAAACCAGTTTCTGATAACTTAAATTGGTTTATGTGTAACTTCAGTCACTAGCCCCTGTGAATCTAGTCCTTATTGGCTCATAGAGTCACCTCATTCAAATCTGTTAACAAACAGAACTGAAATTTGAGCCATTTTCTTGCTTGTGATGGGTACAGTTGAATCACTTCTTTTCTGAATACTGTGAAGTCATCACTGCCAAGAATGGTTTATCTTTGAATCTGATAAAAATGTTAGAAAAGGACAAATGCATTGTCATAGGAAGGGAACTGATTGCACCAAAGGATTGGCATTTTCTTTAAGTTGCCCAAGCAAAGAAACCTGAAAACTCCAAACATGTTTTTTATGGCCACGTATCTTACTGTGCAAATCCTTAATATTATCAACATAGAGTTGTTTTCAAAAACATTCTTTCCCTCTTGTGTCCTTTTGACAAGGGATTTAGCAGAATTCACAGATTCACTGGAATCTGACAGGGCCACACCATGAGTGCCTCAAACTTGCAACCTCTGGGCTGCTAACTGTGAAGCTTCTCACCCACCCCACTCCAGAATATTCAAGCAAGTGAAACTGAATAATGTTTATTTGCTCAGTGATTTTGCCCCTTCACTTGGCTATTGTTATAAGAAGTCATTCTTGGACAAAAAAACCCCCAGAAAACAATTTAATTGATGTTTTAGTCTCTTGCTTTCCTCTTTATAAATGTATGTTGGATTTACTAGTTCTATCAGGAGAAATGTTGTAGAAAGCCCTTTTAACAGTACTGGCAGCAACATATCACTGAGGCAAGGTTAATTTTAACCACTATTGAGGCCTATTAGCTTCATGGAACAATAAGACTTAGTCTTCTACCCCTCCCTTTCTCTATTTGTTGTAGTTCAAGGCCAATGTAAAAAAAAATCATTAAGAGGCATGAAACTGGTTATTCTTGTGGTTTTCTCCTTTAAAAGGGATCATCTCTATTTTCCTATTTCCAGGACTTCTGTTTTTAAAAGAATTCCTCCGTCTAAATGAAGAAAATCCAGAACCTGACCTCAGTCAAGTCCTCCACAGCCTTTTCCTCCCCAGTAATATGAAGTAACTTTTCAATTTGAAAAGTTAATTAAAAACTATTCTTGTTGCTCAGCAAATTCATCTCACTATTTGTCATTTGTGTACGCAGCCATGAGCAAAACCATCTCCCTCCCCGCTCTTGTTGTGATCATAAGCTCTTTACATTGCTATGTGATTAAAGGCAAGGCAGTATGTCATGAGTGCAACAGGTAAAAAGGAATATTCCATCTTCCAATGCATCTCAGTCAATGTGTACAATGGATGCTGTTGGACTGAACTCCAACTTTATGAATGGGTGGGTCTGCCAGAGGGCATGGAAAATAATTTAGTTCATCTAAACAAAGACTCATTTGTTAATCTTTTCATTTACTTTTTAAAAACAAAATGCTTTTAACCATAAAAGCTTACCTTTCCTTTCTTTGATTATATACCTTTACACTAAATTCATTGTTTTACATGAGCGAACATGACTTTGTAGAAACCAAAGCTTTGAACTTGGTCCCCCAATTAAGCACTTAAATATGCATTTAGACCAAGGGTGGCCAACCTGCAGCTCCGGAGCCACATGCGGCTCTTCAGAAGAGAATATCCTTCTCCTTAAATCTTTGCACAAGCAAAGCTGGTCACCGTGTGCTTGTACAAAGATTCAAAGAGATGCATATTAATTTCTGAAGAGCCACATGTGGCTCAGGAGCTGCAGGTTGGCCACCCCTGATTTAGTCACTTAATTAAGTGTTCTGGTATTCAAAGATGCTGGAGCTACAATAGCAAGGTACTTCTGGCGAAGGAAATTACAGCCCACAAGCTACTAATCTGGGGCACTCCAAAATATCTGTCCCTGGTTTTAACATTTCAGGTTTGATCTATTAGATAAAGAGTGCCATACTGAGCCAAACCAATAATCTATTCATTGGCCCAGTATTGTCTCCAAAAGTGATAGAAGTGGATGCTATAGAGGGAAACCATTGAACTGGATATCTCAATGATGTATTCCCTATTCAGTATCCTCCCTGGCATCCACCATTATTGGTTCAGAGATACCAGAAGAAACATCTCCAACCATTCTATTCAATAGGTATTAATAGATCTATCATCCATGAATTTATCCAGTCCCTTTTTGAACCTGGCTATGCTATCTGTCTCCACAACCTCCTGTGGCAATGAATTCCATAAATTAACTACACCTTATGTAAAAAAAGTATTCTCAGGAAAAAGAGGTGCTGCTATATGGTTTGCAGAACTTAGTGCAAAATCATACTTCCTATTGCACTCCTCTCTATATTATGATTGATTTCTTCCAATTAGAGGAATAATTTGAAGTGCTATGAGAGTACCCCCACCACCATTTTTAAGCACAGGGATGCCAATTCAAGAGACATTAGAATCTCCTGGAGCGCGGTAATTACCATGCTCCAGCAGACTTGATTAATCAAGCCTGCTTCAATGCACTTTAATTACAGCACATTGGAGCAGCCTCACTTCTTTTATATAGGTGCCCTTACAGACTAACTGGTTACTTACTTTCTTGAGTAATATATATTTAATTGATTAAATAGTACTGGAAGCCTACAGGAAGCTTGGAGAGTCAGAGATTCTAATTCAGCAAGGCATTAACGAATACTCCTAACTTTTATTACTAGTGTCACATCTTTTGCACATGCCTGAAGTAGGGCTCCTGCTCCAGTATCCAGCTAAGCTATATCAGTTTAGGAAATAGGAAAATAGAGCCCCCTAAAAATCAAAGTATCACCAACAACATTTGTTGCATTGCAACTAAGCAATCTGCTCTTGTTTCTCCATGGAAACAAAAGGCAAATTAGCGCATTATTTGTTTTATTCAAGACAAGCGCAACGCAACAAATTGCATCCGCATATCCTTTTAGACTATTTTCTAAGTACTGTATGTTTGGAAGGTAATCTAGAGCAATAAGATGCAAAAAATAGTTTGAGGTCCGCCAGTATGAACCTAACAGAAACTATCACCAAAGGTTAAAAAAGTTAAAAAGTGCTCTGTCACCTCCTTCTCCTCCCAGTAACCAGTCAATAGGAGCAGGGGCATTCTCCTGTTTTCAGAACAAAACAAGTTCTTGTCATCACACTAATCCATCACCACATCAGCAGCATCAGCTGACATATGGCTCCCTTCTCCTGCGAAACTGTGTTCCTAGAAGAGACACCAATAGTCTCTGCCAGCATGGGCCCCAATCCTGCACAGCATTTGTATACAAAAGTCCCATTGAAGGCAACAGGAGTTGGGCACATCAAACAACTTCTGCAGAACACAGCCACTTGGATTCTGCCTCACGGGAACTTAGCCAGCTTCAGTTTGGTAACACTGTTCTCGCTAAGGGCTAGTTGAGTTCAATAGATCTCAGATTTACAGGACAAAGAGTAAAGTAAAAAAAAAAATAGTAGCAGTGTCATTAATCTCTCTGTAGCAGTGGAAAGAACTTCTATTTGTATTCCTTAGGAGGGTCCTTGCTGAATGATCCACAATTTTAAATAGGATAGATGCTACAAAGCTGCTTGAATTGATGCCAAATGTGAGAAAGGGACATGAACAATGGAAGGAGTGCTGTTCCATTCTAAAATTACTTATGTTCCTTCTACAAAAATGGCTTGGAAGAATTCAGGGGTGAAAGCTTGGCCTCACTAAAGTCACTAAGCAGGAATTAATACATCACTAAATTAATTCTCACTAAATGGGAATTAATTCTTAGTTGCAGTTTGCACCCTAGCTGAGTTTACTCCAAAGTGCAAGGCAGGCAAATCTATGCAATGTCACAAATGAAGCCCACATGTCTTGTTTTTAAGTATACTCAGTTCTCAAAATCACAGGCCTGATTCTCATTTTTATAAGGCTCTTTTACACTTTTCTGACTGTGTAAAGGAGTCTTAAAATAGGTGTAAATTTCATTTACTCTTCCAGAGCAGCATACAGGCACATTAATGCAACTGCAAGTCAAGGTCAATATTTAAAAACCAAGCCACACCAGTAAAAAAAACAAACAAAGCAGCAAAATCTTCAGTTGATGGAAGTCCCCTGTTTGGACCAGCTAAGGATCTCCTCTAATATATGATACATCACCTGCTGAATGTTTTCATATGAAATGCCCGACAGCATTCATATGAAACAGCTAGATTTTTGTCTCATAGGTCTAAGAAGGCACCTGAAAATACTAACTTAAATGTCACAACTGTATGACATCACCTTACTGTAATATAATGCATTAATTATGGTCAACACAGTAGGTATGAAAACATTCAAGCACTAGTCAAGCAACTTTGATACAGTATTTATGGCATCAGTAGAGAAGATGGTTACACAGAAAATAGTCTGCTTTAAAGACATCTTGTACTTCTTTTATTCAGCTATTTGATTTAAAAGGAAGGTTTATACAGGATACTTAATATGGAATATGCCTTTCCTTTTGATAGGTGCCTTTCATTTTGAAGGGTCCTAAAGCATTTTACAAGGAAGCATGCACATATGTGTTTGTCCTTGTGCCAAAAAGATGGAGTATTTTTCCCAAAATGCAATCAGCTCTGGGGTAGACTGCAATAGCTGCTTTGCAGCCAGGAACAGGGTATCTTCAACAGGCAGCCCAATGGTGAAATTGTGCAGTAGGGTATATTAGAATTGCCACAAGCCTCTCTGATCTTGGAAGAAAGGGTAAAGCTCACTACTTCAGTTCAGTCTTCCTCACAATAAAACAAAGGAAAAACAGAGAAAACAAATGGGGGAGAGGATACAAATATAAGAGATACTGGCCGCCACGGTGGTGAAAAAAAGGAAATCAGATTACAGAACTTAAGGTACTCTATACAAAGTACGATTCAATAAAGCCCTCAGATTTAACAATGAGAAGGAGAATAATTGCATTGTTGTGGCTAGACAGTAAAACTACATATTGATTTATGAAAGAAAATTAAATGGAAATGAAATGCTATAATGCAATAGCATCTGAATAAACAAATCAAAGACTAAGGTCTGGTTGCCCTCGGTACTGTGCAAAGATAAAGCCCTCGTCCTTACAGAGTGTATAATACAGAATTCTGGTATGATCCAACAGGTATGGGAGAATGGAGGCCATTGCATAAACAAGTACAGTACAGCATTAATAGAATTGGCCCTGAAGAACTACATGCCCAGGGCCTGAGAAACAAAAGTTAAATTTGTATATTGTAATGGGAAACCTGGGGCCTCATCATGGAACTGGAGAGGAAAAAGGGAGTCTGTACCTTTAAAAAAAACCAGCGGTGCCAGGTAGGCCCTGCCTTCCTTCTGGGCTATATAAAACTCTTGCAATAGGATGAACAGCTCAATTTGCTCTTAGGGATGCTTGGATGAAGGAGCCCGCATCCGAGTGAGGAACCTGAGTTGGAATTGGACCAACGTCTTTTCCAACAAATGTGGGCGGGGGTAAGCAATGCTGCTAGGTACAGGAGACAGAAAGGGCTCTGCTGTGCAAAACTAATCCTGGGAAGGACTCAGCCCTGAAAGAGAAGACAACCCCCTTAGAGACTGGGTTGATTTAATGTTTGTGAACTGTGGGCAAAACTCTTGAGTTGGGTCATAGATTCCATTGAACTGCATGGCATGGAGCAGCTGGAGGGAAGTAGGGAGGCTGCAGGGGGGAATTCCATTATAATCAGAGAATACACTTGGAAAAACATGAGCCTAGCCTACTTTGGGGGGTTGGCAGCAGCCCCTGCTAGTGGACTATTGCCATTGTGGGCAATAGCCGGACAGGGGACTTGGAAGAGCAGGAGTGGCTCTACAAGTGGACTTTTCCAGTTGAGTAGCTGACAGCAGACAATGGACATAGTGAGCCAGAGACCAAGACTGGACTGTTAATAGAGCAGACTGGGAGCCCGGAGGTTAGCTTACCGGCCAAGTGAGCCAAAGGCCAAGTATAGCAGGCAGGAATCCTGGAATAAGTGTAAAGCTGAACTATTGCCGTAAAGGTCCAGAACCCAAGGATAGATTATGGATAAAGCAGGAGGAAGCCCTGAGTGCAGGCTATGGCTGTAGCAGACCAGCAGTCCAAAGAAAAGACTTCCTTTGGAGAATAGGCCCTCATTTGAGGCACTAGAGTAGATGCCTTGTAACCTGGACCAAGGACCTATACCATTTATAACCAGGCATCCCGGTTTTTGGAGAGGCAGACAAGCAACAGTTTGCCTAGGAGGCAGAACTGAGTCCAAGGGTTGCACTGCCTGATCCATCAGAAAAATGGACATTTATTAAGATCTCTGGAGAATCTCTCAGGAAGCACTGCAGCCACACACACACACACACACACACGGCAAGAACTCCCAAATGTCTTCTCAAATAAAGGGCCAAATACCACAGTTTGACTGCTGTAGCTGAGACAGCCCTGAAGGAAGATATTAAAACCAAAATGTATGGTTTTGCACATTCTCTCCCTCTCTCTTTTTAAATCAGCTTCCTTCCATTTAGATGAAGATTGCTTTATAACTGCATAGCATTGTAAAAATCTGTCCAGTGTTCCAGTGGTCATATTCTAGTGAACAATCTCCACCTGAAAGGCTTACTGAGCTTCACAGGTCTGGGAAGTGTACAGGAATTGAGATACTGCCTTAAAATGAGCCAAAAGAAGTCCACTTATTCTAGGACTCAAAAGAGATGGAATTTCCAATGGGATAAGACCTATGATTGTTCAGCATTTTTTCATAGCCCACAAGCATTTGGCTTAAAATGTAATTTAATAAATACAAGGGTGCTTTAGAATGCAATACCATGAAAAAAATCCACACGAAAGAATCAAGACCAGGCTGTGACAGAAACATAAACAACCTGCTTCATAATAATGTCAGTTAGTTATGTGTTTCCCTTTGCAAAGGCCTTCTTGAATTATTTTATCAGTATTAATAAGAACATATTGTCTTACTAAGCAACATTAGTTTCTTTCTTCCTCTTTTCCCCACCCATATGTTTTTAAAAGTAACGGTAATTACCAAATATTCAATGTTCAGACACAAGGGGAATTGCTGCAACAAACACAGACCACACACTGACTTCATCCGCTTTGGGTACTTTAACCCTAAATTTCTGCACATTTTCCACTGCCACTGTTAATGAAAAACATAAGCATTTTTAATTATCATAGGCAACAGACTGGGGCAGGTTGAGGGAAATTCTTGAAGATACCAGGAAAGCCAAGATGTCACAGGGTGCACTTCTTTGCCTTTCATCTTTTTTTCACTGCAGCTGGAAGGAGCATAGTCTCTTTAAACTCACAATGTTTTTTAACCAAGATCCAAGCCTAATTTTCCTCTCAGTATGTCTTCTTGAGACTGCTGGATAAAGATTACCAGATACTAGCTCATTCGCAGTTAGAAACCCTTTATTAAAACTGAACCACAAAGTCAAAATTAAAGTGGAGTGAAGCCCAAGAATGTGCTAAATGCTACCCTGAGCCACACTATCAGTGGTATTTGGTAGAGCTGTATTGTATACAGTTCTTCCCCACTCTGAAGTCTCTTTTAAAAGAAGGGATGAGGGAGTGGAATTTAAAATGTATCTATTCAGTGTATTGTCTAGTTTGGAGGTTGACAACCTTTCACTAGCTGCAAGCCAAATTAGTACAGATAAATCCTACAACAGGCTAGAGCATATGCACACATGCAGAGTGCACATATATGCATGCACACACACACAGGATATGACTCTTGGCTGGCTTGGTCCCCATGCTAGCCTTCCATAGGGGTCTATGCAGCCCTGCCTAGGTGACGGTTTTGGCCATGTGTGGAAGAAGCTCAGCTACCTGTTCATCATTGGTCAGAGCAGGTCCCCCAACTTCCCTAGGAGCCCCTGGGCCTGCATGCTCCATGGTAGCAGGTGATCCATCATGGGCCCCAGGGAACTGCTCCCCAGCCCCCATACCATTTGCTTGGCTGAATACTGCAGTTCCCCATCCACCAGCCTACCTGCATACCTGTTGCCACCTGTTCCTACCTCCATTCAGTCAATAGATTGAAAACTCCTCTGGGTAGTCAGTTCATAGCTGGTATGAATCCTCTCATGCCTGATGAAGGGTGTTTGTGCCCAAAAGCTGTCAATTAGAGAATTTTTTCTGCAAAAATCCTGTTGGTCTAATAAGAGATACCATCTCTACTACAAGTCCTGATTACAATATTCTAAGATCACTCTCATGTTTGGCTATACTTGATGCCATTTGCTAAAGGCTTAGCTAAGCACTGTTTTCTCTAAACTCAAAGTTTTCGGGCCACACTGAGGAGGACAACAAGGAGGTTTATTTCTTGTATAATCAAGATCTCTTGCTAACAGTTGTATGAAAAAAATCAAATCCATCTTGTTGAATCTTCGATCATTGTGATGACCAGTGATCCAAATAATGAAGCAATGAAATGGATGTCCCAATCCAAATGTCTGCTACTGTAATTCTGTGTTGAGGATATCCAATATTTTTTCAGCTGTGAAGCATGTATTTCTGTGCTAGAAAAGAACCTTATCCATGATTGACAGGATAAATCTCTAATTGCAAAGAAGGGAAAATTAAACAAGTGATTTAAAGTAAGTGAAGTTTAACAATATCACTTACTGACAGATTCTGTCATGTAAATTTGTCAACACACTTCATAACAAGACTAGACAAATATAAACTGAGTCTGAGTTCATATTCCTCACATTCAAACTGCCAATTTTCAGTTCTTGGATACAGTGTTACCCTGATGAATAGGACAAAAATAATAGCAGTGGAAACTTACAATTTGGTAAGATTTATTAAAGTGACTCCTGAAATGAAACATAAAAGTAAAGTAATGATTGGCTACAGTACTTAAAATTCACATTGCACTTATAAGAGAAACAGGGAAAGCTATAGAATACTCTGCAAATTTCAGTTTGGGTACCTGCATTTAGTCTGTCTGCAATGTACCTGTTAATTTTGATCTATGTTTTCTTTGTATTTTCACTTCAGTGAGATTACACCCTGTGCAGTGTGTGCAGTGTCACTGTATGACATTACATAGAGAGCATAATCTACCTCTGAGTACATTACATATAAGTAAAGGATAAAGCATTTTCTTTCTGTGTGCACAATTTTTAAAGGGCTTTGGAACAACAGAAGCTATATAAAAACAAGGTATTGTTATAATGTATTGTATATGAAGCTTCTTTAATTAAACATTGATAATGTAATATGACTATTAGAATGAAGGCAAAATATATTTGCATGTTTTAGATCTCAATTAATGACAACTTGACAAGGATGGCTATACTAACATAAAAAGTTAGTTTTGGATTGGAATGTAATATGTATTTATTTGATTGATTTGATTTGATTGATTTGCCACCTTCCCAAAAGAGGCTCAGGGCAGCTCAGAACAACCTATAAAACAGGAAAAATGATGGTAGAACAGGAGAAAACATAGCACAGAAACCCACTAAACAATATCCCAGCCAAGCTTTGTTTGCTAAATACCTGCCCAAATAGAAATCTTACAGCACTCCTGAAAGCACATGGGCTCTGGCTCTGGTGCAAATACAAAATAACTCCCACCACATGGGCCAGATTTTTAAAAAGTTAACATGAAAATTGAGTTAATCCCAAAAATATATGCTCTGTAGTGCACACAGGCAGATCCAGGATTTTGAAAATGGGGGTGCAAAAGCAGCAATGGTCACTGCAGGGAGCCTTTTCCTAGAAAGGGGAAGGCACAGCAGGCTTGCCTAGTTGTGTGGCTAGCCAGGCAGCTGAGACAACACTAGGTGAACAACAAAAGGCTGGAGGAATAGAGCACAGCCATAAGACAAAGGCTGCAAGCAGCAGCAGCAGAGCCAAGCTGCAGCAGGCTGCCCATTAGACCTAAGGAGGAACAACCGGGATAAGGGAGTCACCTGACCCAAGGGGCAGGACTCTGGGGGATAAAAGCCCAGGGTGCAGGGAGGAAGGTAGTCAGTTGGGTCTGGTGTATTGGAGGGAGCAGATTGTTCAAGAGAGATACCCTGGCATATACCCAAATACCTTGAGGGAGGACAGGTGCAAGCTCAATTTGTTCTGGCTGGCCAAACATTTGTTTTCCCCAGAGCGGGGGAGGTTTTTTTTTTAAAGTGAAGTGGTTGCTTGCCTTTTTGTTCTAGCTTATACCACCAGACTAGGTGTGGCTGTAAAGGGTGATGAGGAGGTTATAGAGGCACTGGAGTGGCACACCAAGCCTTTGAGCCTTGCCAGGGGAAGGGGTACAAAATGTGGGTAGCTGAGGCTGAGAGGGCCAAAGCCTAAGCCATAAATGGGCAAGAGGTGGTCTGAGAGAGAGGACCAGGGGGTCCAGACCCCAAGAAGAGGTGAGACCAGGGCCAGGGAGTACAAAAAATACTAATTGCAGAGCTAGAAAATTGCCACTTATAAGCGGAAGAGAAGCGGAACTCCACCTTTTACTGCGTTGGGTGGCAGTAAAAACTCTTACAAAAATACTGTTCACCAAAAGGAAAGTCTAGATCAGATATCAAATCAGAATCTTATTAGTGCAATGAAACCAAGCATTTTAAAGCCAGAATATTACCAGGTTCCAGTATGAGCTACTCTCCTTTGTTTGAGCGTGTATGTGCCATGCCAGACCTCCATCATACATCTCCTTTAACCTTGGATGAAGGGTTAAACTAAAGTGGCTCTGAAGTTTTGACAGCTGCTCAAAGGAAACTTTAAAGAAAGTCAGGTGCCATGTATTCTCTTCTTATGACATTACTACAAACCTTGTCATATTTGCTGGAGGTCAAAATGTGTTACCACGTAATGGTTGCTTAGTGGCTCATGTCAAATGAGTTGGTGGGTCTCAGTGCAAGTCACAGTTAAGGACCTAATTAAATTGCAGTTTTGTGATATTCATGGAAACTGTGGAAAAACTATAATCGCTGCAAAAAATGTCATTGGCCATGACTTCCTATGGAATTTATTTTAAAAAATATTTACTAGAATACAAAGATTTAAATTTAATACTTAAATTACTGTGTTATTATAAATCTATAAGGTATTTCAGGGGAGTTTAATTATGCAGGTTTTGCCTCTCAACCAATCAACACCAAGGGCTAGGGCTCCTGGGGCCCTTCCACCAATTGGCAGCAAATGGTTAGGACTGTGGCAAAACATCCATAAAATTGGCTCTGCACGCTGCAAGCCAGCTACATAAAACCCTTTGACTAGGGACCTATTTAAGCCACAGTGAGATATAGTATACTAGTGCTAGTTTCACAACAGGAATCAATTGGCACCACTGTAAGGCCAAACACTGATTTGCCACAGAACATACCATGCCACTCAAATCACATCAGTATTAAATTTGTGAAGGGAACTGACCGTAGTTCCTAGGAGAACTTACTGGTGTGTTAAACCTAACAGTATAACATTAGACACTGCCCCCCACCCTTCATGATATGATATATTTATGTATACTATATATGAAAGAACAGATGGAGAAGAAATAAATGAGAAAATTAGTAACAGCAAATAGGCCTTGGGCACATACACAAGATGGAGACATCAAGTTTCCTTTATGATGGAGTGGTTGATTGAAGGCACAGCTTGGTCAGTTTTGATCCCATTAAGAGTTAATGAATGTTCTGTCCTGGTCCCTGCCCCTGCCCCTCCCCCTCCCCCTCCCCCTATGTTCAAGTTTATCACATATTTAAGAGGAGACCTTAAGAAATGTGAGCAGTGATTTAGTTTCTATTATATGTATAAGCAAGCTCTATGGACTTTCTGTAAGATGAAACAGGTTTTTTCAGTGATTCCAAGAAAGAAGAGCTCATGGATTTCTGCATCAATAAGTACTACAAGAGTAATGTGATTAATTATTAATGGTCTAGGGAAAAGATACAAAAGAAAGGTGGGATGGGGAACATTTGTGAAGACTTTCCATAACTTGCTTCAGTATTTTACTTGAGGCAAGAAGAAAATAAGATCTGGAGCTATATTAGCAGACCTAATGAGACCCTCAATCCCAAATGAAGCCTTGATTTGTTCTCCAGCTATTTATTCTTAACCTATAAAGGTTTTACTTGGCAGTGGGGAAAGTATCTGCAACACTTCTAAATGGGATAACATTAAACTACCTAGTGAAATATGATGCAAGATTTTGATCTTAAAGGGTTTTTTTGACATCACAAACAGTGAAAGTACACTTAGGAGCTGAGGATCAGAGGAAGCTGAAGATTGAGTTACATTAAGTAAATTCACTTTTTTATGGGCTGTCTTTATTTCCAGTGCAGAAAAAAGGCAATAAAAGAATTTTAAGGGGAGGGGTGAAGTTATAAACCGAAGCAGTGGTATCTAGTAGTCTAAATTTCAAGTCAGCCTAATAGGAGAAGAGAGGAAGAAAAAGGAAAACAAAGATAAATAATTGCACCAAGGAAGAGACTGAGTTGTACCCAAAAACTTAGCAACTGGATGAAATACAGTGGGAAAACCTCACAACAAGGTTTAGTTATGGCAAGTCATCCCTCTTCAGTGACTTTGGAGGAAAAGTTACAGCAAAGGGTTATGTGAAAATAGAAGCATAGCCTGGTTTGTATGCATCATACTATTGCTGATAATGACACCAATCCTTACTGCAGGCTAGATTGTCACAATTCTCACTCTGCTACAAGGGGAACCATGAGGAGCCAAATACACCTTGTTTCCCAGCTCACATATTGCCAGTGAGTGCAGGAGAAAGAGGAGGAACTGTTTGTGTTCAGGAGAAGAGGCAGAAAATGAGAAGGGCTATGGCTCTGCCACTTCCAGTTTAGAAGGCAACCCACTAAGAGTATCTTGGTGCCCTTGACAAGACTACCATCAGAGACCATATATTTAGCGTATAGACAAAGTTTTATTCAGCCAGAGTAGTTAGCCAGGCATGTGAGGGAAATAGTAACTTGCTCTCCAGCAATGGGAGAGTGGGAGCAAAGGAGGAAAGTGTCTCTGACTTAGTTTGTTCTCTGCTCTGCTCTTGAGTCAATGCAACTATGTGCTACCCATTGCTCAGAACAAATTGTAAAATAATTGGGTGTGTCTACACAAGACATTTAATGCAGACCTGCCTAATCAGCTGCACAGTAAAACATTGCCACTGACATGTGTGATAACATTAGGACAGAGTAAACTAACTAACTCTGCCCCAGGATAGTACTTATAAATACATGTACTATCCTGCAGTGGAGTTCTTTACTTTGTAGCACCACACGTGTAGAAGCTGATGGGGTTGCCTGGGGGACAAGGGTGCTTCATTGCTGGGGCTGTCTGCTGGCTAGCCCTGCACTGGAGTACCCTCCTTAGGGTACCATATGTTTGGGTTTTCCTGGACATGTCTTCTTTTTTTGGCTCCCTGTGCTGCATCTGGGTAAGTTTTTAAAATAAGAGCAAATGTCTGGGTTTTTTGCTCTTCCTCTGCTCTCCCAGGCTGGCTGCTTGGGGCTGGGAGCAGCGGGCAAGGTGATTGGCTGTCAGGGGTCACATGCTCCCTGCATGGGCCCTGGCAAGGTAAAGAGACACTGTGTGAATGTGTGTGTGAGTGGATGTGCATGCAACTTGGGAGCTGCTTGAGCAGCAGGGCTGGCAGGGGCAGGGGTCCATGGGTCAGGAGTGAAGGGCACCGGCAGTGCTGGGGGGCAGGTAGCTGTGGGTTGGGACTGAGGGGTACTAGCAGTTCTGGGGGAAGGCAGAGGGCTGTAGGTTGGGAGTGAGGGAGGGCTGGCAGGGCTGCAGGGGCAGGGGCTTAGGAGTGAGGGTGAGGCAGGGCATGGGCAGATCACTGCCTCCCTACAATCATATGCCCCATGGACCTCTCCTCCCCCTCCCAGGTGTCCTCTTTTTTGATACTGGAAATATGGTAACTCCTCACACACACCCCACAGCCCCTCTGCAATACATTGTGCTGGGTTGAAGCAGCCCTGGGCTGGCAGGCTGAACCCCCCCACAACATGGGGCCCTGCCACCTGGAGCTAATTCAACCTGGGTCAGCATGCTATGATCCTGGGTGCACATGTAAACATGGAGCCTGGGAGCAATAAACTGGGAGAAACCTGCCTGTTGCTGTAGACGGGTGAAAAGCAAGTGTCCCTTGTCAGACTCCATAAAACTACAATGATTAGTAATGGTATATCGCACAGTCAGTTGAGCTGGCCCTTTACTTAACAGTAAGCGTGCATGGCAAGTTTTAAAGGCACAGGGCCACAGTCCATGGAGGGGACCTCATTTGTCTGGGTAAGTCAATTAGTACACAGGTAGAGGAGCTGTATCAGAAGGGATTACTGGTTGTTTCACCAAGGCTAAATGAAAGTTTGTCTGTTTGATCTGATTTATCCATTTGATCTAATTCTCTGTAGCCCCTCTCAGACTATACTCTCATACCCTGATAAAATACAAATTGACTATTAAGAAAAAATGTTTAAAAGTAATCTGAAAAGTGTTTCCTTTATATTGTCCTTTTTCCTAATAGTGCATCTTATTCTCAATGCAGTAAAATAAAGATGAATAAGTTATACTGACATGGCATGCTATCAGGCTAATAAACTTTCATCCTGTGCATTTAAGCTTCTCCTAACAGCCCATACAGCAGCTGAATACAACACTCAGTGTGCTTAATAGTCCTTTTTTTTTTAAACCAGAATTTTTTTTAAAAATCTATGACATTTTAATTATAACACACTGCTTTTTCCCTTTGGAAAAACAAATGTGAAGGGGGAGGGAAGATGGAGAAAATACATAATATGATAGATAAGTGACCTAGATTAAACCTACCTGTGTGGGTCTGACAGACTATTTGGAGTCCTATCCAGATCTCAGTGAAATCAAAGTTTGGTCATTGATCGTAATAGGAAAAGGATTGAGACCTTGGATTGAGAGGGATTTTTTTTTAAGTATTAAAACCCTAAATAAAACATTGCTATATGTTTCCCAAATTCCACTTCAATATTAGTCATTGAACCTAATGTTTTCTAATTCAGCCACTGATTCTGACTACATCTATGTAGGGAACTAAACTTAAGACCCTTCCCACTTAGCACAGCTGGAAGTGCAGGTGCTCAGGGCCAAGGTAGAATGGGGAGATATCAGACTGGCCACTCTGAACTTATTCCCATAGGGCAAGGCTCAGGCCCTAAAGAGAAGATTATAGAAGACCTTCCCAGCTAAGAATAAGATCTTAATAAGAACAGGGACAGCTATTTATATTCCTTACTATTTCTCCTCATCCATCTGATTTAAAACCTAATTTAAAAAAATCATGTTATGTTACCTGGAAAAAAGGTAATGCACAAGAGACACTAAAACACAGGTAGGAGAACATTTTTCACAGAAAAATCACTCCTTTTCTGACCTCACAGTTCTAGTGCTCAAAGGAAATCTTCCTAATGCCTTTACAAGAGAGAGCGTGGGAACAGAAATTCATCAGCCTATAGGACACTAAGCACCAGGGACATAGCATAGACAATGACTTCATGGCCCATTATAATCTTTCTGAAACTCGCTAACCCCTGCACTTCACAGATGATAATGACCCGACTTAACAAGCTTTTGTTCCATCTGCTGTTCAGCTCAGCTGTGTCTGCTTCTGTCTCAGAGGCCTGAGGAAGGGTACTGTGATACCAAATGCTTGCCTATATCCATACCAGGGTGGGCAAAATACAGCCAGCCCGTGGGCCAGATCCATCCTGCTAAGGCCCCACCTAGCCAAGCAAAGACAGTGCAACCAGTCCTACTACTTCCAGGTGCACAACCATGGCACGTGCAACCAGTCCTACTACTTCCAGGTGCACAACCGGTCTGAGGTGGTGCAGCAGCCAGGCTCCATTTCCCAGCAGTCCCAGCGATGGCTTCTTCTAGACCTGGCAAAGGCTGCTGCCAGACCTGGCCCTGATGCCTGGGCATCCCAGCCCATCCATTCTGCACCCACTGAAGGGAGTGCCAGATGGAGCAGAAAGGCAGAGTCTCCATGGAGATCAGCTGGCACCTACATGGGCAGGGCAGGCAGCCAGACAGATAGGATGGGGCACCTGGGACTGGGATGAGTCAGTAAGGCCAGGGATCAGGATCCCGAAGTGGTGACAGTGCTGGGCCAGAGCCCAGGGTAGAGCTGCAATCTGCTACCTGCACATCCCTGCAACAGGCACAGGCATGCAGGGAACAGATCATGGTTCTGCCCCAGACCCCAGCCCCATGCTGTCATTGCCCCAAGATCCCCATCTCTGGCCCTGCCTATCCAACTCCCAGACACCGCTTCCCATCCACCTGTCACCCCATCCCATCTGTCCAGCCACTCACCCTGCCTGTGTGGGTCTTGGCCAGTATTCATGGAGATCCTGGGATCACTGGGCAATGACAATGGAGGTCTGGGGCCTGGGGCAGAGCTGCAATCTGTTCCCTGCATGCTCTTGCCTGTGGAACCGGCACCCATTGCAGGGACGTGCCAGGAGCAGATCACAGCTCTGCCCCAGGCCCCAGCCCTGTACTGTCACCATCCTGCAATTCCAATCCTAGCCCTGCCCTGGCTCCATCGTCCTCCCAGATGCTGCTCCTCATCCCAGTCACACACAGGGACCACTTCGGGCATTTTGGTGAGCTGTTGTGGAGGGCAGGTGGTGCTGACCTGGCCCATGACAGCTCACTAAAACTCCTTAAGTGGCCCTCAAGCCAAAATAATTGTCCGTCCCTTGCCTATACCAACAATACAGTAGGTCCAATACAAGATTTCTTGCCCCCTATTATGTAACCTAGACATTCTTAGAGTCTGGAATTTGCAAATTTGCTGCAAGTATTTGCTTGAAACATAGCACTCCATTAGTGGCAAAATGGGATCTTTTTATTCCCTGAGACAGGTGCGCTCATTACTTCAGCAAGGCATGAAATAGGATGCAGGGCATAGCTTGAAGAATCTTTAAGTCAGAAGCCTAGTGCTTGTCATACCAGGAAAAACTGATTCACACTGTGGATACTTTACACCACTCTAAAGCACTGTTTGGGTATGGACAATCAGATTAAAGAGAGCTGAAAAAGGGAAGGGACTTACTTGCACAGCTGATGAGCAGTAACTGCCCATATGTCCATAATTACCCTATAGTAAGTGAAAGCTTAGAGCAATTTAGCTCTGTTTCATTTAGGGGCAAGTTGCCCATATTTAGCATTCACCTGCTGTGGGGCAACTTGCAGGCACATGGACAGCACTGTGAATCAGCCACTCTTGGGTAAGCCCCTTCACCCAGTTAACTCCAGTGGTCCAAGCTCTTAATACAACCTTTCAAAGGGTATACAAATTGCTTGCAGGGTACACAAAGCTCCCTTTATGTTGTCAGAAAGAATAAAGCAGCCTGGGTATAAATTGGAGTCATACCCCATGATTTTACTACTGTTGTTTTTCATTAATAAAGTCAAATACCAGAATGGGATGAGCTCTGACTGTATAGAGTGAATGTGGTGTGTGAAAGCAGCTCTTCCTATTGAATTGAAGAGTCTTTTATCTACATAAGCAAAGCACTGGTCAGAAACCTTCCTATGACTGTTTTCAGCACTGATGGGGGGTGGGGAAACCACCAACAACAATTAAGTGAAAACAGATCTCTCATTACAGAAACTATCAAATGTTAGGCCTCTCATGGTTGTCAAGGCCAATTATACTGATTCACCATCTAAGGCAGATGTGGTCACCAGAGACTAAAACACAGAAGCTAAAGTTACCACTGTGTATTTTATGACCTTTGATGTGTTTATATGACACAGGAGCCATCATCTGGAAGATATTCATAGTCCTTTATATTTGAGGGTTTTTTAGGAAAGGCGATTATGGTGAATGCCCTGCTATTACCTCAAAACTGGACTCCTGATTCAGTGTGATGGGTCACGTGATGACTTACAAGCAACCCATTGGCATTTAACAAACAAACAAATGTAAAAATAGACAGGGATAGTGAAGCATGTGCAAGTACATGAGCTGAATGGAAATTTGAACCTATTTTTAAAAAAGACAATAAATGAATGCTTTAGAAAGCTCAGTCTCTCCCACTTTGAATCATCACAATGGTGTTGGGGCATCCACATAATTATATTGCTTCATATTCGGCAAGGCTTTTTCTTTAAGATAACACAGAAATAATTTCAGCATTTTTCAATATAAACTATTCGCAGCAACCTTTCTCTTTTCCTATCTAAATGTTCCTCCAGAATTTGAATACAGCAACTTCCAGTACTAACAGTAGGGAGCGACTCTACTGTAGGTTTAATGCCTACCAAAATGCAAAGCTGGATGCAGGATGTATTTCAGACTGCTTTGATGCACAGGTACTCTCACAAGTTATAAGTCCCCTAACTACAAAAGTGTCAGAATTTGGCATCTTGATTCCCAGCTCTGGAAAGCATTGCCTACAATCCTGATTGCACCGAAGCAAGTTCAGAGAAAATTTCCTTTACTTTCTCATGTTCTTTTCCCTTCACACATTGTACACTTGGCATTGTGCCAGCCGGAAGTACATACCCCTCCTTTGCCCACTACTGGGTTTAACACCCACTTATAAAAAAACAGGTAAAATAAACAAGTTTGGTTAACAAAAGAAATTCCCTTGTCTTCTTAATTCTCATACTTCAACAAGTTATTTTATTTTTTTAATTACTTTTAATATTATGTTCCTCTGTGCTTCTAGAATCCAATCTTGCTCCAAGAAGGCTAATGCGAGCTTTGATACTGACTTCAGTGGAGCAAGATCAGGACTCTACATTCCAGAAATAGATGTGCTGAAATGCCATCAGACAAGATGTTCTTATAGTTTTCAGCCTGTCTGGAAGTAGGAAGGTGTATAAATCTCAGGGAGGCCTGTTCTAAAAAAAACTTATAGGCCAAAATTGCAGGCTCTTCTGGATAGGAAAAACTACTTATAAGTATTGAAACATTGGGATGCTTTGTTGACCTGAACTTTTTGAGTTTCGATTGTTAATAATTTTTGTACAGGGATGGTTATTATTTCCTTACAAAGATCTCAAATATTTTCCTTAAACCCAAATATTTTATTGGTAAAAACTACTCAGACAAAAGTATATCAAAGACCTTTGACTGAACTCCACTATCACTGTCTCATCACTTGGCTAGCAAGAAACTATTGAGAAAATATTCCAAAGAAACTACATTAAGATTTCAAAGTTCTTGACAAGGGGGAATATTGGCAAACTATCTCAAAAAATGTTAGATTCCCTGCTTAGCAACAACCTAAAGCATGTGCACACGCACACGCACACATAGTAGGCCTACAGAAAAAAACACTAAATTAAGCCTGCAACATGTTCTTAGAGGTAGGTCAGAAGGATGGGATTAGGACTGGAGCATTCCCTAAAGTATATCATCTAATAATATCATCTAATTAATATTAAATCACTAAAAAGAACAATCTCTGAGCCTGTGTGTGTATGTATGCATTATATACATACAATTTTTATATATTTACAATATTTACTTGACTAGAACGTAGTCCTGATTATAAGACCCCCCCCCCAATAATTAGATTCTAGATCTGGAAAACGTATACATTTTCTATAGGTTTCCAGATTTAGGATCTAATTATTGGATACTTGCCTTGAATTTGTCCCTTTCCCACTGCTACAGAAGGGAAAATAAATCTGGGGGAGGGAGGGTCAGGCAGCCATTTGCTCTCTGCTTCCCCACCAGCTTTTTCCCCTGGCAGCTGCTTCCCTCCCTCCTGTCACACCCTGCTCTCCCTGAGCACATAGAAGCAAGGAGGAAATTTGAAAACAATTACCTTGACATTAACCATGACTGTAGCAACACGTAGTACCCAATAGCTGTGCATTTAGTTTATCCAGAATTTATGCATGTTACCTTTTTTTGAAACTAATGCAAGTTTTAACACAGACATGTCATAAATACATTTTTGAGCAGTAGTTTGGCACCTGCATGTATGTTATACAAACTATGCATGATATTACTCCAAAGCCAAAGGGTCGTGTTTTAACATCTAGTTCATTGGGCTGAGCTGGGCTGAGTCAACAGCATTTCAAGACATGGTGACCCCACAGCTCAGCATTGCTCAGTATGTGTGTGTACTCCAGATCCCCCCACAAAGGACCATGTGCTAATTAGCTCCCACACATAATTGGAGCTCGGTGTTCTTGTCACAAGTCCTGGGCCATGTCCCCTCAAGCAGAGACATGTGGTTGCCATGGGGAAAAAAGCAGCACCACAAATTTATGCCACTGCGTTTTGTCCTGACGCACACCCCTACACATGGGGTTAGCATGGGGAAAAATGCTCTGGGTGAGGCACAGGAGGCTGGGGCCAGCACCTGGGCCTATAGGGCCCTCCCAGGGCTCCAGCAGCAGCAATCTGGGTATGCAGAGCCTGGCTGGCAGCTGGAGCATGGCTCTGGCCAGCCAGGCTCCAGTTTCAGGCAGTTGCATGCTGCTTCCACATGTGCCAGCCTGCTTTTTTCTGGCTCAGGTTTTTTTTGACACCAGGATCTCCCAGTGTCAAAAAAAACCTGTCATGCTACAAATTAGCAATGAGGCAAATGCCTGCATGTGTGGTGCATGTAGTCTGTGGTGCAGCAAACCACAAGTGAATGCTCTTCTGGAAGCACCCATGGGATCCTCCAAAAATGTACAGTCGGACCCCCAGTCACACAGCTTAGAGTTACCCTGATTCACACATACACGCTTTATATAACATGACCATGTTTCAACTTACGTGATACCCTGCTTCACATTTACACTGTTTGTGGTAGAGCGGTTGTTAGTTTGGAGTCTGCTTACATAGTGTTAGCATCACTTGTCATCTCCTTCAAGATTGTCCGTCATTTTTGGTTATGTTAATCCCTGAATATTTGTGAAAACAGAATCCAAGAAAGCCTTTGATGTTATGCCCAAAAGAGTGGGTAAATCTATCACCCAAAAAAATAGAAATCCTTGATAAATTAGAAGGCAATAGTGCTGCGTCGATTGCTTGTCAATACAGTTTAAGTGAATTGACTGTGCGTACCATTAAAAAAAAGAGAGCAAAAAATTAGAGACTGTGAAAACGACAACCTCTGTGAGTTTGAAAGTGTCATTGGTGACTGGAATTCCTCATTTAGATAAGGTTGAGAAACTCCTTAATCTTTGGATCAATGAAATAACCAATACAAAAGGAGCAGTTGTCGACGGCACGGCAATTAGGGCTAAAGCTTTGTCTCTGTATGAGCATGTAGCTAGGAGTAAAGGTTTTAATAAGGATATTAATGTCATTATTTTGTATTTAAATATCCTTTTATTATGAAATAATGTTATCAAATCTTGGTCCCAGGTCCCTATCCCCCTGTTTTCCATTGACTTAATGCCTTGAGTTACATGGTTTCAACTTACACAGTGTTTTTCAGTAACGTATCCCCTGTGTAACTCGGGGTCTGACTGTATATGCAGATGAGGCACAAGACATCCCAGTCCAGCTTCAACTCATGGAGGGTAGGGCCACACTAGTCAGATGTATCAGGATGACAGAGAGGGTGACAGAGGGATTCTGGGTGAACTTCTTTATCTTGAAAAAGAGTCAATGGTGAGAGGAACTGCACTTAATGGGCACTATCATATGTCTCATTTAGATGGGCTACACTAACCTATTTTATCATCATGTTTGCCTAATGTGGGCCACGTGTTTTATGGTCATGCTCCGTGTTGGCTGCATTCAGTCAACTTCACAGTTGGTTTCCATTGCTGAGCACATGCTGCTTTTGGCAGCAGTTTAATGACAGGCAGTGAACTTAGTGAGATTTCTTTGTATGTGGTTATAAGACAAGGGGCTTTTTTCCCCCATGCCAATTTGGAAAAAAATCCTTACCTTGTATTTGGGTAAATATAGTATGTATACATAAAATGTATGTTTATATCATTTTATAAATAGGTAACTCCCTCTTACAGGGCATAGAGGCATCTTTCTGCCAGTCTGACCTGTTGACTCCGAAGGTCTGTTGTCCACCAGAAGCCCATCAAAGATGGTATGGAAAAGTTGCCAAAACTAATCTGTACCCTGATTACTATCCATGACGCTCATCTGTGTACACAGTAATTACACTTCCGGGGTAACTTTGAACAGATCAAAACTGACTAGGTGGCTCTCGGTGCAAGGGTAAAGGGGATAAGCGTCCAGGTGGAGTTTCTCATACATCCTTCCACTAAAGGGTAAAGACCCAGCAAGGAACAGGCACATTTTAGAGATCAACCCCTGGGTGCATAGATGGTGTTACAAGTAGGGCTTTAGCTTCTTCAACTATGGGGTGATGTTTCAAGAAGGACTACTGAAAAGAGATGGGGTCCACGTAATGAAAACAGGGAATAGTGTCTTTGTGTATGGGATTGCTAACTTAGTAGAGAAGGTTTAAACTAGGTTCACTGGGGAATGAAGGAAAAAAGCTTAGAGGTAAGTAAAGAGCGAGGGGACCTGGCCAAAAATCTTAGTAAGGGGAAGCAACAGCAAAAGCCTTAGTAATGCTCTGAGGTAGATGATAGGACTATCAGTTAGATACCTGAAATGTTTATATACTAATGCAAGAAACATGGGGAATAAGCAGGGAGAGGTCCCAGTACTATTGAGGAATGATGACGTTATGGGGATTATGGAGAAGGGGGCAGAGATTTTCATGACGGCTGCTGTGCTCAGACCACAAAATCAGGGCAGCTGCCCTGAATTTGATAGGTCTCTAGTACGGATATACTTTGACTTGAGCAAGGCTTTTGATACCATCTCCCATTACATTCTCACTAACAAGGTAAGGAAATACAGATTCAACTGATTGGATAGATATAACTTGTTCAAGAAGGATAGACAGGGAAAAAAAGAGATGTTGCCCTGTATATAAAGGAGGTGTCCATGTGTTCTAAGTTACAGTACCAAGTGGAAGGTAGCCTTATTGAAAGCCTCTGAGTGAAGGTCAGAGGAGAGATCAGCAGGGGGTATGTCATCATAGGCAACACGTAGCAGGGGTACATGCCCCCTCTGAGATTGGCCATCGCTGAAGCCACCACTGGCTTCTGTGGGCAGTTGCAGCCCGCACCCGCCCCTCCCTCACCATCAACGCAACAAGAGGCAGCTGTGGGTGGTTCCCACTTGCCCCCTCCCCTCCCTGCCGCCACCAACACGGCTGGCGGTGGCTGCAGGTGGTCCTTGCTGGCTGTGTGCCACTGCTAACACCACTAGCAGCAGCTGCAGGCAGTCCCTGTTGGCCCCTTGCTGCCATGGTGCCCCTCCAGTTGCAGTAGGCACCAGTCATTCATGTATGTCATGATGATCATCTGCTATTAGCCTCCAAATCAGAAGGAAGAAGTGAACGAGGCCTTCTTTAAACAACTGATGAAAGCTTCCAAATTGCAGGATTTGGTTCTCATGAGGAAATTTAGTTATCAGGACATCTGCTGGGAGAGAAACACAACAGTGCGCAAGCAGCCCAGTACATTTCTGGAGTGTGCTGGGGATAACTTTGATACTAATGTGAGAGGCCAGCAAGAGGGGAAGTTCCTCTTGACTTGATGCCCACAAACAAGGTGTTCAAAAACTTGGGTGACAGCAACCACAAAATGATAAAGTTCAAGGTCCTAATGGGAGAAAGGAAAGGGAGCAGCACAATAAAGACGCTGGACTTAAGAAAAGCTGACTTTAACAAACCCAGGAAATTGATGGGCAGGATCCCCTGGGAGGCATCTCTGAGGGGAAAAGGAGTCCAGGAGAGCTGGATGTACTTTAAGAAGGCCTTTTAAGGGTACAGAATAAAACTATGCTGATGTGACATAAGAATGGGAAAATGCAATAGGACACCAACCTGGCTAAACAGCAATCTCTTCAATGAGCTGAAACTCGAAAAGGAATCCTAAAAATGTGAAAACTTGGTTACGGTATGAGGGGAGGAGTCAGACAAACCAAAGTAGTGACCGAACAGGCTAAGGATTACTTAAAGAAGGTAGATGCTTTCAAATGGGCAGGGTCAGGTGGGATGCACCCTATAGTACTGAAGGAATTGGCTGAGGTATTTTTGGAGTCATTAAGTACTTTTTTAGAGAACTTATGGAGGTCAAATGAGGTCCCAGGTGATTGGAAAAAGGCAAATATAGGGCCCACCTTTAAGAAAGGAAAAAAGGAGGATCCAGGGAATTACAGACCTATGAATTTTATCTTAATACCTGGACAATTAATGGAGCCGTGCTCAAGGAATCCATTGGGATGCACTTAGATGAAAGCAAGGTGATCAAGAACAGTGAGCATAGATTCACCAAGAGCAAGTCATACCCGGCCAGCCTTATCTTCTTCTGTGATAAGATGACAGGCACTGTGGATGGAGTGAGCAGAGGCTGTGACATACCTTGACTTAATCCAGGCTTTTGACACTGTCTCCCATGACATCCTTACTAATGAGGTAAGGAAATACAGATTAGACAAAATACATGTAACATGGATACATAAATGGCTGGATCGTCATGCTCAATTTATGCCTCAGTGTCTAGTTGGGAGCTGGTATCAAGTGTGGGTCCCGTAGGGTTTGTCCTGAGTTTGATATTGTTTAATATCTTCACTGATGATTTGGATAATGGGATTGGGTGCATGCTTAGCACATTTGTAGATAACACCAAGTTGGGTGGCATCACGGACACCCTGGAAGGTAAGGTTGGATCCAGAATGACCAGGATAGACTGAAAAAATGCTCTGCAATTGATCAGATGATATTTAACAAGGAGAAATGCAAAATCCTGCACTAGAGATGGAATAATTGCATGCACAAGTATAGATTGGGGAATGACTGACTAGAGTGCAGCACTGCAGATAAGGACCTAGGAATCACAATGACTATAAGCTGAAATTGAACCAAGAGTGTACCCTTGTTGTAGAAAAGGCCAACAGTACACTGGATTGTATTAACAGGAGTCCCACATGCAAATCACACAGCTGATGTTGGCACCCACATGGCACTGCTTCCAGCATGTGGGCTGGGATCTGATATAAGCTGTGGAGATGTGCTATATATGCAGGGCAGTTCAGGTGGGGGGAGGGAGAGGCAGACAGAGGCAGCCCTGCTCACCCCTCTGCCTATGATGAGCTGGGTAGCCAGGGCTGGGTGCCAAGAAAAACCAGGGCCTTGCAACAGGCATGCTTACCACTGCTGAGGCCCTTCTGGCTGTGACTGTCTGGAGCCTGCACTGGGGTTTCTCTGCAGCTCATCTCTGCCGTTGCAGCCACCACCAGCAGCACCACTTCTGGGCCTCCCTTGGGCCCACTGGGCAGTGGCAGCAGGGAGGAGCCACAGGGCAGACCTGGCACAAGATTCAGAAGGGCTCCAGCAGAAGGGCTCCAGCACTAGGAAGTGTACTCTGGCCCAGCACCAGCTGCCACCACTCATTGTTGGCAGGGGGTGGGCAGCGCCCACCTTCTCTGTCTGCCTCCCCCTGCAAGCGAATGGTTCTGCAGCCACAGCATGTCTCCAGAGCTTACACCAGCTCCCAGCCCTTATACCAGAAGCTGGAGCAGGCAAGTATAAGAAAAGGAATGTGCAGTGGCCCCAAGATAAGATGTATAACAGAGAGTTATGGTTCATATGGCTCAGCTTGGTTGAGGGCAGCACTCAGAGTTGTCTCTATGCGTGGGTGACTGGTGCCTTCTAGCTCTGTGAGGGGTACCAGTGACTGATTGCTGACCCCAGAAGCGCCAGCTGCAAACCAGAAGTGCTGCCGGCAAAACCGGAAGTCCTGGCACTTCTCGGGGGAAGGAGGACACCAGCCAGCACTCCCCACTTCCTGGCCAGTGAGGGCCAATTTTGGGGGGAGGGGCATGTGCCCCCCTACTCATTGCCTATGTCTCTGAGTGCATTTTTCACAGCAAAAATTGTTTTGTGTTTTTTTTTTTTACTTTGTGTTTTTACAGTACCTAGCACACTAGGACTCTGGTTTTACATAGGGCTCATAGGGCTCATACTGGATAATTGTTTTTGTCATTGTGTCATAGGAATAGTCTTGTTTTCAGGTTTCTTAGGGTCATAGTTAGGGTCATGAATCTTTTCAGAAGTTTAGATATTAGTCTGATCATCTACTCTAAACGTTTTCTCCACCACAGACTTTCCTGTTCCTTCCACAATACACAACTGTAATAGGGTCCTGCCCTTGGTGGCTGTGACAACCCTGGACCCCCTAAGCTCTTGTCCTCTTTACTTTCTTTGGGGCCATCTCCCCTTCAACTAACTTGCATTGATGTGATTATGTCATTAGAAAGAGGAGGCTGCCCCAGGGTTCCCCAAGCAAGATCTCACACTGACAATCCCAGGTGTCACTGCTTATCACCATAAGGCTAATCATGTGGCCCAGTGGTGACATGTAGGTGCACTGGTACACCCTGTAAGCCAGAGTTCCCAGGCAGGGGGGCAGGTGAGAGCGCTAGTGCCTCTCCTGGAGCACTGGCCAGGGAGTGCACCAGGAGAAGCATTTCCCCCGTGGTCAATCCCACAGACCCAGAAGTGCCAGCGGCGTGCCTGGAAGTGCCAGCAGCACACTGCTGCCAGTTGCAGTTCAGCAGGATCAGCCATGGGGAGACTACCACCCCCCAGTTGCTGACTGTCTATTGGGGGAGCAAGTGCCCCCTGACTCAGGAGGCACCAGTCACCCATGATGTAGCCTCCTCATGCTCCCTTTTAGCCATGCTCAAGGCTTGCAGACATTTCCAATTACTCCCTCATCATCGTGGGGAATTACCCCCCGGAGCTCAGGCCTGCAGTCTCAGCCCCTTCCTGGGCTCAGGCTTCTCTTCCCTATGAGCCTACACACCAGGAACAGCCTCCAGCACTGCTGGGCTCCCAGCCCCAGTGCCACTGACCATCCAAGCCCCTCTCTGTATCCCTGTGCTCCCTGTCCCTGTCAGTCTCCAGCTGTGGCACTCCTCAAACTTTGACTCCTATCCCTAGGCCCTGCTCCTAGGCCAGTTGAGATCTCTGGGCTCCCTGGCCCTGCCAGTCTCTGGCTTTGGCCCTCCTCGGCCTTTGGCCCCTATCACTGGGTCCTGGGCCATGGCCTCGCTCCTAGGCCAGTTGAGACCTACAGGCTCCCTGGCCCTATCTGCTCTCACCCCTATTGAGCTGCAGGCCCCTGGTTCTTGCCCTTCACAGGGTGCAGGTACCTGACCCTGCCTGCTCCTATCACTGCAGCTGTGGCCCGTCTCCTCAGCCTTGGCCCCTGGCACCACTTGGGCCCTGGCACCACTTCCAGATCAGTTGAGACCTCCATTGCTGCTATCCTCCCAGTCTCTAAACCACCGGTCTTGCTTACACCCATGCAGGTGTTAGTGAGAAGCCTTGCTGCAGCAGATGGCCACTTACTGAGTTTTGGCAAGCTATCAAGGGCCACATAATAGGCAGCCAGGGGCAGATAAATATTAATTTTCTAAATTTTTTAGGGCACACGCGGACCAGTAGAATGCAGGCAGGCCACATTTTGCCTTCCCCTAGTTTATATCCTGCTAGCCTAGCCCCTTTAGATCACGTAGCTCCTAGCACCTCCACACCTGCAGGCTGCTTCTCACACAGTCTGCCTTCTCTTAAAGTAGCAAAAACACCAAGCCTTCTACTACAACATTATACATTATTAGATCAATAATCTCAAACCCAGAAGCTAACAGAGCAGATTGAGGCATAGACCTGTCATGCATAGGGTCTTGTTTTCAAATGCAAGAAATAACAGTAAGTATAGCTATCTCAGGGTCACTTAAAATAAGGGCCATTCACAAGGACAAATCTGCTGGCAAGTCCCAGGAAAGTGGTTCACTTAGATCTTTTCAAGTTTAAAACAGGTATTACATCTTGGTATCATGTGCCCATGCTGCTTAACCACAGAGATGCATAGTTCACAGGAACTCTAGCTTCCTGTGGCGGTATATCAGTGATGTTAACTATCTTCCTGTTTTCCCCAGAGACAAGAATAGGCTGTGTTTTGACTGGCTGCTTTCATTTGGTAATGACAGCTTTCATTGTTCGTGAAAATCCCTACCGAAAATTTCTGAGACCTCTGTATGGTACTATGTAACCTAGTCTTGCTTTATGGTGCTAAACCAACTATTTGTTCAGCATGACTGAACATTAACCCATTCAAAGGAAGCCTAAAATTGGGATTAGCAATGATGTTGGGGACTATGACCAAAATGTTTTAATAAACCTATGTGGAAGAAGCTAGCACAATTTTTGAAGTCTCTACTAAAGGACGGTTCCATGCCCTGCTAGAGGTGTCACTATATATGGAGCTGACTGTGACAGCCCACTATATGAAGTTTTAAGAGGCACTTGCTACAACAGAAACAAGCAGTGACAAATTGTTTACCAAGCAGAAGTACTGCTTCCTGAGCCCTCCTGTTTGTTAACCATAATGTCTGAAGCTCTTTAAAGGGTGTAATGTGCTTCGATTAGAGGAACAAGGCTGTAAGAATTTTCTCTAAGCAAGCCCAGAATCCTCCTTGCAGCCAACTCCATATAAGCTCCATCTCTTGATATGCCAAAATAACATCAGCAGCACTGCCAGGGAGAGCCATTCTTAAGCATACTCACAAATATATCAGCAACATAAATCTTGAAAGAAGCCACCCTGCTATTTTTATTGCCTTTATTAGGGAGGGTCCAGATTATGGACAGGCAAGAGAAGGCTTATTATGGAAAAGGGTATCTCTGCATGGAAAGGCTAGTATACTAGTATAGGTATACTAGAGTTGGCAGCAGTAGAAATTTTCATGTAAGCCAGCTGCCACATTCTTTTTACTGTTTGTAACTCTGTGGGTATACCTACTTGTGCTATTAATGCTCAGCAATAAACTCTGGAGCAGTTCAAGCCAGATCCAACTGCTCCTGGGTGCAGTGGGCCTGGGTCTGCAGAAATGTGAGTGAGGGTGGAGCAGTCCTGGGCTGGCAGGATCCATGGGGGTCAGCCCCAGGCTCTGGGTGGTGGCATCTGGCAGTAGAGGGGCAGGCAGGAGCTGGGGGTCTGAACCCCAGCTCCCTGGGCTGACTGGGCGCAATTTGCACCTGATGGTTTCATAGATTTCATAGACATTTGGGCTGGAATGGACCCTGGAGGATCATCGAGTCCAGCCCCCTGCCTCAGGGGCAGGAAGTCAGCAGGGATAATAGGATCCCAGCAAAATAAGTTTCCAAATGTATCTTGAAGGTGTTAATGTAGGTGCTTGAACCACCTCTGGCAGCAGTCTATTCCAAACCTTGGGGGCCCAGACAGTGAAGAAGTTCTTTCTTATGTCCAGCCTGAATAGGTCACGGCGGAGTTTGTGACCATTCAATCTTGTCATCCCTTGGGACACTTTGGTGAACAGACATTCCCCCAGATCCTGATGAGCACCCCTAATAAACTTATAGGTGGCCATCAGATCACCCCTGGGCCTACGCTTTTCCAGGCTAAAGAGTCCCATGGCTCTCAGCTTTTCTTCATAAGGCTTGTTTTCCTGACCTCTACTCAGGCTCTCCTCTGGACTCTCTCAAGCTTCTCCACATCCCTTTTGAATTGTGGAGCCCAAAACTGGACACGGTACTCCAGCTACAACCTCACCAAGGCCAAGTACAATGGGAGAATGACGCATTGGGATTTGCTTGTGAAGCATCTATGGATGCAACCCAGCATTTTGCTTGCTTAACTGGCTGCAGCATCACATTGCAGACTCATGTTCATCTTGTGGTCCATCATGACCCCCAAGTCCCTTTCATCTGTAGTGCTAGCCAGCGTAGCACTGCTGAGCCTATAAGCATGCTGCAGGTTTTTCCTCCCAAGGTGGAGAACCTTGCATTTTTTGGTGTTAAACACCATCAAGTTCTCATCCACCCATTTCATGAGCCTGTCAAGATCTGCCTGGATCGCCCTCCTGTCCTCAGGTGTGGATGCTTTACCCCAGAGTTTGGTGTCATCGGTAAACTTGGCCAGTCCACTTCTGACACCAATGTCCACATCATTGATGAAGATGTTAAATAGTATAGGCCCTTGAACCATAAAGAGCCTTGTGGGACCCCACTGGTAACTGTGCACCAAGATGACTGGTTTCTATCAACCACCACCCTCTGGGTCCTACCGCAGAGCCAAAACCCCAGCCAGCAGATCGTGGTGAGGTCGAAGAGGCGGTTAGCCAGTTTAGCCAAAAGGTGATCATGGGCTACCAGATCGAAGGCTTTTTTAAAGTCAAGATATACAACATCAATCTCTTCGCCATTGTCCAGGTGATAGGTCACCTGGTCATAAAAGGAAATGAGGTTGGTCAAGCAAGAGCTACCCGCAACAAACCCATGCTGGGTATCCCTCAGGATATTGCCTTCAGCTAGTCTGTTAAGGATGGCCTCTTTGATAATCTTTTCGAAGACCTTCCCCAGGATACAGGTCTGTAGTTTGCCAGATCTACTTTCCTCCCTTTCTTGAAGATAGGCATGACATTGGCCCTCTTCCAATATTTGGGCACTTCACCAGAGCGCCAAAAGCTCTCAAAGATCCATGGTCAGCATCTACACATGCTTTTGAACACACTTAATGTCTCCACCCTAAGATAGTACTGTCCTGGACAGTACTATCTTACAGCAGAGTTAATTAGTTTACTGCACCCTATTACTGGTGCATGTATAGATGATGATACTTTACTGCAGAGCTAAATAGTCAATTCCACAGAAAAATGCATGTGTAGATGTACCCTGTTTCAGTCTGTTTTTTTGCCGTGTGCCATGACAGCCTAAAAAATCTGCAAGCACAGTGGCAGCTGCCTCATTTCTGGAAAATAGCTACATGTTCTGGTGTAGGACCGTCATCTGTGGCAGATGTGACTCTTTACAGAAGAGTATGTCTCTAGACAAAATAAAGTTTCATCTTGAACCATAAAGCAGCCAAGCTTAAAAAGAAGTATATGTATTGTTTTGGTCTTTAAGTTAGGAGTAATGCCAAACCCCTAAAAGGAGGGAAGTTTGGATGAAATCCAATGGATTCTTTGGCCAGGTTGAGCAGTGCTCTACTGAAAGTCTAGGAAGGGAGGACAGTAGGCTGGAAGCCATGCTTATGTTCTCCCAATCCTGGGGCTGAACTGGCACTAGTACACTCACTGGTGTATGTTAGACCTGCCAGAAGGCCTATCTGTTTTCAGGAGGGTAGCATGCTTTTTCCATGTTGTGCTGAACTGTTGCAATATTTACCCAAGATTGTTTTGAGTAGCAGCTCTCACAAATGAGAAAGATAGGCATATCAAAGAGTTGCAACCTGTGGCCTTGTGTTGATGCAGAAAATTAGATAAGAGCTTCCTTTATATTTACTTATTTTGCATTGTAAAAAAAAAAAAGTTTGATCTTTGGTTGCATTGGTAGGCACTTCATCACCTGGAGGGCTGACCATCCTTCTCAGAAAGCTGTGTGAACAAGGAATTCAGCTGCCAGAAAAAAAATAAAAAGAAAGTCATACAGGAACCATAGCTGCAGAGATGCAACAGAGAAATAAGGAATACAAAGATCTTCAGCAGACAAAGGAGGAGCTGAAACAGAGGGCACATCTAAACAGCAGTCAAAAGTTGGGCTGAAGTTCATGTAACTACCCATGCTTGTTTTATAGTATCCAATTCAGAAATGTAGCTATGGTAGCATAGAGTTCAGCACACGTTTAGCACCCCAGTATTTATCCAGCTTCTCAGGCAGGTTTTACAGCATTCTCTGAGCAATGTACTGTTGACTGCACTGTTATTGGTACCTAAGCTTGCTAGTTCAAATTTAGTTCGTCTGTGTCAACATAAGTTGGTACTTTTGACCTACTGTTGATGTATGCAGAGACTGATAGAGAGATTCCTCGGGCAGAAGTCACAACAGGATCAGGACTATAAGTTCACAAAGCATCTATCTGGAATAGTTCTCAGCAGGTCCCAGCACCCGTCTCCAGCATCTGCACCTGTGCATGCTCCAGTGCCAGTTCTCCAGACCCTCCTCCATGTCATCATGCATTGCAAATCATGCCCCTGAAGTTATTTGAGCAACACAAGTCAAGGAAATCAGGTGGACAGGTAAAACTATTAATTCAACCCCTGTACACCCTATGGTCCCTGGCCAGCTGTATGCAGCATATGCTAGAGGAAGGGAGAGAAGACAGGCACCATAGGCAACCAATACCACTTTAACTGGTGTTACTTTCAAGGGTTTTGTTAAGGTTAGTTGGGTTGGGGGCGTTGGTTTAGCTTAGTTTACTTGGTTTGAGGCTACTGCTGTGGAATATTTAGCAAAGAGTCACTGAGAAAGCACACTAGCACAAACACATGCACAAATTTGTACTGATCTATTTAAAAAATATATACTTTTGAATTATTCCCAGGCAGTTGGTTTGCCTGCAATATTTTTTTGTTTTCTTTTTCTGTTCCTTGCTCTCTTTTTTCTTTAATAAGCCTTTGTTTCTGCTATGTAGTTACAGTTGTTTGGAAAGTATTTACAGACCAAAGAGAAAGGTTTTATAAAAATAGAAGAATAAGCAGATCATTCAGAAATCAAAGATACACAGACTCCTCTCTGTAAAACCCTTAAACAAAGAGATTTTAAATAAAACTTATTCAGCAGGCTCTCCAAGCACCTAAGTCAAGCAAAATGTCTACCAGCGATACAGAACAAAAATTCAAGTTATAAGTTATTCCCAAAATAGTTGCAGCAAGCTACACCATGCATTTTTAATTAATAGCAAGTACAAGCTAATAGACTCCTATACTTAAAAAATTAATACAACAGGTCCCTGTCAAAGTTAACCAGGAAATCATCATATGCCTTTCCAATCAATTATTCATTAATATCATCCTGTATTGCCAAGATATGAGAATATATAGTATCCCTAATAGTCCTTGCCTGATTTGAACATGTGTCATTGTTGATGGGCACACTGGTTGGCTGCCTGAACCCAGTAAGAAATCACACTGCATCCTAGGGCAAAAATATATGAAAATACTTGCCTTTAGTTTTGCAGATCTGCAAGGCACAGCAGGCTGCAATCAGCAGATTATATTTGATATACTGGCACCAAACAGTTCAGCACACAGCCCTGTCTGTTAAATGTGTCCTCTGCTACCATCTTGCAAATGCTAAGACTGTAACTGAATTTTCTTTCCTGGCCTCTCTGAAGTCAGAGTATAACTTCATGAGCCATGGCAGGTAGCAGGGAGGCACGTGTAGGGGGGCAGGCAGCACGGAAGGTAGGCACTGAGGAGGGGTTAATGTTAATGCCAGTTCTCCTCAGTACCCTGGTATCCAACAACTGTCCTGTATTTCTTACATTGGTGTGTATGAACTTGTTCTTGTAATTCACCAAGCCCTACAGGATCATGATGCAGTCCCCTTTGTGGTCAATTTCACTTATTGCTCCAGGAAAACAGACTAGAGGCACATATGTGCCATCAGTGACCTCCAAGCAATTTGGGAATCCTACTCTCTGCAATCCAGCTATCATGATTATTTGAGGCATACTTCATGTGCCCAAACTGCTGCAGTCTGACTTAACCCTTCCTCACTGTCTTCTAAGTTCAAATTTGTTTCCTTCTCCTGACAGTGATAAAATAGCCAAAATGGATTCTTTCTTTAAAGTTGTCTCTAGCGTGGAATCCTAATTTTAGCCAGGGACTCTATGTGCTACTTGAATGCAAATTATTATTATTAAATATTTGTTAAACTCGCTCTCCTCATCTAGAATGACTGCTATTAGAGCTGAACATTTTAGCTAGGGACAGACATTACACATAAACCAATTTAAGTGATCAGAAACAGGTTTAAACCTGTAACTGAACATAAGTTCACTATACATAAACCAGTTTCAAAATGGCTGAAACTAGTTTAAGATAAACCTGACTGAATGTAATATCAGACTTAACTGATTTGGGTCAAACTGGTTTATACAATCTCTGTCCCAGACCCCTTCCTGATTTCAGTTAAACCAGAGTCCCCCAGCATCCCAGGTGCTTTGCAGCCCTGGGCTGGGCTGGGCTGGGCTGTGCTCTCTGCTTCCTAGCAGGAGCTCCAGCAGAGACTGCAGGTACTACAGCATCTGCACCCCGCCTCCCCCCCGCCCCTCCTCCCCCTGCCTTCATTGCTTACTGCTGAAGCAGGGATTCCCCCCCTTCCTCCCTCCCATCTCCCACAGCATGGACCCCAGCCCCACAGACCCTAAACATGTGATATGCTAGCTAATGCTGAGAGGTGTCTATGTGTATGTGTCTCTAATTTCACTGGGACAGGCAGACAGAACAATATCCACCAAGGGCTTTTTAGAACTAATCACCAGGTGAGCTGGTAACATCCCTTCATTCTGGAAAAAGCTGTGTAAGAAGAGCTTGAGCCAATGAGACAGGGTTTTGTTTTGTTGATGGGCTGATAAACACTGCATTATCAGCTCCCTGCTGGCTCCCTCACCTGTCAGGTTTGCAAACACTATGAAGAAGCAGGGAGAGGGAGGAAGGCTCAGTATCATCAACAGATGCATGCACTTCACACACCCCTCACCCCGCTTTGCCTCAGAGTGCTAGCCAAGGTCTGGGGTCTGGAAACACTCCCATCCCTTGAGCAATGAACAGAGAAAAGCCTGGGACTGTGCAGGCCAGGGTAGGGGTTTAAATCCCTCCCAAATATAAGGTCCTGCAGAGGCCTGGCCATGCCCCCCCTCGGCTCAGCACTATAAAAGGGAAGGGAGGGCTGCTCTAGCACCCCCCGGCTTCTAGCCTGAGCCACTGCAGGCAAGTGCCTACATTTCCTTAGTCCGGAGGGAATGTCTATACAGTTGCAAACTGATTCAATCTAGGCAAGTTAAACTAATCTTCAAAGATGTAATCAATTTAGGTTTAGGCTTATAGTTTCATAGTTTCATAGTAGCTAGAGTTGGAAGGGACCTAGGTAGATCATCTAGTCCGACCCCCTGCCTTGGCAGGAAAGAGCACCGGGGTCAGATGACCCTGGCAAGGTGCTTTTTGAATGTCTGTCCCTAGCCTTTGTCCAAATGTGTTGGACCCAGACAGAAGGAAAAAACAGTTGTCCCTGAAGCCAGTTCTTAGCAGATCTCTACTTGCTGTTGTGCTAGGAGACTTGAGATACACCCCCACAAATGCTAGAACCAGGCACAGCTAACTGGAGTGAGGATGTTGATGCAGGTATACAGGTTGTAATGTATCCAGACTGCTCTGGAAGCACAGCAATGCAATGTGAACTGTTGGAAGTGGGTTGCCTGGTTTTGCATGGTCAGATTAACCCCCTTTAGTGGGCCCTAGGCAAACAAACTCATGGGCCCTACTTTTTCACCCAATAATTATAATATGTAAAATAAGTACAACTGGGCCCCTTCTTCACTTAGGGCCTTAGGCATGTGCCTAGTTTGCCTATGCATTAATCTGGCCCTGATGGCTTGAGCTTATATGGGTGTATAAACATGCATTGCAACATAGCTTTCCCCTGAATCACAACTGCATCAACCACCCTGTGGTTGAGCAGTGGTGACGGTTACTGCAGTGAGCAAATATTTGTAAGATGGGCTAGAAGTCCTAAAGAAGCTCTTTACCACAGAAAAATCTCAGAAATTCTTTTTTAAAAAACTAGTTTTGGGTAGCAAACAGAGAAACTAAAAAAGAAAACAATCACTGCTATGACCTATAAGGACAGAGTCAGACCAACAAAGAAAATATCTACTTTCAGTCTCCACTAGCACACCTGTGATCTTCTAAAGTATGAAGTGGGTGTTATGTTTTCATAAAAGACAGCTTTGGAGGAGTCTAAATAGCCAGGCAGAGTCTCCCTGGCCTGCATGTTCAAAGGGAAAATGTGCTACCCTAGGATCAAAAGCCTTATTCAATACCAGTAGATAAGCAAGTGCTTTATGGCACCTGCCCTTCTGTAAATAGGTTCCTTAGGTCTTAAGAGCAAATTCTAGTTGTGGGACCACCCACCATGGAGGCAGGTGGGACAGAAAGACTCAAATCTTTGTGAACTACTATATGGTAATAAAGAAGTGATGGAAAATTATCAAATGCCCAGACAGGTGCCTATTAAATGAACCCTAATCATAGCTCTGTTTTCTTTCATATTTGTTTAAGAAGCTTTGTTGGATTAACTATATATACTGAATAGATCAAGTAAAAATACGTTGAAAATAACAGTGAATTTAACAGTATAAATAACAATAGCCTTTCACTTTTGGATTATTGACATCTTTATTCCTGATCCTTACTTCCTTTCATTTCCATTCTGTGTTCCTGGTCCTTCACACTTCCTCCATTCTTGACAGTCCACTGTTAAAATTATTGGCAATTCATGAAATATTCAATTTTGTTACAAGTTTTCTTCTGTCACTTTCCTGGTGGAGTCAAATACATACATCAAGTAAATCAGGAAAATAATTCCTTTCGCAAGTGTCCAACTCACATGTTTTAAAACAGTGGGGCTTAACCTTCTGATTCTTCAGGCCAAATGAGTCAATATGTTGGATCAGTCTGCTGGTACAATCCTGCATGCCAGCCAGATCCTGCACACCAGATCCAGTCACACACCAGTCTGATCTCCTATGCTGGATATAGCTGCACACTAGCCCAATCCTGCCACACTAGCCTGATCCCATGAACAGGCTAGATCCAGCCATGGAGCAACCCTGAGTGAGGGGGTAGGGAAACATTATCCAGCCCACAGGGGTCCCCAGGGGTCTGGAAATTTGGCAGCAAGATAGAAACAATTAATGCTGCCACTGCTTCCCCACTGCCCTATTTCCCACCCCATAGAGAGCTGCATGGGATGGATGACATGGCTCAGTGGGCCAGAGGTTAAACATCACTGTTTAAAAAAGCCTTATTTGTTTTAATACAGGGGAAGCAGCCTGCCTTTAGGGTAGAGTCCTGAACTAGTACTTAGGAGATTTGTGTTTTGTTCCATGTTCAGCTACCAGCCTGTTGGATAACCTTAAGGCAGCTACTTCACGTTTTTGTCCCTCAGTTGACACATCTGTAAATGGGGATGATACTGACCTCCTCTATAAAACACATTGAGATCTACTGATGAAAAGCACAACATAAGAATGAAGTATTACTATAATATTCTCAAATCAAAGAAAACAACTGCATATTGTTTAAGATGGAACTTGAGTTCTGAAGTGCAAGCATATAATCAGTTTCCTGTCTCTAGACACCAAAGTGTATGAACAGGTCTGATCCATATAGTATAGTTTGTATGTGTGATAGTCCAAAGCTACTTTAAAAAAAAATGAGGTTGAGTCTGTTCTGCCCAGTTCTCTACTGTTCTCCTTTGTACTCATCTGCCATGCCTTTTATGCTAAAAAAAAATAACAAAGAGAGAAAGTAAATATTGGGAGGTATGATCTTCTGCCCCACTCCAAACCAAAAAATGGCTTCTAAGCTCTTCACAGGGTTCCTCCATCCCCCACAGCTTGCCTATACCATGCCACGGATGATCATAGATGGAATACCTATCAGTCTCTCTCCCAAGTGCATCTATACACACTAAAAGGAGACATCTAGTTACTCGTAACCAGTCACACAGAACTCAGTTCCAGATCTTGCTTGAATCAGATACTGTAATCTCCCAGGCTCATGCCTTGTGCTTGGTAAATGAGTTTTGATCCCTGCACTGGATCTTTACCACAGCTCCTTTCCATAGCCACTACCCAACCAAGCATCTTTGCTTCTTAATAGACTTCAAACAGGCTAGGGACAGACATTCAAAAAGCCTGAGCCTGAACTGATTCAATATTTGCAGGTTAGTCTAACCTGGCTAGGCTGAACCGGTTTCCAGCCATACAGACAATCCCTCTGGACTGAGGAAATTCAGGCATATGCCTGCAGTGGCTCAGGCTAGAAGCCAGGGGAGCGCTAGAGCAGCCTTCCCTTCCCTTCTGCATGGAGCTGAGCTGAGGGGGGCATGGCCAGGCCCCACAGGACTTTCTCATTAGGGAGGTCTGCCTGCACCATCCCAGGCTTTTCCCTGCTGGCTGCTCAAGGGGTAGGAGAGTTGTCAGTCCCCAGACCCTTGCTAGCACTCTGAGGCAAGGAGGGGTGTGTGTGCAGTGAATGCATCTGTTGATGATACAGAATTTTTAGTCTCCCTCCCTGCTTGTCAGACTGTCTGCAGCAAACTCACAGGAGAGCAAGGTAGCCCAGAGCTGATAAGAGTCTTCATCACCCATTTAGCAAACCAATACCTTCTCTTCCATTACTTCAAACTCTTCTTAAATGGCTTACAGGGGTGACCTGTTGATTAGCTCCAAAAGCCCTGTTCTGTCTGCCTGCCTATCCCAATGAAATTGGAGAGACACAAACACAGACACCTCTTGGCATTAGCTAGCACACCACATGCCTAGGGTCTGTGGGGCTGGGGTCCATGCTGTGGGAGATGGAAGAGGGGATTTCCTGCTTGAGCAGCGAGGACAGGGAGGCCAGGGGGAAGCCAGCAGACCCTGCTGTGTCTGCAGTCTCTGCTGGAGCCTTATACAGCACTAGCTAACATATCACATACTGGCTATTGTCCATGCTGTGGGAGAGGGGAGGAAGAGATCCCTGCTTAAGCAGTAAGTGGTGAAAGGGGAGCAGGATACAGGGAAGCCAGCAGACCCTGCTGTGTCTGCAAGTATGTGCCAGAGGAGCTCTGTCCAGGAAGCAGAGGGGAAGGGCCAACCCTACTGTGAAACAAAGAGCCCCACCCAGCCCAGAGAGTATGCCAGGATGCTGGGGGTGTCTGGTTTATCTTAAACCAGCAAGAGGTCTGGGACAGACATTGCATAAACAGGTTTGAGCCAAATCAGTTAAGTCTGATACTACATTCAACCAGGTTTACCTCAAACTGGGTTTAGCCATTTTCAAACTGGTTTATGTGCACTGAACATCTGGTCTGTTACAGGTTTAAGCCAGTTTCTTATCACTTAAATTGGTTTATGTGTAATTTCTGTCCCTAGCCACAATGTTTATTCCAATTCATGGCTGCAGGGAACTTCACCAGTGTCAACAAGATCACCCAGACAGGCTTGTCCTCACTAGTGCTCACATGATTCTCCCTTCTCTGCAGGTTACTAGCCGACAGGTGCAACATTGACTCCACATCCAGAGCTCCTGCTGAGTTTCATTTGTGGTACGTTTCCCCTTCCTTCTCCCCCTAATTAAGTTCAGCTAACTTCCCACCTGGAACCAGGTAAATCACCATACCTCCATGTGGCTTGCACAAGCCTGAGCTCTTGTGTGCGCTTCCTCCCTGGGGCAATGACCCATGTGGGTTTTAACTTCTGGTTCATCAACTGGCACCAATAAGGGCAGGCTTCATCTCTGTGCAGCCTCCCACCATGACCTCCAATGTTAACTAATGATACCAGGACTTGACCATTTTGCTTCACATTCCTTTAACGTCTTTAGTAGGTACAGGTAATTTACCCACTTCTCAGCAACTGCCAATGCAAGCTCCCTCCATTGCAATAGGGCTTAAAGGGTGCCCTGTTACAGTATGTATGAGAATGAGTAACTCATTTACTGGCTAAAAAAAGGAGACAGGGAGCACATCTTATTCCTACAGAACCTTACTAATATAAGTAAACCTTACACATACTTACACTGACTACAGGCCTGTAGTCAGTCGATCAGATTTCTCTCAAAAATAGGGGGGTTTATAGACATTTGAGTTAATACTGTTAATAGTAAGCAGTAGCCAAGAGAATAATTCCTTCCCAAACATATAAACTGAATGCACTGAGGACTGATTGACCTTAACAAATGTAGAAATGGAAAGAATTTCACATAGCTACACTTTAAGGTGAAGAGGGTGCATACCACAAAACGTTAAAAACAGATAAAATATCCAGCAAGAGAAAAAAAGAAAGACATATGCAAGAGCAGTCTCAGAAACACAGGGTGCTTAAATGTAACAATTACTTCTATAGAAAATAGTCCAAAGATGTTACTAGGTCTACAACGTTATTGCCTTTTCCTGCACCAGGGTAGCAAGGAAAGAATAGAGCTTAGCTGAATATTAATGAAACACTGGTTAAAAATGTAATTTTAATGATTTCATAGACATTAGGGCTGGAAGAGACCTCAGAAAATCTTTGAGTCCAGCCCCCTGCCCTAAGGGCAGGAAGTCAGCTGGGGTCATTAACCTTCATCCTTAATAACCTTCTTTCAATAGGATATGGATAGGAACCTTCAACTACCTAAGAAATTCAGGGTATTTGTGGCAAGTGGGCCTCAGTTCCTCTACATGAAGTTACAAGACCACACACAACAAAGGTACAGAAAGGAAGCTGTACAGTACAACTGAATAACCAACCTATCATTTTGATGATGCATATTCATCAAAAAGGATAAGCAAAGAAAACCTGTGCAGTGGAACAAATGGACACTGAACTGTGTAATGTTTCTTGTTTATCAGAACCAGCCTTAAACATTCAGCCAAATGACTTATTTGGGATTAATGGAAAAGCAGCAGAATAAGAGAACAAAAAGTAAAGAGTCTATGAATAGACTGTGTATGAAAGGAAGCACAAGATGGCAGCTACCTCCAGCAAATTGTAGGCTGCTAGAAATATGATCTTGAAGAACACAGGAACAAGAAATACAGAACACAGTAGTCTCTATAGATTTAGTTACCTATATCATTAAAAAAAATTGGACATGGCCAAGACATGTACATCAAGGGACAGGGCAGTGTTCCAGTGGTAAGAGCCTTCTTTACATGTGAGTGTATTGATCAATAGTCAATCTATTAATATAAGGGAGAGTCAATAGTCAATCAATAGACTGATTCACAGATTGTCTATTCATCTCTGCCCCAGCACAAAGCATCATACTCAGACCCATTCTAGGCAATCTGAGGAATGCAGCTGACAGGTTCCAACAGCTCCAAAGTCATCATCTGGTGGAGACATTATGCTTGCAAAAGTGAGATCATTAAAAGGTGGTACGGTGCTCTAACAGTTACAGTCCAGTGTTAAAACTTACAATTGTTCCTGTATTGTTAGTGCCATTGCTACTGTTTTCCTCCCCAAGGTGTAATTAGAGTGCTTGAGAAAGAGGGGGAAAAATTAAAAATATCATTTTCCATTAAAGTACGAAAATGACTCAGCAGTGCAGCATTTTGTAACATTTTAGAGCAAGGGGCTAATTATAGCATTGTTAGCACTGTTAATTTTAAGAGTTTTTTCAGCTAACTTATTTCTGTTTCACACAATCTCAAGAGTTTAGGGTGGCTTGGCAGCTAATGGTGGTGTGCAACAGTACTAGCATTGCCATCTAGTGTCTAGGTCTGAGAGTGCGCTGTGAGTAAAGCACCAGCTCAGCTAGTAAGTTCCTTATGAGTAGATTTGGCAAAGTTCTGTTTCTCCCCAGATTCACCTAAGAGCAGTATTAAATTATACCTCCTTTGGATAAACCTTTGCAGCTCAAGGAAGAGCTTAAAAGCTTGATTCTTCATTTCCTAACCCTTGAATGGTCTTGTGCACCTGCTTAGTGTGGAGACAAAATATTGCTGTTTTAATCTGCTAGCATTTTGCTCCCTTCCCCTTCTTTTGTACAGTGTAACAGGGTTCCCAACTGAAACCCTGTTACTTGAGAGATCTTGCAGCTGGAAGCAATTACGGCCCGGTGGGGCAAGGAGATGCCCCATGCCCACTGAGAGCCAATGGGACTTGGCGCCTAGGAATATGAAGAGGAGGAAGTCTAGAGAAGTGCGCCTATGGGCACCACAAGAGAAGAGAGGAGCTCTGGCACCACAAGAGAAGAGAGGAACAATCCAGATGAGCTGCTGCCTCCCATCCAGTTACCCGTAAAAGACAGAATAATAAAGCACCTGGATTGTAAATTAGACCAAGCGTGGTCCTTCCACGGGTACTAATCAGGGTAATATCTCTTCCCTCCCTATTTTTTTAACAAGATCAAAGTTGTGGCAGGCGAGAACCAAGGAATTAGGCGGTACTCTGCACGGACATGCTAACAAACAGATATAAATGACTACACAAAATATGGGGCAAGGAAGAATCACATTTACGATGTGATGTGAGACTCCATGAAGGAGCCTAGGTACTTCAAGCAAAACCCCTGTAGATACCATGAAATAAGTCCCAAAGTGCATAAAAATTATGCTTTTTGCACTCTAATTAACAAAGCCAGAGCTTGAAGATGTCCTTGAATGGAGGTTTCTATTCCTTTTTCACATTGTCCTCTTTAAAACTTTGGCAAGGATTTTGCCATTGTTTCATAATGCTTTTTGTAAACACAGCTTCTTGTATGAGAGTCCTGTTGGGAGCTGTGATAGTTCACAGGTAGAAAATTCTCTATGCCTTCCAGATTCTTGCAGACCAAGCCTGTACTTTGATTCCTCCTGCCATATGTGCCCAAACTGGAGCCCTCCTTGGGAAGAGGGCTGTTGGGGCCCAAACCAGAGGAAAATTACATAATATTTCTATATTATTTTAGATTATAAAAGATGGATTCAATTATGTTGCACGTGCTGGATGTAAGGCATAGGCGGAGGGGAGGCTAAAGGGGCTTATTATCCTGAATGCAGGGTAGATGTAGGGCCACAAAGCAGCCCGCCTGCAGGCTTCTGGTGGCTGCAGCAGGGGTGAGGAGGGGTGCATGCACAGTGGTGAAGGAGAGTGGGGCTGGGGCTGGGGCAGGCAGGCACTGCATACCTGGGGTGGGGCATAGGACTGAGCTGCAAGCAGCTCATCCGGGGGCCATGGCTTCTGCTGCTATGTGCACCCCAGGAGGTACGGGGGTGTGTGCCACCAGATCTGCGTGTGAGGTGGGGTGGACTGTGGCTGTGGGCTGGGGTCAGGGCTGCACCGAGCTCTTCCCAGTGTGGGACTGGGCTGGCCTGGCTCGGGGCAGGTGGCAGTGGCACTGGAAGGGGGACTACGGGGAGGGCTGCAGCAACCCGAAAATTTGCCATATCCTCCCAAGCCTCCCTCCCAGCATCACTGCAGCCTGCTCTAAGGGCAGTCTGTCCCAACCCCATGACAGTGTTGGCACTTTTTGTAGCGGTGCACCTCCAAACTCAGGGGGTGCACGTACACCCACTTATACCCCCTATGCATCATCCCTGCACCCCAGGCAGCTGAAGCCCCACCTCATGCTGCAGGAAGTCCTCCAGTGCTCCAAGGCTGGACACTAGGTAAAGGGGACAGGGGCTCAACCCTCCCCCACCCAAGGCTCAACCCTCCCCACTCCCTGAGGACCTTGGGAACCCCCTGGCCACTCAGGAAGCCGGGAACCTAGGGGATCCCCCTACAGGCAGCTGGTCAAGCCGGCTTGCCTAACCATAGCAGCAGCAACAGCAGCAGCAGCAGCAGCAGCTGGTTAGGACCTCATGGGAGCACCCACCTTGTCTCCTACTCATATAAACACTCAGGCAGCCATGCAACCAGGGTCACCCTGCATTATGGTGATGAGTACATACCACACCCCTAGGCTTCCTGGACTGGAGCCCACCCCCACCTTCCCCAGTGCCTTGGAGGCCTCCACCTAGACAGAGCGTATGGCCCCAGCCTCCATGCAGACAGAACCCTTGACTCAGCCTGCTGCAACTGCCTGGCACATCTATTGGATGCTGGGATCAAGGGCCTGAACAAGATACCCCAACCGATAGCCAGTGGAAATTGGTCGTGTGAGGACTGAAGCCGTGATGTGCATCAATTGTCCCACCAATAACATTGTACAACAGTTAGGAAGCCCTCTCACCATCAGTGGATGATGCACTCATGCGGGATTAACCAACCCCAGAAAGGAAACTACATGGAGTGATAGTTGCAGGAAACTCTGTGCTGCCAGGCACAGAGGGAGCCATCTGTCAGCCAGACCCCTTTGCTCGAGAGGTCTGCTGCCTTCCAGGAGCCAAGATCCATGATGTTACAGAAACTATCCCTAAACCGGTCCCCCCTACTGACCGCTACCCCATGCTTCTTGTCCATGTGGGCACCAATGACACAGCACAAAGTAGCCCTGGGAGGATCATGAGAGACTACAGGATCATGGGGGCAAAGCTCAAGGACCTAAGAACACAAACTGTCTTCTCCACAATCCTCCCAGTCAGGGGCTGTGGCCGTTGGAGGGAGAAGTGTGTCAAAGAGGTCAACCATAGGCTTAGAAGATGGTGTCACCACATGGGCTTTGGATACCTTGATCTTGATACGCAGTTTAACTACAGTGGCCTCCACGCAAGGGACTGTATTCATCTCACAAGCAGAGGGAAGAAGCTCTTTGGCACAAAAGCTGCTGATTTACTGAAGAGGGCTTTAAACTAGGCATGTCTAGGGGCTGGGGAGAAGGTTCCACTACTGAAGCAGAATCCACTAGCCACAATCACACAGGAGGGCATTCAACAATGGATGTCCAGATGAGTACTGACATCTTGAGGCAGAGACAACATGACGGAAAACCTGAGGTGACTAGGAGAGTGCTCATGTCTTTATGGGAATGCCAGAAGCATGGGAAATAAACTGGAGGAACTGGCACTCCTTCTGGCTGAGAAGAAATTTAACTTGATTGGACTGACAGAGACCTGGTGGTATGATATTCATGACTGGGCAGCGGATATTGAGAGTTGCAGGTTTTATAAGAAGGATCAGATTGGGAAGAAGGGGGAAGGTGTGGCCCTCCACATGAAAGAGCAGTACCCCTCCTTTCAGGTCACCTTTGACAGCAAGGAACGGTTCCTTCAGACCCTCTCGGTCAGGCTACAAAGGGGACCAGGAGAGGGAGACCTGATGGTGGGAGTCAACTACAGGCCTCCCTCCCAAGAGGAGGAGAGCAGTCAAGCATTCTCAGGATAACTGACAGAGGCAGCTAGCACTAAAGACATGATCATCATTCAACTACCCAGACATCTGTTGGGAAGATCTTTCAGCTGCCTCCAGCAAGTCAGACAACTTCCTCGCAATGATATATGATCTGTTTCTGACACAGGTTGTGGAAGGGCCTACTAGAGGTAAGGCCACTCTGGATTTAGTGCTGACCAAAGGGGAGGACATCATAGGCAACCTGAGGATTGGTGGTACTCTGGGCAACAGTGACCACAACCTGATAAGGTTCACCATCCACCATAAGACTGGAAAGTTAGTCACCAGAACACAAGTCCTAAATTTCAAGCAAGCAGATGTTGGCAAACTTAAGAGGCTCTTTGGAGAGGCCCTCTACAGCCAGCAATTGGATGATTTGGGAGTGCAGGAACAATGGTGCTTCTTTAAGGAGGCAATTCTCATGGTTCAAAAAAAGCCATCCCCACATGGGCAAAAAGTGGGAAAGGAGCCAGGAGACCATTTGGCTCACCAGGGACATTAGGGAACTGCTGAAAAAGAAAAAAGTGTATATGGAATGGAGGAACAGCTCAGCAACCAGGGAAGAATACACCTGTATCGACAGGGCCTGAAGATACAAAATACAGAAAGCAAAGGCAGACATGGAGATCAAACTAGCACCCAGTATAAAAAACAACAAAAAGTCCTTCTACAGATATATAGGGAGCAAGAAAAAAGCAGGCTCCACTGTGGGATCCCTACTGAATACCCAGGGTTAGCCCACAGTTGATGCCCGCGAAAAGACAAAACTCCTGGATACATATTTTGCATCATTATTTCTGAAATCCAATGGGGGCTGCTCACCTGACCAGAGGCCCAGGGAACAGGGAGAAGGTAGCAGCCTGCATGAAATCAGCCCAGAACAGGTGAGGGATATTTTACTATGCTTGGACATTTTCAAGGCTGAGCCAGACAACCTGCACTTGAGAGTCCTGAAAGAACTGGCCGAACTTATAGCAGCACCGCTGGCCAAGCTGTCAGAAGCATCATGGAACTTGGGAGTCATCCCAGATGACTGGAAGAGGGCCAGTGTGGTGCACATCTTTAAGAAAAGGAAGAGGTATGACCCCACAAACTACAGACCAGTCAGTCTGACCTCGGTCCTGGGTAAAATCTTTGAAAAGTTAGTTAAGGAGGCCATCAACTACAGGTGCTAAGAAGCAACCAGCATCACTTTGTCAAGAGTAGATCATGCCTGATGTCCTTCTATGACCAGGTAACTAACCATCTGGACGAGGGACACAAGGTTGATGTCATCTACTTAGACTTCACTAAAGCCTTTGATTCTGCCGCCAGCCCACACAGCAAAAAAAGTGCCCTGTCCTGAGTGGTGCCAAATTGGAGACCAATCTTAGGAGGGGCATGTGCCCCCCCCCGCATGTCCTCCCTATCAGTTGCATGTGCATAATAGTGTCTTATCCTTATATCTATCTACAGAAGGCATAAAAGGGAACCCAGAGTATAAGAAAAAGACAGAATGGTTGAATACTGCGTGGTACAAGAGGTCACTCAAGCCATCAAAAAATGGAAAGCAGTTAAATGCAGTAGAAGGCACCTGTGCCTTTCCTGAATCTATGCATTGGGTTAGACCAGATTGTCCTTGAATCGAGCAGTGCATTCTGTAAATAGGTAGGCTGAGTAGGAAGGAAGATTTCCTTTGATTTAATTAGGGGGAAAAAAGTCCATTAGAGTAATCCACATTTCAGTGGGCACATCTACCTGTGCACTTTAATGTGTATTAGCCTATTTTTAATGCAAATTAAAGCATCATAAAAAACTGCACTTTTGCTAATTCACATTAAAATAGTCTAACATACCTTTTTCTAGTACAGGGGTGGGCAATTATTTCGGGCAGAGGGCCGCCTACTGAGTTTTGTCAAGCCATCGAGGGCCACATGACAGGCAGCCAGGGGCAGATAAATATTAATGTTCTAATTTTTTTAGGTGCCCCATGGGCCAGATAGAATGGCCAGGTGGGCCGCATTTTGCCCACCCCTATTCTAGTACCACTCCATGGCAGTACTAAATTTCACGTGCATTAGCAAAAGTGCATTAATGAACATGTAGACGTGAGCAGTGTGGAGCTTTTCATTTTAATAGTGAACAGTAACTGGATAGCGAATCCTGTGGATGAGCAAGTACAGGAAGATATGGGTCTCTGGCAGGCACAAGATGCCAAATCTAGTGGATAGCTGCTGTCATATAGTATAGAGCCCCAGCCGCCTGCGGAGGGTTTAGATTGAGAGTGTGGTCAGGGGTAGAAAGATAAGAAAGGTTTATTGACTTAAAAAAAACACAACTACACGTAATAACAAGACAAACAATGACAGACAGAAGTAATTCGTGTCGTCAACTTATCAGCAGTCCCTCTGATGCCTGATACACAGCAAGCTTCTCTTTCCACAAAGTTCAGCGAGGTCAGGCGTCCTCAAGCAATGCTGTCTGAGGGGTGCTGGGAAGGATCCTGGAATGCAGTTCTTGGGCTCCTCAAGGTCCATGGGCCCACTGATCCAGGCAACAGCTAACTAATCCTTTTCACAGAGCTACATCTTCCTTCTGAATGGTTTCCAGATATTTCAGTTAATTTATAGCTTCTGAAGGACACTGATAACGTACAACCACTTAGATTCCTTTTTCTTCAACTGTCCATAGACTGACTAATAGCAATACAAGCCTTGCATTCCTTTGATAAGGTAATTTTAACTGCGCCACAGGGCCTTACTACTTCTAGGCTTTGCTAAATTTACTAGGCCTTACTTTATACAAGGCCTCACTACATCTTAAACTATAATTAGGCTTTTAGCAACAACTTACAGCTTAATATCTAAACAAATACAAAAAAACGCTTGGTCTAATCTTCATAGAGCCTTCAGCAAGCACTTTTATCACACAGACATACTTTTTAGCTGCCACACTCCACCACCTGCTTGCTGAAGCACTATGATAGCTACAACTGAGATGCCAAAGCCACATGTGCTACATTGGGAAATGGGGAGGGATCTATAAATTTAACATGCATAGCATGAACAGATTTACGACAACAACAGTTGAAACACCATTTAGTGGTTGTCACTAGGGCAATGCAGAATACTATGATGCTCAAGATGGTTAGCCACATAGTTGAGGTGACACTTGGTGACACACGAATAGCACAGATTACGTCATACCATTTACATGGCTCAGGCACGTTGACAGCCAGACTGATGATTCACCCATCCTTTCAAGCAAGGAGAGCTAACTGAGTGCCTCGCTGTGCCTTTGCTTCAAGGCTTTGCAGCTTATTTTTTACATTATTTCAGTTTTCTAACCGTGGCATGTTTACATTTGATACCCATGAAGTGGGTATCGTGAAGTTGAGAGATATAGTTTCAGAGGAAATTGCTGGCCATTTTAGGGCAATAGTGCAGTTACTTAATTGCAGTAAAGCAACAACTCCACTTTTAGCTCCTAAGCAACACGAATTACACAGAGTCCAGGTGGTACCATTTTTATGCAGCAAACCACCTGGTCCCTCCCAACAAACACGTTGCCCTATTGTTACATATAACACATTAGGTAACTCATATACATAGGTAATGTTAGGTGGGCTGAGAGGCCAGCCTCTCCAAAGGGTCTCTAATCCAATCAAGGTGCTACTAATTTGAACCAAGGGGGACTGTGCCATATACCATGGGTTATTGGGGGTAACTATTTTCTATATGGGGTGATGCAAATTCCAGTCCCAAAGGCATCCTCCTCCTAGCTCCATGTTTAGCAAATAAGCAGTGGTCCAGTTTCTCTCTTTTACCCCCTGCACCAGGAATGACCTTTTTTTTTTTATCACAGCCTTCCCAAGTAGTAACCCAGGTACTTTGATAGGGGTATTTCTTTTTAACTGTTGCAGGCATCCCATGATGCTTTAAGCCAGGGGGCCATTCTTTATTTTTAACGTTGTTTATTACTTGGGAAAAATGCATATTCAATGATAACTGGACTTGTGCACAAGCAGTACTTCAAATTTGATTTTTGTTTACTTTAAAAGCAGTGTTCATCATGACCTGGGCAAGATGGGCTGTCTTTAATTCTACATCAGTTAGCAATTCGTCAGTGTGCTTTAACATTTTTTCTTTGAGCATGACTTTTCTAGTGAGTAGCCCTACCGCCTGTCGGAGATTGGCTACTCCTTCAGTGTTTTTCTGGGATTTATTCAAGTTTCATATATTCATAGCTGAGTTAAGTCCGTCCCAAAGATAACCTGGAGTATCTCTTTGTCTGCGGGACTTAAGTGCACTAATGGAACGGAACATGACTGGCCATTCCCATCTGAGCAACCCTTCAGCTACTCGGGCTTCTGCTGAGCAGTTTGGAAAAGTTATTTGGACATACCATTGTTCTGGTTTGAACAACACTCAGGCAGTGAACAATGAAGCATTTAGGAAGGTTGCAATTTTAACTTGTGACCTCCACTAGGGTGTGGAGTTATACACGGGCGATGTCGGGGCCTCTCGTGGGGGAACGGCCAGAGATAGTAGTGAGCAACCTGTTTTTTTACAAGTTACATTTATCCTTCCCTCTCACAGAGCTTGTAGCCATGCTTCACCTTCCAGAGAGCGAAAGAGCTCCTATTGTCGCTCATGGGGATGATGCTGTATTGGATTGATGAAACAGCATTGTCCTGGCAGAATCATAGCACTGATTTGCTTTAATAATCCCACTGGTATGAAAGGATGAGGATAAGTGGTAGAGAATTGCAGATACAGCCTTTTGCTGGTTGTATTAAAGTGGGTACTATTCCACCATGCCTCTGTGTAGGTATGAGTCACAAACCATGTAATAACTGTTTCGACTTGTAATGTGCTCTTCCACACGGTGGGCTTCACACCACCGCTGGAGAGTGCGATCAACCATAGGAATGGGAGGGGGCAGATTCTCCTATAAACGCAGTGGCTTGAGAGGCTGAACAGATGCAGAATGCACTATTGGGGAAACAAACTCAGGGGCGTTGAGCTTAACAGGGTTCCCTTCAGGAAGTATGTAATAACGAATTCCCAAATGAGCAGAGCTACAACAATCACCTCCCCTTCCACAGTCAGCCATTCCAGCCTTCAGGTAAGAAATGAACCCAAGATAATAACTGGTGCCACAGGTGCACTGACAGTTACCACCTTGCCAGTCAACTATCCTGTTTGTTTTACTCAGAGACCAGGACTTCACTTGCTCCAGGGTGGCAGGTTTCTTCCAGTATGGATACTGCAGCTGGACCATGTGAAGGCTATCTGAGCGCATTTCTGGGGGATGCTCTTCAGAGTCAGGCCACTCCTTGAGGTCTTCAGGAGCAAGTTCATTAATATCTGGGTAATAAGGAGGATAGTAGACACACCCTACCCAGGAAACACAATAAGGCATTAATAAAAAGAGTACATTCATAACAGTCCACCACTTCATGGTGCCAGTCGATTCAGACCACTGACAGAGCAGGACTCGTCTTCAGTGGCAGGCTCAATTAGGAATGGTTATGGCTGCACTTGTGGACAAATCCAATCTGTAGGAACAAGACAACAAGGAGCTTGGCTCTCATTAGGTGAAGCTGACTTAAATACCCACCATGTATTATGCTTACCTCTGGCTAATAATGTTCCCTCTCATTTATCTCCCTGAGGATGCTTCTACTGCCTGATCTCCTGCCTGGAGCTTTCCCAGGTCACCACCTCTAGGTCGCTCTACTGCCAGCTCGTGTGGACCACCCAATCCAAAGGCTTGCTGCATGGGGCTACCTCCCAGACGGGGTCGGTTATTGGTTCAATTGATAGCTCAATCTAGGTGCAAGTCCCAGTCTTTAAGAGCTGGGCCAGTGGCTAACCACAAATTGCATTTGAGGATGCCATTGGCTTGCTCTCCCAATCTGTTATACTGCGGATGGTATGGGATGTGATAGGTCCATAACATGCTATGTTTGGCAGTCCAGTCATACACAAGATGGTTGCAGAAGTGAGTGCCATTATCACTCTGTATTTCTATAGGTGGTGGATACACAGTAGCTGTTAAGGGGCCAGTATTAGCATTCAAAGCTCGAAAGTCAATAGTCAGCTGTCACCCTCCATTTGGCTTGTGCACTGGCCACACTGGATTGTTATACGGAGAGTGGGTTCTGATAATAGTTCCATCTTCCAGCTGCTGACTTATGATACATTGGATAGGTTGGGTGGCCTTGAGGGGAGTTCAATACTGGGGTCTGTGTACTCCTTTCATGGGAGGCAGGGTTAGTGGGATCATGCTACATTGAATTACAGCTGTTATAGTGGTTTCTTCTGTTGCTTGGACCAGATGTCCTAGTCATCTGGTGTCTCTGACTCCAATTACTTGATAAGGGGTTCCTTTCTTCCCCTTTTAATTTGCAGAATCTAAAATGCAAATCTGGGCACCAGTGTCTAATAGCATATCAATTGACTTTTTACTTTTACCTAATTGAATCTGTAGGTATCTGAATTAAGGGGCCAATATTCACTTTAGATACTGGTCCCCGGCTGGCTACTGCCCCACTGGGGGTTGGGGCAGCTGGACTCCCTACTGCCCCCATTGGGGGTTGGGCCGGCCAGACTCCCTAGGCCATGTGATCAGGCAGGGTAGAGTCTGGCGGCCCTGCAGGTACCTGGGACAATGTCGACAGTTCTGCCCTTAGGGCAGAGAATCTCTTTGGTGACACAGTTGGTGGGACAGAAGGCTTTGCTTTTGGTCTTGCTCCTTTGATACAGCGTTTAGCCCTCAGCCCTCTCAAGACATTGGAAGGCAGTCTATTGCTTTGCACTTTATTGAAACAGGCAGCTAACAAGCCTTTCCACAGTTTTGTTTGCGGAGTCTTTGGCCGGCCTTTTCCAGCTTTTCTCAACAATTTGGTGGGGTCAGGGGTTTATCTTTCAGTGAGGCTACTGCCATGGTCTTGGCAATTTTCATCAGCTTGGTAAGCCTTGGCTTCTGCATTTGAACTAGCTAGTTTATTACTGGCTCTTCTAGCTTGGACTTTTGCTGCTTTTGAATATTTTTAATCTTCGCATAGGTAAAGGATTGCAGCTCTGCTCAGGGATTTTCTCCTTGTGGCCTTGAATAAGTTATTACCATGGGAAAAACCTGTCTGAGTTTCTCCCTTGAGGTGGGGAAAGCCTGGCTAGGTTCCTCCCTCTGGGCAGGAACATACAGAGGTGTTTCAGCACCAAGCTTATCATTAATTTTCTCCTCTCCATTAATCTTATTCCTTTGATCTTCTCAAAGTTCAACTTCTGGTTTATCTCTATACAGACACTTGTGGGAGGATGGCTTCACAGCCTGTGCTAATTGCATTTCTTCTAGGGGGAAGCGGCTATGCATGCAATTGTAATTTTTCCTTTCCTCCATTCTAATGTTTACAAACAGCTCTGCGCCGCTTGCGCTGCCTCGCACACCGCATTGTTGGAATCTCTCACGTCTTCTAACTCCTTACTCAGCCGGGTGACCTCTTCCTGGAGCTGGGCATTCTCTTTGGCCCCTAACTGCAGGCATGTGGCCAGCAGCCATGACAGGCACCCCTTCCTGGGTTTACCCTGGGCAGCAGCAGCAAACCTAGCCCAATGAATGGGTACAGCTCCTGGGTCATTTCAGGCAGGTCTCAATCTATCCTTATCTCACCCAGGATTCTTCATCCCCATCACCTCCTTAAGCAAAGCCACTAATAGAGCCCATGTAACTCCCTCCATTCTGACCTTTCTCTTCGGACCAGAGCCTCTCAATCCTGTTCGTGACGTCAGTTTATGTCCCAGCCGCCTGTGGAGGGTTTAGATTGAGAGTGTGGTCAAGGGTAGAAAGGTAAGAAAGATTTATTGACTTAAAAAAAACACAACTACACGTAGTAACAAGACAAACGATGACAGACAAAAACAATTCGCGTCAGCAACTTATCGTCAGTCCCTCTGATGCCTGATACACAGCAAGCTTCCCTTTCCACAAAGTTCAGCGAGGTCAGGCGTCCTCAAGCAACGCTGTCTGAGGGGTGCCGGGAAGGATCCTGGAATGCAGTTCTTGGGCTCCTCAAGGTCCATGGGCCCACTGATCCGGGCAACAGCTAACTAATCCTTTTCACAGAGCTGCATCTTCCTTCTGAATGGTTTCCAGATATTTCAGTTAATTTATAGCTTCTGAAGGACACTGATAACGTACAACCACTTAGATTCCTTTTTCTTCAACTGTCCATAGACTGACTAATAGCAATACAAGCCTTGCATTCCTTTGATAAGGTAATTTTAACTGCGCCACAGGGCCTTACTACTTCTAGGCTTTGCTAAATTTACTAGGCCTTACTTTATACAAGGCCTCACTACATCTTAAACTATAATTAGGCTTTTAGCAACAACTTACAGCTTAATATCTAAACAAATACAAAAAAACGCTTGGTCTAATCTTCATAGAGCCTTCAGCAAGCACTTTTATCACACAGACATAGTTTTCAGCTGCCACATATAGAAATTCATATATTACTATATCATAACTATTTTATAACATGCTTGGACCTGACTGTCACTAGGGTTTGATAGCAGTCACACATTTCTTACAATAATCATTTTTAATCCTAGCTCTGGCTTACAGGATTTATACCATTGCTGGCATAGATGCACAGTTTGTCTTATAATAATGTAGAAGAGCCTATTGCATAGCATACGTCTTAATTTTGGATGGATTCCAAAGTCAGGACAAGAACATTCAATTAATTTCCTCTTAAGTCAGATAAGTATAAAAAATTGGCCAATTGTATGTTGCCCAAATAAAGCAAAACTATGGTCATAGCAATGTTAAGCCTATTACAATATGTTGCGCTAATTAAAAAATGTATTAGCAAATAGATTGCAATCTCTTTATAACACTATTTCTTAGTGCTTTGCTATCTGTCGCTTTTTGATAATTTATAGCAGGAGCTGATAATAGGTACTTGTTTAGACAAATGAAAAAAGATTTTTTTAAAGCAATGTTTTAAAAATGATATATAAATTAATATATATATATATATCAGTACTGTCTTTAATTCTCCCTAGAGGCGATGACAATTCTACAGCAAATCAGTAGGAGGGTAACCCAACCCTACAGACTTTCTAAGAGTAATTATGTAAATTGTCTTGACATTCATAAAAAGGGCTTAGTCCTGAGCTATTTATTTGCTATCACACCAGAGTAGCAGTTAATTTTTTTGGACATCCCAATGTGTGATTTGTTGTCTTCTGCTTCTTTTTTCTTTAGTACTGAATGTGGAAAATCTGTGACATTTGAAGGTGCACACACAAATGAGGAAAGAATTAAAGGCAAAAAAATACTGGACTTTCCCCAAATATGAAGGTCACTTTATCTTCATGGAATTGGATGGATGTGGAATCAAGGGAAGCTTTCCTGTGATGGCTGAATCATTTGTTTCTTTGTTATTGCAACAGGGCTTCCTGTCAGTAAGTCAGTAGCACATTCAGAGTAGGGCTGAAAGGGCAGATCCTATTTAGCAGGGAGCCATGATTAGCCATGTAATGTCACAAGACCTTTTCCAATATAACACAGCAACAGTGTGGCAGAATAAAGCTTATCCCATTTTGAAGATGGACAGGGTGAGGTTAAAAAGCAAACTAGTGCACACCCACAAACTAGTCTCTATTTCTGCTATGAAATTTATGGTATATATGTCGAGGTTCATTCCTGCTCTTCCCCTTTTCTATCAGATAAGGAATGTTATTCAACAAACATTATTATTATTATTATTATTATTGTTAACTTTTTAAAGGCAAAGAGGGTACAATTCACCATTTACTCAAAAAGGTTTGAGTAGTTGAACTCCATCCCAAACAAGCTGGATCTGTGGACAGGTTAAAGTTGCCCCTTCTATGGACTTACTAGTTTACTAATTTCATGTCATTAATGTCCAGCAGCTCCTTTCATGACAATCTATTCTGTGATGGTTATATAGGCTTCCTCTCTGTGGTTATGTTTTGCCTACAGAGCTAAAGGGACAACTAAGTGGCCCTTACAGGGCACATCCACGTGAGATGTTTACTGCGCAGTAGGCTAATTAGCTGCACAATAAATGTCTCGGTGTCTATGTGTGTGTTCCTATTAGGTTGGAATAAAACGAATTTACTCCATAGCAGGATAGTCCTTGTATTTACAAGGACTGTCCTGCTGTAGAGTAAAAAACTGCACAGCAGCACACGTGTAGACACTGCCCTACCTGGCTGGGACATAAGGGTGCTTCAGTGTGGGGGTTGTTTACCAGCTAACCCTGTGCTGAAGCACCTTCATGCCCCAGCCAGCACCTCTATAGTATGTTGAGCCGGGTGGGGAGCAACAGTCCCGGGCTGGCAGGCTGAACCCCAGGGACCCCTGCCAGCTAGGGCTGCTCCAACCCAGCTCAATGTGCTCCAGAGTTTATTGCTCCTGGGCACACGTTTAAACAGCGTGGCTGGGAGCAATAAACTCCAGAGTTTACTGCTTCGCATTAATTGCACATGTAGACACACCCACACTGAAGTAACCCTTTCATCAACAGTTAGTATTGACAGAAGCTTCAGTTATGAATGTTGACTACAATAGTGAAGAAGTCCTGTAGGTCCCACTTTAGAGTTAAATGGCGTTACAGAGTTAGCATGCTAGCTGGGCATGTGCTTGCAGCTCAGATACTTCCTTAAGATTGTAGCTCTTTCCAGAGAAGGGCTCCACTCCCAGGAAGTTAATTGAGAGGCTGTATACTTTAAAGCAACAATGGTTTCTGGATCCAGCTATACCACCCACAAGGGGGAATCTGCTTGTATACTAGTGGTTCTCAAGCTTTTTAAAAGCACCCCTTGTTAAACTTAAGGTACCCCTTGGAAAATGTCAGTTCTTAGCTTTCAATCATTTCTTAACTAAGGAAAAATAAAAGGGCAATTATTCTGTTGCAAAGAACTTATAAAGACTACAACAGGTCAGAACGTTTTTGAAACTATGGGCACATCCAGACATGCAGGCACGTGTGGTTTGTAGCTGCTCAAACTTCTTTGTGCAACACAGGGCCAAAATTTGCTACCAGGATTTCCCAGTAGCAAAAAAACCCTCCAAAACCCTGCGCAAAAAGTGGTGCAACAAGTGTACACTGACCAGCACACACAGAGGCCAGACCATCCAGCGCAACACTCTGGCTGCCAACCAGGCCTCTGTGCTACCCGACCTATGTTCCTGCTGCTCCAGGCAGGGGCAGTCCAAGGGTAATTGGTGCCCTAGGCAAACTGGGTGCCTCGGCGCCTCCACCACTGGCAATATAGAGGAAAATAAGAAGTCTAGAATGAATTTTTACATGTACTTATTTGATATTCAAAATGAACAATAAATAATAAAAACAATTTTTTTTAATTGATTTCTTCACACTTTTCATTAAAAGTTTTTCTCCCCTTACCAAACCAAAGGTCTTAGACCAAGGTAGAGCCATAGCCAGCCAGGGCTGTTATCTAGAATGATGTTCCTGTTATTTTATTCTGCATATAATGTTGGCAACCGCCTAGTTAGCCTAATGGTTGGACCAACCCTGGCTCCAGGCCACCAAGTACGACTGCTGGGGCCAGCACTGATGTTGTGCACAGCCTCCAACTCCCCCTGACTGAAGAGCCAGGAGGAGCTGGGAAAAGGGAGTTTGCCTGTTATGGGACAATTTGTCCCACAATTAAGTGTACATGCAGGGCCATGCACTGCGGCAATTTGTGCCACTGCAAGCACATGGCCCTGAACGTCTGGACACAGTCCACAGACTTTTATTTGAAATCTCTGGTGCAAGGAAGTGCATGCTTAACAGAGTTAATATTGCATGGCACATTCAAAAGGGTTGTGTGGCACTCTGTTTGAGAATTGCTGTTCTACCTCATTTGTTAATACATGTTCTGTTGTATACTGAGCTTGTGTCCAGGGACAATGCTTTATTATGTGAAATTCTGCAACAGAAATAAGAAAAATAAGACTAGAAGGAACCTCCAGGCGGTCATTTAGTCCAACCCCCTGCATGAGGCAGGATCATCTTGTCTAAATCAGCCCAGACAAATATTTGTCCAACCTGCACTTAAAAACTTCCATTGACAGAGATTCTGTAACTTCCCTAGGTAATCTGTTTCAACATTTAACCACCTTCATAGTTAGAAAGTTATTCTCCTTTGTTAATATTTAATCCCATTACTACTTGTCCTGTCCCTCGTGAGCAGAATGCCCTGTCAATTCAAACAGCCATACATACTGTTGATCAGAAAAAACGTGAACAAAAATTCTACAAACATTCTCATTCCCACTTTATTGCAAAATTTGGGTCTCTCCCTTTTTTTAAAATCAACTAAAACACTTTGTTTCACATTTTTTCACCCATCCTGAGTGGGTCCCAATCTCCACTTGGCAGGCAGGCAATGTCCCACCAAGTTCAGACAGCTCTCCCCACCCCCTGTGATCCCCTGCTGCCTAGGCTGACCAGGAGCAATTTGCTTCCAGTCAATGTCTTTACATGTGGGCTTCAGCACATTAGTTTAATAAGCCAATTTCTAGTACCTGTATTTACAGGTACTAGAAAATGATGCATTAGACTAATGTACTGTGCAATAATTGCTATTCATGTGTAGACAGTGATGCTTTACTGTGCATTATATTAATCTAATGTGCAGTAAAGCATCTCATGTAGACACACCCAGTGTTTCCAGGAGGTACAGTTTGTAGTTCTTTGATGAGCCTTTTTTGTGTATATAATATAGTTAAGTGTTTGTTTCATGAGGTCACAGTTCTATAGCAGACAAAAATATATATACAGACTTCTAACTATGTAATTACCAGGGTGAATGTGTCAGGTATTTTAATTCCAACTCGTTTCTTCTCAGAAAGGCTGCTGGTGGCAGTCCAGTTACATTTCCCAAATGGCAAATCAAAACTATCAACAGTGAAGCTTAAAGTTCCCCTGCTGAACACAATAATTATGCTGAAGATTGAAGTCTGCAGGAGGTAAGCCTATCTTTTAAAACAGTTATTTCATGAAAGAAAGATATCTACACTCAAATTCATGTGGTGCAAAAAAGGCTTGGGAAGTAAAAGAGGTGTTTTTAAATGAGGAATAATTGAGAGGGAAATGAAAGCATAACTGGATTCCCTATGGAGAACTGTTCAGTTTAAATGCATAAACCCATAAAAAAACGTTGAACAGCTTCAGGTTTGCCTCTCCATTAGATACTGACATGATGACCTAGCATATTATTTATATGGTATATTTACAGACATAAGTGAAAAAGTATCCAAAAATCCCTTTATGCCTTACTGTGAGTTCAGCTGCGCACCCACTAAATGTAAGAGTTGTAGAATCAAGGGTTATGCTACATAAATTCATCCAGAGAATTAATTTACAGAGTTTTTAAATATATCAATATTAGTCTTACCTCAAGTACAATATAAAGCCAACACAGGAGTGATTTTGTAATACAAGGAGATGAGAAGTAGACTTTAAGTGTTTGGGTATGCATGTGGATAAGATGAATTGTTACCCTTTTTCACTGATCCTCTGCTTTCTGCTCTCTGCCCTACCTGCCACTGTGCTGTCTGTCCCCTCCCCAATCTATTGAGTGCCACACACAAAGGCTGCCCATGCCACTTGTGGTACCCATGCCACAGGTTGGCCATCCCTAAGCTAGACTGTTATCTAGCTAGCTGGGATTCCAAACTGTAAAAATGTTTTTTGAAAATCTCAGAAAGAACACACCTGCATCTTAGAAAATCCTCCCTCTAGTTATTAATGTCCTCTGGCATTAAATGCTACCTTGTTGTCTAATCATCCAAATTTCTGAGGGTGTATACAGACATTCAAGGAGCTTAGGGGGAGGTTAGACTGAGTTAAAAATGGCTTCCCAATCTAAGGTAAATCAAGATGGCAGTGACTAGCGGAGAGGCTTGTTGGGATTGGAGGGGCAAGTGGAGTCTGTGGATGGGGGCGCTTAGAGGGATTGGAGGAGCAAACAGGGTCTACAGGACAGACTGGGGGGATCAGAAGAGCTAGCAGGGTCCACTGGAGGGACTGGATGGCTAGTGGGGTCTGTGAGGGTTGCAGGGACCAGGAGGATTTGGAGGGATCAGGTGGGAAAACAGTGTTTATAGGAGGCTTGGGTAGATTGGAGGGAGGGGGAAAACAGGGTCTGTGGGGGTATTGGTGGGGTCTGGAAGGGTTTGACAGGATCGGGGGGCTAGCTGGGTCTGTGGGGGGGGCTTGAGGGGATAGGGAGGCTCTCTCTACTTCTCCTCCCCACCAGGAGCTTTTTTTAACCCCACAAATGATTCTGTGATTTCTATGAAATCCCCTACCCCCAAATGAACAACCCCCTGGCAAACCAAGCCCTGGGGCTATGCTGGGAACTGTACAGAAGTTCAGTTAGATCACTTTTGCCACACCCCATCTAAATGAAGCTACCTCCAAGGTACAGTTAACTTAGGGCAGGTCACTCAGTTTCAGAGAGATCTAACTTCCTGAACTTCTGTACAGTTTGCACTTAGATTGACTTAACTAGGGATCTAAGTATAAAGTAAGGTCTCCCCCTGGGTGAACTAAGTTAGATTAGGTGACCATTTTTAATATGATCTAACCTCCCCCTAATCTCCCTGAACCTGTTACTTCATAAACAACTGAACCTTGAACCTATTGAAAGACCCTTGAAAGCCATAAGCATTTTAAAATATCCTATATATAATGATTTTAGGCCATAAAAAATCATTAAAATAATCTAGTTAGATTCTCAGCATGAGAGGTCATCAGACTTCAACCAATGATATCTATATACAAACTAATAATTTGTAGTGGAACAAAAGCATATCTTTTAGGTAGCTATACAGTCTGTAAATTCTCTAGTTGATGGTGAACTGACTGCAGTCCTTGGTAAATTGAGCAAGTTAATTATCCTCACTGCTTAAAATGTTTTTTTTATTTTCAGGGTTGTGTCCTAGACTTGTTAGGTCAGACCAGGCCAAGTCTGCTACTGTTATGACAGTAGAAGGTACTACCTGCAGCTATTAATGCCAAGAGCTGGGTGTGGGAAATAAGGTAGCAATATCTATGATGCCAATGTCTTTGGGCAGAGGAGCACTCTAAAGCAGGTACTAGTCCTTACCCCTGGTGGAGGAAATGCCACCAAAAGGTAGTTGCCATGGCAGGGTGGACTGGGCTCTCCAGCCTTGGTTAGCAATCAGTCTAGGAGTGGAGCCCCAAAAGGCAGATGCATTGAAAATCTTCATACCTGCAGCCAAGCTGGCTCCAAATATACTGGCTTCTGCCTTTCCTTTGGAGTCAACCAGTTAGGCCAAGAGGGAGACATTGATATATGGGCAACTCAAGCATCTCCATATCAACTGCCCAGGCCATTGAAGTGGACACGCCGGAGGGCAGGGAGCAGCTGCAAGCAGACCTGGACAGGTTAGACAAGTGGGCAGAAAACAACAGAATGCAGTTCAACAAGGAG
>NW_017728943.1:116201021-116203295 GCF_001723895.1 Crocodylus porosus | reverse complement strand
TCTTTCCTGCTTATGCAGGGGGTCGGACTCGATGATCTATTGAGGTCCCTTCCGACCCTAGCATCTATGAATCTATGAATCTATTACAGCCAAAGCTGAATGGAGAGAATAATCCATCCATCTTTACTACTTGCATAGGCACACCATGGGTTATAAGCTCAATGGAAATGCTGTACAGTAAATCACCATGGATCACCTTCATCAGTGGGAGGAATCAATTGTGTTTCACTGGTCAGCTACCGCCTGCCTTTCTCTGGGCAGCTCCCAGACAGTAAGGTGCTGATCTGCCATGGTCTGTCTACCTCATTTGGTGCATGGGGCTGACCAAAAGTAAAAAAGCAGATGGCAGATGAAGTATCAGGCAACAAGAAAAGAAATTTTAAAACCTTCTAGTTGGGAAGATGAAATGTAAGGACCATGTGTCCTGGCATGAATGACAATTTACAGACAATGGACAATGTACAGAAAACCACACTGATTGATCAAGAGCTTTAAAAACTTAAGAGTAACATTGCAGCCTCACAGGAGACAAGATTGGCCAACTCAGGCTCCATTCATGAGGCCAGCTACACCTTTTTCTGGCAAGGCAGGAGTGTAGAAGATACTTACGCAGAATCAGATTCTCCGTGTGCAACAGGCTGGTTAAAACGATCAAGACCCCCACTGGAACATCAGATAGCATAATTTCACTTTGACTACAGTCAACTGATGGTTTTGTTAACATCATTAGTCTATGCACTAACTTTACAGGCAAGTTCAGATGATCAAGATAACTTCTGTAAAGTTTTGCACCAAGTCTTTGAACACTTGCCATCAAATGAGAGGTTTCTCCTCCTAAGGGACTTAAATGCTTAAGAGGTGTAGATCACAACTCTTGGCCAACCTGCCTGGAACATCATGGCATCAGGAAAATTAATGAAAATGGCCAACATCTTCTCAAACTCTGCACCTTAAACCACCTGTATATCACTAGTTTGCAAGCGAAGAGTCTCAAAAAGTATCGTGGAGATACCTGCAATCTGGCCATTGGCATCAATTGGGCCTCATGATCACCAGGAGAAAAGACCTGCCCAATGTCCTACACACACACACTTTTCACAGAGCAGACTGTGACACAAACCACTCCCTTATTGTCAGCAAAGTGATACTAAAGAAGCTACATAGGGCCAAGCACAAAAGTCAAACAAGAATTAATATACACAGCACAATAGAATAAAGCTAGTGCCTCAGCTTTCAAAGGACTTTCGAGCTAGCTATGTCTATGAAAGTAACAATTGCAAATGTTTAAGGAACTTGGAGTGGACTAAGAGCAGTCATCCAGGGAACAGCCACAGATGTATTTGGGAAAAAGAAATTGTCAAATAAGGATTGATTTGAGGCACACTTGGAAGAGTTGTTACTGCTTGTTGAGGCCAAGAATGCAGCCTACCTGAAACACAGTCAAAATCCAAAAGAAACTTCCAAAGCTAAGCTGAAGCAGGCCAGAGCAATGGTACAGAAAAAAGCCAGATGCTGTGCAAACCAGTACTGGAATGCCCTATGTCAAGAGCTACGGTTTGCTTCAGACACAGGAAACCTGCAAGTTATGTATGATGGCCTGAAGAAAGCCCTTGGCCCAACTGTCACTAAAGTCACCCCCCTCAAGTCTCAAGATGGCCAAGTAAAATTCACTGATAAGAACAAGCAGATGTCACTCTGGGTCTAATACTACTTAGAACTTCACTCTCATGAAACAGACATTCCAGAAGAGGCACTGGATCAACTCGAAGTGTACCAGCACAGCTGAACAAAGAACCCATGGTCAAAGAACTTAGCAAGGTTCTCTAGCAAGTGGAAAAGCACCAGGGGAGGATGGCATCGCAACTGAGGTTCTCAAGTGCGGGAAGGCTAGCCTGCTACCACATCTTCATTGACTCCTAGTGTGCTGCTGGAAGGAAGGATGTGCATGATGCTAACATCATCACTCTCTACAAGAACAAGGGAGACAAGGGTGACTGCAACAACTATAGGGGCATCTCTCTCCTTAGCATCACAGGCAAGGCCTTTCCCAGAGTCATCCTGAAACACTTGCAACCATGGGCTACTGGTGCCTCCTGAGTTTGGGGTGGCACACCAGCGAGGCACAACCGGGAGGGGGTCCCCCAGCAGCCAGCCAGTGGAGCCAATTTTAGTGGGGGTGGGAACAAGCACTCTCTGTGCCTCCCTACCAGCCAGAGCACTCACTGTCAGGTGGGGCACCAGTGCTCTCAGGGGGGCATGTTCCCTCCTCCCACC
>NW_017728943.1:116191094-116200921 GCF_001723895.1 Crocodylus porosus | reverse complement strand
TGCCCTCCCTACCTGATGCCTATGCTTGCAACAACTTGCTCACTGCATTTCCCCAGAATCAGAGTGTGGACTCAGAGGAGGGAGATCAACAGTGGACACAATTGTCACACCAAGTGCAAGAAAAATGCAGAGTGCAAAATAAACCACTGAACGTAACATTTGTTGACCTGATAAAAGCCTTTGACACTGTCAGCAGAGCAGGTTTGTCCAAGATCCTGATAAAGATTGGATGCCCCCCCAACATTACTTAGTATGATACACTCCTTCCATGAAAATATGCAAGCAGCAGTTCAGTTTGATGGATCAACCTCTGACAGGTTGGAGATGGAGTGAAGTAAAGCAGGGTCATGTTCTAGCATCCACACTCTTTACGATCTTCTCTATGCTGCTGCATTACATTTCTGATGCCTTAGAGGAAGGAATATACCTTCACACAAAATCAGATGGCAAACTCAACAATCTATCATGTTTAAAGGCCAAGACAAAAGTGAGGCATGTGCTCATTAGAGTGCTCCTATTTGCTGATGATGCCCATGAAGAAAGCCAACTTCAAATACTTGTGAATTGCCTCTCCCATGCTTGCAGGATGCTTGCCCTTAGCATCAGCATTAGGAAGACTATGGTCCTAGGACAGCATGTGCACCAGTCACCAGCTATCAGCCTTGACAACACACGTCTTGAGGCAGTAAACCAGTTCTGCTACCTTGGATCCACAGTGAGCGACAACCCATGACTGGATGAAGAGCTGCCTCCATGCTTCATAGAAAACAGGGCTGCGTTTCCAATGCTAGACAACTGCAAGGAGACAAAATAGTAGCATGATCAAAAATGGAGTTTAACAGCTGCTATGAAGTGTGATTGGTTCCCTCACCAGCCACACATATATACCTTACATGTAGGAAAAACTATTATTTAAAGGTAGCGAGTCCAGGTTATACTTTTTATTGGACAAGCCTGGAAGAAGGATGAGGAGGTGAGAAAACAGTTGTATAATACGCATGTTACAGGTGTGCTTTTTTCCCATTTGGGATCTTATATACAGCTTTCAATTAGGGGTTTTGGTAACACTAGAAAGCTTTATTTTTAAAAACCTTCAATAATTGGTTCTTTCTGGCTTTCTTATGTAAATTGAAGCTTATTCCATAGTAGGAAGAACCCTTTATTATGTGTGTGTATGGAGGAAAGGATTTATATTCTATATGTGTTATGGGATCAAACCCTTTTGTTATCTTTCCTTATATAATTGCTACATGTATCCTGCAAACCTCCACAGAAACCCTGATATTCCTTTTTTCTTCTCTTCAAATAATAGAGTGGCTCCAGGATCCTATTGCTACCACCATTGCTCTCATGGGCCTCCAACTCCGCTCCCTCTAGGCCCGCCATGCCAGGCAGCACTGGTGGCAGCACCTCATCTAGCAGACCTGGGACAATAAGCAGTGGCTTGACAGTTTCTGAATGACCCAGGCCACCTTCTGGGACCTGCTTGACTAGCTCTGGCCTCACCTGGAGTGCCAGGACACCAGCATGCACCTGGTCCTCCCTGTCAACACCCTCCTTGCCCTGGCACAGCTAAAGCTGCACATGCCTCCCAGCCTCTGGTATGTGGACCACCTATCTGGCAAGGGGCAAGGCCAACGCTGGGGAGGATGTTCTGGAGGTGTGCAGCACCCTCCAAGGCATGCTGGCAGACACCGTCCTCTGTGTCCATGACCCCCAGGCAGTGGTAGTAAGGGGGTTCCCCCAGTGTATAGGAGCCCTGGACCGGACCTGCATACTGGTCACTTGCCCACGCCACGGAGACTGTCCCTACTACAGCCACAGGGGATTCCACTCTGTGGTCCTGCAGGCCGTGGTGGACCACCAGGACACACTGGGTGCTGGACACAGGCACCCTGCCTCCCCCACCCCATTCCCAGGGCAGGAGTGGCCAGGCTCCTGGAAGCACCTGCTGCCACAGCTCCAGGCCCCACTGCCTCTCCATCCCCCTGCAGGCCAACTGCTCTGCTGTGCTGGTACCCAGCCCACAGTGCCTGGGCTTGAAGTGTGTGGGGCTCCCTGACAACAGGGCTGAGGAGCTGACCATGCCCCTCCCAGCTGGGGGCCTCTCCAAAGAGGCACCTCAGGGCCAGCCCCCTGCCCCAGGCCATCACTGCACCCCAAAAGTTCCCCTGCTGCACATGCCCCAGGCTGTGCACATTGAGCTGTTTGTGCAGGCTGAGGGATGCCTGACCCACTACGCCCTGCTGATGATGATCTTCATAGTACCCCGGGTGCACCTGCACACTTAATATGGGACCAAGAGCTACAAAGGAGCGGGGCCTAAGTCCGGGCTACCCCACAACCTTGACCGCCACTTGAAGGGCTACCTGTGGCAGCACTACATGTACCTGTCCCCTGCTACCAAGAGGACATCACCAGTGTCATCGGCACCTTCCTCAGGTGTCCTCAGGAGGCCTATGCCTACTTAGCTGTGGGGGTACAGGCTGCTCAGTAAAGTTTTGCACTGTGTCTCACCTCTCTGTGTGCTCCGGGGGGAACCCAGGGCCAAGGGAGAGCATACAGGCCAGGCAGGGAGGGGGGGCCTGGGCAGGGGCAGGGGCCAGAGGTGGGGCTGGGGTGGAGGCTAACTCCTCATGTGGGGTTTACCATGTGGCTGGGGTTGGCAAGGCTGGCAGCTCAGCACGGTCCCCCACATTGGTGATGGCATATAGCTGCACCCAGTGGCCTGGTCCCACAGTGACAGGCATATAGGTGCCTAGCCAGGGGTCCCCCCAGGGAGAAGCTGGTGTTGCTGACAACCACTGGTGACATGGCTGGTCATTCGTTCCTCATGGTGGGGCCTGAGGTATGCGGCTGCCAAGGCAGGCACTGGCTAGTGCTTTACGAGCTGCTGGTGGACTGTGCAGCCAGGGAGCTGGGCAGGACAGGACACTGAACACCAGAGGGAGTGTCCATCCTCTGATGATGTATCACTGGAGGGGTCAGGGTGGGACAGAGGTTCAAGCAGGCCACCTATGCTGGTAAAAACTGCACAGTTGTGGCCTGGGCCCCAGGGCATCAAAATTCAGGTGAGCTGCTGCAGAAAGGGCATGGTCTTATGGGCACAGCCGGACCAATGATTGTGGTTGGTCATGGCCATCTGCTGTGACCTTGACCTTTACATGGCACTGCCATGCTGACCGGGAGTGCCTGCTCTTCTGCATCCTGCTCGACAGGGCCTCATAAATGTGGATGTTCAGGTGCCTTCCCTGCTGAAATTGTTGCTGCACCTCTGCATCGCCCCAGAGCACCATGAGGTCACCAACCTCATCCTGCTTCCAGTTGGGGCCCTGGGTGGAGGGCATAGGCATGTGCACATAGGCATGCCAGACCTGGATGGGGAGGAGGAGGCCATCGTGGGTCCTGTGCCAGCTCTCTGTGCCACCCATGCCTCTGTCATGCTGTTGCTGGCACTGGGCAACTGCCAGCAGCACCCAGCACAGGTGCACGGCACAGGACTAGCAGCTGCGTGGCAGAGACTATGCCCTGCAGCAGCTGTAGGCACAGGGCAGGCAGCTGGGAGTCTGCAGCAGGCAGGTGGCCCTGCCCCTGCTGCTAGAACCTGCCCACAGGCAGCCCTGGGGTGCTGACAGGCCGGCCAGGGGCTACAGCAGCCTGCAGCAACTGTCCTACATCCACCTGGCCTGGAAGTAGTGCCTTGGTAGCTGCAAACTGTGCAGCACAGGGCCAAGCAGCAGCACAGGTCTCCAGAAAGGCAGGCACAGCTCAGCTGTGGCCAGCCTGAGGGACACACCCTCACGCTGCCTGTGATATGTGCCCCAGGGCCTATTATCCCCAAGACCTGCCCAAGACCTATTATCCCCCCATTGAGACAGTATCCAAAGACCAGATCAAGTGCTTCAATGATTGTACCTTCTGCCAGAAAGCAACAGTAAGAACTGCTGCTGGTTGCCTAATGCCTCAGTGAGAGTGGCTAAGTATAAACAGTCAAAAGCCTGAGGCTGAATCAATTCAGTCATTACAGGTTAGGCTAAACTGCACAGATTAAATTGAAACAGAAGTGAACAGACACCTTTGACTCAGGAAATGCAGCTATATGCCTGCAGTGGCTCAGGCCAGAAGGTGAAGGGCACTAGAGCACAGCTCTCTGGCTCTGCATTCACTTCTTCTTCCTGCTGCCCCCAAGGTCTCTGGGATTTTCGGTCCAGAATTGCAGCGGCTGGACTTCGCAGGGTTGCTCATCGCTACTTTTTCTTGCTTCCAGGTGCCTCTAGAATTTGTTGTCCACAGTTGGAGTGAGCAGTAAGTGTGAGCAGGGGAAGGGGTGTTTAACCTCCCACCCCGGCCCCAGACCCCAGCTGGGATTTGCCTGGGGGAGGGGGGAGTCCCCCCATCCTTGCAGACTGGGCTTGCCTCTGCCCCCGCATTGTCAGCCGTTCCTCATTGCTCCCACTAGGGAGCAGAGGATTTGGGCTAGCCCTGCTCTCTGGAGCAGACATCCCAGCCCAGGGCTCCAAAATGCTGGGAGACTCTGATTTAACTTGAACAAAGAAGGGGTCTGGGGCAGAAGTTCCATAAACCATTTTGACCTAAATCAGTTAAGACTGATACTACATTTAACCAGGTTTATTCTAAATCAGTTTCAACCATTTTGAAACTGGTTTATGTGCACTGATAACTTCTGATCACTTAAACTGGTTTATGTTTAACTTCTGTTCCTAGCTGGCATGTTTCTGTCAGGGTGATGTCCCTTAGCCTTTTTTCAATCAAGGGGCAACCACAAAGGCAGTGGGGGCTAGGGTTTTGAGGAGCCCTATATTCACCGTACTCTGAAGGTTGCAACATTGTGGTATTTTATAGGCGTTGTCCTGCCATGAGTAGCCCCAGCACTTTGCCACCAGACCTTCCAGTCACATACAGTTTACTGTCATAATCAGGACTTCATGTTACTTGCCAAATTAATTTGAGCAGGTGCCTAAATATTGAAAAATTGGGCCCTTTGACACTACAGTGATAAATGCAGTATAAATCCTCAGTATGTAGCTTTGATACTTCTTTTTCCTTTGGATGATCATGATTATCTATGTAAAGAATTTAACGAAAGTCCTGATATTGTATGGGATATAGGGAAAAGGATCTTTTTGAATCTTGAACCCACCAGGTAATTTAGCATTGCAGCCTGAAAACGGTAAAATAGCAAGCCTCAAGACTGCTGAGTTACTTGCATTTGGAAAACAAACAAAAGCATCAAATTTAACTAAAAGGTAGAGTGACTTTTCCAAGGGAAAAAGGTTTATTTCAAACTTTTGAGTTATTCAGGCTGTTTCTGCCTGTCGCCACCCCTGTCCATCTCTCCCACTAAAGTTTAGGTCGACTGGAAAGAAGCTTCTGAAATATACTTCTTACTAACTCTTTCAAAGCATCTCACTTTACCCAGGATTGAGCTCTCTTTTATTGCCTTCTTTACTAGTACAGAAACATGCAACTGTACACTGTACAGATGTTTCACCATTTTTTATAGTGGCATTTGTCATTTTACTATTTATTACTCACCCGCCTATTCTCTACATTAAAACAAATAGTTTTCTAGCTTTTTATCCGAGTCTTGGCTGTGTGGGCTTGTGTTTTTGTTCCTATTTTGTCATTAAATATCCAGCAAATGCCTTTTTTTTCCCCTTTCCCTCTGGTTGGCCAATTTATCCTTCACTGAGATAGTATCAGGAGTAATGATTTGTTTCTGGTTTCCTTTCTTCAAAGCTAGTACCTTAATTAAAGGACTTTCAGATGAAAGACTTGCTTTAAAGCAGGACTTACTGGCAAATACAGCTGCTAGAACTGACTGATCTTATACTTAACTACCACGTACTTTTTCTACGTAGAACTTAATCATTTTGCATAATGTAACTGTATAAAGTAGGGACAAGCACACCTCAAAATGTTAACTAATGAGTTCGTTATTAATATACGAGCCCTCAGTTGTGATTTGAATACGCTCCTCATCAGAAGCAATCCCTGTCCACAACAGACTGCAAAAATAAAGAATGGAGAAAGAGTTGTCCCATTTTTAAGATGAAGGGTGGGGAACAGGAGAGAGCCAAAGCACAGAGAGACGAGGCGAAGAGCTTTCAAAGGTACAAATGGTAGGTTCAGCACCCTATTTACTTGAACCTAAATGTTCTCTGAGCCCATAAACATCTCCCCTTTTACCACATTCACAAGGTAGTGCAAGAAGTCTGAGGCAGGGCTGGGTATTGAGCTCTTCTAAATGGACAGGCCTGTTTGCTGCAGTAGGCGTCTATGCACACCCAGGATTCACCGTCTCAATTGCTTTTGTAGGACTAGAATTTAAGGCTGCAGAGGGTTAAACCTACCAAACAGCATCTCCAAACCCCATGGTCTCTCCATTCACTTCATTGGATGTAATATTAAAATGAGACAAAATACAAGGGGAAACTCACTTAAAATGGAACTTCTCACAAATCTAATGATATTTGTCTATTTTGGAGGAGTATTTTAGCAAGAAAAATAAAATGCATGATGAAGAACACATATTAATTAATAAAATCAGTATTTTACTGGTTGAACAATTCTTTCTTTGGATATGAGGGAAGCACAAAATAAAACTGGCTTCAAAGTCTGGCTGACTAATATTGAATACATTACTCATACATTGCACTGCAGTTCCTGGTTATTAACAATGGGCAACATTGTAGGGACCTTCTGCACAAAGGAGATAGAAGAACGTGTTTCCTACAGGTGTAACCCCCAGTTTAATATAAAGGATTGTGTGAAGGTCTACTAATTAGTAAATGTAGGGGAAAAGAAGGTGGTAGCCTGCAATCCTCTCCCTCAGGCTAGAGAAGGAAGCTAATATAGTCAGCTGTAACAAATTAATCATAGCACATGGCTGTTCTTAGGTACAGGTGCTTGTTGAGAACTTTCTAATGTGATTTCAGTTTAGTAGAGCTATGAAGGATCCTCAGAGCTTGCTCTTTTGTGCAGTATTCTGCCAACTTTCAATAGCTATCTCCCTGTAAATGTATACAGATGTTGCAGGATTTATAGGTAGTGTATTTACTTTTTCTTGTGTGTGAGTATTGTGGTACAACCTTCTCTCTTGGGAAGAAAAAAAATCTAAAGAAACTCCAAGGGGAAAAACTTATCATAAGTTTCTGATTCCCCTGTGTGCCTACTGCTTATAGGACCATGATCTGTGCCTTGCTGTTGTAAGTAAATCTAGTTAACAACTTCCCCAGTTTTTTTGTTTATAGGTCCTGGAAACTGCCCATGTATTTATCTTACATGGTAAAGATTTCTGATGTTAAAAGTTTTGTTTTGTGTTGCACACACACGCAAGATGGGAAAATAACAAACTTAAGTAAAAAAAGAAAGAAATTTTAAGATTCAGACAAAGATCGTTGAGATACTAAGAGATTATGATGGAATTCCTGTTACCTGTGTAGGGGCAGCTCTCCTTGTAGTGTTTTGGAATGTCATACAGCTACCACAAGGCAACAGTTGGCCTGTAATAAATCTAGTAAAACCCTAAAGCCTGTTTCAGTGCATCACAAATGTAACCTAGCATAAAAAACATAAATCATATCATTAATACATTATTTTGCCCAAAAAGGGAACTTTAAGTTTTGTTAGCACAGGAACAGTCTTTCTTTCTGTCTGGTCATAGTCAGTATTGACTTAGCATTCAGGGTTTTATGAATTCAAACTATATGTAAGAATTCTGTTTTCACTATGGAATAAATCACTAGATGTCACTGTTGTGCTTCCCATGATAAATAGCGCAGTCTTTAATATGCATCTTTAGAAGCTGTTCTTCTCTTAGTACCACCTACGCAGGAGTCGCATAACATCTGGACTACTCAGTAAATTCTGTAAGATCCCGTTGTCCATAATATCTTTTATCTGGGCCAAATAAGCTCCTGTTTTGTTCAACAGCTCATTCATTCAGAGATTTTATTATATTAAGTGCCTAGCTTGCAAGCCCAACTATCTCTCTGCTTGTCTTGGAGACTGGGCATCTCCCAAGGAGTGTCTTTAATTTGCAGACCATCACAAACCTCATTGAAGCTGGTGGGCATGCTTAGCTGACTGAAAGGCAGCTATCAAGGGAGCAGTTACTAAAGACATTACCAAAGAAATGTAATCTTTGTTTAGTTAGAGCTGACATAGAAAGTGACTGTGTAAATCAGGTGCAAAAAGCGAGAAGAAGCTGAGCTAAGTGGTCTGGGGGGTTTTACCCTTTGAGTGAAGGTGAATGCATGGGGGAGTTGGAATTCCAGGAGTGTTTGTTCATGAACCAAAAATAAGCAAAAAAGGCACTGGGATGGCCAGGAAAAGTATCCAGAGCAGCACTGGTAATATAGTCCTCTTCTTTAGGGTTTGGGGGTTTTATTGCTGAGCAAAGAAACTACATCTTGTTTTCTGTTGCGTTCTAATAGAGAGTGCTTTGTGTACAGCTACCTATTGGTTCATTATTAGTTTTTTCTTCATAATGGAAAGAAACAACAGAGTCCCACATTGCCTAGCCCCTTGGGCTAAAAAGTGATTGCACTTATGGGCACTTCCTAGTTTACTGATCGATTATTTGGTCTGTGGCTAGATGTCTCGGTCTAGCTTCTGACTACACTTGTTTAGGGCAGTGATTCTTAGCCAGGATGTTGTGACAATAGTATTGTTCAGCATACAAACCCCTCCACCTGATCCACAAGATAAGTTTAGAGACTTCAAATAAGAATCCATGGCCAGAATGTTTGTTTTTTACACTAATTGTTGCATTTCTGAGTTCTTAGCAATACAAGAATTGTTCTATTGATTTCTTCCCCCCACCCCCATAAGAAAAAATTGACAGCTAAGAGCTTTTAGTTAGGTGCCTTTATTTTAAAAGATTGAGAATCGTTGGCCTAGAACTTTTTTTAATATACCTCTCTTCTGCTAGTACATATGCTTTTGTACTTTTTCTGTGTGGGTGACTGAGTTCAGAGCAGGCTTTTCCCTAGCGGAGGTTATGATGAGAGCTATTTTCACCAAGAAGGTGACTTACCATTTGCTGTGTATAGTCTTACTAGGGAAAAAGGGTGTTCAGGAAAACTTGAGTCATAAATAAATGCACTTCTGTGTGTCTCAGCACTCAAAAGCTAGATACAAACATTAGGGGAGGTTAGATTGCCTTAAAAATGGCCACCCAATCTAACTTAGTTTGCTCAGGTGTGGGCCTTGCACCACTTAGGTGGATCTAAGTGCAAGCTATATAGAAATTCAGGGCAGTTAGAGCAGTTTTAAAATGGCTGACCCAATCTGTTAACTCTACTTCCGAGATGCACCTAACTTAGATTGGGTTGACCATCTTTAGACCAATCTAACTGTCCCAAATTTGTGTACAGATCCGGGGCTGGGAAGTCCAGTTGCTAGCCCCAGTCTTTGGGCTGTGCTTTCTACCCCCTTCCTGGCACAGGGCTATTTTTAGGCCTCCCCCATTCTTAGATGGACAATGCCCTCTCCTAAACTAGCCAGCACCCCCTGAGCCTGCCAAACCCCCATCATGCAAGCTGCTTCCAGTGTCACTTGCTGACATTCACTGGTACCAGGAGCCAAGGAAGTAAGTCAGGGGGGTTCATCTGGGGTGGGAGGGGAGCTAAAAATAGCCCTTGGTCCTGGGGGACAGAGCCCACAAGCTGCCCTCCTCCCCACAGACCCTGTGAGCCCTCCTGATCCTACAAAATACTCCTGGACCTCAGTACCTCCCCTGTGGCTCCCATCTGGTCCCCTACCTGCTGCTAGCCTCCCTGATCCCTCTTGCAGGCACTACC
>NW_017728943.1:116174704-116190994 GCF_001723895.1 Crocodylus porosus | reverse complement strand
CAGCTTACCTTAGATAGGGTTGCTTTTAACTTGATTTAATCTCCCCAAATGTTTGTGTGCACTCAAAGAGAAAGCTTTCATATGTACATTTCCTTTATAGAAAGTACAAACCAGTCTTAAAAATAACATAGCAATTTTGTTAGTAACTTAGATTTCTGTATTTCTGAGTTGAAAGAATCTAGCTTTCTCCCATTTATGTTCATTTACTCTTTGTATGTCATTTGCCTTTGTCATATAACCATAGTATGAATACTCAGAGGAAGCACATACAGATAAAATTAGTATTTTTCAGACACTGGAAAGTAAACATAAATTAATTTCTTGTCAACTTAATTACTTTTTTCATACAGTAGGAGAAAGTTCTGATACTTGGCCTCGTCTTAAAAGTGAATATATACAGTTCCTGGAATGTATGTTTGGGGGTTTTTTTAAAGCAAAACAAAAACTATGAAACTAATCTAACTTTTTAATTTTTTTGACATGAAAGGCAACGTTTTATTTTTAAAAGTTAACAGCACATCGCTTTCAAAAAGAGGTAGTGTATACAGTACTACAGGGTAAAAAAATAGTACTGTAGCAGAATTGATTTACCCAAAGGATAAAGTATGTTGCAAGCTATTCTACATGGCAGTTTTACTGAAAGTCTACAAACAAGGTATTGGATTATGTAATAACGTGGATATCGGCATTTAATAACAATGGAATTGACCACTATTGCTCTCTAATCCCCAGCAATGTGCCTAGTTACTACTTCCTGTACAAGCAGTCAACTTGTTATTCCAGCTCTAATTTTACACAAAGGAATGTCAGAATCGGTTCTACCCAAGTCAGCGAACACTCCGTGCAAACCAGAAGCTTACTTGCTTAAAGCAGTACAAAAGCTGTATTGGTTTCAGACTTGTATAAGCTGAGTGGTGCAAACCAGTAGTATGCATGCAGCTAAATATGAAATAGCTATTTGCTGCCTCCATTGTAGGGAAGGAGTGGGGAAGCTGTACAAATACAGAGTGTTTTTTATATCTGTGAGAGACTATATCCATACTAGGAGTTGTTTGTCTGGTATGACATGGAGAGGATCCCCAACTGAAATAGGGTGGTGGTGGTTGTTGCTGTGTTCTTTCCTTATTGAATTGTATTGTATGTTCACCTGCTTTACACACAAGTTTAGATAAACTTATACTACTGCTGAGTTGAACTGTTCATGAAATACCTTGCTAAAAGGAAAGCAGGCTTTTTGTTCATGTTTCCTTCTCCATGATTGCCACTTCCTGAACCTTTTGAAAGAGAAAGCCGTGTTTGGTGTGAGAAGCATTGTGGAGGGAGTTTGGGGGAAGAGCGCATAGTGGTGGTTCAGTGGGGTGGTGTTGGCATTACCATCCTGCTACTATCAACCATCCAAGTGTTGTAAACTGGGGAAAGTTCATTAGGAACCAGTGGTGATGCATAGGACATGCATGTGCACCCCTCTGAGAGCACTGGTGTACCTACTGACAGCCAGCACTCCCAGCTTAGGTGATGGGCAGGCAGGAGCGCTGGTGGGACCCCCCCTGCAAGCACTGTCCGGGGAGTGGGGGTGTCAGGTGAAGCGCCACTGGCATGGCACTTCATAGCGCCTCCCCCTCCCCCCGTCGGCAAGATCTCCCGGTTGCTGAGTGGCTGCTGGGGCACATGTGTCCCCGACTCGGGTGGCACCAGTTGCCCATGTTAGGAACACTGTTGATATTGTATCCCCTCCTGTAATGCCTTTTTGAGTTTTGATTACAGATTTGAGAAGAGAGATTCTCAGAACTCTTGCATGGGCTGCTAATAAAACATGACACTTGATGAAGCAGTGTTAAAGTTAGAGCAGTCTCAATATATTTGAATCATTCTCAGCTCTTTTACACACACAACTACTGGAAAATAACAGCAGTTGCCTTTTAAAATGTTCCCCTTTTGAAAGGGTTCCCAGTGTTTGTGTGTCCATACCCTTAGAAAGTATCAGAATCTGATAAAGCTCTTTCCAGGGAGAAAATACTAGGGCTGTGAATAGTTCTATCAGTTTAGAAATAGATTAATTATAAATGGTTTGCTAACATTGCAAAGATACTGCTACTTTAGATTTGTTATGTGCAACCACTCTGAAGACTTCTGGGGCCTAATTTAGATAACCAGAACTTTAATGTGTATACAGTTAGAATATCTTCTTATACTGATCTAACCAGGGCTAAGCAGATTGTTTTGACTGATTGATTAACTATCTCTCTCAATGATTTTCTGTAAGGAAACTTGAACTTACCTGCCTCTTCAGGCAAATGCATACACATCTGATTGTACTTGAGTACATCAGTGAAAGGATATTCTCTAAGCTATAAACTTCTGTATACTGTACTTTTTAAAATAGAAATGATATCAACATCAAAATGAATAGTCTAGAATAGAATAATAGTATATTCTGCTGTAGCTTTAAATCCATTTAAAAAATGGGTTAAATTTAAACTATACATTTTGCTTGTGATAACATCAATAAATATAAGTTTTAAAGATTCCACTCAATACATATGCTAAACCTAGGAGAGAGTTCAACTTTCTCTTCTCCACCTCCACTTCTATGACCAAGAAGTCAACAGCAGGTGTTTTCCCTCAAAGCACAGAGGCTGCTGAAGAATGGCATAACTGGATATGCTTTAAACTAATTTCGTCAGTAGAAAGGTTTGCTACCATAGAATATATATAAAAAGAAACCAACCTAAAATAGTACTTCTCTTTAAGTTCAAACAGATTAGTTTTATTCTTGGACTAAGAAGAAGGGAGATTCCTTTGATTTGGATCTGATTTATCAGTGTTCTTTGTAGGTGGTCTAACTAATGGGTGAACTAATAATACGCTTATGCTATGTCCATAGCATTGTAACCATATGGTCTGATGATAAAATCCAGAAATGAAAGCTTTCTTCTTGTGTGGACTTAATTAACATTGTACATAACATCCCTGGATCTTTGTCTGGCTGTTGCGATCAATCTCACGGATCAGGACAAACATGAGTTGCCTGCTACAGCCAAGCCAGGCTCTGGGGAGCTGCAGCAGGTGGCAGGTAGGCTGCAAACAGCTGTATCAGGCTTCAGAGCCCCAGCTCTGGCTCTGTACTGGTGCAACTCAGAGTGCAGGGTAAGGAAGGGGCTGGGGCAGCACAGTCCCAGCCCCTCTCCCACTTTCCACCCAGAGGTGTATAGGTATTGGCCACAGGCAACAAGGATCAGGAGCCTTAAGGCTCCCCCACAGTCTGCCCTGGGCCACCAAGTTAAGGTGTGTGTAGAGTTGTGGTGGTTTTGGCACTTTTTGCCAAAAATGTTGCCGATCCCTGTTCTAGAAGTATGCTGGCCAGGAAGGAAAGACCAAGGAAGTTGTGAGTCCACTGTTAACAAGCCGAGGGAACTCTTATCAGAAGATGCAAAGAGGGTTGAGCTACTCAACAGTTACTTTGCCTCAGTCTTCACAGAAAAAATAAGCGACAGGTAAGTAATAGGGATCAACTAGATAAGGAAGGGGGCAGGCTAAGAAGGAGAAATAAAAGAGACCATCAGAGAGTTTATGCTGGGTCTGAATGAATTCAAGTCAGTAGGGCCAAATTAACTTCATCCTAAGGTACTGAAAGAATCGGCAGAGGTGATCTTGGAGCCCTTGGCAAAGATCTTCACAAAGTTGTGGGAGATGGGTCAGGTACTAGAGAGCTGGGAAAGGGCCAATGTAGTTCTCCTCTTTAAAAAAGGCAAAAAGGAGGACCCAGGGAATTGTAGACCAGCTAGCCCACGGGTAGCCAAATATGGCCCACAAGCTGAATCCAGCCTGCCATGGGGTTTTGATCTGGCCCACAGCAGGTTCCTTGGCCCTGCCCAGCCCAGGCACCCTAACTTCTCCACATACTTTTAAAACTGTGGAGCCAAGAACTGCGCACACTACTCCAGATGAGGCTTAATCAGGGCCGAGTAGAGAGGCTCTATCACCTCCTGTGTCTTGCACCTAATGCTTCTATTGATGCACCTCAAAACTGCATTGGCTTTTGTGCAGCTGCATCACTGCAAACTGATTATTGACTATCTGGACTACAAAGCCTCCCAAGTCCTTTTCCATAGAGCTGCCATCCACTGGGGCATCTGTACCTCCTGAAGTGTAGCGTCTTGCATTTGTCCACATTGAACTTCATCCTGTTAGCTCTAGCCCAACTTTTCAATCTGTCACAATCCTTTTGAATTATGCTTACATCCTCCAAAGTTTTCACAGTCTTTCCTTGTTTCATGTTGTCTGCGAAGAAGTAGCAGTCACATGCTGCTACTGTTTTCCTCCTTGCCTTTTGGACCCTCCAGTACCAACCTCTCTAACTCTCTTGTCCAAATAATCTTCCTGGTCCCAGATGCAGTGCAGCATGGATAACTGTGCATCTTCTCTTCCATGGCAGATACCAGCTTACAGTTGGTGCAAATAAAGTGTTTCTGACCCTTTGGGAGGAACACGACCATGGCACATCCCATGCAGGTCACCAATAGCTCAGTCAGACTGATCACTGTATTTAGGGTCAGGAAGGAATTTTACCCCGTGGTCAGATTGGTATGGACTGTGGGGGCTTTTTGCTTTCCTTTCTAGTGGGAGATGTGACCTTCTATCTTGGGACCTCTTGAGCATATATTGACAACCCCTTATAGAAACAGGACATTTGGCTACCATGGTTCCCCTGCTTTACCGGTGGCAAGTTAGAGTGTTAGGTCTGTTTGTGTCAGGGTTGAGGGTAGTCTTATGTAGAGTTTAGATTGTGGATTGTGTAGGTTGATTTGGATAGGGATGATCCTGCCTTTGGCCTCTGAAAGTCTCTTCCAGCCCTACTTTTCTATAAAACCAATGAAATGGCATCATAGACCAGTAAGGCAAGCTATAGATCAGAAGTATACTTGACATAGCTGGTATACGTGCCTAGCACATCTACCAATCACTGCCAATTTCGCATGGACTCTTGTGAGAATCAGTCAAACACCAAATGTTCTTGCTTTGCATTTCCCCTGACTTTCTTCTTCGTCGTCTTTGTCAAAAGCATAACTAATCTAAACAACCAGCAGATTAAAAATTACCAGTCTGTGGGCAAGGAAAAAAAAAATCATTTAAGGACCTCCAATACCTACACTCTTCAAAAGAACATCAACTTTTAAATAAGTCAGTTTTGTATAAACAGCTCTTCAGTTGTTAGTTCTTCACTTTTAGCTCTTCACTTCTCATCATATATTTCCTACCAGATTCTGCCAGAGAACAAAGTGGCTGTGAACTGAGGTGTTAGACCCCAGTGACTTTCAGATTATTTTATTTTTATTATGACTATTTTATCAAGCTTGTTTGCTATGAGGACTTCCCCATGTTTACGTAAATATGTGGGTTATCCTGGTCACTACTGTTTTAGACAACCATGATATGAATAATGGACCAATGTGGTCTAATGGCTAGAAAAGGCATCACCTGCAGACCTGCTGATATCAGCAAGATAAGATAACTAGATAATGAAAGGTAGAAGGCAAGAAGACTTCTTAGTTCAGTGGTTCTCAACCTTTTTAGAGTCCAGGCACCCCATGAAAAATGCCAGCCCTAGTAACAAAAAACAACAACAGATTACTAGGACTGTTCTGGATTAAATTAAGATGTTCACCACCAATTATTGATGAAACAAATGGAACAGCAGGCCATGCCAGAAGTACTAAATTTGCATATACCAAAATACATGGCATCCATTCTGTATGTGAAGATATTATAGGAAAATGTATTCTGCAGTTAATAAGCTCTCTTGATTTGTGTTGTGTTAACAGTGAGAAGTATTGAAGATGGCTGAAGTAGATTCCACATGGTTCAAAAACTTGAATGTTAATTACCATGATGAAGCAGCACAGTTCTGTATTAGTGATGCAAGGGATTTTGTCCATTTATTATTTGCCTGAGGTAAGGTTTGTTGTAGTTGTATCAAATGGGTTTTATTCTGTTAATTGTATATCTTGCACTCTGAGACTTGACTTTGGCCTCCAACTAATATTTTTTTAAACCATCCTAATCTAGGGTTCTTTTAACATGAGTTCAGCATGCTTCCATTATACAGTGGGAAACTATTTAATTTAGTACTTTTCTTAATTATATAATTGAGATTTTTTTAAATGAGGAGGTATATGTAAATGAGACCATAATAAGATGACAAACTTCTCCATACTCAGGAGTGTCATACCACTTTCTTAGGCTGTTGATATTCTCCATACCTGAGAGACATTCATGTAGCTTATCTGAAGCTGTACAATTGTAGGTCAGGAGCAGCTTGTGCTGGAGGCTGTGCCAGGAATTTGGTCTTAGTAAGTTTGGGAGGGTAGGTATCAAGGTAGGCTGGCAGGTCTGCTAGGGGGGTGGGTTGGAAGGGGGTTGTCTATCTGGGGGTTAGGGAGCTAAAAATAGTCCAGTCAAAGTAGCCTACCCATACATCTCTACAGATCAGCACTTAGATGGACCTAACTCTAGCTAAGTCAATTTAAGTGACAGAGCCTTCGCATAGCTTAAGAGACTAGCAACAGAAGTTCTTTTATTGCCACCAATAGTACCAATCTTGATCTTAAGTTGCAAGAAGGTGTACACAGAAGCTTATGTGAAAGTTGCACCATTATGAATGAGAGATTTGTAGAAAAGAACAGCAGATTCAGATAATTTATGGTAAAGAACTGACTGGCCTGTTTAGCAACCTGCCAGACCAGTGTAATTGAATAATCTACCAAAGTACCCTTTTCTTGCAAGAGATTCAAGTGTTTTAACAAGACTTTTTAAACAAGACCTTTTTTTTATCATCTGAATTGGGTGATTACTGTCTTTAATCAAATATATGACCCTGAGTGTAAGATGACCCCTCAATAAGTAGATTCTGTATATGAAAAATTGTATACATTTGTTATAGTTTTCCAGGTACAGAATCTAAGTATTGAAGGGTTGTCTTAAATTCCCCCCCACAGTTACAGCGGGAACCAGTGGCTGAGGGGGTCAAGTGCCTCCTTTCCCCTCTGCCCTTCCCATGTTTTATCGTCTTGTAGTCAAGTAAATACGGTAATCCATCTAAGAAAATATTTTTTTAAATGTTATATAGGCACTAAATTAGCTTAAGTTTTTAGTTTGGTATGGCTGCTTCTCGGGGGGGGGGGGGGGAATAAATCTCCATACCTGAATATTTGGAATCCTGAGAAGGCTGACACATGTTGATAGGGTGATGATAATTTGGATTTTAGGGAGCGCTGGATTTGCAGCTGAATACCAGGCTTTAATCTGTGTCCCGGCAAAAGCTGCTGGTCACAAGGCAAGATGATATATTAAGAATAACCTTGCAAATGCTTAGGCAAGCAGTTTTCTAAATGAAGTCATAGTATTAGAACCCATTATGTAAGAAGAACAAGATGCAGCCCACCAGCTGTTGTCAGGAGATGGAACAGAAGCAAGGCCTTGGAGATGGTGCTGAAGTCAGCAGTTAACCAGCAAGTGACCAAAAGAAGCTTGCACAGTTAGCAGAGGTATGTAAATGAAGGAAATGCATAGGCAATGTCATGTTAATGAACTAAACAGTAAACAAAGGTGGAGCTTGAGTTAGGAGGAGAAATGGGTGGAACAGGAAAAGGGACATAAGTGGAGTGAATGTTAATGAGAATGTTAAGGTGTATAAAATGTGAAAAGAACTAATGTTCGCTACTGCTTCCCGTGTTCGCAGGCTGCGTGTCTGTGAGGGAGCTTGCCTGAAGCAGTCTCCATTTTTAATAAAGCCATTGCGAGTAATGTGTGCAAGTAGCATTTGCTCCCTGCTTGTTCTGGCTAATGAGTAACAGGATCCATAAGCAATTGGGTCATTGTCTCTTGGGTGCCGCCGGGGTCTAACACACGTGACCAAGTTTCTTGGAATAATGTGTGTGATTCTTTTGGCCCTTATTTACATGCTGAGATCAGGAGGATGTTCTCAGTTGTAACTTTTTAATGAATGATTGTTTAGTTAAAATAGGATAGTTATGCTAGGATTGTTATAGCAAGACTGCCATCTGACCTGTGTTAAGAGTAGTCTTATTGCAGACTAGCAAGTAAATGTTGTACACGAAACAGTGGTTCCTTACTTGGCTGCTGCACACCAAGTTTTCAAAACCTTTGAGACTTGCCTATAATAGGAGCATACTTACAAATTCTTTCCTGCTTTACCAATATTAGCCTGTGTAGGTGTGGCTTAGGCTGCTGACATAGTTACCAGTGCAATGTTATCTAAACCTACTGAGAGCAGTCTCAGTGACATGGTGTTACTCACATTCTAAACTAACTTTTTTCATTTAATGCTCATGTTTCAAAGTGTGTACCTCTGAGGACAGTTTCAGCCCATAAGTTGAAAGATGTTTAAATGTATTTTTTTGGTCACTTAGCAATGTGACCTCTGCAAGGTCACATTGGAAAGAGCATTTCATTGCTGCAAAATCAGGCTGTTGCATTTGGAAGAGAGTTTTCCGGTGCTAGCCTGTCAATTATCTTTTATATGGGGGAGTTATAAAATCAGCCAGCCAGGCTAGTGTTTAAAAAAAAAAAAAAAAAAAAAAAGTGTGGTTGTAAAGTAGTTCGATTGTTTAAATATATGATTCCTTTTCCTGTATGGAGAAATGAAGCAGCATGGAAAATGTGTCAAGTGAAGTTCTGTTACTGAACAGTCTGTATAAATATTACCAGTTCTTGAGGAAAATGTTTTTGACTATGAGAAGCTAAGATGTACTGAAAAATGGAAGGTTTCCTATACATTTTTGGAATTATAAATATGGGATCTCTAAACAGTTATGTCAATGAGGCTTATGGCAGGGGGTAGAATACAGGTAGAGTGAAAATGGAGCCTGCCATCTCAACTTCCCTCAGTAGTTCAGTATGTATTGTAAAAAATTTTTTTCTTTTTTTCTTTTTTATTTTTTTTAGTGGCTTCCTAGAAGCTGTATCATGGTTTGATTCAATACAACCTTGTGGACAAACTCTTTTTTATTTCGTTGAATGGAGGGCAGATTCCAGATACCTCAATGGTATTGCATGGCCTAAGGCTTCTTATTGCTTAACAACAGAGTTAAGATATGGCAGAAGTTAAACACATTTGGATTGGAATATGTACCACCTTCTACATGTGTTTTATATGTTAGAATGCTTTGACATTCTTTACTATTGTTGTTTGTTCTAGCAGTGCCTAAGGGCCTGTTAAAGGGGGCACTATTTGTATCGTATTAAACTCCATACTAATATACAGCTCAAGGCATTCCCTGGATGAAATGGTCTACAGTCTAAATGGATAATATGCCCATAGTATGATGGGGAAAGGTATAGAACAATCAAGGGTCATGGACAATATAGTGGTAAAAAATGTCATTGTTTCTACAGTTCAGCTTTTGGGGGGTTTAGTGGGGAGAACAAAAAAGGGAGAAAATAGTGGGGGTGGAATGTGCAGAGTTGAAAGCAAGGGAGATGGCCTAGAACTTGAACTATGTAATTAATTGTTTGGGGGCAGAGAAAGGTAACCTGAAACTGGGTAGTTCTTTGTAATTATAGAATGATGTAATCTGAGTACATTTTTTATAATGTCCATAAAAGGATGTAAAGGCCTCTTTGCATAGGCACCAATTCCATGAGTGTTCCTGCGCTCAAGCACCTACCCAAAAAAATAGTGGGCACTTAACACCCATGAGCCACAGCTGCAGGCTGCTTGCAGATGTTGGGGGGAAAACCCAAACAAACAAACAAAAACCCTCACTTTACCAGAAGAAGCAGCATGTGTGGCATCATTGAAGATCGGGCACTTTGGACAGGCTTTTGGAGCTTTTAGCTAAAGCTGATTCAATCAGCTATTAAATAAAAGTGCTAAAAAAGCCCCACTAAAGCACCCAAACTTTACAGTGCTGGTGTTGGAGCCAGGCTGAAGTAACGTGCGGTCTCTTCTGCGCATGCACAGGGCTCACCATGAGAACGCACCAAGTTTAAATTAAAGCACCATTGTTTGTTTGGGGGGGGGGGTTGGTTGGAGAATATTCTGTCTGCAAGCACCCACCAAGCAAAACACAAAGTTGTTTTTTATGCCTCTTTGTGCAGAAAGGATGTCCTTCCTGGGCTAGTAGCATTCTATTTTGTGAAAATGACACTTGCAACAAAGGAAGTTACCAGATAGGTTTAGCTGGGCCCATTTATGTTGATCTCTGCTCTGTTTTAGGGAAGAATGAGAACAGATGTTTTTGAATTAAAGGTGCTGCCCAGAGAAAGTAACTAGGTAAAGGCTTTCTGGAATGGAGAACTTCTTCAGCCATTGATGAACATGACTTTTTGCTGCCCTCTGCTTTCCCCCACCCCTTATTTTATTGTATTTTTGGTTTATTGTTTCTAAGTATAATCTGCAAATCTTGGACATCTCTGGCACTCTTCTAACTAAAGGATTCTTTTTTGTTTTACTTTAGATTATTTTGAAGCAATCCCTTCCCAAGATTAAAGATTATAACAAAGTGGAAAAGTGTTGCACCTGGGATGTTTGGGTATGATGTGAGGCCTCTTGCAGTGCTACAGGTAATCTATGAAGAGGCAGGAAGAGTAGCTGGCAGCTTGACCTCCTATTTTCAGACTTCCTACATGTTTAAAAACAGAATATCTATATAGTGGCTCAGCTGTGGATAGCAGTAGAGCTAAATAAATTTGCTTTCATTGCTGAGGGTAGCTTCCCACTGTTTTCTTCCCCCTCCCCCCCAGGAAAAAATATGGAGGAACAGCTGGCATTGGTATGTCAAAAATAAAAGGGTAGTGGATGGACAGGCTACTGTTTTTAACTCAAGTTTGAGTAAGGTGACCTGGCTTAAGAACTGGCCACTAGACTTGCATTGATAACATCTCACCACCCCCTCTGCCCAGCGCCTTTTTAAAAATATCTTTGTCAAGCCTTAAATAATTGGTCACAGGATTTATTTTTTTGCGTGTTGCTTTTGGGTGGAGTCTCACTTTATTTTCAGATTGGGAAGGTACAAGTCCCATTCTAGCACCAAACCTACTAAGGCTGTCATGTTACATAAACTGTTCTGAAAACTGTAAAATACATAAAGCTTAAAATTATACTTTTAAATTATACTAGGATTAGTACCAAATATGAAATGAATTCATGTAAAACCAAACATATTTTGGTTCAAATATGGGCGGTCTCCAGGCATATGAGGATGGGACAAGACATTGTCAAACAAGAAGGGGTGCAGTCAGTGCGTCTCAGTGTAGTTCTTTCCCTTTTCCTCTACATTCACTGAGCATTCATTGCTGCTGGAACTATTTTGTGCTGCTGGAATAAAGACTCTACAAAAGCAGCTGCATGGGAGTTTTGTGGCCACTTCAACAGCAGCTTTAGTACAGCTGCAAAACTAAGCTGCTTCTTCAGTGTCTTGTATTCCACCCATTTTGTGGGCAAAGGCAAATAGATGGAGGGGCGTTCTATTATCTTGTTCTTTAAACAAAACTATCCCACAAGAGGCAATACAATATTTCACTTACTTTATTATGAATTCTAGATAGTTTTCCAAATCGATATACTTAGTAATGAAATAAATAATTTTCCAGCTATGATTACATTGGATTCATGTATCAAGGTCTCTAAAGTATTTTCATTTGATCTGTAATTATAATAGATTTTTCATAGGTAGAGAGGGAACAAAGCACAGGCAGATATCTTGTTCTGAAAAGCACTAAGTTACCTCCAGTAAATGTGATCACCAGGGAACCTGGTTTTCCCCAATATTAAAAAAAAAAAAAAAATTAAATCACAATTTCTCTGGTTTAAAAAAAAAAACCCAAAAACCTCAACTCCGTGTTTAAAATTAACCCCCTGCAGTCCTCCCAGCCCTCCTGGAGGGGGGCCCTCAGATGCCAGGGCTATGGACCGGACTGCAGCCCCCTGCCCCTGCTCCTTCCCTGCTGTGGGCTCAGGTGGGACAGCTCCCTGCTGTCACATGCACTCCCAGCAGGCAGGGGGGACCTGCACTCCCCAGATCTGTACCTGGGGTAGGTGCAGGCTGAGGCTGCTGTCCAGGGTGGGGCTTGGGGCCACAATGAATGGCTGCAGGGCCCCAGCCAGGAGCAGGACAGGACATGGGTGGCTCATTTGTGGGAGGGCTGGCTCCCTGTTGCCATGTGTGCTCTCAGGGTGCAGGGAGGACCTGCATCTCCCAGATTTGTACCCAGGGCAGGTGCAGGCTGCAGGCTTGCTCCTGACCTGCTTCCCTGCCCTGGGGCTTCCAGAGTCAGGCGGTTGTGACCCATTGCAGCTGGAGACAGCAGGGCTATGCAGATTTTCCTTGTCGGTTCTCGCCCTCCCCTCTCCCCCGGTGACCTGTCCCCTGCTTATGCTGGTGCTTTGAGAGGTGCAGCCCCACATGCAGAAGGCGGGTCACCAGGGCAGCAGGGGGGAGGGCGAGAAGCAGTGAGGAGGTTTTTCATGCAGCCCTGCTGTTCCCAGCTGCATCAGGTCATGGGGGAGGGAAGCAGGGCAGGTTTGAACAGTGGGACCATGCAAAAAACCTCCTTGCTGCCAGTCACCACTCCCCCCGCCCCCGCTGCACCAGCAATGCGCCTCCTGTGCGCAGGGCTGCAGTGAGGGCAGTAGTGCAGGGCTGTGCCCATCAAAGCACTGGCATGAGCAGGGAGTGCATCGCCATGGGGGGTGGGGGGTGAGAAGTGGCAAGGGGGTTCTTTATGTGGATCCACCACTCCCTACAGTGCCGGGGCAGAGGGGAAAGCAGGGCAGCAGGGAACAGTGGCAAGCAGCTGTGGGGCCACTGTGCCCTGCTTCTTTCCCCCGCAGCCTGGCACAGCTGGGAACAACAGGGCTGTGAAGGGATCTCCCTGTGCTGCCCCGACGATGTGCCTCCTGTGCATAGGGTTGCACTGGGGGAAGTGGCAGCAGGCACAGGAGGTGCATCGCTGGGGGGGGTTGGGGGAGAGGGCACAATGAGGAGATCCCCATGCAGCCCTGTTTCTTCCAGTCGTGCCTGTGGGGCTGCAGAGACCCTGCGGGAGGGAAGCAGAGAGGGAGCTTGAGCCTGAAGCCTGCCCCATGCACAGATCTGGGGGGCATGGGAGAATGAAAGATATGGAGTGCCCAGCCAGTTGCACATGGACCTCCAGCAGCACTGTGGGCCCTTTAAGGGGCACTGAGCCTGGTCAGGCCATTTTTTAAAAATTGTTTTTAGCTCTGCTGGCAGACCACTTGCTGTCAGCCAGGCATTCCATGTGGTTCACCAGCACCTCCCCGCTTCCCCACCCCCAGCCAGCTCAGCCCCCTGCAAGCCCTATTTGCCTAACCTTATAAGCTCCAGAAGGAACGTGAGGCAAAAGTAAGCCTTGGGACTAAAAGCCTCATGCCCTACCTTTCCCCTTTTCTTCCCCTCCAGGCAGGGTTGGGAGTTTCCAGCCCCTTTTGCAATTGGCTTGTGTAGGCTGGAACTCGACCAGCCTGCAGAGCTCTTTGCAAAAGGGGAGAATCTGTGGTTTGCTCTGCTAGAAAGAAAAAATCTGCATTTTCTCCGATAAAAATGGGAAATCCATGGTTTTCTCCACTTTTTTTTTTTTCCATGCAAAACGGAAACCCAGATCCCTGGTGATCGCTGTGAAAAGAGGCCAAACAGTGACCTTTGCTTTACCATTACATGACTAAGAATTATTTGGCATGTAGATACTACAATATCAGGCGCTACTTAAGTCTACCTGTCTTGATTTGGACTTGATGATCTGCTCAGGTCCCTTCCGATGCTAGAAACTATGAATACTTACACAGATACTTGTAATAAGACTCTTTGTATGCTCATTCTAAGAACTGGATTTGTTTAAAAAATGGCATTTTTCTGCTTACCTTCAAAATCTTAGGGAGTACTCAAGCCCCATTTACAAGGAAAACACACTTCCTGCTCTCCATCTCCCCTTTCAGCTTTCATGCTGAAATATGAAAATCAAGCTGAGATCTGCCTGTCTCATCAGTATTAAACATTCTCTGGGCTGAACTGTTACATAGGTGTGAAGATAATATTTTCAAGTTCAAATAGGAATAATTGCAGGGCTCACTAAAACCTTACTGAAAAATTCTAATAAGGTGCAGGCCAGAGCTTGCCTAAGGGAAAATGGTATCCTGGGTAAATTTGTATTTCCCTGCCCTTCCCCCTTCCACAAGTTGCTGGTGCTGCTGCCCTGCCACAGAAGAGATCCATCTGATGGGCCAGGAAGCTGAGCAGGTCATCTTCCCATGACTGGGACTACCAGCTGCAGCCCCATGGAGGCAGCAAGAACCTGCAGTGAGCAGCCAGCAAGTACTGCCAGGAAGAATCCATTGCCCTGCATCCACCACAGGACTCTTCCAGGTCCTTACTTGCAACCAACTACATGCAGGCGAGAGTCAGTCTGAGCCCTCTGCTACCCTCTGTGGGCCACAAGACCCAGCCCAGGGCTCCTTGTATGTGCCACCTCACCCTACCCCACCACACCCTGCTCCACCCAGGAGAAGTGGGTGCTATCCCACTGCTGCCCCCATGCATGGAGTCTGGGGCAGCCCCTGCCTGCCAAGCAATGCCCCAGGCCAGCACTGCTACCTTCTACTTGCGGTGCCCGTTTTTGTGTACATGTGCAGGTGACACCCACCCCCAAGGCCAGCTCTTAGTCTAATTCACTCTTCATTTTATCAGCGCTACTTCTAGTAACAGGAGCAAGTTGTGAAAACTGAGTAAACCAGCTGAGTCTAAGAACGAACATCTCTGTTGGCACAGAATGGTACTCTGAATTCAAAGAGCTGAAAAAGCTCAAGATTTCATCTTGAGTAGTGTAAGTCTCAGAATGACCTTTGATTTAAAAGAAGTCATCTCACTTGGCTCAAGGAAAAAGAATCTGGACTTCAATGAGGTGAGACGGGGCTTGTGCATGGCAAAGTACCCTTAACTGTATTGTAATTTGCTATGAAAAGATTTCTCCTGGAAGTTCTGCTTGGGCAAGTAAGAACAAGCCAGAAAAAAAAGGATTTTTATAAAGGTTGTGTTTAACTGTTGTGACTTTAACTTGCAGCAGATGAAGTCAGATGAGGCCATACTTAATGGACTGGCAGATGCCAACATCCTGAGGGACAGCCAGCAGGGGTTGGTTGTGGGTAGGTCTTGCTTGACCAATCTTGCTTCCTTTTATGATCAGGTGACCTATCACCTGGACAAGGGAGAAGAAATTGATGTCAGATCTTGACTTCAAAAAAGCCCTCAATCTGGTATCCCCGATCACCTCTTGGTGAAACTGGCCAACTGTGGCCTTGGGTCTACCATGATCCTCTGGCTTGAAAATTGGCTCTGTGGTCGGATCCTATGACCCCAGCTGAATTCCTGCCCTTTGGAAGTGGTGCTGGACTCGATCTCCCGAGGTCCCTACCAGCTGTAATGCCTATGAAATCTATGAAGTATTTTGGACAAGGAGAAGTTAGCACTTCTGTGTTGAAACACTGAATTGTGAGTGCGGGGAGTGAACCTGAAAGAGCCATCTTGAAGCATAGTATTCTCTGTGATTTAAAAAACAAACACGTAATGGTCTCTAAATATCATATACTCACTTGCATGGAAAAGTCAATGCCTTGTGGTTCCTTAATGCTGGACTGCTCAAAGTTATAGTGTGTGTGTGTAAAACACCTTCTGTCCAATTTATTTCTAAATTTAGAATTTTACTTGTTTGATTCTTTTCCTCTTAGTTCTACAAAAAACACTTGATCCCGGTTTGTTTGGTTTTTTAATATAGCCAATTCCACCCCCTATCCCGTGCGCACACCTGTTTGACACTTCACCATTGTGTTCCACTTCTTGATTTTTTTTCAAAGTGCTTTAAAAATAGATGCTGTCAAATACCAAACGCTTTCTGTTCTCATTGCTTTTTCTTTGTGTCTGGTTAGCAAGAGGTAAGAAGGAAGGCAAGAGGAAACTGCCTAGAATTCCAGCCAGTTTTGTTTCTTGAGTTCAACCAAACTTCTCTAAGGGTTATCTACTAGGGCAAGGAAGAAACTAGCAGAGAACTAAGATTAGTCACTGTTGTCCTTCTGCCTTGCTTTCTACTGGTACTTTGGAAGCTGGCTTCCAATTTAAAATACTAACTGGGCAAAAAATTGGTTGTCGCTTCTTTTCAGCAATCTGACACCCACCTCCTGCATATGAAATAAGTACCAGTTACTTTCAGCTAATGTTGAGAAACTTTTTTCCCTTCAGAAAAAGGAAAAAAAAAAAAAAA
>NW_017728943.1:116172870-116174499 GCF_001723895.1 Crocodylus porosus | reverse complement strand
GTGTGTGTGTGTGTGTGTGTGTGTGTGTGTGTGTGTGTGTGTGTGTGTGTGTGTGTGTGTGTGCGCGCGCGCGCATGCACACAAACACCTGCTCAGCCTAAGCAACTAGTGTGAAATGCATGCTTTCCTTTTTGCTGTGCTTGATATAGCCACTAAAAACGACTCATCAGCATAGAGGAGGTAGCTCTTGGTCAAAATTCCCCTTGTCTTACAACAGTGGTATTTTGTTGTTTTCCTTCAACTGGGGTGCTTTGATCTTGTCAAGGGTGTTGCAGGTTGCCATGCAATGTTAGCACTTGGATGCAAACATAATTTGCAAGCTTAAAAAACAAAAAAAACCCCAAAAAACCGCTGGCTTTCTCTCCAAATTGCAGACAGCAGCGTTGAAAACATCCTGCCCTGTTGTGGCCTTTCGGAGCTTTTTGCAAAAAGAATATTGCTCTTGTATCTCTTTCTTTTCCCCCTTGCAATGGCAAAACTGGGCAAAAATTAAGAGGTTTGATTTCTCTGACAAGGCGCCTAAAGTGTAACAAGGAGCACCTTGAGTTTTTAAAAAAAAAAACAAAAAAAAAAAAAACCCAACAAAAACCTGAGAGCCACTGTCCTGCGGAGTAGAGCACTCCTTCCCTCGGAAGCGGGGTGGGGTAGAGAGGTAACAAGGAAATCCTGATTACTGCTACTTATTACTTTATGATGTGTTTGCTATTTAATAATATAACAATATAAATGATATTGTAAGTGATTGATTAATGTTATTATTCCATTGTTTTATTCATAATATTAACATTAAGTGATGGAAGAGTATTGATTTTATTCATAATGAATAATTAAGCCTGACTATAACCATAAATAATATTGTGTGTAATTAATCCTAAATAATAGTCATACAATTGATTTTTATTATCTATCAGTGTATTAATACTTAATTATTCATCATGAATATGATCAATAGTATTCAATTGCTTAAATAATATTCATGCTAGTAATACTATAATTAATAACCCATTAATAGTAATTAAATATATCAATAATATTCAGTTGCTTATTATTGTTATTGTTGTTATTATTATTATTGGTAGTAGTAGTATGAGTATTAATACTTAGTATCATTAATATTATTAATAGTATTCCATCGTTTAATTATTAATTTTACTAACTGATTGATCATTTAATACATTGTTTAGTTATTGATTATTTTATTAGTACTTTATTTGGTATTGTTTTAGTATTTTTATTATGTTTCATTTATTTTATCACCGTCTTGTTGCTGTTTTATTGTTTTCTTCCTTAACCAGCAGAGGGCGCTGTGGTTGGCCGCCCCGCCTCTTCAGCTCAGGCACCGAGGCGCTGTGGCCGCCGCAGCCTGAGGGAGGAGGCGGGAGCCGCGGAGCCTGCCCTGGCCGACCCGTGCAGTACTCGGCCTCCGCCGCCAGGGAAGCGCTGCCCCGCAAGCGAGTGGCCGGAAGGGAGGCAGAACGACCCTCTAGCCCGCCGCCTTAGTGCTCTCTAGGGCTGGCGCCGGCGTGCGCCACCCTCCGGCAGGGGGCGCTCTGGCCGCCGCCTCCGCTGCTCTCGGCGGCTCCTCTCCGCGCTGCGCTGCCTCGGTGTCCCGTGGCCGCCATATTGGGT
>NW_017728943.1:116143638-116172438 GCF_001723895.1 Crocodylus porosus | reverse complement strand
TTTTTTTTTTTTTTTTTGGTCAGGATGGCATTGAACAGTGCTGGTTAAAGCATGATTTCCTGGTGTGGGTTTTTTTAAATTTACTCTTCTCCATGGCAGGAGTAAACAGTTCGGTTAAGAAGTTACATTGCCAGTGAGAAAGGAAACTTGATTTTCCTGCCATGAGGCCAACTGGGGAATGTGATTCTTTTCATATTTAAAAGGTAACCTACATGGAAAGGCAGGAAAGGTAGTTTAGTTTTTGGATATCACTATTTCTCTTACCTGTATTTGCATATGCAGATATACAGCACTAGATTTAAGTTTCATACAAGCAAATGCCTACTCTGGATACTTTAAGAAAACACTTGGATGCCTGTCTCTTGCTGGGATCATTTGACCTCTGCTGATTTCCTGTCTCTTGGGCAGGGGCTGGACCTGATGATCTTGTGAGGCCCCTTTCAGCCCTAATGTCTATGAAATATAAACTGGCTTTTCCAGTTCAGAAAAATGGATGAGGGGGGTGCCATGTCCCTTATTTCCCCCACTCCCCTCCTGCACATGAGTAAGACATCGCTTTATTTACTCCAAAGAGTATCCAGTTACCTCACTAAATAACCCTTAGGTTTGGCTTTGAGTAAAATGCCTAACATTATTAATGATAGCAACCAGAACTAGAAGATAAACTATACTGTACCTTTTAAATATAGTAAATGAATAGATCTTTTGGTAGATGTGATTTTTTTATTAGACCAGCTATCATAGAAGCATTTGAATAGCTGCATCTGATTTCTATGTTTCTCTTTAAGTAGTTTGAACTCTAAATGGTGGTTTTCCCCTCAGTTCAACCATTGGAGGGAAATCTCACTAGAAGTTGGCTCTCAAATTTGATTTTTTTTTTTCTTTTTTTGTCAGACTGCTTATATTTTGAGAGGTGAAGAAGAGAGTTGTCACAAGAACAGAGCAACATCCAGACATTGGTTTAGAGTCTCAAATGCAACTTGGCATGTAGAAGTAAAATCCTTTATTTTCTTATGGAAAAACACAAGCTGTTAGTTTTGCCAGCTTAATAAATACTCAAATGTGGAGGTTTTGTGCCTCCATTGGTTCTCCCTGTAGTAACAAAAATTAAATTGAGAACTCTACTGGCAAAGTAGAATTGGGGAGGCTTTTTTTCCCCTCTGTTTCATCCTAGAAAAAAAATAAACTGATTTCCTTTTTATGAGTAAACTTTGTTATTGTGAGAACTCAGACTTTTTTTCTGTTCTGCATTAATCTGTGCTTTTATAGTTGAATATTGTGCAGCAGTGATAGAAAGGGTATTTAAAAAACTCTATTAAAGATCTGATTTCAGAATACTATATAACTGGTATCAGGTTTTGGCACCTTCAACATTAGGCAGTGACAGGCCAAACTTTCATAGCATTTTTTTCCTTCTTTCTTTCCTGTCCAGTGCCCATTCCCTCTCCCCCCCCCAAAAAAAAAAACCACCCCAAGCAAACAAAAGTGCAGGATTTGCCCTAGCTTACTGTCCTGTGGCTAAAAGTAATCTTTATAATTGCTTTTGTAGACCTATTTATGAAGACTAATAACCTCTTAAATTCTGCAACTCGGGCACCACTCTACCCTGTAATCTAAATATTTGTGACTATTTATGAGTCGGTTGTAAACAAAAGCATAATTTTTTATGATTGTAGTAAGTTTCTAGTAATTATGGTATCTTTTGGGCAAATTAATTCAAGAGATGAATTTTAACTTTGGCAGCAAATAGAGTAGGTTGAGTTTTGTAGAAAATATCAAATATTTCTCACATGTGCATTTTGAGTTCAATTCATAATTTCACGGCAGTTTACATAGCTTTGCTGGCTAAGTCCAGATGCCAGCTTTCCAAATAAATTAAAAAACTTGGGGCTACTGTTCTAACACTTCCTATTTGTATAAATCATCTCCTTCAAAGGAGAAGTCAAGTCCTAAATTGAAGCCAAAATTTAAAAGCAGCTTTTTGGCGAGTTAATTAAACAATTTTAAATTAATAGAAGGTAAGTATTTGTACCACACAAGGTCATGTATCTAGTATTGGGTAACACTGGAGTTGCTTGCGGGGAAAATTTTCATTTCAAGGCCAGTGGCTTTCTCTATGTAAATATTTACTAGAGAAGTAATGTCTACTATTGTAAAATATGGTGGTGTGGTTGGTGGTACTGATCCCATTGGTAAGTACTACAGATGGATGATAAATTGGTTGAGATTTTTTTTTAAAGCCCAAGTATTTAACTCTACATGTTTAGTCTTAATATAACAAAATGTATGTATATTTAAAATCCTGAAAATTTACCAAACTGTCTACAAAATGTTGTTTTATCATGCTATGATAAAACAATTCATTTTACTTGACAGACGAGAATTAACTTGTGTAAATGGAAAAAATAATTTGCACGGCTGCTTAATTAAGTGTTTCCACCCTACTTGCGGAATTTATATTTCCCTAGTTGACTTTATTAATGCTAATTGTGACAACTTAAAGCAAGAGTGAGCAAAACATAGCCTGTGGGCCAGATTTGGCCTGCCAGCTGATTTGGCTATGGCCCCTGGGCAGGCGCCCACCAATTTGATTGGAACCAGCTTATGGCACTGCATATGGGGCTGAGCTCTGCCTTCTGCTGCCCAGAGCAGCCCATGCTGTGCTCTTGTCAGCCTCAGCACAACCAACTCAAGCACCTGCAGCTGTCTAGGTATTGCTTGGCTCTTTCTCTCCTAGGGGCTCCTCCTCTGGCATCTGCTATGCTGCCACAGGTTGGGGTGGGGAGGGGGCAGGGAACTGACCGGCTTTTGCCCCAGTTCATGGGAGTGGCACAGCAAGGGCCAGAGGAGAAGGAGCCCCTGGAGGTATGGGGAGCTACAGCTGCACTAGGAGCAACCCTGTGAAAATGGTGTGCACTCCTGCCTACACCCCTGAAAAGTGCTGTACAGGTTGCCCTGAGTAAGAACAGGCAGCTTTTGGTCCATTGTGGAGTGCTGCAAGAGGGAAGGCGGGGGGGGCAGGACTGCATATGTACTGCCTGGGTGAGCTCTGTTTGTGCCACTGATTCCCAAGACCTAGCATATAGGTAGGTAGCACCCCGCCTCACACGCATGCACCCCCACTGCACACGGTATACAAGACTTTATTTTGAGCTGTTATGCAATCACCTCTATACACACTACTCAAAAAGAATCCCATACATTGGGACAATTTTTTAAAATAAATTTAATATAACAGATGTTTGATTCTTTTTTTTTAGTATACAATTTTATCTATAATTTGCTAAAAGTTACCTTCTTAAAGAATTTTGTGTTTGCAGCCCTTGACAACAACTCAAATTCATGAAGTGGTGGCCCTCCAGCCAAAATAATTGCCCACCCCTGACTTAAAGAAATGCTCTTTTGCAGGCCTCAGTTCATGAAATTTTCCTAGTACATGCAAACCTTAAAGCCAGACAAGCATTGGTTGGGGAAAAACATTTTTTTTTTTTTTTTTAAGTATGCATGAAATTTTAAGTTTGCAAAGAGCAAGGCTTTTTTTTCTAGATTGCTTTTGGTTTTCATGTTCTATTGGACCAGCTGTATAGTTGGCAAACTTTTAGGCACAAAGTGACCTTCAGGTCTTTGTGCCCATAAGTTTGTCTAATGTTTCTTCCAACTGTATGTTTATATCACCGAGAACCTCCTCAGTTGGTTTTTTTTTAATGTTTTCTGGACCGTTATGGTTACAACAACACTCAAACCCAGCTACAAGCCTGCAAAAGTATCTTGTTAGTCAAGACCTGAGATGTAGAAATGCAGTCCCAACAGCAAAGGGGGGGGCAGTTTAGGGAGAAGCTGACTTTATTATTTAAATACAAATTTGTTGAGCTTTAAAGTAGATTGATTAATTTGTAATACAGTTTCATCTCTGGCCCTATTTGTGTAGTAATATGTCCTTGGGTTTTTGTTTCCTTATTTGTTTATATATGTCTCTTTGTTGTGTGCAACATAAAACAAACAAGGAGAGAGAGATAATCTGTCTTAATTTACAATTTATTCATTTAGTTTTTTCAAATTATTAGTACCATTAAGTTAATACTAAGGTGAATACATTTCTGCAGAATTGGAGTCTAACTTTTTGTACATGGGGAAAACTATGAAAATGTATAGGGCAAATTACTGCCAAATTCATAACCAATGAAAAATAGCCGTTTTTTCCAGCTTATTTATATTATGTTAAACATCAAAGTTAATTTTTTGTGGAGATATTTGTGAACCTTTCATGACAATTATAAGCTATTCATTTCTTTAACTTTTATTCATTTAGACTTCCTGCCTATATCTGCAAAGTCCTGAAGAGGGTGAGACCCCACTGTGTTCTATAACTAAATGTGCTCACAAACATCTCCTTACTTAAGTTGTACATATAGAGATGTTGCTGTCGGACCTCTTTCCACAGCTTTTTAAAAAACTTTACTGGCTTTGAGTACAGCCCCGCTTCTTAACTGGGGGACAACCCAAAAGCTTGAGTGTTCATTTTGGGGAAAATCATTAAAAGTAACTGGACTCTGCCAGTCCATAAAAATTGTGCTTAATTTTAACCTACAGCCCCTCAGCCTTTGCTGTTTAGCAAGCCATAGTCTGAAATTGCCTAATGGCTAGCAGTGACAAAAACTATGGGTGCCCAGATGTGGGGTGTTTCTTGTAGAGGGAATGGGATGGGACATTAAAAGAACAAAACCTGAAAATTTATAACTGATCTTGTTGGTAATGTAACTTGTATTATGAAGGTTAACTATCAGTGATGAAATACAGGTTTAATTTTAACTGAAGTCCAATTTAGAGAGGCATTATTATGGAGTGCTGTATTGTGCAGCTCAGTCTTATGGTTGCATTTGTACTGTTTTGAGGAGCCATTGTGAAAGGGACAAAGTCCATTAACTTCTGATTTAAAACTTTTTTTATTATCGTTAATCTTGTGCTTGTAATAGCCTACAAGAGAGATGGTGCTCAACTTTTTGCCCTGCAGACTGGCTAAGTGGAGCAGGGCTGAATTGGTCCCCATGCTGCTTCCACGGGTCCTGCCTGCTCAATCTAGTGCACAAGGCCACACCATCTAGCACACGGGGCCAGAAATTTGGCAGTGTGGGTATAGCCACAGCTCCCACACTGCCACATTTGTGGACCCATAGGGAGCCTTGTGGACCAGATGACAGCTAGGTGGGTTTGTTTGGTTTTTTTGGGATGGGGGGGTAGTTTTTGCTTTTTATGGGTTAGACCTAGCCTACTAGCCTGGGGTGGAGTACCCCTGTATAAGAAGGAAGAAAAGAAAATCCTTAGTTTCTTTAAAATTAGTCAAGATTTCACTTTGGGCATGTCAAATGTTAAGTCAAAACCATACAAGATTACCTGGGAATGAGTGCCTGTTGTTTTATCTGTCTCAGTGTTTTTTTAGAAGTTGCTTTTTTCCAATCTTTTATGTCTTTTTGGGCTGGAATGTTTCCTGTGCTTAAACTGACTACTTCCAAAGATGAAGCTCAGAACTAATGAATTTATTTTTGCTTTTCATTGATTTTTAATAAGTGAAAAAGTAAACCTAGACCTTCATTTCAGTATATATTTAGTGGTATAGCTTAAATCACTCAAGGAGCTTTTTCACAAATGGAAGCCAAGTGATTGTAAATTAAATATTAGGACTTGTATTATTGTCTAATTAGTGCATTTTTGCAAAATATGGAAGGAAGGTGAGGCAGCAGTGTCCTGGAACAGTGAGAAACGCTATAGCTTTTGTAGGTTCCTGAGAAGGTAGTTTTTATGAAATGGTAGAATACAGAGAGCAGTTATTTGTTAAGATGTTGGCAGTAAGCTTTACTGGAGACCTCCGTCTTAGACTGCCATGGCTAGATTTGCTTACGTTTTAAGCGCATGTTGGACAGACACTTGTCTAGCATGGTTTAGATGGGGGGGGGTGATCGTCAGGAAACCTAGCTTTCCATTATAAATCTCAAATTCTCCGATTTTAAAAATCCCAAAATCCATGGTTAAAATGAAATGCCCTCTGTAGCCCTCCAGTCCTGCTTGTGCCCCTGCACCCCAGCCCTGCTGGAGGGGGGGCCTCCAGCTGCCAAGGCTGTGGGGCCAAGGACCCAGGTCCACAGCCCCTTGCCCCCAACAGAAGGCAGCGACTCCTACAGCATGACCTGGCTCCCCCCCCCCGCTTTAGGCTCAGGTGGGGCCAGGTCCCAGTGGCAGCATGCACTCTAGGGGGACAGGAGGGACCTGTGGCCCACAGGCCTGTGGGGGAAGGGGGGGTATACACTGTGGGCTTGTGCTCCTCACCCTACTCCCCTCACCCAGGAGGCCAGGCAGTGCAGAGCTTGCAGTGACAGGCAGCTTTCATGCATGGCCCCACTGTGCCCTGCTGCACCAGTCACACGTGCTGTGCTCCAGAGGGCTGGGGGGGAGTGCAGCATTTACGACCCTGGGTTTGCAGCGAGCCAGGCACTCTGGTAGGGAGAGGGTGGGTTTGCAGTCTCCCCACTCCTGGCCCGAGTGCCTGGCCAGCTGAAAATCCCCCCCTCCTGGCCAGTGCGCCCAAGCTGGCTGGGGACTGAGGGAGTGCAGACCACCCCCCCACCACCAGCCGGAGTGCCCGACCAGCTATAAACCTCTGCTCCCTCAGTTAGCTTGGGCATTTCCTGGCCAGGAGTGGTGGGGTTTGCAGCTGGCAGGAGTGGTGGTGGTTTGCAGCTGGCCGAGCACTGCGGCTGGGAGTTGGGACACTGCAAATCCCCTACCAGCTGGAGTGCTCGGCCGGCTGCATACCTCTTCACAACCCCCATGCCCCACTTACCTCCAGCAAGGAGAGTGAGCCAGAAGCAGCCTCCGGTAAGTGTCAGGCCCCCACCCTTCCCCCTTTTCATTTCCCTCCTGGCAGGGTTTCCCCACTCCTTTTGCAAAAAGCTCTTGCAGGCTAGAAGTCAGCCAGCTTGCAGAGCTCTTTGCAACAGGGGGAAATCTGTGGGTTTCTCTGATTTTTTTAAGTGGGAAATCAGTGGTTTTCTCTGTTGGTCCCCCCCCCCCCATGGGAAATGGAAAACCCAGATCCCTGGTGATCAACCTTGAACAGGAGGTTGGACTAAGTGACTAAGGGATCCGAATCCCTTCTAGCCCTACATTTCTATGATTCTGGCTGCATACACAGATTCACGTAATCTGGGAGAATTCTACCAAGAAAACAAACTTGTGGGAGAATTTTACCTAGAGCTTCATATGTAGACATTCAGATGCTAAATCTGAGGAGTAGAGAGCTTGCAATGCTGAGACTGTGGCTTGAGGCACGTGGAGAAGTTGTGCAAACATCTCCATGTCCTCTGGAAGTTCCTTTAGTTTGCCTGGCAACAGATGACAACAGTGCATAAGGCAGCGGTGGCAGGCTGACATGGACAGTCTGGGTCAGACGGTGTTTTCTTGCAGCATGATGTGGGAATTGTGAAGTGGATGTTTTCTGCTCTCTGCTAGAGCAGCAGAGTCTATCAAGTGACATGTTATTTCCCTTTTGAAGGGGCAGGCAGAGGGGTTCTGGAGGGTTATGACTGCTTCTCAGAAAAGTCCCCACAGCATGTACAGACATTTGTTCTCTTAAGAGAGATTCTCCTGGGAGTGGTTTTAACGCTGGTTGTTCCCATGTTGTTCTATCAGAGTGACCATTTTAATTCTGGGAGAAAAAGCCTGCATATCTGTACACTCGTTGTTTTTCTCATGAGAGAGTTGTTGAATGCCTCTACCCAGAGAATGCTTCCCTGGCCATGGAAAGCAAGGAATCTCACTTTTTTTCTTCTCTTCCAATCTGCCTTCACTGAAAAGGGTGATTCTATCATTTCTGTATGTTCTCCCCCTTAGAACTCCATGGCTTCCTGTATTTCTGCCCCTTCTTGCCTTTGTATGAAGCTATACTTATAGGCCGTTTGCAGATGTGTTTAAAAAAACAACCCCCCCACGAAACCAGAAAAAATGGCACTTCTTCTTTTAAATTCTGCGCGTCCCATGCTGAGCCCATCACATGCCCAGAAGAGGCAGTGCGTTAGCTAGACCTGGCTCACCTGGTATCTGTATAGATCACGTGCTTTAGTGGGGATTTTTTTGGTGCTTTTATCTAATAGCTGATTGAATCAGCTTTAGCTAAAAGTGCCAAAAATCCCTGCTGGAGTGCTCTATCTATACAGACACTGTAGAGCTGGCTCTACAGTAATGCGTTGCTGCTTCTCATCAAGCGCACTTTTTGTTTTGTTTCTGTTGTTCTTTAACATCTGCAAGCAGCCCTGATGTCCATAGCTTTTTACCTCCTTTTTAGTAACGAGAGAGGCCTCTTTTAGGCTACTGTCCATAATGCTGTGATCTGGAAGAATGAACTGCTTATGCATTTCACTGAGACACTTGTCAGATTTAATCTCCTGGGGGTGACGGGTATGGAAGTAGCAAAATATCTCTGTTTTGCTTGTGTACTCCCAGGTGCCTCTAGAAGGAAAGGCATGATGTCCGTAGCTTCCTCTGAGGTATGTTGAAATGCATGAGAATTGGGTCAGTTTCACTCTTGCTGCCCAAAGGTTGAATACAGGCAGTCAAAAAGCCCAAGGTGGAATTGATCCAATCTTAGCAGGTTTCTCTAAACTGTGTAGATTGAACCAATAATGATCTGAATTCAGGGTCAGTTTTTACTTGGGAAAGGCAGGGGGAGGCCTGCAATGACCCAGACTGGAAGGTGGGCTGGGGGGAGAGCATCCCTCCCAGTCTGTCATTGTTGAGCCCAGCCAAAGTGTCCAGCACATGCCCCAACCCTCTGTCCCTCTGCAGGGGTGGGAAGGGGCCCCCACCCTGGTGCGTGCCCCTTACAGGGGAGGGGGGCTTTCCCTGGCCTATGGTCCCCCAGCCTGGGGTTGCCATGCCTTGTGGAGCTGAAGGGAATACCACCCCCTCTCCTTCTGTGGCAGCAGTGCCAGCTGTGCAGGAAGTGGGGGAGGATTCTCCTGGGCCAGTCCCACACCTGCACAACTGGGTTGTGGGGTGCTTCTCTGGGCCCGGGATCCCCTAGCCCAGGGCTGTCCTGCCTTGGGGAGTGGTGCAACCAGCACCTTGTTGCTACCACAGATTGAGGGGGGGAGGGCATTCCCCCAGGCTAGGTGTCTGCCCATCTGAACATGGAGGTGTGGTACTGGGGGGGAGTGCTGCGCCTCTGGTGTCTTCCCGTAGACTGGGCCAGGGTCCCCAAGCTTGGGATCTAAGGAGAATATTACTCCTCCCCTGCACAGCTAGCAGCTTGGCACCAGCACCACTGCAGGTGGGGGTGGGGAGCATTCCCCTTGGTTTCCTGGGGCAGGGCAGCCCTTGGCTTGGGGGATCCTGGGGCAGGTCATGTGCCCTCTAAGGCTAAGGTGCTCCCCTGTACTTCTATGCCTAGCTACATGGATAGGCACCTGGCCCTGGGAATGCTCTCTCCCTCACACCTGTGGCAGTGGTGATGGGGGGAATGTTCTCATTGACTCCCTGGGTAGAGCAGACTGAGGACCAGAGGCATTGCTTTCTCGGCTCTGACCCCCTGAGTGTGGGGCCAGCTAGTCCCTTGGCTGGAGCTGTGAGATGTGAGAGGTGTTCTAGCATGCAGCTTGCCACCTTGGGTGGGGAGGGGGCTTTCAGTGTGGCAGGGGGCCACAAAGCATCCTGGAATTCAGTCATTTGCCACCACTGAGAACAGTCTAGCTCCATCCTTTTTTGAACCACCTTCAGGTAGTTGAAGGTTGTTATTAAGTCCCCTCTCACTCTCTCAAGACCTAAATAAGCCCAGTTTCCTCAGTCTTTCCTCATAAGCCATGTGCCCCAGCCCGCCTAACCATTTCTGTTACCCTCTGCTGGACTCTCCAATTTGTCCATATCCTTTCTGTAGTGGGAGGCCTAAAACTGGTCACAGCCCCCAGATGTGGTCTCACCAGCGATAAACAGAGGGGAATAATCACTTCCCTTGATTGGCTGGCAATGCTTCTAATGCAGCCCAGTGTGCAGTTAGCCTTCTCTGCAACAAGGGCACACTGTTGGCTCCGATTTAGCTTATTGTCCACTATAGCCCTTGGGTCCTGTTCTGCAGATGTTTTGCTTAACCAGTCAGTCTCCAGCCTGTACTGGTGCATGGGCCTTGCATCCTTTGTACTTGTCCTTATTGAACCTCATGAGATTCCTTTTGGCCCAATTCTCCAATGTGTCTAGGTCACTCTAAATCCTAACTCTACCCTTCATCATATCTACTACTCCCCCCAGCTTGGTGTCATTTACAAACTTGCTGATGGTGCACTTTATACCATTTTCCAAATCACTAATGAAGATATTAAACAAAACCAGCCCCAGGACTGACCCCTGGTGCACTCCACTTGATACTGGCTGCCAACTAGACAGCGAGTCATTGACTACTATTCTCTGAGCCCACTGGTCCAACTAGTTTTCTGTCTACCTTACAGTGCATTTGTCCAGCCTGTACTTTCTGTACTAGATGCAAGTTGCCATCTTGCCATACTAAGCTTTGACCTTTGGAAGTGTCCAGTTTTTCCAGTGGAGTACTACTTGCACCGTATTAATCTGTAATGACACCCTTGTCCAGACTTCTGTAATGGTTCACTATACCTACTAACTCGTACAGTATTCACAAAAACTGTCTCAGTAATTTGCATCTTGCCAGACTTGGCTTTGAAAAAAGTGGCTCGTTGTTGTGACATCACCTTTTGTGCCTTGTTTGTGTTCCTTTCTTCAGCATTATTTTTTTCCTGTATGTTTCTGCATGCTGTGGTTTGACTCTTCTGCTATTATAGGTCCTCCTGTAATCTGACATGTTTTTACAATTTCACTTCAGTGCTGAAAATGTTTAGGTACAAGATTAATATAGTCCTTAGCTGCTTGCTGTTAAATTAGTTCTTGTGTTCAGGAGGAAACACTGAATTGTTCCTTGCTGGTACTACTGACTGAAGATGAAAATGCTTTTCAAGAAGAACTAATTAAACATGGAAGAGAAGGAACAAGTAGAGAATTGCAGTATCCTTGTATTGCATCAGAATTTGTCTGTCTGCAGAAGTCTGTTCTTTGTCAATTATCCACCTTTTCTTGCTTTCATGAGGAGGTACACTTGCTAGTTTTTAAGTGTTGCCACTGTTAAAAATGTATACTCCGTGTGCATTTTCAGTTGATGTCTCCATTTTTACTTATAAAATACAGAGTTTGGCCCTAAATTGTGTTCCATAGTAACAGTACTTTAAGGATTTATCTTAAATTTCTTTAATGAAATAATGGGCTGTTTCTTTGTATGAATGTACTTAAAGATTAAACAAGTTTATTTTTTTTTAATGAAAGATTGAATGCAGTTAAAACTACTGCAGTTGAACAGGAATTTGTAATGAAGCAATGTATTTTACTTAGTATTTCCCAAGTAAGTTTTTCCAGCTTCAGATATTTTCAGTCCATGTCATTGTGAAAAAGTTAAGATTATTGTTGGGGAGGAGTTTCCTCTTTAGGTACCACCTCTTGGCTGTTTTGCCACCCAAAAAAAAAAAAAAAAACCCCAAGTAAAAAAAATTCTATTCATTTCTATCTTGCACTCCTCTTCTGTATTTGACTTCACATTTCTCTGCCTCCTTTTTTTAAGTGTTAAACACGTTAGCATAAATTGAAGAACTGTGCATTCAAAAAGCTTTGGTTTGAAATATCTTGGTTGTATTGTTATGTATTTATGTAGTTCTCATAAGACAGTTAAACTGACAGAAAATGAAATTCCCATCTCTTGACTGCATTCTTTTGTTTACAACTTTGAAGTGAAGTAAAGCAGACATACAGATCTTTTGACTTGTTGAAGTAAAGAGGAAGGAATCTGTGGTCAGTGAAAAGACATAGAGTAGTTTGATTGGGCAGACAATTTTGAAAATGATAAAGCTTATATAACATGCTAACAAAACAGTGCTGATCTTGTGTAAAGGAAATTAATTATTCTTTTTCTCCAGAACTTTAGCTGCCTAATTATATTATCTTAGTTTGATTGCCGGGTATGTAACAGAGCTGCTACTTAATGAGTAGAAATATGAGGAGCAAGAAATAAAGATTGAAACTTTTAAATCTAGTTGACAAATCTGATAACTAAATAAATTCAGCTTTATTATTGGTACTTGCACGCACTAGACATCATTTTGAACTATTAGTTGATATTTTCGTCTTTTTCCTAACTAGCCCCAGAAATATTCATACCCATTTATCCTGCTCTATAAAATTTTAAACTTCTAGCAGGCAACAGATGTTAGCCAAGAGACTTAAGTCAGGTACAATGTGCACATTAGAAACCAGAATCCTTGTTAGTCAGATCTTAAATGCGATATTCCTGTCTAATCAAGGGTACTTGAAGCTCCTCAACCAGTATTATCTTCTTCCAAGTAGGTGTCCACTTTTTATGTGGTGGTATTCTTCTATTTTCTTTGATTCTTGCACTTGGGTGGGGGTGGGCCTGTGTTCCTTTTCATTTTAGGACTCCTGGGTCTTGTATGGAGGTACACGTGGAATGTTGCTGCATTTTCCTGGATCGCAGTGTGTAATTGAGATAGTTGGGGTATGCCAGGACCTCTCTGAACCATGATGGAGAGTGCCACAGTGAATCATGGTATGTCTGTTGCACCTAAAACATCTCTTTACTAACTTCAGACTATTAGCACCCCTGAGACATTATGGGGGCCTACCACCACTTCAAGCAATCTATGGTGCACCTGTTTTGGGGTTCACTGTAGATTAGGTGTGCCCCGCTGAGTGCATGCTTCCTCCTTATTGAGCTGTGAATGTAGGCATTACCCCAGGTTTCTTTTTTCACTTGTGTTCCAACAAATTGCACCAGTGGCTGGCCCAACCCCATTCCTCTGGATCCGCCCACACATTGGCCTGACCCCATGTGCTGTATGTATTCAGAAACTTGGCAGTGGGGGAAGGGTCGCAGTATTAAATTGTCATTCCCCCACTGCTGGATTTCTGAATGTTATGGGAGCTACACAGGCCAAATGACAAGCCTTTTGGGTTGGCTGGGGGCTAAGCACTCCAGATTAGACTCTTTTGCCCTTGGTTTCTGGGGTGTATAGATGCCTCACCTGCTCTTGATGCCTGATCTCCTTAAGAGCTGAGGAAAGAGAACTTTCCTAATTTTGAGATCATTCCTCTTGGTTTTTAAGAATATGATAGATTACACTTTCCACTGCTAATGAAATACCTGCAATTGTCAGTAGTCCTAAAATAGTTGTCACCAAAGGCAATGAGTAAGGAATTTAAAACATCAATAAGCTTTAGCTTTCTTCTATAACAGGTTATATGGCAGAAGAGTAATTGTTGAGTTTGAAAGAAGCAATGTAAAAGAAATAGAAAAAAAATCTTCCTCCCTGTCCCTCTGTCTTGAAATTAGCTTTTGAGGAGAGGTGTAACTAGCTATTTTGGTGCCTAGGGCTGGGAACAGGATGTTCAGAGTAAGTCTCATTTCTCCCTGAGATGCAAGGACCTTGGCAGCTGCTGCCTGTCCCTGGAGGAGGAGGGGAGAGGGTTGCCATACTCTGGTTGCAGTATCTGCCCCTGTATGGTTTTACCAGAGGCTCTCCATACAGTGGCTTTAGCAGCCCCTGCCGTGCAAGCTCCTGGAAGTTAGCACTCTGGCACCCCCTCTCAATCTGTGTCAGGTGTGGGTGTCCTCTTTGACCACTCCTAGTTGTACCGCTATCCAGTTTACTTCAAACACCAGCAGTCCTGGGTGTAGAGGTTTCCTAAGTGACCTCCCCAATAGACATCTCTTAAATATCTTAATGCCATGTTCTCCTCCCCCTCCCCTGCCATCTTTATTTCTCTATGCAGTCCTTTGGGAAGAAGTATACTGTAGTTCATTCTTTCTACTTGGAGTTCTGGGCTTTTTCTGACCATGGTCCTTCCCTTTGGAATGCACTTACCTGTGTTTGAGGTGTCTTGTCCCTGGCTGATTGATATCAATACCAGTTTTAGGTGCACATTCCAGATATCCATTGCCTCCCTGTTCTAATAAGTATACAAGTGTCCTTTCCCAAATGCTTTCACCATGTGGGGTGTTTTTAATATCTAACCTAAGAAAAAGGAGCTCACTGCCGCTCTTTTGCTTAAGATTGCAGAATACATTCAGACCAAAACCTGGAGTTCATATAGACCAGGGGTAGGCAATGTTTTTTGGCTAGAGTGCTGAAAAAACCACAATGTCTACCTTGGAAGGTGCCGAAGTGCTGACATGCTGGAACCTGGAGCAGTTGTTTGCAGCCTCCCAGCCGCCTGCTGGGACCAGCAGGGGCCCTGTGGCTAGCAGCAGCTGCTTAGAGCCTGGGCTGGCGGTGGTGTGCTGAGCAACGTGGCGTTGCGTGCCATGTTTGGCACGTGTGCTGGGGGTTACTGACCCCTGATATAGACATTAAAATGGTAAACAGTGGACCTAGCTTAATCTTAGCTAAGAAATAGATTTATTGTCATGTTTTAGTATTTAAGACATGGTAACATGTCTGCATGTGGTATATGGCAGGAGTGTCAGTCATTTGGCCCTGAGGTCTTGATTGGGTCCAGGGGGACTCCTTATGGGTGGGATCAGGATGACAGGGCTTCTGACTGTGGCTACTGGACCTGCCGTTAGCAGTAGTTAGGAGTTAATGATGCTGCCACTCAATCCCCAGAGCCATGGTTGGTGGAGCTGCAGTGTCAGTGTGGCCAGCAGCCAGGGGGTGAATGTCACTGACTTTTTAGTCACCAGTTGTGACTGCAAACATTAAATTCTGTGGCAGCATTCACCTACTGGCCGTGCTGACTCTGTCGCTCTGGCAATTACAGTGATGGGTTTGAGCAGTGGCACGGTTATTGACTCATTGCCTACTTGCACTCGCAGCAAAAAGCCACACCCGTTGGATTCCCTTTCTTTACAGGTCATATCTGGCCTGTGGGCTGTATGTTGATGCCCCCTGATATATTATGCACCCCCAGATCACCCTGCGTGAATAGGTGTATCCATGGTATAGGTTAACAGAGTTGCCCTGATTCCATACTCAAGGAAAGAAAGCAGTGAGTAATTACAATTTTTATCTACTGGAAAAAAGATGCAAAAAAAAGCCAGTGGCTGGAAGTTTAAGCCAGGCAACCTTCAAACTGGGAGTTGGGTACAGACTCTTGACAGCAAGGGTGATTGACTGAAATTTTAAAAACCACAACTGAGAGGAAATGGTAGATTCTTCACTTCTTAATGTCTTCAAGTAAGGCTGTATATCTTTCTGGAAGATACGATTTAATGAAATACAAGTTATTAGTCTCAGTACTGGGTACTGAGTACTTTCCAAATAAAAATAAATGCCCCAGACTACATACTGTGAGATGCGTGTAAGTGGTTTTTATATGTCTATAGAATAGTGTAATATGAAATAAAAATTAAAGCATTTGAAATTAAAGGGCAAGAAAACTAAAGAGCCAAGCTGGCAGACCTGCTTGACCTCTCTTTCCCAACTGTCTTAAAGGTTGGGGAGTGGCTCACAGGCTTATTTTCTGGTCCCTTTTTATTCTACTGCCACTTCACACACCTTCATATTAATTAAAATATAACTTTTTTACATCTTGAAAAATAAAAATGGAATGTCTGATGTAAAGGTAGAATGTATACAGAAACTAGTTTCTCAGTGATTTTTTCACTCTGGGACTCTGAATTAAAATAAATGCACATCTGAAAAGGTGAAGCTGTATGGGCTGCTCCACTTATGGTTTGTAAATGGATATGAAAGTGTTTCTGTGTTGTACCAAGGTGTGCCTTCTTCATTTAAGACTGTATACCTGTAAGGTTTGAAACCAAGTTTTGGAAGGTAGTACTGATATTTACATGCTTCACCTTCCTATTGTGCCAGGTTTAAAGTAGTGTGCAACAACTAAAGAGGATCAAACTCCTTTCTCTTCACTCCAAGCTTAATAGAGGACGATCATAAAGGAAGGGGCAACTTTGGTCTTTTGTATGCAGATCTTGACCATTCTAATATTATGTAAGTCAGTTTGTCTGTCTATCTGTCTGTCATGTTTTATTCGCACTGTGACTGGCTGACGGAAACAACCAGTCAGAGTGCGAATACGGTGTTCGGACAGGAGGTGGTGGTGCGGCAGAGCGCCGCCATGGTAGTGGGGACGCTGCATGCCTCGCCGTCCTGCCCTTTCCCCCCTGGAGACAGTGGCAATGGAGCAGATGGAACGGGGGGTGGGCAGCCTTGCCCACCTCCCCTTGTTCCTTGGAGGTGGCAGCTGGGGGAGTGGAGTCAGGACACTGTGGGGAGGCACTGAATATGGAAGGGGAGGGCTCTACTGTAGTAGGATCTGCACCATCCTTCTTGCTGCTGGCCTTGCCCTTCTCCCCCACTACTCCCTCCTGGTGTGGGAGTTGGAGTGCAGCAGACCCAGGCCAATGGGGTGGGCAGGTCCAGCCCCAAAGGGTGGTGGGAAGGTCAGAGGAGGGAGGAGAGGCACACAAGTCTTGGCCTGGCCCCAAAATGGAGGATATAGGTGGGACACTCCGGGCCCCGCAAGGGCAGTGAACAGGGTGGGGAGCCAGGCCCAGCCCTTTGGCAGTATGGGGAATAGGGGGAATGACCTGCCCCCCGCTCCATGGAAGAGGCAGCAATGGCAGTGTGAGGAGGTCTGGGGTTGGGACTGCTGTAGTGAGGGGGGAACAGGGGAGTGGCCCCAGACTGCTGGGATTGGACCCAAAGCAACAGGGGGTGGTGCAGGAGAATAGGGTCAGGGCTGAATTGGGGGCTGGGGTGGATGTTGGGCTCTGTCCCTACTGGCCCCCCAGGTGTGGGTAGGGGAAGTGGCCCTAGAGTGTCAGGGGCAAGGGTGGGGCCAGTGAGCCTAATGTGGGGGGGGGGGGCCAAGGCCGGTGCTTCTGGCCACAATCCCCCCAGTATTGCAGGTGGAGTGGATGTGGGAGGATGGCCTGGCCCTGGTGACAGAGCGGCCAGAGAGGAGACCAGAGAGCGGGCCCAGACCTGAAGGTCGGGGGGAAGTGGGGCCCGATACAGGCTGCTGTCCCCAGCCACCCTCACCACCCTTCTCTTGTTGTTTTTGATGGGCTGTTGGCTAGTATAGTATAAAAGCACAGGTTCCATAGAATCTGAGGAGCCTGCTCCATGACTCATAAAACAAACAAAAAAATTCATTAACCTTTATCTGGGGCGGGGGTTTGGAGAAAGGGTGAATCTGGAGTTAGGGTGACTTAAAGCACACCTCCCCAGACATGGGAGTCCACAGAAATGTGGTCAACACAGCTTACTGTTGTAGAGCCTTGGGATCTCTGGGTTTTTTTGCTAGATTATAATGAAACTACAGTTTTAGTTTCTCAGATGGTTGGCCATTGCAGCAGCTTTACTCTAGAATGTCAGACAAATGAAGATACATGCACCAGAACCTCTTTTTGTTCCATGTCTTCTTGGATAAAAAGTCTAGATAAGGATTATTGCCCATTTTGTTGTCAGAGGAAACTACCATTATGCACCTGAGCTCAGTCCAGAGAAAAAAGATCAACCAGTTGTTCCTTCCTTAGGATAAGAGGAAGTTAAGCCAGAAGCGTGAGCTACAGGCAGCCTTGGAAAGGCAGCAGTAATCAGCGACCTTCTTTGTGCTAGACTGCAAATACATGATCATCCCTGGACATTTAAGGCAGCGTTTCACGACATTTGTGTGTTTATGGCCCACTGTGGCAAAGCTGGCTACTCTCACTCTTCCCCTACTTCACTGCTACTTTTTCTGATTGCTGCCACTTGTACTCTATGCTGCCATACAGCTTTTGTATTCCCCCTAGGATTACACACCTTGTACTTCAAGAATTGTTGATTGAAATCATATTCTGAGACTTGAGAGAAAGTGATTCTAAGGAAAACGTATTTTCCATCTCTAGACTAAAACTCATCAAAAGAGACTGGAGAGTCAGCACAAAAACAGTTTTAGCATGCTGCCAGAATCTATTTTGTGTCGGTTTGGGTGACTTAGGATAATTCGGGGCATGTCTGAAATTCGAATTACATTCAGTTTTAATAGGAGTTTAGCCAGTATCTTCAGTGGAAGCAGAATCCTTCAGCTGTCGAGGACTTTAGGACATATTTTCTCACAACTCGGCAAGAAGAATGAAGACCTGGACAAGGATTAAGCAGACTGTAGGCAAGTTAAGGTCAGGATGGAGTGATTTTAAAATCTATATGGATAATCTTAGATACTGATTTAAATCTGGCAGTTTGCAAATGTATTTAATTAAACTTTTATATTAACTTGTTCTATTATTTAAATATTAAGTATATTTAATGCCACCCTGAATAGTCAAACAGATGAGATTCAACAAGGGCAAGTGTAAAGTCCTGTATTTGAGATGGCATAATTTCATATGCAACTATAAAGTGGGGAATGGCTAGCTAAGGTGCAGTACTTCATACAGGGATCTCAGGGTTACAGTAGACTGGAGAATCTAACTCATCTGGTGCCATGGATCAGGTGAGGGTTTCTGGGCTAGATTGGGCTGTGCTGGAGCCAGCACACAGCCCATCTGGTGGGTGCCATATGCAGCACACTCCCTGTGCCAGGCTCTGATGTTGTGTGCATTATGAGCCCTGAAGTGTGGCCAGTGTGTGCTGCTTCCAGCATGTATGCTGGACCTAGTGCTGCCCATGACACAGGAGCCCAACACAGTGCATGCAGAATGCAGTACCCTGCTGGACTGGCCTGTCTTCTGGGCTTGGTACATAGTGCCAGCATGCAGAGCTAGCACAGGCCCCCCCACCCTGGGGGTGGCATCAGTGGTCTAGCCTGTGTGCCAGAACTGCTCTGCATACAGGGTTGGTCCAAGACACATGGGCTAGGTCAGGGGTGGGCAAAATGTGGCCCCCGGGCTGGATGTGGCCCACCAGGCCATTCTATCGGGCCCATGGAGCCCCTACAAAATTTAGAAAGTTTATATTTATTGGCCCCTGGATGCCTGTCATGCAGCCCTTGATGCCTTGCCAAAACTCAGTAAGCGGCCCTCTGCCCTAAATAATTGCCCGCCCCTGGGCTAGGTCATATGCCTCCATGGACTGAATTTAGCTCACAGGCTGTGTTTGACATCCCTGCAGTAGACCATAAGGTGACTATGAGCCAGCAGTGCTCTTTTTGCAAAAAAGGCCAACTGTATCCTGGGCTGTATTAACAGGAGTGTCACTTGCAAATCAAGGGAAATGTTTCTTTTAGTGAGTATTGGTGAGGTCACACCTGAAGTACTGTGTCCTTTTTTGGCTCCACACTTCAAAAAAGTTGTGGACAGACTGGAAAGAGTCCAGTGGGGAGCAACAAAAATGATTAGAAGCCTGGGAAACATGACTTGCGAGGAAAGGCTGAAAGAACTAGGGTTATTTAGTTTGATGAAGAGATGACTGGGGTGGGGGGGTGTTGATAATGGTTTTTAAATACCTGAAGAGTGATTTAGAGAGAGGATAGGATGATGGGACAGTAACTTCAAGCTGCAGCAGAGGAAATTTAGATACTGAATGCGGTGGTTTTAAGCATTGAAATAGTCTGTACAGAGAAGTTGTGGACTCTCCATCCCTGGCAATTTTCAAGAGCAGGTTAGACAGACTTGTGGCTGGGATTGTTTAGAAAAAATAGGCTTCTGAATTGAAGATGTTCTTCACTTACGCTGTTTAAGTAAAATACAAGCTGGAATGGTACAATGATATTTTCAGTCGCGGTCAAAATAGGAAATGTCCTTGGGAGAAAAAGCTATTACATTTCAAATAGAACCAAAAAACTTGCAACTTTTCCCCTCGATTTAAAATAATTTCCCCCAAATAATTCAGAAGACTCTAATTACTGTTTTCAGCCAAATATCTGGCATAAATGTGTGCACTCTAGAAAATGGGATTAGAATTTCTCTAGTCTTTGATTGAGGAAGATGTCACACTGAGAACTTTCCAAGAACCTTTGGGCAAGAAGCTTTTTCCAAGCAGGGCGGTCTGAGCAAGATGGCAAATAACTTCTGCTGTTTAAATACTGCAGTTAAAAGATCATTGCTGGTTAGTAGCATGACAAGAATTTAGTATAAATGCAGTCAAGTACACTCATGGCTGGTTGTCACATAGTAAGAGTGCCTACATGAAGATGCTTGTAATTCAGATTGAAGGTGGCCACAGGCTATGCAGTTAGCTGTCTCTTGTTTGATTTATGCTAGGCTTGTGACTCAAGTTCCTTTTTCATGGAAATTAGCACTTAAAGTTGTAATTAATTTATAAAGAATGTAAGAGAACATGTTTAAAAACAAATAAGTTTACCATATTCAACTAATCTTTGTAAAGTTGCAGTTAGTTATCATTGGGCTAGCTTCAGGTTCTGCGTAGCGTTCTCTGTAGAAGAAATTTTTTTTTCCTGATCCTAAAGGTTTAGTTTGTTACTACATAGCAGTTAGTACATCAGTAAGCTACATGACTTCTTCCTTTAGAATAAAATGTGTTTGTCTTCTATAAAAGTCAGTACTCTAAGGGAAAAAGGTACTGCAAAATAATTTTTATTTGCTTAAGTGTCAAGGGCTAAGTTCAAGATCTGTATTTTCCATAAAACAGCTACAGCAAAAGCTTTGTTATCTGGCACCCATGGGGAATGTGGGGTGCCAGATAACCAAATATGCTGGTTACCTGAGAGGTGTGAACAGGTGTGTTTGCCTGTTCGGGCCACTGCCCCTCCCACCACATCCGGTGCACTGCTGCCCCTCCCTGGTGTCAGTGTGCCTGAAGGATGGAGAGGGTCCCCGCGCAGGCTGCTTTGCCCTGGGCCATGGTCCAAAGTTGGCCAAAGTGGGACGTCCGGTTTTGCCGCATAGATTGGCATGCTGGTTAATAAAGTGCCGGATAACACGGCTTTTACTGTAGATGTTAACAATAACAGTTTAGTGAAAGATGCTCTATGTGTATTTATTTGTAATGAGGCCAAGTATTATAAGAAATATGTTTATTGAACTTGTTCATTGGCATAGGACAGGTTTCTTTCCTTTTGGTTCACATTGACATATTTTTAATAGCATATTATCAAAGCAAAAAAACTGTAGTATACTGAACTTCGAGTATAATTGTATGGAAAAGATAGTAGATTCAGTCTCTTGTTAGTCTGGTACCAGTTAAAAGCAGAGATTGCGTGAGAGGTTCTGAAACACACAGGAAGACTTAAACACTTCCTAAATTTTGAATCACAGCAATTACTATCTACTGCTTCATAGGATATAACAGTCTATAAAAAATGGAGGTTTTGTTTTTAACTCTTTATGATTTTACTCATAATGAACATTTGTCAAAATAACTGTTTGGACAAACCAAATTACAGTAAAAGCTGTGTTATCTGGCATCCATGGGGAATGGGGAGTGCTGGTTAATCAAATATGCCAGTTATCTGAGAAGCATCTTTGCCTGTTTGGGCCACCCCCAGGGGTACACTTACTAAAAAGGGGGCCGCTGGGGGTACACTTATTTAAAAAAAAGGTTGAAAACCCTTGGTTTAGGAAAATATTTTCTGTCTGCCACTAAAACAGTGCAAAGCCTTGTGCAAGGCCTATTCTAGTCTCTCTGTTGCACGCCTGCAAATTTGTCTCTAACCATATTGGTATGACTATGTAATAATTGAAATAAAACATACTTGAATATTTAATTCAGTGTGCAGTTATGCAAAGTGTCTGCACAGCACGTGTAACCACTGTCTTGAATTCCTTCCTTTTCTGCACTCCACTAAACCTGCTCTCTCTAGAAGCTCAGATACTACACTTACTCAAATCTGAGTTGATGCTGAATTTAAGAAATGTCTAATAATTTAGATTCTGTGTGCACAAAATTTAGAATTTTTTATAATTTTCCAGAAATAGAACCTATGCATCAAAGGGTTGTCTTAAATTTGTGTTGCCCTCCCAACCGCTACAACAGGAAAAGCAGAGGCTGCTGTGGGTCTGACTCTGGCCTCAACCTGGGTTTTAAAGCCAGAGCTGCAGCAGTTGCCTGTCCCTCTCTGCTTTGTATGCAAATCTTGGATGAGGGGCTTTTTCCTGCCCCATGCAGATTATGGGGGAAAAAACTTTGTCTTGAATTCAAATAAATACAGTGCTTTTTGTGATCAAATTACAGGGCTTGTATTATATGCACATTTGATCTCCTGACAACCTTGAACAGTGACTGTTTTTAAAATTTAAAAAAAAATAATACAAATTGTTCTTTATAAATGAGGTATACCTATCAAACATCTTTTCATATGTTAAAGTTAAAATTGAAATACCTGTGAGTGTGGTAAATTGATAAAATAACCTCTCAAAGTTTAATTAAGGCAAGAAATGCCACTGCACTTCTAACATTCTGGAAGTCAAACAGCTGAAGAACAAATTTATGAGAAAAAGCATCTTGGGTATTGTTACCTCTGCTATCCCTTTAGTTATGGTGTAATGCTTCCCTCTAGAAGATCACATTTTCAGTAGTCAGTTCCTTTGCCAAACTTCAATCATTCTGACTATTTGTTTCTTGTTGGGGTTCTGTTTAGGATTGGGTGGGTTTTTTTGTGGATGGAAGTGGGGTTTCAATTGGAGTAGCTCATCTGTTTCAAAGATCCAGTTTAGGCTTAGATAAATGATTTTGTTTATGTTAAATATTTTTACAACCACTTGGTTGAGATGCTGTAAGGTCATGTTTTAGAACAGGGACTTGAATTTTACAGCTGAGGGTGCCTTGGTTTCAAGAATCTATTACCTGTCTTGCCCATGAGCATTTTCCAAATTTTAAACTTTTAGAACAGTGGTGCTCAGCCTTTTTTTTTTTTCCCCCAGTGAGCCAGATGTGCAGCGCTTTGTCTGTCTGCGGGCCAGATCCAGTCAGTGGCTCTAATCTGGCATTTGTGGTGGGTATGGGTGGGGGCAGCGGGCAGTCCAGCCCCACTGAGAAGGAAGGAGCATGGCCAAGCCCCAATCCAGTGGAGGGATTGGGAGTGTGGCCTGGCCCCACGGGGAAGAGAGGTGGTATTAATGGCCCCTGCTCCCATGCTGCCACATTGTGGGGCCAGGTGCCATGGCCCACAGGCCACATTTGACCCATGGGCTAGAGGTTGAGTACCCCTGCTTTAAGATACTACACATAACATAGTAAAGGTTTGTTAGAATTTGGGAGCTAAATTAGTTGAAGATTTTCTTCACTGACCACACTGGATCCCCTTTCAGCTCTTACGTGCTGATAGGACTGCATATGTACTATCCTCTCTGAGCAACTAAGAATCTAACTTGAGGTGTGAGAAGAATTTTTCGTACAATTGCCCCTTTCTGCTGCTGAGGAAGGCCATCTCTTTTTGACTCGTCAGTAATTGCTGCTGTTGCTGTACTTGCATGGAAGAAGGAGATGAAGCAGTTTGACTGAAATAGAGGGTGAGCAATAGGAGTAGGAAAGGGGTACGAACCTGAATAGTTGAAGGAGGTGCAGTAGCCAAGAGGTGAAGATGAGGGCGAAGGAGAAGCAGGAGGCATGGAGAGCAGAGGGAACAGAATGGGCAGGAATAGGGGCTTTGCTTGTGAAGGCAGGGGGCTTGATAGGGCCACAGAAGGTGGACCAGCTAAATGGGTAGGACATCCAAGAGGCAAAGAGGGACATTGGCATGAAGATTAGGAATAGGAACTAAGAAATAATGGGTAAGAACAGAAGGGAATAGAGCAGCGTTTCCCAACTGGTGTGCTGTCAGGAATGTCCAGGTGTGCCACGGCATTTTGGGCTGGAGCCACGCCCCCTCCTGATGCTGCTGCAGACATGGGGAACGTGGGTCTGGCCCAAAATGCCGTCCAGCTGGCTATCCCCCCAGCTCTGCGTCCAGTGTGCTGCAGTGCTTTTTTATTTAGGTAAGTGTGCTGTAGGGCGAAAACGGTTGGGAAACGCTGGAATAGAGACGAGCTTGGAGGGGGAGGGCAACAGAATTTGTAACTATTAGTGGTGCCTCTCTTTTGACCGTTTAATTTAAATTTGAAATATGAGTTTGCACATTTCTTTTTGTTGTCTAGCCAAGTGCCTTTTTAATCTTCCAGTGAAGAATCTTTATCAGGGTTTGTATACTCATTCAGATAACCTGGGAGAACTCAGATTTGCTCTCTGGTTATTACCCAGAACCACATGTACAGACATTTGAAAGTTGAGTCCCTGAAAAGTAAACAGCTTGCGGTACTGACACTGTGCCACCAGGGGGGCACGCATCCCTGTGCCCACATCTTGGTGTGCTCTGCAGTTGCTCTGGTGACAGATTGCAGCAGTGTACAGAGTAGCCCTGATTGGATTACCCAGCCTGGCCAAGTCAGCCTGCAATTTCCTGCAGTATAATGTGGGGATTGCAAAGTGGGAATGTTCAGGAGCAGTGGAGTCCAGCGACTGATACGGTCTGCTTGGGGGAGGGGAAAACCTGGGAAACTAATCTGTTCCAATAGCATGTATAGATGTTTGCTGTCCAAAGGGATGGGAGAAACTCTTCTGGGAGGGATTTAACCTTGATTGTTCCCAGGTTATTTTTCTCTTGAAATGGCCACTTTTTACCACAGGAGAAAAAGCCTGAACAGCTGTACACTCATGGTTTCTCCTGAAAGAGCAGTGACTCTGTGTAGTCTTACTACTGGGGGAGCCCGATGCTTGTATGAAGCATCAGGCTCCCCTAGTAGTAAGACTACACAGAGAAGTTTATTCCAGTACTTCAGGTGAAAGAGCACTGTATTGTGGATATGAAGATGCAAATTTTCTTGTTTATACATGGTGAATTTTTTAAAACAAATTAGGAAATCTTTTAACATATCCAAAAATAATAGGAAATGATAAATTATTATAGTGTGATTTTTATGTTGTCATAATGATGAAGATTATTGATTCTGTGTGACTATTATATCATTAAAGACTATTATTATGTATGCATATGACAATATTGCCTGTGCAACCGTAATTGATCATAAGCATGTTATTTCCTATTCTGAGTCTTGGATTCTGTAATATTAACCACTTTTCTTCAACAGTCTGTAAGGTGCCACCCTGCCTAGCATTCCGCCATATAGCTGCTTTTTAATGTAGTAAATATTAAGGTACAGTGGCTAATTATGTAAGGAGATGGGTAATTTAAAGAGTTGGCATACATATCAGGTGACTTCCAGGTTATTATTTAAGGCAGTTGTGAAACATTTTAGTTTGGGATTCTGTATCTGGCTGTTCCACTGATGTGTTGTCATGTATGTAAAAACAGCAGACTGACTGCCTACATCTGATAGCAGTGACAGTATGGAGAAAAAAGAGGAAAGGAAATGAATTTTATAACAGTATGCTGCAAACAGCCTGAGGCTTTCTCAGCAAATAAACTGCTTTAGAGTACAGATGTCAGGCTCATTCAGTGGGGAGGGATAAATTGTATTTTTAGCTATAGACTGCCAGTCAGCTGCAAAGTTAGGATTGTATACTACTGTAGTCTCTGCAGCAAGTATCTAATGAAATTTGTCATATTGGATCACTTCTAATAATGGCATGTACGTACAAATACAGAGGATGGAGGAATACAATCGCTATTTAGGTAGTAAATGAATTGCTGTATATGACATCATTCAAGGAAACATGATGCAGAGAATACAAGGTGGATAAAGCACCACCTGTATATTTTTTGTTCGTTGTATATGCAGTTGCTTGACTTAAATTACATGACCACATGCTTAAATTAAGAACACGGCTACATACTTAGATAACTTTTAAGTTTGATATTTTGGGGGGGGGCAGAATTTCTTAATCTTAGTCTACACCACAACATTTTACCAGCATAATTCCACTTCTGCCTACAAACATTGAGCTAATTCGTTCTCAGAATTCTTCTGTGGCAACAGAACCTTTCTTTCTCCTGCCAGAGTTACTCTTTCTGCTGAGTAGAGTTAAGGCCTCCACTAGTTGCTGTGGTCCCTTCAGCAGGGTGTTCTTTGTACACTGGTGGCACGGCTGCTTATAGGAGATGCGCAAAACTGCCACAAGGGCCAGGGTTGACATGCTGTCTGGTGACTGAGTACAGATGCAACTTTTGGTGACCGTGGCAGGGACTAAGCATAGAAAAGAGTTAATTTTCTATCGAGATAAATGAAGACTTGTTTACATTTGAGAGCTGTGGTTTCACCTGGAGGCTTCACTGCATATTTAGAAAGTTCTAACTTGTGTTAGAAACTAAATTTTAAAGAATGCTCTCTGCAGTCAGAATTTATCCTTGGAACAAATATGTACCCTAGGAAAAGGGGTCAAGAGTTTTCCAGTCTTGTATGAAAGTACCATAATGTCTGTTAAGATTAGTATTCTGTTACCCCCCTCCCTTTCACCCAATGATTGTTGCCACTGTGTTCAAAGATATAAATATGTCCTGTGCGGTGGTGTTTGCCGGAGTCTTCTGTTTTTAACTTGACTGCCTGTAACTTTATTCAGTAGACTATTGCACAGAAACTCTCTTCTTCCATTTTAGAGGCAAAATGGTGCTAAAATTTCCACGTTTATCCATGGGCTCTTAATTCAGAAGACATTTTTTTTTTCTGTTTTAGTAAAGTACTTCAAATCAGATGAAAATGATAGTTCTGTCATTTATATATTATTACTACAAAAAATGTTCTTTTTCTCTCTTTACCAATTCGTTTTTTTTTTTCCAGTTATACTCGCTAAATGATTACAAACCACCCATTTCCAAGGCTAAAATGACACAGATCACCAAGGCAGCAATCAAGGCTATAAAGGTAAAACTGGGCTACTGTTTTTGCCCATCTCCTCTTCAACTTTTATTGCTTTTACTTGCTCATATACCTTTTCTCACTATATATAATCTGATAACTTGCAAAATTTACAAATCACCTTTTCAATTTGTATATATTCTCACATTTATGGTTACATATAATAGTAATAAGTTTATGTAGATGTAATGGGGGTTTGCTTTAGTTGTATTACTGTGTGGGAAATAATTAGCCCTGTCTGAATGTTGGTGATTAAGATGCATTTGCAAGTGTGGCAGTTAAGATTTTTTTTTATACTTTTTAAACAGCAAACATTTTCTTAGAGTAAGTGAAATTTGAGAAATGAGTTAAACATTTCCACATTTGAGTAAGTGTGAAAAAATCTGCAGTCACTTTTATATTTTTGCAGTGGAACTGAGAGTTTAAGATTGTTCAGTTGCTGCTTTTCATGGTCACAAATTTATGAAATATGTGGGGTTTTTTCTTTGGCACAATATTATTCAGTATTTCTGGGCTTTTATTTTTTATTTTAATAAAATATAAATGACATTCTAATTAAAAATGAACAGTATTGAAAAATGATGGATCAAAAGATATAACAGATTAAGCAGTTAAAGGTCTGGAAAATGAGTAAAAATAGGAAGAGGAAAGAAAGGAGGCGATACAAAAGCAAAACTGGCCCCCATGGACATGATTTTTTTTTTTTGACTATTTGGCAGCGAGGAAATTAGTGGTTCTTAGACTTGAAAGTAAGATAGTTTAAAAACTTTGTAGCAAATAAAGGGTTGCAGCGCACTAGAAATTCTGCAGGATTTTGATGAAACGTTACCTTAATTACATGGTTAAGAATGATACCTCAGTACCATCAAATATTTAGTCCACATATCTTAAAACCTTGTACAAACCTTTTCTTCTCTTTGTATGAGCAGGAAAACCAAACAACAAAGGTGACACAATGTATTGGTAGCAGACCAAAGATTAGGGATTAGCTCAAGGGTGGACAAAATAGGCTTGTGGGCTGGTTCTGGCCTGTCAGGCAACTTTTCATCCAGCCTGCAGGTGGGCACACACCAATTAATTTTATGCAGCCCAGCCCATGGCTGCCTATGCATTCCACATGAAGCCAAGTCTTGCTTACTCCTGCATGGGGAGCATGCTACGCTTCAGCCCTGGCTTGTGGGAGAGCCCTGGCTCCAGCCCCAGCCCTATCCGCAGCCAGTGTGCATGGTTTCCAGGTGGAGCTACTGCTGCAGCTGCTCAGGGAACTGCTAGGCTCCCCCAGCCTTCAGCGACTACTCTTGTCCCTGCTGCAGCACTCTTTTGGCAGGAGGTAAGGAAGCAGCTGCAGGTGGGGAATGTGGGAGGGAAGCTGCAGCTTGGTGGGAGCATGGGATCAATGCCAGGGCAGGTGGACAGGAGCACAGGCTGGGTTCCCCATAGCTCACAGCACTCAGCTGGGAGCTCCATGCAATGGAGCCAGCAGGTTGGCCCTGCTCCCTGCCACCATGTACAGCTCCCAGGATGTGGCTGGGAGCAGTGGTGGAGCTGGGCTGGTTCAGTCCTGCTTCCTTCTGCCCCGGTCGAGTCCTGGGAGCTGCACGTAAATTGCGGGGAGCCCTGCATGATGGAGCCAGCCGCCTGGCCCTACTACCTGCCACCACATGCAGATTCTGGGACTTGGCTAGAGCCATGCACTGCCCAGGGGGTCCACCTATCACAGGCGTGGGCAATTTAAGGCAGAGGGTCACTTACCAAGTTTTGACAAGCTGTTGAGGGCTGCATGAGTAGCCCTACCTATTGACAGGTGCTCCACCCCCTGGTTGCTGTCTTGGGGCCAGAAGTCCTGCCCCCTAACTCCTGACCTTTGCCACCAGAAGTCCCTCCCCTTGCCCCACTAGAATTACTCCTGTCAGCAAGGGGGTCTGTAATCTCAGAACCAGAAAAATACCAAATTATATTCTAAAAATCAAACATGTAGTACAACATTCATTAATCTC
>NW_017728943.1:116121481-116143538 GCF_001723895.1 Crocodylus porosus | reverse complement strand
TGGGATAGGGTCAGTGGGTATAGGTTTGTGCAGTGTGGGGGAGTGTGTGTGGAATTTGTTGGGAGGGGGATAGATGCGGGGGGAGGGTGGCTGGGGAGGCTTGTGGCTTGTGTGAAGGGGGAGAGTTTGCCCACCCCCACCCCTGAACTGCAGCAGACAGAGCACCCACCAGCACTTCTGCAAGCCCAGGCTCAGCCTTTCTGGCCCCAGGGCACTGGTGTGTGCCATGTGCTCCCCCATCTGCCACTGCTGCACTTCTGCCACTTTCTCCTCCCCTCCTCCCCCACTGGCCACTCCAGCATCATGTCCCAGCTGCAGCTGGGAACCACATGGTACTGGAGTGTTTGACCTGCTGGCCAGCAGGAAGACAGGGTGGGGAGTGGGGAAATAGTTCTGGCAGGTTGTGGGAAAGGGCAGCAAGCTGGTGCACAGAGTGCAGCAACAGCTAGGTAGGAGTGCGGAGCCAGCACCGGAGGGGCCCAGAGCATGGCAGCAGGAGGGTGGGGTCTGGGCTGCCAGGGGCTCTATGGAGTCGGGCTGTGCTGCTCAAGCAGGGAGAGGAGGGAGCCAGCCCAGCTCCATAGAGCCTCTGCCAGCTCAGCCCTACATTCCTGCTGCCCCGCTTTGGGCCCTGTCGGTGTTGGCCCTGATGCACCAGTGTGGACCCCACACTCCCGCCCAGCTGTCGCTGCACTCTGCGCGCCTGCTTGCTGCCCCTTCCCCCACACCTGCCTGTGGGCCAGCCAGCCACTCCAGCATTGTGTGGTTCCTAGCCCCAGCACCGGGACTGCAGGTGGCAGCTCGGCTGGCTCTGAGGACTGGGACGATTGCCTGCAGTCCTTCCCTGCCTCTGTCCCTTACCTCCTTTTTAGCTGTATTTTCCCTGGTGCAGGGAGGCAGGAACAGTCCCAAGCCAGAAGCCCCTGCTAGGCAGAGCTTCCAGCTGGGGCTCAGGGTGGGTGGGGCTGGAGTGGGGTGCAGACCAGACTTGCTGCTGCAGCTGCTTAGCTCTGCCACCAGGTCCCCCTGGGTCCTACTGCCCCCGTCTCCTGTTATTTCTAACAGGCAGCCAGGGGCAGATCAGTATTAATTTTCTAAACTTTTTAGGGCCCCCGCAGGCCGGATAGAGTGGCCTCATGGGCTGGATGTGGCTCACAGGCTGTATTTTGCCCACCCCAGGCCTATTGCATGCCATGAGCACCCTGAGGCCCTACTGCTGCTGTTACTGGTGGGGGCTGTGCACTATTGGGGGAGGTGTGGGGGGGACCCAACACCTTCCCCTTGCCCCCATATACCCTTTGCTCATACTCAGCCCCCAAGTTTCCACACTTTCACACTTATTTTAATATGTGGGTGAGCAGGGTTGGACTCCAGGGGTGGGCAAAATACAGCCCGTGGGCTGGATATGACCCACTAAGGGATTTTCTCTGGTCTGTGGCCAGTCCTTCATGTGGGGCAGCCTGGGCTTTGGTGCATATGGCTAGTCCCACCGCTCCTGGGTGCACAGTGGGGCTGGGATGGTGTGGCAGCTGGATTCAGCTTCCCAGCAGGTGTGGTGGCAGCAGTTCCTTCTGGTTGCTGCTGCTGGATCTGGCCTCACTGCCCAGGTATCCCGCTCTGCCTCTCACTCAAGGCTGGGGTTGCTGGCCAGAGTGAATGGGCAGGGTCTCCATGGAGACTGGCCCAGGACCCCAGGGTGCACTTGGCTGGGCAGATGAGATGGGACCACAGGCATGGGGTGAGCAGCATCTGGGATTAGGCCAAGGGGTGGTGACAGCATGGTGCTGAAGCCCAGGGTACAGCTGCAATCCCCAAATGTCTCTGCCTGTGAAAACACAGCCCCATCCCATCTACCTGGTCAAGCATGACATGCCCATGGAAGTTCTGGCCAGTCTCTGTGGAGACCCTGCCGACATGTCTGCTCCATCTGGTGCCCCCAGTTATGGGTGTGGGACAGATGGGCCCAGGCTATGTAGTAGAAATTTCTTATGCCCCCTAGCCTTTCTAGCACTAGGCCTGGCCAGCACCTTCCCCAACTCCTCTCACCCCCTTTCACACCATTAGCATCACCCTTCCCCCCTCCCCCCCCCACAACATCTCGCCAAAACTCCCTAAGTGGCCCTCCATCCCAAGTAATTACCTGTTCCTGATATAAATCTATCCAGTGGCATAATGCATTCTAATTGGTGCCATGAATCTGTGGTAGCTTTTCAACGAAAATGTTTTCTGTCTATTTTTCATAAGCTTTTTCATTACTTACCTTCCCGTTCCAACTTCTGAACACAGGTTTTAAACTTAATAAAATACGGACTATTAGTAACATATTACTCTTAAATCTAACTTCCCCATTAGTGCCTTACAAAAAGTATAGTAGTTTTGGAGAAAAATTGCTGCTCTTCCATTTTTGTAAACATGACCATCTTTGACAGGTCATGTGAAGAAGAATGTTGCATTCAAGAGCTTAAATCTATCCCAGCCATGCAGTTGGTCTAATGAAAGACATCAGCATAAAAATCCTTGCCCTTCATAGTGGAGTTATACAGGTGTATAAGAACTTACATTTATTCTTCACTATAATAATGTTTCTTGTATTTTTTTTCAGTTCTACAAACATGTTGTACAGAGTGTTGAGAAATTCATTCAAAAGGTAAGTACCCTGTAGGTATTATATTACTGCATTAGTTCAATCTCTGAAGTCATATTAGACAATTTTAAGTACAGGGCAGATGCATATTTTGTACATGTTGCCTGGATTACTTGTTTTTAGTAATAAACAATTAACTACATTAATCACATAGACATTGCTGAAAAGTAAGCTCTTTTTTTTTTTTGCTAATGAGACGTGCGTATAAAAAATATATATTTATATCTACATCTTAAGAACTATGAAAAAAACTGGCAAGAGATGCAGATGGACTTATCATTCCTGAAAGTACTTTTACCTCTCTTATTGTTGTTTGTTGGTAGACTAACAAATTCAGACTCGTATGTTCGTTCTCATATACTTTTATATATATTAAAAAAAATTGTTTGGTCTGAATGAGAATGAAAAAATAATATTACCACTGATGTTTGAATTCGTTTCTTTGCATGTGTGTATATGAAGGTAAGTGGATGTTGCCAGCTTGAAATCCTGTTGGTTTAAACAAACAACGATAAAAAAGGTAAAAGTAGTTTCAGGTATGGTACTTCCGTCTGCATCTCTTGCCAGTTTTTTTCATAGTTCTTAAGATTAAAGGGGAGCCATTGTAATCAGATAGTTTGGTTTCATGAGTAGTCTGTTCACTCAACCATTCTTGCCTGATACCTAATTCAGTCTCAGGCCCTTGACGGACATGTGACTCACTTCACACAGCGACTGTATGGATGGATGAGCTTTATGAAATGCTGTAAAGATAGCCAAAGCTCCAAAAATACTCCTGAAAAAAAGCCTTTTTCAAGTGCTTCATTTTGAAGTACTCTGTTACAGTTGCATTATTTACAGAGCATCATGGGGAGGTATGGGGGGAGGTGGTTCTTGGCCCTCTGGTATCCCACATTGCTCCATTCTCTCCAGCCCAATGAGCACTTTTTCCTGCATCCTGGTGTTACTAGGACTGGACAGCAGAAATCCCTGTGTGTCCCTCCACCTCTGGACTCCTGGTTCTGAGGTGCAGGGCCTCCAGTCTCCTGCTTGCAGGCATCTTGGGACACCCAAAGTGAGTGCCCAAGATGGCATTCATTGGGTATCTACTGCTCCTCTTGGCCTGGCACATGGAGAACAAATCCACAACCGAGCAACCGCATGTCATGACCTTGGGATGAAGAGGGTGCTGCTGTGTTCAGCAGTGGCCATTTTAAAGTGCTTTTTATGGTGGAGGAGAGCAGGAGGCTCTACAGATGTCATGCCTGTCCAGGGCCTTAATTCCATATGGTGGGTTGGGAAACTGACATGTCTGGTGGTCGCTTAACCCTGCAAGTTCATTATCTGGTTGCTGGCAGAAGTCTTACAGGTTCGATAGAGGTGAAATATGCCTTTTGAGAAGGAATAGGATTGTGCTATTGTTGGGGAACTGTGAAGATGGAGGTTTCCAAGGTATTGGCAGAACTTTGTAATGTGCAGCAGTTTTGCTTAGTAAACAGTAGACAGAAAGTTAAGCACTTGCTAGACGAATTTTTAATATAAAAATTGATTTTTTTTTTAAATGCCTGTCCCAGGCATTAAAATGAGGGTATTAACCAAGGTAGATATTTAAAACATGACACAAGGTCACTTAGGTTGAATTGCAGTGAGAATTTACTATATCCATTTCTCATGTCTAACTAGACTTCCTGTTTAAAAAATAAAATGCATCACCAATTTTTTCTGACTTCCACTTGTAGCCATTTTGTTTTAAAGTTTGTAGTGTAAGAACCCTGCCACACATTCAAATTAAAACTGGAATGAAACCAGCCATAAAGTTTTTAGATGTATTCAAGCACTGACTTCATAGCTGACTAGCTATTTTTATAGATGGATGGGCATTTTTGTGGTGTGCTATTTTCTTTGCATGTGTGGCCATTCTAAATTTTGTGGGATTAGCCAGTTAATTGCATGATAATTACCATATTTACGCTAATACAAGGTCAGGTTCCCCCCCCAAGTTGGAATGGGGCAAAAGCCCCCTCATCTAATAATCGCGTATGAGGAAATCTCACTAAATACATTGTCTGCTATTAAACTGCTGCCGAAAGCAAGATGTGCTCAGCAGTGCCTGCTGTGAAGTTGATTGAATACACCCAACACTGAGCATGACCATAAAATGCATGGCCCATATTGGACAAACATGCTGATGGGAACATACCACAAGAATAGGTTTGTGTAGTCTAATTCATCTGAATAAAACGTATGGTAATAGCCATTAAGTACAGTCCCCCTCACTGCTGACTTTTTTTTTTCAAGTGACCCACGACATGGCATACATTTTGACTTCCTCTTCACGCCTGCAGCTGAGCCATGCCTTTCTTTCGCATTTCCAATGATTTCTGTTTCTTCACCAGCCTTAAATGCCTGGCCGATGTCATGAAACAGTTTACCCAGAATCCCTCTGTCTCCCCCTCTGTCAGCCTGGTGCATATGATAAGTGTGGATCTACCCTCGCTACAGTTTTTGGAGTGTCCCAGCATTTGAGATGAGAACACCTGGTTCTTGAATGGGGGGCAAATTAGCCCATGGATCCTTTGTGGGAGGTATCTGGAATGTACACACATACTGAACTGTACTAAGCTGTGGGGTCATTGTGGCTTGAAATGCTGTTGATTGGTGGAGCCCAGCACAGTGAACTAAGTGGTAAATCACAAGCCTTTGCCTTTGGACTAATATCATGCATAGTTTGTACTATATATAAGTAGGTACTAAAGTGCTGATCAGTTTATGGAAGACCTATGTTAAAAATTACAGCAACTTCCAGAATAGACACTATGGATCAATACTGGATGAACTAAGTGACTCAGTACTATATGCAAGTTGTTACAGTCATGTTGAATTTCAGGGTTACTGTTTTCAAATTTGTTCCTTGCTTCCATGTGCTCAAGTAGAGCAGGGCCTGACAGGAGAGGGGGAAGCAGCTACCAGGTGAAAAAGTTGGGGGGAAGCAGAGAGCAGAAGGCTGCCTGACTCCTCCAGGCTTATTTTCTGTGCTAAGCAGTGGGAGAGGGGCAAATTTAAGGCAAAGCTCCAATAATTAGATTCTGTACCTGGAAAATGATAGCAAATGTATAAAGTTTCCATATATTGAAACTTATTATTGAGGGGGTCATCTTATGATCAGGGACATCTTGTACACAAATATGGTACTTTGCATGTGGGACTGGTCTAAATTTACTGCGCGGTTAACCATGTAAGTGTATAATATATAACGTGTGGCAGGGGCCTAAGATATCTTCTCTCTTTATTGTAATGTAAAATAACCTTCAGAGTTAAGGAGGTTGACTTCGTGAAGTCTCAAGACGTGTTCTCTGGGCCACCAATCACTGTTGTAATTTTTGCTGTCATTTTTCAGCATCCCTTTTAACGTATAAATAGGAGAAGGGGTTAGCATTCCACTAATTTCTATGTGTCATGGGCAGAGGTAATAAAACCTTCCCACTCCTACTGAGTATTTCCCTTTTTATAGTTCCAAGTACTTGCTGGCTGTTCTTGCCTTGCCATTTACTCTCGTTTGCTGCTATTAACTGGTATTATACAAAGATTCTGAGGTCCTTGTCAAAGTTACTGTTTTCTAGGAAATGGAGTTCCATAACCTGCCTGCCCTATATTCTTTGTTCTTGGATGTAAGATCTTATATTTGGCTTTAATAAAAATTTTTTTTTAATTGTGCTTAGTTTATCAAGTAACTTGTCCTGTTCTGTGTCAATGACATATCTGTATTGTCACTTACTATGTCATCTGCACCTACCATGCCACCTTATTTCATATTTTCTTCTAATTTATTGATAAAGATCTTCAGTACCATTGCACTGAGAATTAAAGTCTAAATCACTCAAAATTGAAACAGTTCCTTTCAGTGATTCCCTTTTAACAGATTTATTTTGACATGTGTCACTTAGCCAGTTCTTAATTTACTTACTATGTACAGTACAGGTTTTATAGAGTCCTAGTATTTAATTCAGAATGGTTAGTTCTGCCAAGCCAAACAACTTACAGAAGTCTTAAAATTATCACATCAACAGCAACTAAATGTGTAATATGAGAAGGCCTGTTTTCAGTGAAATTGTTGCTTGACATGCATAACATTTTCATATTCAATTACTTATTAATGGAATGCCATATCAGCCACTTTGTAATTTGTTGGAATTTGTTAGACTAATGGTTTTAAATATATATATATCCAGGACATCCTATATGCCTTTTGTTTAAATACTAGCATAATCTTGGCTTTCTTTCCATTCTCTGGCTCATCCCCAGTTTCTCATTATGTAATAAAAACCTTGTTTAAATGGTCAGAGAGCTCTGCAGCCAACTCTTAAAATTCTCAGGTGGAAGATATTCATATTTGATCATTTTAAGATGCTAATTCTAAGGGATGCTGTTTAACATCCTTGTTATTTACTGTTTAAATAAAATATATCATCACTATAGGAAATTAATTCTTGGGAATAAAAATGTATGTGGGGTAGCAACCACTAGGTACAGGGTACCTTGCAAACATAAAAACTGTTTTTGCTCCAAGGGAACAAGAGCCTGGGGAACTCGATACACAGCTTTTTGTCAAATACAGAAAAAGTTTTCTATCTTCATTTCCAATAACGATGCAGAACAGTGTACAATCTTCATTATAATAATGTCTTTATACCAGTGATAAAATCCCTTTTGTTCTCAATATTATTTTTAAAATTTTCTTATTGACCATAATTTCAATGATCCTAGATGTTTTATTAACTGGAGTTGATTGTTATATGTTTAACCTATTTTTAATTTTAGCTTTCTTTTCATTACTGTTGCTTTGCAAAGCAGCTGTCATAGTTCCAGACCCCACAAAGAATACTGACCGAGATAAGGGTATATTTGGAGCAGAAGATGGTTAGGTTTATGATGGTCCTTAATTTGTGGAAGAGTTTATTCCTTGGACCAGCCCCTGAGTGTTCTGCTTCCATACAGACAACTTTCATTTGTAATACCAAAATGGTATGGGAAACTAATATAGAGAATAGAGAACAGGTTCAAAATGTTTGTGGTTTGATGCTGGGAGACAGCTGGCTAAAATGAGTATGTTATTTTCTTCATTGCTGCATGGATTATTGTGTGTTTTGAAGAAGGAAAGATACCTTCTCCAAATCATTGGTTATTTCAGTCAAAAGTTGGACAGTTGTTCGTAACTCTTTCACAGGCCAGGTTTAATATGAATTTGACTAATAAATTTCATACATAGGTCTTTAGAGTGTCAGTACTGCTTGATGAGAAAATATTCTTAACTTTTAAGTTCATGGTTAAGTATACGTAGGACAGATTCCTGCTGTTAGAGAAGGTTTCCTCCATGTATACAATTTTTGTAGCAGAACAAAATAGTGATTCTTTGCAGGCTTGGTGCCTGGCATTTAAGATTGGTGAAAAATAGTTCACTTCCCTGGCTAACTCTTTGGGGTAGCTTCGGTGGAGGCTGTGATGGCTCCTCTGGCCTGCATTGTCTCCTTTTAGATACTGAAGACTTAATTCTGTTGTCTATCTATGTCAGCCTGTTTTCTACCTGTGATACTCAAGTTTCTGTTTTCCCTTTCTCTCTGTAGCGGGATGGGCAGTTATTTTGGGGGAAGGGCTGCTTCCAGAATTTTAGCATGCTGTCGAGGGCCACATGGGTAGCCCCACCCCTTGACAGGTGCCCCGCCCTCTGATATCTAGTGATCAGGAGTCCAGCTTCTTAACCCCTGACCTTTGCCACTCAAAGTCCCTCCCCTTGCCTCCAGAAGTACTCCTTTCAGCAAGGGTATTTGCCATCTTGGAACCAGAAAAATATCAAATTATATATCTTCTCAACCTGGAAGGACGTGGGCAGTGGGGTTCCGCGGAGCTCGGTCCTCGGGCCCGCACTGTTCAACATCTTCATCAGCTATTTGGACGAGGGGGTAAAAAGCACCCTGTTCAAACTTGCTGATAACACTAAGATGTGGGGGGATGTGGGCACACTAGAAGGAAGCATCAGGCTACAATCAGACCTGGACAGGTTACAAGAGTGGGCGGATGTGAATAGGATGGGATTCAACACAGACAAGTGCAAGGTGATGCACCTGGGGAGGAACAACCGGCACCATACCTACAGGTTGGGGAACTCCCCTCTTGTCAGCACAGAGGCGGAAAGGGATCTTGGAGTCATCATTGACTCCAAGATGAACATGGGCCGGCAGTGTGGGGAGGCAGTCAGGAAGGCCAACCGCACCTTGTCATGCATCCACAGATGCATCTCGAGCAGGTCCAAAGAGGTGATCCTCCCCCTCTATGCGGCACTGGTCAGGCCGCAGCTGGAGTACTGCGTCCAGTTCTGGGCACTGCACTTCAAGAGGGATGTGGACAGCATGGAGAGGGTCCAGAGGAGGGCCACTTGCATGATCAGGGGACAGCAGGGCAGGCCCTATGAGGAGAGACTACGGGACCCAAACCTGTTTAGCCTCCAAAAGAGAAGGTTGAGGGGCAATCCAGTGGCCTGTTATAAACTAGTCAGGGGGGATCAGCAGGCATTGGGGGAGTGCACTGGCAGGAGTGACCAGGAATAACGGTCACAAGCTGGCAAAGGGCAGGTTTAGGCTAGATATCAGGAAGCACTATTTCACGGTCAGGGCGGCTGGGATCTGGAAACAACTTCTGAGAGAAGTGGTGCAGGCTCCTACCCTGGGGGTTTTTAAGAGGAGGTTGGATGAACATCTTGCTGGCGTCGTTTGACCCCAGTATTATTTCCTGCCATGGCAGGGGGTCGGACTAGATGATCTACTTGGGTCCCTTCTGACCCTAGAAACTATGAAACTGTAAAAAGCAAACATCTACAACATTCATTAATTTCCTTTCAAAAATATTTTTGTCCTTACTTACACTCGTGCACGCGCGTGTGTGTGTGGTGTACACAGAGGTGATTACACAATGGCTTAAAATGGAGTCTTACTCTTGTATATCGAGGGGGGTGCATATAGGTTTGTGGGGGGCTGTTGTGTGGGTATGGGGTCTGTGAGGGGGTGTAGGTAGGCGGTCCGCATGTATGACAGTGTGTGGGGGGGATGCATGTGTACGGCGGGGTATGCGTGTTGGACTCACCCTGTGAATGCACACGCACACACACACTCTGCCCCTGCCTGCGCACACACACAGGGCCCTGTGCTCTCAGTTCTGGCAATGCAGCTGGGAGCTACATGGTGCTGGAGCAGGGCAGGGGCAAGAAGAGAGTGAAATGGCTGGAGTCAGGGTAGGGCAAATGAGCTGTTCAGTTCTGAGGGCAGTGGGCATCAGTCCTACTGCCCCTGGCTCCGGTCAGCTTTGATAGGCAACCAGGAGCAAATACATATTACTTTACCATTTTTTTAGGGGGCCCTGTGGCCTGGATAGAATGGTCTGGCAGGCCAGATCTGACCCATGGGTTGTATTTTGCCTGCCTCTGCTCTATAGGAGGATTCATAGAATCAATGAGTCAGACGGGACCTAGACAGATCATCGAGTCCGACCCCCTGCCATGGGCAGGAAGGAGCACTGGGGGTGGCAGGGGTCATAAAAACCCAGCCAGGTGCTTATCCAGTCTCCTTTTGAAGATCTCCAGGGAAGGTGAGAGCACCTCCTCTCTAGGCAGCCTATTCCAGGCTCTGGCCACACTTACAGTGAAGTAGTTCTTCCTAATATCTAACCTAAACCTATCCTCCCTCAGCTTGTGGCCATTGTTCCTGGTGACTCCAAGGGGGGCCCTGGTGAACAGACTTTCCCCAAGTCCTTGCTGGTGGCCCCTGATAAAGATTTTTCTCAAGAGGTGATTTTGGAGCAGTATGCCTGACACTTGTGTGACAAGGCTGAATGTGTAGTTTAAGGAATAGGTTAGACCAGGAATGTCAAATTCACCAGGCCCCATAGGCTAGATAAATGTCCCTGAGCCAGTTTGCGGGCAGGGGCAAGACTGTGCACCAGAGCCAGTGCTCGGGTCAGTCCAGCACAGGCTCTGCATGGGTTGTCTAGGATCCAGAAGTGTAAATAACCCCTGAAATATTCCATTTAGGCATCAAGTTGCTGTCACATTGCAGGGTCCTAGAGAAGAACAACAAAAATGACTGGGATAATAGGGATTGAAATTTGAGGTACAAATTTGATTAACATCATTGGATATTCTGCATTATACATACAAGTACCTTAAACTGAAAGTTTAAACTTGGCCGTAATCTTTGAGGTCTTCATAGTTCAGTGCAAATATACTAGTTATTTTATGATAATATCTTGATCCATTTATCAATTAGCATTGACCGTCATTTAGCTATCTGGGTATTGGTAGGTCAGTTTACAAAATGGTAAGTAGTGGAAAAATCTGGTTAGTTGTGAGCTGTAAATAATATTTTCTTTCATTCAACTTTTAAACTGTAGTTATGTGGCTGTTTAATTTTTCCAAATGTGTGCATCTTTAAACTTTCGTTACAGTGCAAACCAGAATACAAGGTGCCTGGCCTATATGTCATTGACTCTATTGTGCGACAGTCTCGGCATCAGTTTGGGCAAGAAAAAGATGTGTTTGCCCCAAGGTTCAGCAATAACATCATCAGCACTTTCCAGAATTTATACCGTTGTCCTGGAGATGACAAGGTATGTCTTTTTTGTTGCAGTTTCTTTTACAGGTAACACAATTAATAGAATACTAGCGAACTGCCTGTCAAGAATGTCTTGGGTGGCAGGGGAAGTTTGCTAACCCTACTGCCGCCCTCCACTCCCTGCAGCACCATTGCCACCTCCCAGGGGGAGGGGGAGTGGAGTTTGCCCCTCTGTCTCTTCCATCCCCCTCCACCAGCATCCTGTGCCGCTACCTCCAAGGAGCAGGAGGGGAGGGGCAAAGCCAGAGGTGCTGACATTGCCTCTCGTGCTGCGTCCCTGCCATCATGGTGGCTCTGTGCTGCCTCCACCTCCTGTCTGTAATGCTCTTGGAGCACTCTGATTGGTTGGTTTAGCAAGACAGACAGATGGACTAAGCCTTTTATTATAGTTAGAAACTTTTAAAAAAAAGTACAAGATTCTGCAATGATAGTTTTTGTTTATTCAAGCAGACCTCATTATAACTCTTCATTATTCCTCTTTTGGTAAGCTAGAAATGAACAGAGATGCGCCTGTGCTTTAGGTTTGCAATGCTTTTTTATTGAGGTACAAAAATAAGATTAGAAAGAAAACACTTATTGCAACTTAAAAAGAGCTACTTTAATTAGCACTACCATTCTCCTTCTGGAATTCTTCAAAACTTATTGTTGCACAGTCTCACGCACTGTACTAAAGAAAGTATGACAACTGTTTTTATGTTGTTACTATGTAAGTATTAACATCTCCTGGGAAATGTTTTCTTTATTAATATTTTTAGATACACAATTTCTTGAAAAAAAAATGCATGAAAAATAGCCCCGTTTTTGTAGGACGTATACACAAAATTTGATTTCATTCTATTATTTCAACAGCAAGTGTTAATTTACCTATTATTAATCTCTTTTCTCCACATTTTGGTGAGGACAGATGAAGATAGTACATAGGGATAGACAAGTTAGAGCAGTGTTAATGTTTTCTGATTACAATTTTAGAAAGTAAAGATTTCCTATTTCCTTAAGGCAGCAGTCAGCAACCTTTCCCAGTCCCTGTACAAAACACGACAAGCACAGGTCTGAGACAGGCTGGCATTAGAATCTGGCTGCAGCCACTTTTCTCTAGGGCAGCATGCTGCTGCTGCTTCCCCCCTTCCACTTCTCACCATCACAGCACAGGGGGAAGTACCCATTGCTGCCATCTCATCTGCCCTCTGCAGCACTGGAGGAGGTGCCTTGTTGCAAAAACCCCAGTTCTGCAGACCTATATCCAGTGGCTCCATGGGCCAGATCTAGCACATGGACCATTAGTTGTGACTCCTGCCTGAAGTTAATTTTTTCCTAATTTTGTATCAAGAATACCAATTTAAGAAACCCTTGCTTAGTTTGTTTTGCTATTTTAGTTCAGTACTTGACTTGAGTACAGAATTTCAGAAAGCCAAAGCTGAACTTTTTATAGTATATTTCTGAATACTAATTTTTCTTCTTGGTGTCTGTAACAAACAGGAAATCAACAATGCAATTTTCTAAATATGTCTTTTGTTGCCTTTTTCTCCTTTTAGAGTAAAATTGTTAGAGTGCTGAATTTATGGCAGAAGAATAATGTATTCAAGAGTGAAATTATTCAACCTCTCTTGGATATGGCAGCAGGAATTCCTCCTCCAGTTGTGACCCCAGTCTTGCCTACTACCACAGCTGCTATGAGCAACAATACTCCAGGTAATGGAAAATGAGACACAACTTTCATAGTAAATTGGAAAGTTCTATTCAACACTCGGAGCAGATTTTTTCTCTTAAAATGTCAGCATTTTGTAACTATACGTGCTTGACATTTTTCACTAGCCTTCAGGCAAGTATTAAATCTAAATTAATTGTTTTGGAATTAATTGTTTTGACTTGTGGTAGGTAATCAGCCTCCAGTTTAGTGAAGTATCATAACTATCAGGCGGCCAGGCCTGTTCCATAGTGCCGCGTTCTTGTTTGTTGTACATAGGATTATAGATTCGTAGAGTCGGAAGGGACCTCCAGTAGGCCATCTAGTCCGAACCCCTGCCCCTGGCAGGCAAGGAAAGTCACCAACCCTGGGGTCGTGTGATCCCAGCCAGGTGCCTGTCCAGTCTCCTTGTGAAGCCCCCCAAGGATGGGGCAAGCACCCTCCTCCCTTGGAAGCCCATTCTATATTCTGGCAACCCTGACCATGAAGAACTTTCTCCAAACATCCAACCTAAACCATCTCTCTAATGGCTTATAGCCATTGTTCCTTGTCATTCCAGGGGTGCCCTGGTGAACAAATCATTGCCTACTTCATGTTTCTCTCTCCTTATGAATTTGTATGCCACTACAAGGTCCCCTCTCAGCCTTCTCTTGGAGAGGCTGAAGAGGTTAAGGTCCCTTAAGCTTTCCTCATAGGGTCTTCCCTGCAGGCCTCTAATCAGGTGAGTGGCTCTTCTTTGGACCCTCTCCAGGTTGTCCGCATTCTATTTGAACTGCAGCATCCAGAACTTGACACAGTACTCCAGCTGCGGTCTGACCAGTGCCACATGGAAGGGGAGAATCACTTCCCTGGACCTGTTTGTGAAGCATCTATGGATGCACGACAAAGTGCGATTGGCTCTGCCAACTGCTTCATCACATTGCCAACTCGTGTTCATCCTGGAGTCAGCAGTGACTCCAAGATCTTTTTCTGCCTCAGTGAACATGAAAAGGTCACCTCCCAGCCTGTAGGTATGATGGCAGTTCTTCCTCCCTAGGTGCAGCACCTTGCACTTGTTCTTATTGAATTGCATTGTGTTGCTCTCTGCCCATTTCCCAGCCTGTCTAGGTCAGCTTGGATCTGGTTCTTCCTCTCCAGGGTGTTAGCTGCACCCCATAGTTTTGTGTCATCCACGAATTTGGACAGGGTGCTTCCCACCCCCTTATCCAGATCACTGATTAAGATGTTGAACAGCCCCAGAACTGAGCCCTGAGGGACTCCACTGCCCACATCTTTCCAGGTTGACACTGACCCATCCATTACCACCCTCTGAGTGCAGCCCTTGAGCCAATTTGCTACCCAGTCTACCATGTAATCATCCAAGGCAAATCCCCCTCTGTTTGTTTATAAGGATGGTATGGGCTACCTTGTCAAAGGCCTTCTTGAAGTCCAGATAGATAACATCCACCTCAACTCCTGCATCTAAATATTTGGTGGCCTTGTTGTAAAAGGAAACTAGGTTAGTCAGGCAGGACCTGCCTGCTAAAAACTCATGTTGGTTACCTTTCCGCATCACATTAGCCAGCGAGCTCCCACAGATGTGATCCTTGATCATTTTTTCTAGGGTTTTGCCAGGGATAGAGGTAAGGCTGAGTAGTCTATAGGTCCCTAAGTCCTCCTTCCTCCCCTTCTTAAGGACTGGGATGATGTTAGCCCCCTTCCAGTCCTCCAGAACCTGGCCTGAGCACCATGAGAACTCATATAACCTTGCCAGTGGATCAGCTATGACACCCGCTAATTCCTTCATTACCTGTGGGTGGAGTCCCTCCAGTCCTGGTGATTTGAATACGTTCAGTCCCCTTGTATTTAAGGGGACATTTTGGGAGTTTCACACTTCTGTTGTCCATGTTTCCTTCTCTGTCATTACCTGGAAAGTTTGAGGAAACCCTCCTGTTCTGGGGTTTTCTGGGATATTGTTTAGAAGGGTTGGTTTTATGTTTTATTTTAATACTCTACTTGCTTTTATAAGTTTCTTTCTTCCCTTTGTTCTCTTGTTTTATAAGTTACTTTGTTCTCTTACTATAAGCTACCCTGACATTTTTTTTCAGGAAAAGCAGTATATCAATCTTATGTAAGGGTTTTATACAACTTGTTTATGTGAATTAGATCCTTCTAATAAAGTAGTACTCAACCTTTTGATCCCTCAGGCCAGGTAAGTGGTGCAGGGCCAGTCCATGGGCCAGATTGGACCCTGCATGCCAAGATTGAGGCCTGCGGTCCCATGCTGCCACCATGCTACCTCCATCTGGCCCTGCTTGCTGGGTTCAGGTCTTGTGCTGCCCCTGCACAGTTCCACATTCCTGGGTTTGGGCTCTGAGGCCCCCAGGCCTCTTCACCTTGCCCTGTGTACCAGGATCAACCCCAGGGCACCACACCACCTCTGCCTAACCTCTACATACCAGGGTCAGGCCCTGCCCATCCAACACCCAGAGCCCTTTTGGCTGGATGACAGGGCACCCGGGCCTGGATCTGGATCGTGTGCCACGGGTTGAACACCCCTGCTCTAATGTACACAAAATGTTCTGAGCCTATGCCTTTCTTAAGTAGAAAAAGGCAATGTGTAAAGTAAATTGCCTCATTTTTTTTTCATTAGTTTTGTATATTGTAGCTCATACACTACAGTTCAAATGAAATATATCTTGGGTCATTTTTTCCCCCATTCCTGTTGTTTACCATTTAATTTGTATTTTATTGCATTTAATTGCTGGGATAATTTTTTTCATATACTAACTTTTTGAGTTCTGAATTTAATAGCCTTTTAAGATGTGGTAATTTGGATTTGCTATTGCCCAGCACTTGTTTCCACTTCCAGATTGCAGGCAGAAAAATTGCTCTGACAGCTGGAGCAGTATTCCTCAAAACTACAGCATGAAACTTTATTAGCAAGAATCCCAGCATTAGATCTCTGTATCTTTTGACTTAGACCTCTTCAAAGCAGTAGGAGGGAGATGGAGAGGGACTTCCTCATGAAACTTGACTCTGGCGGGTGTAGGTAGGAACCCCAGGTACTGTTGACAAGGCTCACACTGAGGAAGACACGAGTCTAGTAGAGATTTAGGTTAATGGACATCCACTGTTACAGTTAGCTGAGGAGCGGGTATTAGTTTTGTTTTACTTTGCAGCAGGCCAATATCTGCTTCCTTCTCTAGGGCTAGCCCTTCTCTATATTTAAAGGTGGTCATGTGTTCTTTCCTTGGGTAGACCTTTTGATTTTTGTGAATATTTTAAAATACTTAATATTTACCACTTGTATTGTTGTCTACTTCAAAGCCAGAAGGGGTTACCGGGAAGCTGTATAGTTGTCCAAGGGTGAAACCTGCCTCTACTGTGATGTTATTACTTAATGAGATTGGTTCTACTGTTCATTAATTTCTGGTATTAGTTTGGCTCATGGTGATAAGCGACGTGCCTCTTACTAACTTTTCTGTTTGTATGCTGCCTCAGGTATTCCCTCAATATTTGTTTTACTTTTCACTGCTGTATCTTTCTTAAATGCTGCTATATAAACTCTGCTCCTTAAACTGGGTCCATATATTTTATCGTGTGTGTATGGTGCCTAGTATCCTTGATCCCTGATTTAAAAAAAAAAAAAGAATAAATGATAATTACCTGGAAATAAATATAAGGAGCATTGCTATAGAATCAATATTGGTAACTGTCGTTATAAAATTTTATGTTTCCCTTTCAAAGAACTAAACATAGCCAATGTTGGCATTATTAATTATGTTCCTTATTCTTCCTAATTGCATCCATTTTTTTTCGTGCTGCTGTGTTTAAAATAGGATTAAGGACTGTATGTAGGTCCAATGGTTCAGGGGAGCATGGTAGTGACAGTTGACCACTTTACCAGTAGTTCAAACATCTAGTCTCAGAAATCATTACCATCTAATGACAGATAATGTACTTGCATCCGGTTCAAGTTGTCTTCAGTTTCCTTAGGAAAAAAAAAGAAACTGCCGCAGAGACAGAGATGCTGTCTGATCCCAGATTACAGTGAACACGGTCACATTTTGCATTCATTGGCATCTTTGTTGGATAGGCCAACAATTAAATGAGTGGTGAACCACATTTAAGATATTCATACAGGTAGTTGTACTAATCAAAGCTTCAGAAAGTTTGCATTATTTCTAGCATTCTGAATGTTCTTTAGATAAAGGTATTGGTAGTTTCCTCTGTGGCCAGTATTTCAGCCTTCCAGAATTACTGTAGTTAGTAAAGAACATTTTTAAACTATAAATGCATGTTTAATTTTCACATTTAAGAGTTGCTATAAAGGAGTGGAAACCCCCCCCACAAGATAATTTTAGCTTCTTGTCCAAAAATTCAGTGCGCGCAGTCTCTTCATACTGTGAAATAATGCAGAATAGTCAGTGACGTTTTGATTCATGTCTTTACTTTTTGCTCATGCATCTTTACTATTGACAGCTTTTATTGCTTTATATTTTTAGTGAACCTCTAAAAAAAATGTATACATGTTAACAGTATTTAGTTGTACCTTATTTTTCACCTTGCAGGAACTCCTGTGACCCCTGTTACTCCAGCTAATGTGGTACAAAGTTTACCAGATCCTTGGATGTCTCAGATTGCTAATACAGATACACTTGCTGCAGTAGCACAAATTTTACAGAGTCCACAGGGCCAACAGGTAAATATTTTGTGGGCACTGATATTATTTCAAGCTGTATATGGTCTACGCTGTGTTTGTTTTTGCAACCTATATGGGTTTTTTTAAGTATAACTTTTGCATGTATTTTTTAATTTGTGCTCAGTGTTCCATTTACTAGGCTATTTAGAAGTGAAGTATGTTATATTTGACCAGTTAACACTTTTTGTTCTTTGTGAAATTTTCTTTGTTCAGTAAGATACCAGAAAAAGATTGATTGCAGCCCATGCAATCCATGGTATTTATAATGTTGCAGAAGGTATAAATGTTTAACCAGAAAGATTTAATGAGTGGGAGTGGTTATTTAAATGGTAGTTGAAACTTATTTCTTTGCTGAATGCCCATGGAAGTTAAAAACTGCAGTATACATAATGTGGTCATTTAACACAGACAACTGTTTAGTTCAGTTTTCATTTTTGTTTTACATTTCATCGTTAAATGTAGCCCTTTATTTTCATTCATAGGGGATTCAGGAAGTACTTTGGAAATGCTTTTTAACATGCCACTTGGCCTAAATTTTCAGAAATGACTGATTTTGATGCCTTAATTTCTGAATGCCCAACTAAGTAAAGTGGTCTGATGATGACAAAGAGGCTATCATTCGAAAATCTAAGCATATTAACACACCAAAGTTGAACATGGAAAAGCAGTAACTTCTTTTCAAAGTATAAATATTGATCTTTGAGTAGAAATGATTTATACCATCACTCTGGCAGTCCCCCCACTCTCTTAGTTGGCTTGCTCTGTTGGGACACCAAAAACTTCCATGCAGATTAGTGAATAGGGTCCACAAGTGTACCAGTATAACCAGCGTGCTGCCACTTGCAGGACTAAGAGTCAGTTTTTATGTGTTCAGCAAAGCAGTGCCATATACAGCTGGCCAAAAGATGGAAGCAGGTGAATTTTTAGCCAGGTCACAATTTAGGAAAATTAGCATATTGACCCTGGAAAGGAGGGACTGCAAGTGTGAAAAATAGGACTTGTCAATAGGAGTGGAGCGATATAGGAAGTGAGGGATGGCAGGAAGTAAGAATGAAGCAAGAGCAAGACCATAAGGAAGATGAGTGTTGGAGAAGACAGTAAAGGTAAAAGGCAATAAAGATTGTGGGTCAGCAGGTTAAAAAGGAAGGGGAAGGAAAAAAGGGGAAAGATTGAGGACAAGAAGATAACTGCAGTGCATGTAAAAGTTGTTGAGAAGGATAGGTACAATATGTGTACCAAAAAGCAGGATGAGAGAGATTCCAGATGTGGAAAGAGAAAGAACCCAGCAAGGGTACAGAGACTGATTTGAAATTAGTGTAAATGTATATAGGGAGAGAAAATTAGGTTTCCAAGATATCCTTTGGCTGTAGGGGCCTTCGTTTGCTGCTGGTCCCTTTTTTCCCGCCCCTCGTCACCACCCACATATAAAAATCTAATAAAAAATTGCTTCCTTCATATTTATGATTGCATTATGTGGGTAAAAGAGGAGACTTTGTGACTTCATTATTGAATTTGCAGGTAAGCTGAGAGGTTAGACCAGTGGTTCTCAACCTTTTTGGACTCGAGGTCACCTCCGTAACTTTTGTGAATTGTGTGGCACCTAATTTCAAAAATTTATTTATATATTACAGTGCCTTGCAGAGGGGCAGTGGGCGTGGGAGATCTGCCAATCAGGGAAAAACCTGAGCCTGCTTGTATCTGCTTATCTCCTCATACCTTGAGGCACCTTTCAAAATATCTAGCAGTACCCCAGGGTGCCATAACATCCTGGTTGGGAATCACTGGTATAGATCTAGAAAAAGAAGAAAGATGGGACCAAACGCTAGTATGGAGAAAGGTAGGATGGTCACCAATCGTCCAGGATTTTTCTCACTCCAGGGCTTCCTTCTCAGCTTCTCCAGTTTGATTACTTCCTACACAAAACAACACACAAGAAGGTGACCCCATGGCTTTATCTGTCAGCAAGATGAATAGAAAAAACACTTTTTCACATGAAGTATATTTCTCTAGCTGAGTGAAATTTCTCCAGGAGCAAAGCAGTGTCTAAAACGGTTCTAGGGCTGTGACAGATAAAACAGGCTCTATAAGTTGCCTGAAAGGGAGAAAAATTTCCACAGTAACAGAGGTTGTCTCCAGTGTAGTAGCAGAGAAAGCACCAGCTTATGCATTTTTGGTGACAGTAGGAAACTAAACCAATCCACCTAACTTATGTGGATTTTCCTAATTAAAAAGGAGTCATCACTTTCAGGTTGCATGATAATCTTTGGTACTTGTCCATCTTAAAAGAGCTGGAAGCAGGATCCCAGGAACAGGTGGAACATGCACACTAAGACCATTGAAGGTTAGGTATTAAAATAAAAAATAAAAAAGCTAAAAGAAGTGGAAACTCTGGCATTTCAAGCTGGATAAAAAGTTAGGCCAAGATAATGTTGAAGAGACTTCAAGCATGGAATTGAAATGAGACCTAGAAGGACAGATTTAGTTATTTCATTAGTGTAACATTGTCTGGAACACCGTAATCTAGATATGTCCAATTCCTTCCAGAATATCTGTTTTCAAGCAAAGCTCCAGACACTTAGGACACCAGTGTGTTACCTCATGTAGGTGGCAAAGCCCCTTTTTCTTCCAAGTCTGAAGTTAATGTAAGAGAGCCTCTTCCCACATGTATGATCCTCTTTCTTTTTCACTAAATATTTATAGTTCTTCACATAATAATGTTTTCCAGGTGTCCAGAAAACTCTTCTATCCTACGTCTTGCCTAAAAGTGTGGACTCCTATCCCTCACCCTTCCCATTATACAGCACTTTCCTTTAGAGTTTCTGTCCAAACCCTGAACCAGAAGCAGAAAAATTCAGTATGTGTTGGACACACTAGTATCTTCATAAGGTAACTATCTGAAAACTTCAGAGGAACAGAATTTCTTTCTCCATCTCCTCCCAGAGTTACAGAAGAGGTTTCGAGGCATTTTGATACGTAATGAGTGAATGCATAAGGTTCAATTTTCATCTCATTCAGAAAGTCATAGAAATGCCTAAATAGCCATTGCAGAAGAGCCCTAGACATTTGGGCTGTAGAGAGGAGGTGTTAATTGACAAGGTTAAAAAATACATAAGGAATCCTAGGTAACAGATTTAAACTAGTGCATCTTCCTGTGCTGGTGTCTGCAAATACAGTCCATAGCAATTGAGTGTTTAGAGCACTTCCTTCAGGATAGTATCTTGGAAGATTTGGGGGGTCTTGTTTCCCCTGTTACCTACTTGCCTTCAGGCTCTTTCCCTTGCTTTAATCTTGAGTCTCCTATATCCTCTTCCTGGTGTATTTTCTCACTGCTATACAGAACCCAGTGTCTGTGCTGTTGAAAGCTAAATCACAAAGGCAAATTAAGTTTCCATTTACTGGCTAATTTGCTTTTTGTGGTTTGGTTGAAACAGTACAGACTCCGTGTTCCACTGAAACCCAGACTTCAACACGCAACTGGCCTTGTAGCCAAAGTAGATAGATATACCATTATGAACCTTTAATACAGATACACTGCCCCAATGTAAAATGAGACATCACCACTGTGATTTACTCTACATAAGTGTAGCTGCACTGCTACAGACTCCTGACATAAATGAGCACTTAGGAAAGTGGAATAGGCTAACAGATTTTTTTCAGATCAGGAGGAATCTAACTGGAGAAGCAGAAGAGGGGAGTCCTAGACAGCAGGAAAATCCTGGATGGTGACTGGTCGTCATCCTACCTGTCACAGCAAGTTAGGAGGAAGAACCAAGCATCTGCGCTATCTTGTCTGAGCCGCAAAAAACAAATTAGTAAGTGGGAATACAATTTGCCATAATTACACACGGATTACAGTGAAATTACAGAGCGATAGCCCCGGGTTAGCTATACTATATATGGACAAAACCTTTTCCCATGAGAAGGGCAGAAGAGCTAGTTGAAATCTTATGTAGGTACCTACTTTGGTTAATGTGGTTTTCCTGTCTCCCTTCCAGCTTCAGCAGTTAATACAGACGCTACAAATACAACAGCAGAAACCACAACCTTCACTGCTCCAAGCACTGGATGCTGGTCTTGTTGTTCAGTTACAGGCCCTCACTGCACAACTTACAGCTGCAGCTGCTGCTGCCAACACACTTAATCCACTGGAACAGAGTGTCTCTTTTAACAAGGTAGAATTTGAGTACCAAAACTGGAGAAATACATGTGGTGTTAAACAGTGTGTGTTTGAAGTTTTCTTGTGGGTCATATCTCTGTATCTTTAGTGGTCAGTTAAGTAAGAAGTACATGATCAAGTTGGAGAGAAATGTCTTAGACTGTGTACAGTTCCAAGTACAAACGTTTTCTATCGGGTCATGCAAATGAAAATAGTTGAAGTATTTAAATCTAATTGACTTTTTCAAAAGACA
>NW_017728943.1:116093672-116121381 GCF_001723895.1 Crocodylus porosus | reverse complement strand
CAGTCAGTTCACTATGGATGAATAGAAAATTATTTTTAAGTTTTTCCATTTTACAATGGATGAATAGAGTATTAATAGGTTTATTGCATCATAAACACATAGAAAAACAACAGTGAACTAACCATAAGGTAATAGTGACTGAGTTATGTTCCTGTTCATTGGGAAGAGCTCAAATTAAAGCTAGCATTTTGATATTTAAAGCTTAGGGATGAGGCCTTTTTTTAAAGGGACAGATAATCAGATTTCCAAAGTGAGAAAATTAAAACCCTTAGACTTGTTCAGGAAAGCCAAAAGGAAGCTAATGCAGTCGAAAGACAAGGGAGAAAGAAAGATGGTGTAAACCAGTGGTGCTGAAACTGGCTTGGGGTCCAAATCTGACATATGGGGTCATGTCATCCAACCTCTGTGGATACCTGTGGATTCAGAAATTTGGTGGTAGAGGAGCACTCCTCCTGCTACCAAATTTTCTGGACACACAGGGAGCCTTTTGGGCTGAATGACACGGTTCTGTGCTGGACTGCAGTGGCACATTAACACACTACACACATCACCTGGTGTGCAGGAACAAGCTGACACATGGATTGTTTGCTGTGTCTGGATCTAGGGTGTGGGCCTGGGCTAATGTGCTGGGTTGACCTGTGAGTCAGTCCTGCCTGCTTACCCCACCTTTGGGATCTGGCCAGCGGATCACTCTCAGGTCACTCACCTGGCCAGTAGGGCAGGTCTACGTGTGTGTGTGTGTGTGTTAATGTGCATCAGCCTATTTTAATGCGCATTAATGCATCACTAATAATTGTGCTCTTTAGTTAATGTGCATCAACATAGGCTAATGTACATTTTCCTAGTACCTCACTCACAATGGAGGACATTTTTACACATGCAAGTGCCCAGCACTGCAATGCTTACAGTTGTTGTATAAGTGGTGAAATGCATGTCAGCGCTGAGAAAATGGAGGCAGCACACTTTTGAACTAAAACGCATCTGAGGTGCTTTAGTTCAAAAGTGCACTGCAGCCATTTTCTGTGCACTGGCGTGCATTTCACTTCTTATACAAAAGACTGCATGTGGTATCGCACACTTCGCCTCAGCTTGTGTGTGGAAGCAGTGGATTTCCAGCATGTTGCGGGACAAAGTATGTGTATAAGTAGCCTAGATTTTCTAGATGGTAAGTTACTAAATGGTACTAAATTGTACTAGATTTAAGGCTCATTAACTAAAGTGCATTAATGTGCGTGTAGACATGCCCATAGAGCTGGAATGTTGAGCACTGCTAGTGTACATGGTGACAGAGGTAGAAAATAGGAAAGTTTATAGTAGCTTTGAAGGATAGATATCAAATTTAGTACATCAAACAAGAAGCCTGGTAGAGTATAGCTTCTGAGTTCTCAGGGAGCAAAAAGGAACAATAAAAGAAACATAAGTAGGCTGTAGAAAAGCTAAATAATCTCTTTTCAACAGTCTTTGCCGCGGAGAATGCTGGGGAAATATCTGTCCCAGGCCCTCTCTTTTCAGATAATTAACTGCTAAAAAACTTGGTGTATGTGGAGGTCAAGGTGCTTGGTAGTGTATAGAACATGGAGTTCACCTACACTCAAAGCACTGAAAATGAGAAAATGGGTTAGAGGGATGGATCTTCACAAAAAGAGCATACAGACTAAAGGCATATGTCACTTCTGCAGCATTGCATACTCTGGAGCTGATTAAACTTACTGAGACTGATTCAGTAACAGGGACTGCTATGACAAGTAGACACAAAGAAACCTAAAGAATGTGCCATTGTTTGTTTCATTCCATTTGTTTGAATTTCATCATTTATCCATATGACTTCCAAATTTCATTTGCTGTTAGGTACAGCTGTCTTGAATAGTGGAGGGATCCATTAAGCATGTTAGAGGAGTTGGCCTTGTGATAAGAGGCTGTGTTTATGTATCTTCAGAGACCAAATATGCCTCATTTCAGCACTTGGCTCTGTATGCACTGGCTGTGTACATGCATTCAGATAATCTGGGATAGCAGTTTTCAACCATTTTGTACCAGGACCCATCTGTAAATATTGGCCAGTCCTGACCTGCTGCCCCCAGTCTCCAGTCCCCTGGTGTGTGGGGCAGGGGGTGGGTGTGTGGAACCTGGTAGGCCCCAAGCAGCCCCTCACAGGCTGGAGATCTGCCAGCCTGCAAAGGGAAAAGTCACAGTTTCCTATGGTTTTTTTCCTTTAAAGGAGAGTCCATTTCTAAAGTTTGTTTACGACCCTTTTTATATATTTCTGCGACCCACTTTTGGGTTGCAACCCACAGGTTGACGAACATGGATCTAGGCCAACCCTCCCAGGTTTGTTTTCCTTAGAGAGAAACTGACCTGTACAGAAGTTCAGATAATGAAGCAAAGAACCTGCAGTGAGGACACTGGGCAGCAAGTTGTCCCTAGAGCAAGCTGCCCAGAAAGCTTTGCAGCCTCTTGGGGGTTTTTTTGTTTTGTTTTTTTAAAGTGAATCTAAGCGGGGATCATCAGGGTCGAGAGGTAGGGTGCTGTGCCATGCTCATACGAGTCCTCCAGCCTTTCACCTCCCCTGTGCTGTGTTAAAGCCCAGCTAAGGCTTGGCAAGACCTATTCTTGGTTGCTTCTCTGTACCCAAGTGCTGCAGGTATGGAACAAGTCAGGAGCGGAACATACCTCCTAACTGCTTCAGTGCTGGGAACAGGCTCTTCTCCCTGCTTGGCAGACACTGAAACATGCTCTTGCTCCCCCTGGACACTTGTGGTTTCTCCACAGAGAGCAGGGCCTCTCCCTGGAGAAACAGAATGTCCGTCCAAGCCCAGTGTTAGGAGTATGTATCTTATGGAACTAGTCAGTGATGTGATGATGAACGTGACTGTGGTTTCTGGGACTTAGCAAAACCTAAGTGTCGGGAAGAATCCCAAGGCAAGGGTAAAGGGACAACAATATTGCAAGTTTTTGGGGTTTGCATGGAGAATGCTCAGCATTTCAGTATAGGCCCAGAGGTAGGTAGTACTCAATTACTGTGTATGAACTACATCTGTGGTTTGTCTTAGTAAAAAGAACCAGCAAAGTAGCACTTTTAGCTTACCAGCACCACCTGTTTTTTCAGTTCAAAGCCCTGTTAACTGGCACAAGTGGGGAATGGGTCATTCCACAGTTGTGCTGGTTAACAGGGCTTTGGCTGAAAAACGGGTGTAAGTCATTCAGTTTTTACTGACTTCCCGGAAGCCCCCCCCCCCCAAAATCAGGAAATGTAAAAGTAAAAATCGGTAAAAACAAAGAATGTGGAACACTAATCATTTGTTACCATAGTATTCTGTAGGCTGTCTGTGAGTAATAGGACAGTTTGAGTGTTAGTGTGTTGAGTCTGCTCAAAAATGACAGAGTTAAGTTTGCATTGCAGAGAGAAGGCATATGAAGTTTGTTATTCTTCATTTCCTGATTTTTTTCAGAGGTTTGAGTCTAGCTGGGCACTATGTTCTGGTTGCCCCATGAAATGTTATGGGTAGTTAATTTTCTTTGCCCTTCAATATCATCTCGGCACCTTCATGTTTCATAGTCCAGCTTCCCGTCTCTAACCCCTCTTCCAACTGCCTCTGGCCCCTTGGGCCTCCCTTCACAGCCTTACTCCTTACAGTATGGCAGACATCAGCAAGGGTTCCCCAGGTTGAGGAGATGGGTAGAGGATGCAATGGTGAGATTGACATGGAGTAAGTGGGGAGCATGCTTTGAAAGGGAGCTACAAATGAGGTGTTTTGACATGGAGAGGTTTATGAAACAGCTCTTGAACCCTTTCTTCATCAGACTTGCCTTAACTGAATTCTGCTAGAATTAGCAGTATTGAGGGGAAAGACATGTTTTGAATCCTTTCTTCTTATTGGCAAGTATTGGAGAGAAGGCCCCCCGGTCTGGTAAAAACATGTATAAAAAGGAATTGTTGAAGGATGGGGATGAATATTTGTACTGAAGAGATGGGAAGTGATAGATGCATAAATGGCTTCACTTCCATCCGTCCCAGCTATGTCATTGGATGGGAAGATGCCCAGCTTTTTCCTCTTATGGTTCTTCCTTGTTAATGCTTCCAAGCTCCTAGATATCAAAGGTCCCTTTCACAATTCCCTGCTTCTATAGGGATGGTAGTAAAAAACAAAAAACAAACCCATGTTAATAGCAACCCAGTTTGTAAACAGATTAATCATCAGATTAGATTTTCAAAAGCTTTAGGTTTGGATACTTTACATTGTTGTCTAGGTATGTGTTTGACACCATTGTAGCTGTTCCAAGAGCACAGTTCTAAAGGCCAAAGGTCCACCTTGCACCTTCTTATGCTCACAAACCTGAATTGCTCCAGACACATTCTTGAGCTCTGCACTAAAAAAGTTATAAGATTGGGAAGCGTTTTGAGGAGCTCATGTTAAGGGACTTCTTGTGTCTGTTAGCTCCTTGACCAAATCATCTGAGTGGTTGAGGAGCCTGAATCATGACCACTTACTGGAACTGTTTTCCAGGTTTTCATTTTCCTTTCAGTGAAATTAGTGATATTTTCCTTGAGTTATCCTAACCCTAAATTTAAGTGGATTCGGAATTGTAGTTTTATACAATACTTTTAAAATGAACTATTGCAGAATGCGTGCAGTGAGTAAAGAACATGTATACCATTCTGAAAACTGCTAATTAGGTTGAATTTGTGGGTATTGCTCAGGTTCAGTACCTGTTACTTTGATCTTCTGATTTCTGTGACAGCAGATTGTCTCTTTCTGTCTTGTAGGAATGAAACTAATCTTACAGCACATGTGCATGTCACATTCTTTAGTGTATCAGTTAGGCTTTCCCTGAGTTCTAAACAATTCCTTCCAAAGAAGGGCAGTGAGTCCCAGACACTACGTAACACAAGTCTTGAGCATTGAGATCAATTTGGGAATAGTTTATCTTCCCAAAAACATTATACATTGCAGGTAATCTTGTAAACATGTTATTGTTTACACTCCTCTCTTTCAGGAACCCCTTGCTCAAATAACTCCCAATTAACTTTTTTTTTTTTCCTCTGCACACCTAATGCAGCTTAGCAAACTTTAAGACAGTCTTAGTGTATGCATTTTGAAGCACCTGGGATAGTACTTGGTCTTTTAAACAACAAGCAATTTCAATCTTTGCTAAGATACTATGAAAGATTTAGGTGTCAGCAAAGCAGCTGTTTTTAAAGTCTAATGAAGGGCTGTATTTAAATAGCAACATCTCTCTAAGCACCAGATGGTACTCAACCAAGAGCTGTTCACAAAATATGTGGTCCTTTGCATATTTTGCTAAAAACTCTGAAGCAAATCAGCAGGTAAGCACACTTTGCATTCATCTTTAAGGAAAGGTGATAATAGTAATTATGGTGATTAAAAACAAATTTACCTTCAGGCTCCCCATCACTCCCCACACTATTGGAATGTAAGACAGGAACAAATGTGAAGGAAAACTGTGCCTCTAGTTTACTAGAATTCAGAAGATAGTAAATGAAAAGGGAACCAATTGATATAATCTATTTGGGCTTTCATATGTTTATTAGTTAGCCATAGCCCTTTACAAGAAATTGAAATGGAAAGTAGACAGTGAGGTGAAGTCTAAATTTGCTATAATAAATTAGCAAATGTCAAAGAAAAAGCACACAGAAGATGTTAATAAAATATCTAGAGGAAGGAGTAAATGGGGAGGGAGGAAATTTGAAGTTGACACAAGATTACTGTTAAAACTTGAGGCCTCTGAGGAACTTCTGATGTACTGAACAAAACTCGGTAAATAGGCAGCTGTAAGTAAAAGGGAAAGAGGCTGTTTGACTACTGTATTTACCCAAATCCAAGATAGCTTTGAATTTTTAGGATGACCCCCTAATAATTAAATTTTATACATGAGAAAGTCAGAAATTTGTTACAGTTTTCCATGTATAAAATCTAATTATTGGAAGGTTGTTTCCCGCCCCCCCCCCCAATACTGTTGTAGTGGGGCAAGCAGCAATGGGGGCAGGCGGTGGAGGAGTCAGTTGGCTGCCTCCTGCTCTCCCCCATTGGTGCTTGCTCCTGATGCCTTCCCAGCACCTGCCCCCCTACAGTCTTGTGGAAGGGGCCCCATCCTGCCCCTTGCCTTTCTACTCTCCCCTTCTTCCCCTTCCTGCTGCTTAACCTCCGTCACGGCTCTGATCCCGGCCAGCCAGTCGTGACTAAGGGTAAGTGGCAGCAGGGGAGTAGCGGAGGCAGTAGTGACAGGCAGACAGAGGCAGTGTGGGGTGCAGTTGGCAAGGGATTGGGGAGGGAGGCAGCTGGTGAGAGAGAAGCAACAGCTGCTGCTCTGATTCCAACCTGGATCCTAGGGTGGGACTGCAGCAGCTGCCTGCTGCCCTGCCTTGTGCTTGAATCCAAGACAGGAGATTTGTTTCACCATGTTGAATGAGGGGGAAAGCCTCATCTTGGATTTGAGTAAATATGGTAGTTATATGCATTGCTGGGTTCCTTATTTGAGCATCATTTTAGACAGCGTAATCCAAACTACTATTCAGTGTTAACTAATGCTCACAATTGGAACAAACCCAGGCAGGTTCCTACTCAATACCAGGATTTTCACTGATTTCAAAATCAGTATCAGCAGCTGTAGCGGTTGCTATAGGGACCTCTCTGGCAAACCTTGGTCTCACATGTCCTTTTTTTAAATATGTTTATTGCTGCTCTCAAGCATATAAGGGAAGCAAAAAGAGAAATACCGAGTTGTTTTAGGTGCCAAGAGCTTTTGGTATTGTCCAAGAGAGGAAGAAGTATCACTGTCAGAGAGCGGAACTGAATAGCCTGCTTCTGAGTGTTAGGGAATCATCTAGTTCTGCTGTTGATGCTAGTCTCTGAGGCATGTCGTGGTTCTCCTCCATCAGTTACTGGCAGGGGATCTATAGTTCTGACCCTAAAGCTGTTGTCAGTCTTTTTAGACTTGAGGCACACCTTGGAAAATGCCAAGTTTTAGTTTTCACTCTCTTTTTGACCACAGAAAAATAGTGTGGCAATTCTTTTATTGCAAAGAACTTGGAGAACAGACCACAACAGGTCAGAATATTATTAATCCTAAAGATTCCTGTTTGAAATCTCTGTGTTTATCTTGTGAATCATGTTTGTACACTTAATAGTGACATTGCAGAGCACCTTGCCACATCCTTGTATGAATCTCAACCCACCTCAGGTGTTGCAGGACCCATTGTGAATCACAGCCCTAGAGCATATTCTTAGATGCTTGAGGGTATGCTCCACTGAGGAAGACTTAGAAATTCATCAGAACCTGACATTAAGGAGAAGTGGCAGCTGAGAACCCTGAACACTCTTAAATGATGGTGGTTTGTTAAAATATGCGTTCTAAGTCAGAGGGAGCTGTTTGCAAATCAGAAAAGGTTTTCAGGTTGGTTTGGAAGTGAACAAGTCTTGTAGATCTTGGAGAACATTTAAAATAGAGCACTGTTTCTCTTAAGTTGCTAGTAAATTAAGTTGTATATTGAGGCACATTAAACCATCTACTTTGGGATGACAGTAATTTAGACTCTCAGAATTTATTCTACAGTAAATAAGATTTTGCTACAGGGGAGGTAGCTGTGTTAGTTTCAAGTCAAGCAGAATGCCGGGTAGTTGCATTTTATAGACCCTGGGTTCTCAACCCTCCAGCCCACTCAGCCCTAGAATCTAGCCTGCAGGACTCCCCATGGGTCAGGAAATGTGGTGGTGGAGGAGCAGCGACAAGTAATATGGTCAACCCTCCCATACTGCTAAATTCCTACGCCCTGTGTGGCCAGATCAGGGCCAGGTCATGTCCCATTCCTCCACAGGGCCCAGTTGGGCCAAGGTGTTCTTCCACCCCCTCACATGGCCAGATCAGGCCCTGCCTCACTGCCCTGCATACCGGATCCAACCCACAGATGGACTGAGCTCTGTTCATCCAGCCCAAGGGGGAAGAAGGTTGGGTGCCACTATTATAGATTAATATAGAGATGCATAGGCTTTTGTCAAGAACAGCTTGCTTTGTCAGGTGCTATGGAAGGATTGTTCATAGGCTCTTTTGCATCTCTGAGTTTGTTTATAGAGCAACTCTGTCTTGCACTGTGCTTAAGGCCTTGCTGGTGGTTTTGCCTCTGGAATGTTTTTCTCATAGAAATCTTAAGACTTATTCCGTGGGACACTGGTCACACATTTGCATGGCGCTACCTTATTATTTCCCATGTGGAGCTAATGCTTGCTTTGAAAGAATTTAGCAAAATCCTTGATTTAAGAACTGCTGATCAGCCAGCCAGTGTAACTTCCTCGCTTGTTTTCACTGAGCATTGGACAATTGAAGAAGAGAGTAAAGCTATTTACCCAGTAACTTGTTTAAGAATCCACTTTTCTTCGTATTCAGGCTGCTTACCTTTTCCTTTTCCTCTGAGTTCTTTCATGAGACTGGTGTTTAGCAGTGTAAACTGGCGATTTATAATAGTTTCAGTTGTCAGTGTTCAGTGTTTTGAGAGGACACTTTTGTGGCCCCATCGGAGGCACTGCTTTTCAGAAAGCACCCAAAGCATAGAGACACCTAGTGCAGTGCCTAATAAACAGTGTGTGGAATCTCAGCACTCCTGAGGCACCAGTTTCTGTGGCAAATACCTTTTCTTTCCAAATATTTTCTTTTTGTGGTTTTTTCCTTAACACTGAGTCCATGTTGAAGGAATGTGATGCTAACGAGCTAGTTACTCTTTTCATATCTTCAGCAATAACTTTCCTCCACTGATGTCAGTATTTGGCAGTGGTCAGAGCAGTTGGTTAGTTGTCAGAGGGAGTTGTTAAACTCTTTGTGCCAACTGACTTTAATTATGTATGCTTTTCTTTAACTATGTATGCCTTTTTTTAAAACCCAAGCACAGTAGTCGTTCAGACGGTATGGGCATTTTTACACATGCAAGCACGGTAGGGCAGGTGCTTTGAAAAGTACCTGGCACTGCGTCGCTTGCTGTTGTATAAGTGGCGAAATAAGTGTCAGTGCTGAGAAAATGGCAGCAATGCTCTTTTGAACTAAAACACATAGGTGTTTTAGTTCAAAAGCGCACCACCACCATTCTCTGTATGTTCAAGCACATTTCGCTGCTTCTACAACTGCATGCAGTGCAGTTCGCATCAGCTCCCATTGCGATTGAGTCTGCTCCAAAGTGGTGGATCTCCAGCACATTGCATAACAAAAAAGATATGTGTATAAATGCCCTATGGAAATGTGTGCTTCTATTTGAGTTAGTGGCTAAAGCTCAAGAGTGATGGAGCTGTGGTTTTTCTTTACAATTTTATTTTTTTTAAATAAAGCGCATTATACAAAGTATGCTTGATAATGCTCAGTCTGTTTTTTTCCTAGAAGCTGATGGACAGGTTTGATTTTGGGGAAGAGTCTGAACACAGTGAAGAACCTAAAAAAGAAACACCTACTTCCCAAATGTAAGATCATCTTATAATCCTTAAGAAAAAATGCTAATGCTTGTTTTGTTTGTTTTTTTTACTTGAACTTATAGTTTGAAAAGCAGGCCAACTATATTGTTCTTCAGTTTATATACCTGTTATACTAAAGCAATAGGAACAGAGGACAAGTTGCATGAATTCAATGGGACATATATATGTTAAACATCTAAAGCAACATATCTACCATATATTGGATCCTTTTAACTCAATGACTACCATTTCAAAAGGATAGAGCGAAATTGTTTTGAAAACATTGTTCATGCAGCTTTAAGTAACTTTATTAGGGCTGTCAGTTAATTGCGATTAATGCATGCGGTTAACCCAATCATTTTTCACGTTAATTTTTTTAACACCTTAATTGTGCATGTGGTTTTGGAGTCCGCACTGGGGCTCCACTCTACTGCTGCCTCCAGACTGCCCTGTGAGGCAGTGGCAGCAGCACAGAGGACCACAGGGCAGTCCGGGCATGGGCTCCAGGTGGCTGCAGCACAGGGAGAGGGGCATGCACAGGCACAGATACGTAGCCACTGCCTGCAGGCATCCAGGAATGCAGCCTAGAGGCCTGTGGAGCAGCGCCTATCAGACAAGTCTGTGAAGGGGAATGGGTATGGGTAGGGGGCAGATTGAGGTCCCCACTGGGAGGGGAGGGCATGGGGCTGGGGTGAGTGGGGCTCGAGGGAAGGGCCAGGTTGAGAGACAGCTGCAGGCAACTTGTCCAGGTGCATGGCGGGGGGGTCTCCCACTGCTATATGTACCCCGGAGGAAGTATGGAGGGCACGTACCCCCTCATTTGTGTATGGGGCAGAGGCAGGCTGCCACTGTGGACTGGGGTGCGCTGCACCCTGCTGGCTTTGCCCCAGGAACTGCATCCTGGCTGCGCTGTGTCCCTTGCCCACCAGGAGGCACAGCATAGTGCTGTACTGCTCCCAAGGTAATGGCAACAGGGTGCAGAGTCCAGTGCACAGTGGCAGTTCGCCTCTACCCTCTGCACAGATCCGGGGGGCATGTGCCTCCCATGCCTTCTCAGGGGTGTGCACTGTGGCAAGAGGTGTCCTGGATGAGCCACCCACAGCTCTGGCCCCAGGGCCTTGTTCACCCCTGCCTCTGCCCCACTCCCTTCCTCACTGCAGGGGCCTAAATATGCCCCACCCACCTCTTCCCTCCCCCATATGCTTGCCTGCTGGACTGTACGTGTGTGTGCACACATCTATCTACCCCTCACTCACAAGCCACAGCCCCCCCAGCCCTGCTGCTGTCTCTTACTCCTGACACAGTACCCATATTCTGCCAGGGTATGCAGGAAGCCCCTTCCCTAGGCTCCAAATCCCACATGCACATCCCATACCTACCCCCAACCATACAAAGTACCTGCATAATTTTACGTATCTTTGAGTTTTTCTGCTCATCATTTTGAGTTTTTAGCTGTGTGCTTAAAATTGTGATTAATTGCGACTAATTTTTTTAATAGTGCAACTAATCACAATAACATTTTTTAACGTAGGGGAGTTGTATTACTAGTGTCCTCATGTATGAAATTGTAGATAAGAGTATGACATTTTTAGAATATGAACATTTGTTTAATTGGCTATTACTGAGAGGGGAAAAAAGTTAACTTTCTAAAATTATTTTATTGTAGGCCTCTAGTATCTGAATCTGTGAACAACTCACTTTTTCATCAACTAGCTGAACAGCTCCAACAGCAAAATTTAGAACATCTCCGGCAGCAACTCCTTGAGCAACAACAGCCTCAGAAGGTAACTACTCCCTCTTGTGGCTATAATATTAATTCTAATATTGTACAGTAGTAAAAATGCATACAGTGTTTCAGAACAAGAAAATATGGCTTCTTTCTAAAGCTTTCTTTTATAATAACAAAACTGTTAACAAAGGATGATTGGAACAAGGGACCATTAATATATAAAACGATGCGTAAAATATATATAGAAGAAAAATTAGTTAGAAAACAGATACTTTAACACTGGTTTGTTGTTTATTAAGTTCAGAAAGATGATTCTTAAACTGAAATGCAGAAATAATACCTCATTAATGAATCTATTAACAGAAATAGAATTAAAAAATTCCTGTTCTTTTAGAAAGACTGCATGCTGCCATGGTACATAAAAGGAAAAAAAAACAGGATTGTTAATGCATTTTATTTAACACCTGTGTCAGATTTCATCCCAGTTCAGAGAAGTAACAGAAAGCACTGAAGTGGACAGTCTGTTCTGATTAAGAAGGAGACAACCAAGTGTAGACTGCCACTACAATAGCTGGAAAGAATAGAGCAAAAGATGCTACCACTGCCGCCTTTCCCACCGTATGCCCAAAGGTGTGCATGCAGCCAGGCCAGGACTCCGGACCCCTGTGCAGCTGTTTAGGCTGTTTGCAGCAGGTGGTGGGCAAGCTGCAAACTCTGTGGTGCTGGCAGCTTCATGCATACCTTGGGGTGCATGGCAGGGAAGAAGCCTAGGGCAGTGCAACTCTGGCCCTTTCCCCACCGTGTGCCACAAGGGACATGCAGCTGCTGCCAGCCTCAGAGCTGGGCCAAGGCTCGACCTGCTGCATCAGTTGCAGCGTCCTAGCTGCCTGCCACATGAAACCCAGGCTCTGGGCAGCTGCTGCCAGCCACGGAGCGAGGGCTGTTTGCAGCAGAACTAGAAGCCTCCCTGCCAGCCACTGCAAGCAACCTGGGCTCTGTCTGGCAGCAGCTACCCAGAGCCCAGGCTGGGCACGGTGTGCCAAGCAAAATGGCTTCATGTTTCATGCTCTAGCATGCGTGCCTGGGGTTGCCAACCCCTGGTCAACACCCTTGCGCTGAGGATTAAGAAGAAACAACTTGATCATCCTTGAAAGATTTTTTTGCGATCTTTTCAAAGGTATGGCCATATTTATTCTACTTTCCATAGCTTTATGGGGATTTGAATTTGTGACCTCGAACACAAAAGGTGGGAACAAAAATTATGTCATTAGGTTATAAACTTAATGGCTATTTATGAGAGAGCCAGACCAAATATTTCTAGTCTGGCCTTAAATGCTGAAACATTGCTGGACAGACACAATCTTCTTAACAGATTGTACATTATTAGGAAATGCCTTTTAAAATTCCAGAATGGACATAGTGACTTCCAGCCCACAGTACATTGTAAAGATTTTTTTTATCTTGTGTTCAAGCGCTGGTGAGACAGACTAAGGAAAAGAACAGGAAAGGAGGCCAGACCGGAAAGGAAAAAAGGCAAAGGCCAGGGGAAGTGGGAGGACAAGTGAGACAGGCAGGAGGAGCGAGAAATAAGGTAGGAATTGGTAAAAGGGAGAATAGAAATTATTAGAAGATAAATAGTTTTAAAGAAAATTTAAAGAACACATAGTGTTAGGTTCAGGGGAGTAGTGGCAGCATTGGAAGACATATGTACTAAGCAGGAAATAAGGAGAATGTTATTATTATATACATGTTAGCATTCCTTTGTAAGCTAATGCAACAGGAAAGTTATACCGATAACTGTATATACTGTTCAGAATTCTACCACAGAATAGTGGGTACTAGGTAGTATAGGGAACTAAATTTCAAGCATAGTAGAAATGTAATTAGAAGTTGCTGACATCCTCTAAATACCTGCATATTTTAAAAAAAGAATGGTGGAACAGATGCTAGATTCTGTATTGTCCGTGGTTTCAGTTTGGAGACGTTCAAAGACATAGGCTAGAAATAGGTGTCTCCAAATGAAGCAGATCATCTGGGCCTGCGCAGCATCCCAGCACAACTAATCCACTTCACTGGACAAAATGCATGTTACCTATGGCCCCTCTTGTTGATCTCACCTGTTGATTTTGATTCCTTTTTCAATAACTAGTAACAGTTCAGATAAGTTATATAGCCATTACAAAATATGTAAGTGAAATTAAAACTTTGTTTATGTGAATGCTAAGCTTATGTTTTGCTTGGAAAATTGTCCCTTTTTTGCCACTTTTAAATTATTTTATTTATATATACCTATATAGATAGATATACATCTATCCAGTATTTTGGGTACTAGAAAGACTTTATTTGTTATTTCCTTACAGAAACAGCAAATTATTATTAATGATAACAAGTTGCTTCCCTGTCTCTCAAAAAAGTGAGATTTTATTTTGTCTTTTAGAAGGATTACACTATGAAGGCATTTATTTATTTTGAAGTAGCATCTTTCAGAGTTGCGTTTTAAAAATCTCTTAAGTTTTTTTCCAGTAGAGAAATCTTAGGGAAAAAGTTAAGTTTGTAGTAACTAAGCAAGGGGAGCTGTAGTACCTCATATGCCAATTAACATTCTAAAAATGCATACATATTGTTTATTAAAATGTAGTCCTACAATAAACAATATGCTCTGAAGCTAAAATTGAGTAAGTTTGTGGACAAATGTAATAGTTTCATTAGTATTAAATTATACCTGTATAATTTATTCTGATGCAACTCGGTCTGTCTGCTCCTATACAAGTATAAGTAGCACTAAACCACTCTCAATTTGTTTATTCAGGTTTCAAATTACAGTGCATTAAGTCACTTATTGGTATATGAAGACAGAGACATTATAATTAGTTTGGAACAGCTGATGCATATTGATGTTCAGCAGATTGTCCTTTACTATTTTAAAACAGTTTAAAGTTTATTGGTCCACAACATCAGTGGTTTTATAAATACTTCTTTTCTAGTAAATTAGCTCTCTAAACTTTATTTTATGAAGTAAGTTTTGTGGTATTTTTGAGTTCCAAGTACACTGTTGCATTTCTTGCAGTGAACATTCTGGCATAAAATATAGTCCAGTGCCATGCTGTCTCGCCTTCATTGTTTTGTTTTTAAATTATCACACTGGCCTAATTTTAAATAGTTGTGAGGATCTTGATTAAATTTATTGCAGTGTTAATACATTGATATTCACTTAGGTAGGATTTTGTAAAATGATTTAAATATTTATATGTATGTTTATTCATATTCTTTTTCAAGAAGAGTATATTCTCTTGGGGAATAAGTATTTAGATTGGGGGGGCATACTTTTAATGACCTAGAATAGGCAAACCCTGACTGGATATCGGTATTGAATAGTTTGGAATGAAAAATCTGTTGGTTAAGTTATCTCTGTTTTTGTAAGGAAAGTCCATGAAGTATGCAGCGTGCAGTGGAGAAAAATCAAGTTGCTCTGATTTTACTTACCTGATTAGTCTTGCAAGTTTAACTATATGTTCATGTAAACTGTAAGATGAAGAATAGCAGACATTTATTATTAACTGTTATTCAAAAATTTCCTAGTAGTCATGCTTATACGTTTTTGTGAAGCTCCTCTTTGCCAAAATATTTAGTTTAACTTGATATATTTGTTATGCAATATATTATTTGTTCTGTAGGCAAGCCCAGAGGAAAATCAGGAGGGAAATTTTGGTTCAGAGCACTCCGCATCACCGTCACAAGGAAGTAGCCAACAGCAGTTTTTAGAAGTAGAAGCAAACCTGGATGACTCGATAGATATTCAGCAACAGGTAAATGCTGTGATTTATAATTAAATTACTGAAGTATAAAAAGAGAAACATGATTCAAACTACAGTTTTCTACAGGGATAAAAATGTACACATCTTAACATCAGTGTATATTTTGTGTATTTTTGTTAACATTTCTCTTTACTTCCAAACTCAGGATATGGATATAGATGAAGGACAAGATGTAGTAGAAGAGGAGATCTTTGAACAGGAAGAAAAGAAATCAGCTATTCGTTCAAGATCAAGAACACACTCAAGATCTCGTTCAAGGTTTCGTAATGAGTTTTATAGCTCAAGTACAAACAGCTTTATTCTGTTTTTAAAACATTGCGAATGTTGGTATGCTTGTAGTTGTATTGTTCTAAATTCTCTAACTTTGAATAAAGGCCTGATTTATTTTGGAAATGAATAAATAGGCTGCTGAGAGATCTGCGGGGAAACGTGCTTTACTGGAAGAAGCAGTGCCTTAGTTCATCCCAGCTCTCCAGCATCTGTATAGATCACATGCTTCAGCAGGGCTTTTTGGTGCTGTTATCTAAAGCTGATTCAATCGGCTATTAGATAAAACTGCCAAAAAAGTCCCGCTGAAGTGCCCAGTCTATACAAATGTTAGGCAAGCCAGGTCAGATTAGTGCAGTGCCTCTTCTGGACATGTTCTGGCACAATATACATTTAAACAGTCAAAAAAAAAATCTTAACCGGACAGCTTATTTTGCATTGATTTGGATGAATTTAATTTTCAAGTAACAAAAATAATAAACTAATTAAAAACTGGGGGGGGGGAGGGTTTAGACAACATTTTTAGCATAATGCTTATTTTTCTGCCTTTAAATTTTGAGTTTCTTTATTTTAGCCTCACACTAGTCTAGTGTTTTTCATCCTTGTTAGACTCAAGGTATCCTGTGGAAAATGCCAGCTCTTAGCATTTTTTGACCTTAGAAAAATAATAGAGCAACTCTTACGTTACAAAAAACTCAGAAAGATAAGAAGTCTGTGCCAATGTGTTTGACCCTATGGAATCCTATTTGAAATCTCTGGTTGTATCTTGTGAATTATGTGTTGGTGTTGGAACACCTAACGGTGCTAATATAGCATGACACCCAAAGGCAACCCTGGTTGAGAACCATTGCACTAGACCTTCTATTTCTTCTCCAGACAGTAATGGCAGAAGTAGTTTTTCTTTATATCAATAAAAAAAAAAAAACCTACCTAATTTTCCAGACAGTTGGATAAACTTTAGGGGAAGTTCACACACTGTAAAAACAAATAAAACTGAAATACTTTTTCGTGCTCAAGATACTGAAACGAATTGTTTTCTTAGGTCACCAAGGAAGCGAAGGTCAAGGTCCCGGTCTGGTTCTCGAAAACGTAAACATAGAAAACGTTCACGCTCAAGATCAAGAGAGAGGAAAAGGAAGTCATCTCGGTCATACTCCAGTGAAAGAAGAGCTAGGGAAAGGGAAAAAGAGAGGCAAAAGAAAGGATTGCCTCCTATAAGGTCCAAAACACTAAGTGGTATGTAACAGCTATTTTACATTTTAATATCTTAAGAGTTACAAAAAAACTTATGGTGGCCTAGTAGATGTCTCATAAATGGGGCTACAGCAGTTTTTCTTCTGCACTGAATTTTTCATTCCTTCTAAAATGTTTATAGTTAGATTGATTTGCTTGTCAAGAGAGTGTCATGCAAATTTGAGGTCGTATGATGAGTGGATTCCTGTATTCTTTCTGCCCTACCCTTTGATCAGGCTTCTTGTGTTGTGTCCTGTTCCAAGGAGGTAAATGGCAGTAGAAGGCTCTTATTCATAATTTCTTCTCAACCATCTTAGGAGGAGATGGGAACATTTGTGCTTCCAGCCTACAAACCTTCCTGAGCCCTTCTTTTCTGCAGTTTATTAATACTGCTTTTTGTTTTCATTACTGAAAATGTTTGGTTTTTCCTTTTTCTCTGTGTACATACATGCACAAATGAAGATTTTTTTTTTTCTTTTGTTGGGGTGTTTGCACCTTTGGTCTTCCACAGCCCACCACTTTATTTTTTGTATCACCTGCATTACCATTCTCAGGGTTATTGCTTCCTCACTGGTTATCTCCTGTACTGTCTTAATTTTTCTGCCTAGAAAAAGGAAGGGCCTCTTTTCCTTTTGCTCTTTTTGAAGTATCCTCGCAATGGTTTCATGCCTGCAGCAAATGGGCATGCCGGACTTCTGTATTGTTTAGGACAGGAGTTCACAAAACCATGTGGCCCCATGGGCTGGATAAGTGACCTGGGGCCGGTCCACTGGTTGGATTGGGCCAACAGGTCCAGGGACCTTGGACCATGCCCACCTCCCCACTAACCCCTGCTCCATCCACCACTCACTCTGGCCACTCCAGGATCCACACACTGATTTTGGTGTGGTCCTGGAGTGCTGGGGCAGGTGCTGTGTGGAGTGCAGAGCCCAGAGTGGCTGAAGCAGATGTTGCATGGGTTCCAGAGCAGCTGGAGCAGGCACCACATGTAGTATGGATCATGAACCAGCTGGAGAAAGCACAATATTATGCATGGTGCCCCTAGCAACTAATCCAGGACTGCAGTGCATGTATTGTCTGTTCCAACTGGTCTGGAACCCAGGTTACATGTAGTGTCTGTAGGCACCACATAACAGTGCTGGTCCTGCACCAGCTGGAGCAGGCACTGTGTGATGTGGTTTCCAGAGCAGCTGAAACAGGGACCATATGTGGTATGTATCCTAGGCCCTGCTTCCAGGGCTGATCTGGGTCAGTTCAGACCCTGGAGCAGCACCAGGGACCAGATAATGAGGCTCTACAAGTTGAATCTCACCTGCAGGCTGTATATTTGACACTCCTGGTACAGGGAATACCAACACTCTGCAGGTGGAGGAAGAAGGAAATACAGGGAGGGCTTCCCTCACGAAATACCATTTAGCTGAAGAAAATGTGCACGAGTTTGATTGCCAGTAACCATGAATTTGTATGTCTATAGAATTCACAGCTTGTGTTATCAGGCTGGTTGTAGTTTTAAACTTTTAAGTGGTCACAAATTCCACCCTCTTGCAGCAATGAAAACAAGACCCAGGAGAACTGAATGCATTCCTGGCTCTACTAGAAACCTACTGTGTGATGCTGTGCAAATTGTGGCCACTTATTTTGGCCTTCATCTCTCTGTTTCATTTGTCCCTTCTGTGAAATAGTGGCCTTGAATCAGCTGTTAATTTCTAGTCTTTTCCAGTGAGTGGGCACAGTACAAGCATTTAGTGTGCAGCTGTCCCCTCTCCCCTGCTTTCCATGCCTTCCCCAAACCAGGATGGTCCCAGCCTGGGAAAGATATGAAGAACAGCAGTTGCTCCAGTTCCATCCCAGAGCAGTCTGGGAGGGGATTTAAGCAATGGATCCCTGGGCGGGGGGACTCCGCCCCGCTGCTCCATTCCCCTCCCAGATGAGACGGGGAAGTGGTGGTAAATGTACAGGCATTCATTCTTATAAAAGAGTTCCTTTCATGGGGAGATGTTCCAGGTTATCACTAAGAAGATCTTTCTCCCAGAGGATTCAAGTTTCCCCTGGAAGGTGCTGAATGGTTTTAGTTTCTACTGAAAGAGTAATTTCATAGACATTAGGGCTGGAAGGGACCTTGGAAGATCATCGAATCCAGCCCCCTGCCCAAAGGGCAGGAAGTCAGTTGGGGTCACAGGATCCCAGCATGATAAGCATCCCATTTGCTCTTGAAGGTGTTCAATGTAGGTGCTTGAACCACCTCCAATGTCAGGCTGTTCCAGACCTTGGGAGCTCGGACAGTAAAAAAATTCTTCCTTATGTCCAGGTCTTGTAGTAGTTTATGACCATTTGACCTTATCATCCCTTGCGGTGCTCTGGTGAACAGACGTTCCCCCAGAGCCTGGTGGTCACCCCTGATAAACTTATAGGTGGCCATCAGATCACCCCTGAGCCTGCGCTTTTCCAGGCTGAATAGCCCCATGACTCTCAGCCTGTCATTTATAAGGTCTGTTTTCCTGACCTCTGATCATGTGCATGGCTCTCCTCTGGACTCTCTCAAGTTTCTCCACATCCTTCTTGAATTGTGGAGCCCAAAACTGGATGCAGTACTCCAGCTGCAGCCTCACCAAGACCGAGTACAAGGGGAGAATGACGTCCTGGGATTTCCTTGAGAAGCATCTGTGGATTTAAGCTAGCGTTTTAGTTGCTTTACTAGCCACAGCATCACATTGCAGGCTCGTGTTCATCTTGTGGTCAATGATGACCCCCAAGTCTTTCTTCTGTAGTGCTGGCTAGCATAGCACTGCCGAACCTATAAGGATGCTGCAGGTTTTTCTTCCCAAGGTGGAGAACCTTCCATTTTTCAGTGTTAAATACCATCAGGTTCTTATCCACCCATTTGCTGAGCCTGTGCAGGTCAGCCTGGATCACCTGCCTGTCTTATGTTGTGGATGCTTTGCCCCAAAATTTGGTGTCATCAGTGAACTTTGTTGTGTGGCAAACTTGGCCAGTCCGCTTCTGACTCCAATGTCTACATCATTAAAGAAGATGTTGAACAATATGGGTCCAAGGACAGAGCCTTGAGGGACCCCACTGGTCACAGGGCACCATGATGATTTGACTTCCGTCAATTACTACCCTCTGGGTCCAACCACAGAGCCAATTTCCCAGCCAGCAGATCGTGGTAGACCCAAGGCCACAATTGGCCAGTTTCGCCAAGAGGTGATCGTGGCATACCAGATCAAAGGCTTTTTTGAAGCCAAGATATGTGACATCAATCTCTTCTCCCTTGTCCAGGTGATAGGTCACCTGGTCGTAGAAGGAAAGGAGATTGGTCGAGCAAGACCTACCCGCAACAGACCCATGCTGGCTATCCTTCAGGATGTTGGCGTCGGCCAGTCCATGAAGGATGGCCTCTTTATTAAACTTTTGTAAGATCTTCCCAGGGATAAAAGTCAGGCTGATGGACCTATAGTTAGTCGGATCCACTTTCCTCCCTTTCTTGAAGATAGAGGCACCACATTGGCCTTCTTCAGGCACTACACCAGAGCGCCAGGAGTTTTCAAAGATCCATGCCAGAGGCTGGGCTATGATGCTTGCCAGCTCTGTGAGTACCCTGGGGTGTAGATTGTTTGGACCAGCTGACTTGAAGGTATCCAGCCTCTCAAGGTGTTCCTTCACGAGGTCAGCATTAATGGAGGGCAGGGGATTTCTATCACCCAGACCTCCCTGTCCCGTAGTGGGCATGGGCGTTCCATGGGGCTGATGAAAGACCGACGCGAAGTACCCATTTAATAGGTTGGCTTTTTCCTGGGCGTCGGTTGCCTTATCTGGTTTGGCAGGGGTCCAATGTTGCTTTTCCTCCAGCTCCCCGCATATCTGAAAAAGGACTTTTTAATGTCCTTGATGCTCAAAGCTAGTTGGAGTTCAGTTGCAGCCTTGACTTCCCTGGTTTGCTCCCTGCAGGACCAGACCAGTGCAGAATAATCCTCCTTTAGAGGTGACTCCCATCCTTTGTAGGCCTTTCTTTTTAGCCTCAGGATGTCTGCTAGATCCCTGGAGAGTCAGGGGGGCTGCTGTGCCCTCTTGCTGCCTTTCCTCTGAGATGGAATAGAATTAGCTTGTGCATCAAGGATCACTCCCTTGAGGAGCAGCCACTCTTCGTAAACTCCCTTCCCCCTGGGGTCGTGGTCCCTTAGGGCCTCACTGACAAGCCTCCTGATTCTTCTGATAGAAACACAACTCCTATAAGTAGCCAGTGATAGTGACACATTCCCCACTTCAATAGAAAAATTGTATGGATACATTTTATAATATTTGAAAGACTGAAGAATTGGTATTCTTCTGGTCATTGGAAGGATTTGGGAAAACTGGAACTTTTTCAGGTGGAAATGGGGGTGTCAGCCTCCCCTGGGGCTCTGGTCTGAATCCAGACTGCGGGGCTCCATACAGGTTGGATCCAGCCTGTGGCATGTGGTTCAGGGAGGTATCTGGGGTCATCAAGGGACATGGCAGCAGTGAGTCTGGAGTTGGCCAGGGATCTGCTGCTGGTGGTGGAGGGGTCCTGTGGTCGCAGTGGGTCCAGAGGAGGGATCTGGGGGCTGCAGTGGCTTTCTGCTGATGGCCAAAGCCAATGGGGCCAAAGGGACCTATATTTCATGGTAGGCCACGCCCCAGCTTCCAGATGTAGCAGCTCTGCAGGCTGTATCCAACCTATGAGCCAAATGTTTGATACTCCTGATATAAAAGATCCCAGTAATGGTGAAGGTTTGGAATTTTGTCTGAGATATAGGAATAAGTGGGAGGTAGGGCCCTGCATCTATTCTGTTCTTGTTAGGAAGATAGGATGGACAAAAACAGGAGGAGACAAGGGGCTATGGATAAATATCTGCAGGCCCAGGTTAACATTGCCCTTCTGCTGTGTATTGAGTTTTTCCTTGGTGAACATCAAGAGGAAAGGTGGTCTTTTGGTTAAGAGAGGAAAGGGAGACTCAATATGAGAGTTTAAAAGAAAAACATACTCTTAATACTTATTGTGCTGTGGTAGTATGCGAAATTTCCTGTGCAAATAGAAATACCACTGAGTTCAGTGGCTGTGGCAAAACTATGGACTATGCCCAATACTGAATACATTTTTGTTTTAATTAAAACCACTAAGTCAACAAAGCCCAAAATAAAGTAAAATCACAGCCCAGATCCTTTGACCTGCACTTCAGGTCACCCTAAAGGTGAGTAGCTTCTGTAAAAATACCCTTTTTTGAGTCGTTCAAAATCAGTCGTTTAGTCATAATACTGTTTCATGTATGCTTCTTTCTGTTCTATAAAAAGCTTTTCATGAGATACAGATGTTGATGCATTTGCTTATTAAAGTATGCTTTCATTATTTTCTTCGTTTGTCTCTTCTGAAGCATTTTTTAAGTTACAAAAACAATTTAAAATATTTTGTCAAGGTTAGTTCATTTTTATGATTCTTCCTCAGTTCCCATTTGAGAGCAGAATCCAGGGAATTGGGGCTTCCTGAGTGTTTTTGCTTCATCGCTAATTCACTATGTGACTTTAAACAAGTTGTGTAGCCTCTGTGTTTGTTTACTGCACTCAACTTCTATAGACTGGGTAAAATATTTACGGTTTTCACTTCAATCTGTTAGTTTTTGCTTGCTTGTTTCGCAATCGCTTTCAGATTTGTAATTTTAAAGCACTGTAGTGGAAAGAATTCTCTTTAATTTTTGTAACGTCTCTCTTGATAGTCTGCAGTACTACTCTTTGGGTTGGTCAAGTCGACAAGAAAGCTACACAGCAAGATTTAACTAATTTGTTTGAAGAATTTGGACAAATAGAGTCTATTAATGTAAGTAAGCACTGTTCAATGTCTGTTGCCTATATTAATTTAGGCCAGTTTATTCTATATGGTACACTTGGCAAATCTGTAGTCCATAAAAGCATGTAAGAAAACACGCTTAAACTGAGGAGCCTGCCTTGGCACACTTGTTTTCTTTTTTTCTTTTTTAAAAATTCTAGCCGTGATTTACACTTGTTTGTTTTTATTTAGCAATATTGGCAATTCAAAAGAGAAGTCATTCTGCATGGTCAAGTGGGCACTGCATGTGCAAGGTTCCCTTCACTACATCCATCAGCATGACTACTTGAAAAAGCCAATGGGAAAATTGCAAAATGTATCCCTCTCAAAATGCCACATTGTTTGGCAGTAATATCTGGTCTTGTTTTGTCTGGGAAAAGGCTGTGGTCCTTGCAACCACTGACTTTGAAATCCTCTAAAGGAACAACAAAACAAGAGGGACAGAACTGTTCGTCCTGGAAGGATATCAGACCCCTTGAAAGTCTCTCCATTAATTGGATCTGACCTAAATATATGATGTCTTGGCAAACTAAAATACTGTTCTAAACTTCCAGACCATCTCTTATAAGCCCCACTCAGAGTATCATAGAAAATTAGGCCTGGAAGGGACATTTGGGGGTCATCTATTCCAGCTTCCTGCCAGAAGCAGGATCATCCCTATGTAAACAACACCACACAAATCCTTGTCTAACCTATTACTAAAACTATAGTCAATCTTGTCACATAGCCACAAGGTGTAGCACCTTAGCCTGCCACAGAAAAAGCACAGGGACAAGAACTGCCAGTGTTTTGCTGCTGTATGGTTTGTTAAAATACACTCAGGAGATCCAAGGAAAAGGGCTGTGCCCCCTTCTACAGAGGAAGACAAAATCCCTCAGTCCATACCAATTTTTACTTTGTGGTCGGTTCCTTTTTTACTCCAAATGTGGTGATTAGTCTGACCTTGAGTGGTGGAGGGGCAAAATCTGATAGCCAAGAAGCTATGGGTATTAGTCCCAGCAAAAGCACTGGCACACCCCCATCAAAATCTACACCCCAGGTGGCAGCCAGCACCCATTGCTTCTGAGGAAGGTGAAAAAACCTTGACATGTAGCAATAGGAGAAAAAAATCCTTCCCAGTCTGGTGTGGCAACCTGGCAACCAGCAAAACCCAGGAGCATGGGAAATACCCATAGTAGAACAGTGGCATAGCTACTTCTAAATCATTCCTAACCAGTGCTTATCCAACCCCTTGAACACCTCCAGTGATGGAAATTCCATGACTTCCCTAGGTAGTCTGTTCCACTGCCTCTTTTCTAACAGTGAGGATATTTTTTTCAATGCACAATTTTAACCTACTTTGCTGCAACTTCAAGTCATCAGTCCATATCCTGTTCTCTGTAGCAAGAGAAAAAAGGATGTTCTACTTCTCGTTTAGGGCACCCTTTCAGATGCATGAAGACTGCTATCCTCTCCCCTCCTAAGTGCCTTTTCTGCAAGCTGAACATGCCTCTTTCCTTCAACCTCTCCTCTTATGGCTTGTTTCCCTAGTCCTCTGTCATTTTTGTCATGTGCTTCTGGACCCTCCTCTAACTTCTCTGTTCCCTTTTTAAAATGTAGAGCTCAAAACCATGAAATACTCTAGAGGAGGTCAAACCAGTACCAAGCAAAGAGACTCTGTCATCTCCTGTGCCTCCTGATGCTCCTATTGATGCAGCTCAAAACTGTATTCATCTTTTGTGCAGCTACTTTCATGCTGCAGACTTGTATTGAGTCTGATCCATCAAGACTCCCGTATTCTCCTCCATAATGCTACCATCCTGCTAGTTGTCACCCTTCTTGTATGCATGTTTTTAAATATTCTTCCTGAAGAGCTGAACCTTGCATTTGTCCATATTGAACTTTATCCTGTTAGTTCCAACCTGGCTTTCTCATTCATCAAGGTCTTTCTGAATTGTGCTTCTGTGCTCCAGTTTTGCAGTCCTTCCCCATTTTGTCATCTGCAAATTTACTCAAAGACCACTGTATTCCAACATCCAAGTCATTAATGTGCTGAGCAACACTGGACCTAAGACAGACCTCTCGGGGACTCCACTTGAAACCTTCTGCCATTCTGTTGGGACTCCTAGGGCTCAAACCTGGGTTGTCCTGACTCATAGGCAGAAGCTTAAGCTGTAGTGCCACCAAGCAGCAGACTGTGATGGACCCAGCCCAACCAGGGTTCTCCTGTGACTATGTGACCTAGGTGAACTAATGGAAGGCACAAGCCCTTCCACTTACCATGGGCCTTGTCCTGGCAACGCTACTTGTAGCCTGGTTATTTGGCAGCTTCCTGCCTTGCTGCTGTCTTGCCTCTGCTTTAGACCTTCCTCCAGCTTTGCTCCTTTCTTGCCCTACCCATGTTTCTCCTTCTGGAGTTCTGGTATTGTAGACCCTTTGCTCCTAAACTCTTTTCCCCTACATCTGGATTGTACCTGTGGCTCTTTTCAACGTGGCTTTATTTAAAATTGCCTTTTGCTTGTAGCTATTGAGTCAGTTGTCTCTCTACCATATAGTAGTTTTTTCTAGCCCATGGTTTTTTGTTTATGAGCAGGTCACACTGGACTTTGTTGAAAGCCATGCTGAAGTCCAGATACACTATATTCACTCTGTTTCCTCTGTGTACTCAGCTAGTTACCTTGTCAAAGAAAGTTTGTCTGGCATGACTTATTCATAGTAAATCCATGCTGGCTGCTTGTGATCAGTCTTCCCTTTTCCAGATGCTTCCAAAAATGCTCCAATTCTTCCTAGGTATCAAGGTCAGGGTAACCTGTCTGTAGTTCCCTGGATCCACCTTTGTGCCTTAAAAAAAGGCACTATGTTGGCCCTTCCCCAGTTCTCTGGTACCTTTATCTGTTTCCCATGACTGTAAATAGTATTGCCAAGGACTCCATGGTTTCGTCTGCCAGTTCCTTCAGTACTTTTAGGATGAGGTTTATCAGGCCCTGTTGACCTGAACTCATTCAGACTAGTCAAAAGCTTTCTGAATATTTCTTTTGTTATTTCATCCCTCAGTTTGTCTCCTTCCTTATCCAAATAATCCTTCTTACTTGTATGGTTGCAGCCTAATTTTTTAAGTGAAGACTGAGGCAAAGTAGTTGTTGAGTAGCTCTACCTTCTTTGTATTTTGTGTTAAGAGTTTCCTCTGGCTATTTAAGAGTGGACTTGTAGCTTCCTTAGACTTATGCCAGTTGGCCAAAAAAGACAAAATATGCATCTAAATGGTTCTATCCTGTTTAAATAAAATGACAAATTTTCACGACATCCAGTGTCTGGAGTTCCATTTCACTGGGGGGGTAAAATGCACTTAAAAGAATTTGACCAATGTGTGCAGACTGCTTGAAGTGAAAATCAGTGACTAACTTGGGTATAAAAATGTTGATTATGATATAAGAGTGACTTGACTTCTGTTGCTGTTAATGTAGATCCAGTATCATGCCATGAGGTGCATATGCACCAAGAGTGGAGTCTGTTTGATAAATAAACCTCAAAAGTTCACTGTTACTGTACATATTACATTTCCATTACATTTGATGGAGCCTTCATTTTTAGTATATCTTTTGGATATTCTATTTCACATTACTTTAGTGCTAACTTAGTTTGATGTTGAGTTCTTAGTCCTTAGCAGAATCAGCACTGTTCCAGGAAAAATTGGATTTTGGTATCTTATACCTTTCTGCCAAATGAATTTGGCCTACCCCAGAACAAGGTTTAGGTCTCCCAAACTATATATATATTTTTTTTTTACTTCGTGTCATTAAAGCAGTTTTATATATCCAGCTTTCTACAGCTGAATAAATATGAAGACCTGTCATCAAGATTTGGCAAATGTAATAGTCTGTTTCTCTTGTTTTGTTTTAAAATGTTTACAACTATTTGCAGTGTTGAAAAGTACTCTGAAGTTCCGTTTTTGGTTAGAAACAACTTGGAACTTAGTTACAAACACTTGTTCACTAGTGTTTTGTTGTTAGTCTGCCAAGCACAGAACCTGTTAGACTGGGTTTAATTTTTTTCCTTAAACTTGTTATTAAAAATAATTAGAATCTGTTTAGATAGTAACCAAATCATTGGTCTCAGTTTTACAAAACGTATTGTCTCTTCATAGATGATTCCCCCCAGAGGTTGTGCATATGTCTGCATGGTTCATAGACAAGATGCATATCGTGCTCTTCAGAAACTAAGCTCTGGATCCTACAAAATTGGATCTAAAATTATTAAGGTAAGCCATTTTCATGTCTATTGATATTGTCCGTGTTCACTGTAGAAGTAATTTTATTGTGATGATTGAATTGAGAGGCAAGGATTTCTTTGGGTGGTGTCTCTTACTGGATCAGCTGAGTGGTTGGCATTGAGTTAGATGGGCTTTTAAATGGAAGAAGAATGTTTTGCATTTGAAAGCTTGTCTAACTCAATTCCATTGTGCAGTTGTCCAATAAAAGAGATTATCCAGAAGAATCCTTGTGACTCACGTAATTCCTGGACTGTAATAGCTACAACATCACTCTGACACTACCACGATTTAATCTTGTGTTCAAATTCAATTGAATTTTTTTAATCTTGCGTATGGGTTCAAGATGTGCTACATCAAGCAGAAAAATTAAGTGAAATTTTCATGCAATCTGAATTTAAGTAGGCTGCAAGGAAGTTAGAAAATTGAAGTTACACAGTCTGGTCATTAGAGCGTAGGAGCCCTAGGTTGTGTACTTTATTACCAGTGCTTCTGGTTTTCTCGGTTTAAAAATTGCAAACTCTCTGATTTTAAAAAACCCCAAATCTGCATTTTTTCCATGATTGAAGTGAAACACCGCTATATATCGATCAACACCACTATATATTGTGTTCAATGGATGGATTGGATGGATTAGATAGTTAGCAGTTGAACACGATGTTTTATTGATATGTTTACAATTTTAAAACAATTCGGGAAACGTACCAGTGCCTCAATCATTAAAATAAATTCTAAATGCCTATATATTTTAGCATTTGATTTTGTTTTTTATCATAGAAAATCAGAGCTCCTCCTGCCCCCTTCACTCATTAGGATGTAGGTCCAGATGTGGCTGTCCCCACCCCCCCCCGTTGATGCTTTGTGGCACTAAGCAGCCCTGATATGCTGGTGCCCTGCCCATGCCATTGCCTCTCCCTTCCAACACACAGCCCTCCAGCTCTGCTGGTGCCCCTTACTCCCAATCCACTGCCCCCTAGCCTTGCTGTTGCCCCTCATTCCTGCCCCGTAGCTCCCTGCCCTGCCCTACCCTGCCACACGGGACCCCCAGCTGGCCCTGCAGAGACTCACAAGACTCTAACAGACTTCTAAAAGCATGGGTGACCCAGCCACGCAGCTCCTTGCCACCCCCAA
>NW_017728943.1:116085833-116093572 GCF_001723895.1 Crocodylus porosus | reverse complement strand
CATCAGCTGGAGTTCTGTGCGAGCTGGCAACAATGCTGAGGTGAGCTTGCTGGCAGGACCAAGCACTGCCTTAGACCATCCTATAGCCCCGGTGCCCAGACTCAATTCCTCAGTGCTGGCTGGCACTCATAAACAGGCACCCCCTGTCCCCAAGCCCCATACAGATGCACCCCCCTACATCACCCCCATACACACCCCATGGCCAAAGACATACCTGCATTGAGCTGCCAAGTCTGCTTCCAACACTCTGCCTGCCTGTAATTGCCAGCTGTGTGTGTGGCAATCACACATGGAGCCTTCTGCCTCCATTTACTCTCCTCATGCTCCACTGAGCACTAAGCATCTCCTTGTGGACTGAAGTGCTACCAGCCTGCAAAGGGAAGCCCCCTATTTTCCCTTTTAAAAAGGAAGATCTGCGCGTTTCCACAGGGAACGGAAAACCCAGGTTTCTGTTTATTATACAGAGCATGTAAGTACATGATCAACTTGAAACTAGTAGTCTCATTCAGTTCAGACCATTGAGCTTAAAAGTTAAACTCAAGTGTTGTGCTCTGTATTAAAGTCTCAGGTACTAGCTTACTCTTTGATTCTTGGTCAGAATTTAGGCCTCCACTTCCTCATCTGTAAATTAGAATGTTTGACAAACCTTTATAATTTTTCAAATGACTGCTAGTGTTATAGGCCAAGCAGATGCGTTGCTGTTTTGTTCATTTAAAAATGAACTTATTACAGTTTCAGCATTCATACTTCGGAGATGAATACTGTTCTAGCAGAGAGAATAAAGTGAATGGTCTAATGGTCTACTCCTACCCTACCATCATTAAGTAGTTGACTTGGCTACATCATCCAATTTGGTTTTTATTTCAGATTGCCTGGGCTTTGAATAAAGGGGTGAAAACAGAGTACAAACAGTTCTGGGATGTGGATCTTGGAGTTTCGTATATACCTTGGGAAAAGGTAAAAGTGGATGATTTGGATGGCTTTGCTGAAGGAGGCATGATCGACCAGGAGACTGTAAACACTGGTAAGGTTACTTGCTTGCTCCTTTTTAATAATTGGAAATGGTATTTCTTTTCTGTTATCCTTACCCTTTAAGGTATTTTTTTATAAATAATCTTACTGGCTACATTTTATACACGCAAATAAAACTGAGATCAGAAACTTGTACAGGTAGTCCTTGGACTTACAACACAATGCAGTGCCATGCCGACAGCAGTTGGTTCCTAAAAACTGCGTCTTAAGTCAAAACGTTGCAACTCGGAACCAATTTTCTCATAAGAAACAATGTTATAAATGGGGGATTGGTTCCTGAACCAAGGCCCAATACCCTATTTTCATCAACAATACCCCAGAATTTTGTACTCGATCAACTTTAAATGAGTGATATAGCTATATTAACGTATGTATAATTGTAAATAGAAATCGTTGATTTGGAAGGGCTTCTTTGAGGTGAATTTGCCAGACTTTTTGAAAGGCTCTTGGCTGGAGTTTCCTCAGAAGTCTGGGCTGCAGGTTTTTCTGGAGTCTTGTCTGCTTTCTTAAAGAAAGTGTCCAGGGAAGTTTGGACAGATGTTCTCTAGGGAGATGAGCAATGCAGTGAACATGCTTGCTGGCGTGACATCGCATCAGGTCAGGTGTTGTAAAGTCAAGTCGAGGACTACCTGTATTGCAGTTTGAACATCTGTCACTGCAAGTAGTACTACTGTACAGTATCCACATTCAAGTATATTTTAGAAGCCTCTCCCTTTCCAAACCCTTGTTTAAATAGTTTTAAAACATCTATATTCTCCTCCAGACGCGTGGTCTAGGAATGATACTGAGAATAAATGATCCACTAATTTCCCTGCATTTAGAACAAGACAAATCTAAGAATTAAAGATGCCAGCTTCCAGGCAGATATGCAGGAAGTAAGATTTTTCTCAAATTTCCCTTTTTGAGATTTAACGAAGCACTCTTTGGCCTAGAAATATACTTATCTGTGGTACAAAATAACAAACAAGACTGTCTATTACTAGACTGTGATTCACTCTGAGGTGTATATTTATAACGGGCAGATTATGTTGGTCCCCATATTCACATAGAATATGTTGTTGCAAGAATAATAAGATGGACGACATAAACCATTACCATATTTTCTCTTACAAACACTGCACCTTGCCCCCTGGGAATCAGCTGGGAAAAATTGGCCGGTGCATTATTTTCAAGGCAAAGGCTGGCTATGGGTCTAGAAATTTGGTAGGAAGAAGTGGAGTGGAATAGAGTGGTGGCAGCATTAATTGTCATGGCTGTGGTACAGCACCGTCTTTCCCCTGTGTCCTCCTCCACTTGTCCTCCTCTCCTGTCATCAAATTTCCAGACCCATGGGGAACTTTGCTCACCATCATGCCATACCAGGCTGGTGCGTGGGCTTGGCCAATGGCTAGGCCCAGTACATTGATTCTGGAGGCATATGTAAGTTTGAACCCAAAATGCGAAGTCCTACACAGCACACTGGCTCCAGGGCCATGTGCTGGGTTGCACTCAGCATGTAGCTCTACGCCCTGTACTAGCACAGCTACACCAGGATCCCCATGCAGCTTCAGCTCCAGTAGTGGCCAGATTGAGCTCCCCAGCCCTGGAAACCCAGACCTCAGGTACTTATCTGTTACGTAAGGTGAGATCTTTTTTCGTCCTTGGGGCCTTCCCAAAGTAGGATGCATATTATATTCAAGGTTGAGTTATGTGAGAAAATACAGTATTTGTAGCCTGTCTTGTTCTTTGAAGAAATAATAAAAAAAAAAATGAATCTCAGTTAATAGAAAATTTTAAATGCTAAAGATGGAAAAAAAAAAAACCTTGAGAAAATATTGAGAGAATATTTCACTTTTATAATGCATTACATCCTGTCCTATACTCCCAAGGTGTATTTGCATTACTTGCACAAAGAATAAGGGTCAAAATCAAGTGGCATTCCCCTTTTTTCCTTTATTGCTCACTGCTTCATTTTATCTATTTTTGTATCAACATGAATTACATTCTTTTCAAACTGGTAGAATGTGCGATCTCAATGCATGCTTTTAGCAGAAATTATAATTTATGTAAATTGTATGGTATAGCTATATTCTGTTTACTTTATTGTCTGATTTTAGCAGAAGATGTAAATAAAACTACTACTGAGATAATAACAATTAACTTTTCATAAACTAGTTTTCAGTTTTCCACATATACTTGCCAAGTACCCATACAGATATTAGTTGATGCAAGATTTACAGTCTGGTTGTAGCCCTTCTGAAAAATCTGATACGCTAATTGTCATATATAAAAATAAAGGGATGAAGCAGTAATTTGGATATTCCATTGTTGTTTCAGACTCTTGGCAGAGGCTTTCAGTATTATTTGAGATTTGACTTTCCAAATTGCATATGTTGGCTTATAACCTATTTTGTATCTTGGATATTGACACTGAGTTTGCAGAATCTTTCTTTATGTAATTCAGATTTGATGAAGAATGCCTTGCATTTGAAAGCTTGTCTAACTTCATCCAAAACTTGCAGTTGGCCCAATAAAAGATACCACCCAGGAGAATTCTTGCCCTCTCATACATATAACTTACAAATTCAGTTTGGCATTGAGAAGTCTATATGATATGTATGTATCTAATCTCTGCCAGAACTGTAAACTCCATTGGGAGTGAAGACTTGGTTACTTTTCTTCTGTTTTCAATGTACAGTAAGATAAAATCCACAGGATGTGACAGGGGATATGTATATACCTGGCATGGGACTAACAGTAGAAGGTTGTTATACCTTGGTTAGCCTTTCAAATAGAGTGAAAATATGGATTTTACCAGGACAGAGCAGTTTTTTTATGTGTTATTTTGGTGGGATGTAACTACATTTAAAAAAAAAAAAAAAAAAGGTGAATCGCCTGTTTGGTAATCACTGGGGTTGATCAGGAAGTCACCTGACAGGGAAGCTGGAGCTGACTAAGGAAAAATATTTTTACCAGCTATTTTAGCTTGATCAGGAGAGTTCTGAATGCAGAGGTCAGAAAGAGACTTCGGAACTCAGAGAAGCCACCTGAAGGAGGAAAGGATTCTCAGCTCCTGTTTTGGACTCTGACCTGAGCCTAAAAAGTACTTGGGAATAATGAGGGGAGTGATGCAAGGAAATGCACACAGGTGTTTTTATTGTTCTTTATTAATCTGTGTAGGTGTTTTTTTTTTGTTTTTTTTTTTGTTAACTGAAGTGAGGAGTGAATTTGTTTTTTGAAACCCCTTACAAAATCTTTGTGCATATTTTCATAAACTGGTACGCATTCCTAAAGAGAGAAATTACATAAATCCTGAATGCCCATAAAGTTGAGCTCTGGGAAACGTGCTTAAACTAATGGGGAGTTAACTCTAGTTCTGGGAACAACTAGAGTTCTAGTTCTGCTAAGCACAACAACCTCTGGTGAGTGTTAGCTAAAGAAGCTCTACCAGGCTCATGGCAGATGTTTGATGCCAGTCTTTTAGCACTGGAAATGAAATTTAGATATAAACCAATATTACAGCTTTTATCCAATACCTTGTGTTTAAAATGCTGACTTCATTTGTTTTGGGGCTGGTAGAATAATGTTTTTTGAGTATTTTCCCTTATTTCATGTCAGATTAGTCTTTTTGGAAACAACAGTATAGAAGAAGCTATTGTATTCTTTATATATCCTGAGTCATTTATAACACGACTGCTAACTTTACTTTAAGTTGATATTTTTAAAGGACTCAGATTCTTACAGGGCAGCTTTTAAATAGCATGCCCCAATATATTCTTCTTCTCCTCTTACATCCCTTTAAAAAATAAGAGATTTTACCCTGCTGCTGTTTGAGAGCCTTCTTCAGCAAGAGAAACAAGTGTTTTAGAAAACAGTAAACTAAACATAGACAACGTTTTATATTACTTTCATCTTTTGTTTTTTCTCACACTTATGCATGCACACAGACTAAGCTTTCATGGTATTGTAACTGCTCTTCATAAATCAGTGAATGAAACAAGCTTTTCAAGTTGACAGTAGATTAGAACCTGGATACTTCACAGGAGTAGGTTTCCAGCCTACTCTGAAGAAGAGGATTTGCAGATCAGCCAGGGGGTTGCAAAGCAACAGCAAGAAGCTGTATAGAACTGCCAAGGTGCTCCAGCTGTTTGCTCAGGCTTTTATTTCAGAGGATGCCATTTTTACAGTCATCTGGACAGGACTGCTGATGAGCTCTAGCTGAGTGGAGGAGCAATGTGTTTAAAGTAGAAGCCATAGCAAACAGCTGAGCATTTTGTCCTTAATTCAGCAGCCTGCTGCCAATTAAGTGGGTTGCCAACCACCCAGTTAAGTGCTCCATGTTCCACTTTCCTTCTTTAATGTATAAGCAGAAATAAAACATTAATGTTCATTTATCTAAAATACCCAAATATTTTTTTTATTTAGAATGGGAAACTGTGAGAAACTCAGAGGCTGCTAAAGAGACTGTCCAAACTACTCAGAGTGCAACTGTCGAGAAGAACACAGTCGTTACAACACAAACAGAAGTTTATACTCAACCAGTCACTATGCTACAGGTTAGTATTTGGTGTATTTGCATTTCTGGTTGTTTCACATGTCCTGCAACATTTCTTGTAGAGATGTATTTACTTGTAGTTAATTTTGATATAAAAAAATAATATTTTAAGTCATAAATAGTATCAATAGAACACAGAGCAAATAGGTAAATTTATTTTATCTCTAAAATTAGTAAACTAATGCCCAGAATGAGAATTTATGCTTGAATTGAATATAATTGTGCATAATTGTTCTGTGAAATCTTAACATAAATGTTGCTGATATAGCAAATGTTATAAATTTGAAATTCCAATCAAATTTTTCTTAAAAAGAAATGAACAACTTACTAAAGCAATTATCTAGATATATAGAAAAGTGCAGTGGCCCCTTTTTGTCTGCTTTGACCACTTTTCCTTCCTTTTAGTACCCTTTTATAGTACATTGTGTTCCTATATTTTGAATATGAATTAGTGATTTCTCTGATATTTTGGGGAAGTATTAATACCATATTTATTTACATAACACACGCATCCTTTTCTGAAAAATCAGCCCTTCAAATTTGGGGTGTGTGTCTTAAATGGGGAGGCTGATTTTCTTTGCTAGGACTTCGCTGCATGGAGGCGTGGAAGGATGACTGCCAGCTTCCCAGTCCCTGCCAATAGGAGGGAGTGTAGTCCAAGTCCTTTCACAGCTGCACTCAGATTGGCACCAGTTTTTGGCAAGTTTTATCCTATAACAAGGGTATGTAAGGGTATGTAGTACTGAGGTGGCACATGTGCCAATATATGGGTAATGAAATGGTATGTTTAACCTTAGAATGAAGGTTAAATGTCTGAGTTAATTCACTTTGATGTCCCTTAAACAGAAAATTTTTTTCACAAGAAATGTCTTTAATTCATTAGTTCAGCTATCTCACAGTTTGTTGGATTCTGTTATATTTTTAGCCTATTTTTATCTTTGTTCTCTTTTACTTGCTACAATTTTACATTTCCAGTTGAGTCAAAGGCATCAAGAAAAAAAAAATTACAGAGCACCGTCAGGTTGCCATTATTAATTGCACCAGAATATTTTTTTGCTTTTTAATGAACTCATAAATGGAGCACCTTTGCAGTCTCAGTTCCCTTACAGTAGCAGATCCCTCCTTCAGTGTTAATAGGTTTGCTCTATCTCTCTTGAGTAGAATAATGTTTCTGCCAGCTGTTGTGATCCCTTTAGTAGGTTATGTAGAATGCATTTGGTGTTTCCATTGAATCTCTGTTGAGTGGAGCTCTGCAGAGCTGCCAGAATATGTGTATGTATAGGGTGGCAGTGGCACCTGCTCTCTGCTGCCAGAAGTTCTAATAGCACAGGAAGGGCTAAATTATAGGTAAAAGGTCAAAGATTTGATTTTTCTGTCCCTCTCTTTTGGCATTAGCAATCTGGACCTTACATTTGGCAGATTTTTAATGTACAATATTTACTTAAATCTAAGATGACCCTGAATTTAAGACACCCCAATAATTAGAGAATGTGTGTATGTATGTACGTATGTATGTATATGTATATCTGTACTTTTGCCAAGTGTTGCAAAAGTATAACTCATTTATAAAATATGAAAATTTTATAAATGTGTTATACTTTTTCAAGTATAGAATCTAATTATCAGAAGTTTGTCTAAAATGTGTCCCCTTCCATTGCTACAGCAGAAAAAATAGTGGCTAGAAAGGGGGTCAGATGGCCCTTTGCCCTGTCCTACCAATTTTTCCCCAGTAGCCCTGTCACTGCCTTTACTGTCAGACCCTACTCAGGCTCTACTCTTCCATCCCTGAGCATGTGGAAGTAAGGAACAAATTTGAAATGTAAGGGACCAAAAAGCACCGACTTAAAAATAAACATATCTGAAGTAATTTGCATATATGGGCATCCCTAAACTTAGTTTGTCCAGAATTGATGCATTTTACCTTTTTTTGTAAAGTGCTGTAAGTTTCAGCACAAGGTACTCCATCAATACACTTTTGAGCAGCATTTTTGTACCTGCTTATACATAGTACAAACTATGCGTGATATTAGTCCAAAGGCAAAAGGCTCGTGCTTTATAGCTCATTGATCTGGGCCCCAGAAGAGTCGACAGTATTTCAACCCATGGTGGCCCCACATTCCACTGCTCAGTAGTGTGCGTATTCCAAATTTTCCTCCCCCCATGCATGCGCGCG
>NW_017728943.1:116081528-116085695 GCF_001723895.1 Crocodylus porosus | reverse complement strand
CCCACCAGACCACCACCCATGATTGGAGTGTGTTCTCATCAAGAGTCCTGATATCCTCCAAAAAAATATATATGCAGATGAAGAGTGAGGCCACCTGGTCTGGCTCCACCTGATGGAAGCTCTGACCACACTTATCACATGAAATGGCCTAAGTGTGAGCATCCGTCATCTACAAAAATGTTTGGTGATGTTTGCTAGACATTTAAGTCTGAAGAAACACGAATCATTGGGCATGAAAGGCACTGCTCAGCAGTGGAAAGTGAAGAAGTCAGAAAGTATTCAGTGTAGTGGTTCCCCCCGAGTTGAAAGACTTGCAGCTGAGGGGGACTGAGCAGAGTGGCCACTGCATCTTATTGAGATGGGCTGCACTAACCTAGCCTTGTTGTAGGTTCCCAGCAGTATGTTGACGCCCAGTACATGCTGTGCATTTTACAGACATGCTCAGTGTTGGCTGCCTTGCATCAATCTCATAGTTGGTTTCCATTACTGAGCACATGCTGCATGTGGAAATAGTTTTAATGATAGACAGTTATTTAAGGATGGAGGTTTTCTTGTATGCAAATGTAAGACATGGGGCTTTCCCCCATGCTTATTGGTGGGGGAGAGGAAACTGTCTTATATTTGAGTAAATACAGTAGTATGTATGTAAATTTTTTTTTTTTTTTTTAATTTCTGCACCAGCAAAACTAAGCGAGAAGTTGAAGCATCATCTTTGTTGCTGGCAAACATTGAAGTCAGTGGGATTACATGTACATAAATTTGTGTAAATGCTTGTGGATGTGCAGTCTAAATTCCAAATATAGGGGTCCTTTATCAATGTTTGTAGATTCTTCCCTATGTTATTTTGGGCAGAATTAAGCCTTATGTATCCTTTACAGAGGGGGCATGAAACTCATTTTGCCTCTGTGACTGGATCCAAACCATAGGGCTCCTCACAAGGCAGATGCAGACCCATCTTCAGAAGTGGAATGAGCAGTGTCAGGAAACTGGGGGGTTAATGCTACCATTGCTCACCCTGATACTGCCAGAACATATCCCCAACAGGGCTCTCTAATCCAGAATTCAGTGGTGGGCTCTCTCCTGCTTACCCTGCCCTCAAATTCAGATGACATGGCTCCATTTGTCATATGTATGACAAGCAAGAGATAGAATGCAGCAAACTGTATGTTACTTAGCTGAGTCTGCAAAGATGGCATATTGAAAAACAGTTACTATGTTTGTGGACTGAGAAACACTTTGATATGAAAATCACATAGAAACAAAAATACTGGTAATATTATACTGTTTAAGACACCTTGGAAAGAAAAGCTATATTTCCAGCTGCCAACCTTGCAATTTTTCCCTGGCCACTTCTGCATTTTGGTAGAATTAGATTTCATAGACATCAGGGCTGGAAGGGACCTCGAGAGATCATCAAGTCCAGCCCCCTGCCCGAAGGGCAGGAAGTCAGCTGGGGTCATAGGATCCCAGCAAGATAAGCATCCAATTTACTCTTGAAGGTGTTCAGTGTAGGTGCTTGAACCACCTCTGCTGGCAGACTGTTCCAGACCTTGGGAGCTCGGACAGTAAAGAAATTCTTCCTTATGTCCAGCCTGATGTATACTGTATACCATTTGACTTTGGTATAATTAAAAAACACAAGGAATAATTTATTGCAATATTGTTTTTTCAATTTTAATTTCTTTTTATTTCTTTTACATTGTTATTTTCAGTATTAAGTAAAAACACCTTGTAATTTACTTGAAGCTACTACAGAATTTTCATTCTGCTGCTTCAAAATCTTGTAATTTGTCGTACTTACCACGGCATACAGAGGCCTTGATTATAATTATTGCTTTCATTTAATGAGAATTGCAATCAAGTAATTATTCATCTTTCAAAGTCATTGAATAATGTAAATGTTGAAGCTTGTTTTTTTGTTGTTGTTGTGTTTTTTTTTTTTCTTCCTACCAAAAAAAGATCCCAGTAGCTCCAGCTGTGCCTGCTGTTAATCTAGTTCCACCAGCATTTCCCGTCTCAATGTCTGTCCCTCCTCCTGGCTATAGTTCAATTCCTCCACCACCATTCTTGCGTGCAAGTTTCAATCCTTCACAACCACCTCCTGGTAAGTTACTACATTTTATATTAACTCAGCACTCTAGATTACATGCTAAGATTTTTTCTGACTCTTAAAGTACAGGTCATTCAACCAAGTTTAATCTTAGATTTAAAATATGAAAAAACAAAGCATTTTACATCCCCTTTTTTAAATTTGAAAAATCTTAGGATGGTTGGTTGGAACTTTTAATTTCTCCTTGGGGACTACTGATATAAAGGGCAACTTGCTAGAGGTGCTTATGCATCCTCTATACAAGAGGCATCAAACTCAACTACCTCCACTCTCTCTCTGGTTAATTCTTTCATCAGTTGCCCTCCACCACTGACATGCATCTGGGGCTCTGTATGTGGGAATTGTTGGTGGGTTCACCCTTCCTCCAGATTCCTGCTCTTTCAGGAGCTCTAGCAGCCATATCTTTGATGCCCCTGCTCTATAGCAGAGTTAGACCCCCTGGAAAGTAGTAATGTTGGCTGGTTTCCCTCCCAGTACTTATTAGTTTGTAGTGAGACATCTTTCCTGGTTTAATGCTGATTATTAGGTTCTCCTGTGACAGTTTTCAAAGAGCTAGTTGTAGTATTTTTTTTTTCTTTTGTCATATAGGTTTTATGCCACCTCCAGTCCCACCTGTTGTGCCGCCGCCTGTTGTGCCGCCGCCTGTTGTTCCACCAGTAGTCCCAACATGTAAGTTGGCTTGTCAGTTTTTAGGGGTTTTGTGTTAATGTAAATCTAGCTATCTAATATACTAGTTTTTTTAAGCAAGTGTACAACTTCTTGCTAACAGAAATGGGCTGATCTATGGGTTGTTGTCCAGCTGATTTACCTGTGTATTCAGAAAAGGTTTAATGGAACTTCTTAAGTAATATTCACAGATACTATATTGAATTGCTATGTTCCCAGGAGACACTGAAGACTTTTTTTTTTTTTGAAAGAATTCTGTTATTTAGATATATTTGTGCACTTGAGGCTGAAATGTAGCACTGTTTAAGTATTTAAAATGTAATTTGAAATAATTTACACATAATTAAAATGAAAATATTTTGATTTACTATACTTTGTTTATAGTCTCTCAGTAAAGTATCTGCTACACAAAATTGACAATATAGTTTTAAAAATGCCCACTAAAGTTTTTTTTTGTTTTGTTTTGTTTTTTCCTTTTTTCTGTAGCTTTAGTGCAGCCTCCATTACCAATTACTCAAGATACAATAAAAGATGTTCCTTTTAGTACCCTTGTTTTACCAGTTGGCACAGGTTCTAGCAATCTGGCCACACCAACGTTATCAGCTGGAAGTGGTTTTAATCCTCTTCCAAGCAGTAAACCAGAGGCAGAAGAAAAAGGATCTCATCATACTGACCTTCAGGTTTCCTCAAATGAAAATGTTAGATCTGGTAAGAAATTGTTGTCTCTACATAACTTGTCACATAAAAACTCAAATTTATAACGTTGTTTTGTAAGTTGACCTTATAGGTAGAACTAGTTCTCATTATGGGATGAGCATAATTTTGAATGTGAGGCTTAGGGCAAAATCTGTATTAGCTCTGTGGATATCTCTAATTTAATTTAGGTGATGGCATACTTAATAGTTAGGCACTTGATCTCCCCCCCCTCCCTCCCATCCCCTGAAAGTGGTTTAGAGTAGGGCAGTCTATGGTCTGCATGTTATGAGCTATGGATCCTTCAGGCAATGTACTGTGCAGGCCTGCTGGACACCCCCCCCACCACCCACATCATGCAGGCCATGGACCTTCTGGCCCTTTATGCTGGTTCTGACCAGCCCTGCCCCACTCCAGTTGGACAGCCCTGGTTTAGAGAAACAGCTACACACAAGCTTCCTATATAGTTAATGGGGTGCTATTAACGGACAGTGCCAAGAGCCTAGATGCTGACCAGGGAGCCCCCTAGAGCTTCCAAATAGAAAACACAGAACCTAGCAGTATGTTTGAAGTCTTCATCTCTTAGGTTTTGGCACCTGACTCATTGTTGCATGCAGGGTGCCTCTGCTTGCAATACAGCATCCACTTCTGCTTCTAAGAGTAGATGTTCATGCTGTTGGTGGTTATAGCACAGCAGC
>NW_017728943.1:116054496-116081315 GCF_001723895.1 Crocodylus porosus | reverse complement strand
GTGAGGGTGCGTGTGTGTGTGTCTGTAGGCACAGGGGCAGTGTGTGTGTGTGTGTGTATTTGTTCGTTCGTTCGTTTGTTCATAGGATGAGTCCCACATGCACACCCCTCCATACACCTGTACCTATGCCTCCCCTTGCACTGCCATACACAAACCCTAGCTACCCTTCCCCCCCATACCCACCCCCCACAATATACAAGAATAAGACTTCATTTTAAGCTACTGTGCAGTCACCTCTGTGTACAGTACACAAACACATGTAAATCAGGACAAAAGCAATTTTAAATCAAATTTATGAATGTTGTAGATGATTACTTTTTACAATCTAATTTGGTATTTTTCTGGTTCTGAGGTGGCAAAACCCCTTGCTTGAAAGGAGTACTTTTGGGGGCAAGGGGAGGGACTTCTGGTGGCAAAGGTCAAGCGTTAGGGGGTGGGACTTCTGGTCACAAGGTGGTGACCAGGGTGTGGGGCGGGGCTAACCATGCAGCCCCTGACAGCTTGCCAAAACTTGGTAAGCAGCCCTCCGCCCGAAATAATTGCCCACCCCTGTTATAGCACATGCCTAAGCTTATGCAAATATCATACTTACTTGCATAGAACACAAAGCTTTGTCCCCAGAATCTGACTGTGTGAGAGACAGTAAATCCTCCTGTAAACAGAGTATCCAGGAAGTGTGGCATCCCAGGAGACAATCTAGGTGAAGCAGCAGGAACTTCCTGGAGTTACACCTGTGAAGTGAGTTCTATAACCATATGGGTGCTGCTGTTGCTGCTGCCAGCCATTTCTGAATAAAGTGACCCTGACTGCTACACTTAATATTGTTGGTGTGTGTTAAGTATGCTCAGATCACACCATCTATATAACTAGGCTTATTGGGGAACTTAAGTGGAATTTAGATGCTATTCTGCCTCCTGTTTGAATTTCAAAAGAGGTGTCTAGCTGCTCAGACTAAGGTTCTTCTGTGCAGGGGTGGAAGTCGTAGTCTGCATGCATGGTAATGATGAATTTAAGCATCTAACAAGTTTTGTTGCTTGTGCAGCAGGAGTAATTTTAAATCTCTCTTTCTGTTTTAGGTATCTAAATTCCACCTAAGGTCTATCTGGTGCCTAGTTTACCAGTCTGCATCTGCCCTTAAACAGCAATAGTTATCTCTTTACCATCAATTAGTTGCCATTTTCCAATAATTCATGTTACTGGAAAATGTACAAGAAATTATCCTGTACACATTTCTGTTTAAATGGGTAAATCTGAGCCAGTAGAGCCAAATAAGAGTATTTTAAGGCAGGGGGGAGTGAAAAACAAAGGTGCCAGAAAGTAGCATCAATGTTTAGTGTAATTTTTAAAGCATTCATTCACATATTTTCTTGCAATGTCTATCTTGTAATCTTTAGTAGTGCTTGAAATTTCTTTTCACTCCCCCACTATGTAAAGATGCATAGTTTCCATGATGAAGGGCCCAGGCTTCACCACTGATTAAAATGATCTGTGGTAAGAACCCAGAACTATGACAGATTTGCATTTGTCCATTTACAGCTTAAGTATAGGTTAGCTGAATAATGAATGGAAATTAGAGTTTGTGCTGAAAACTGTGTAGAGTTAACATTTCTGTCTACTCATAGGTTTGTTGTTGTTTGTTGCATTTCAGTCCAAAATGATGCCTCTAGCAGCTCTGGGCTTGCAGGGGGACTGCCACCACCCAGTGTTTCCAGCAGCTCTGGGCTTGTCGGAGGACTGCCGCCACCCAGTGTTTCCAGCAGCTCTGGGCTTGTTGGAGGACTGCCACCACCCAGCATCTCCAGCAGCTCTGGGCTTGCAGGTGGAGTGCCACCACCTAGCATCTCCAGCAGCTCTGGCCTTGCTGGAGGACTGCCACCACACAGCGTCTCCAGCAGCTCTGGGCTTGCAGGAGGAGGGCCACCACCAAATGTCTCTAGTAGTTCTGGACATTTGCCAGGACCACAACCACCTATTGTCTCAAGCAGCTCTGGAGTTATGCCTGGAGTGCAGCCCCCCATTGTCTCAAGCAGCTCTGGACTACTGCCACCCAACATCTCGAGTAGCTCAGGACTTCTGGCAGGAGTACAGCCACCCAGTGTTTCAAGCAGCTCGGGGCTTATGGCAGTACCACCACCCAATGTCTCAAATAGTTCTGGACTTATGGGATTGCCACCACCAAATATTTCAAATAGTTCTGGACTTCTGGCAATGCAGCATCCCGCAGGAATTCATAACATGCCTCATTTAAATATTGGTAGTCCAAGGATGCCTGGAATGCCCCTCTTAGATATCCGTCTAGGACTTATACCCCAGTCACCGGGACCAAGATTTCCATTAATGCAACCTGGAATGCCACCACAGCGCAATATCCCTCCTCCTCCAACAATCCTTGACCCATCCCTTCATCCACCACCTAGAGGTCCTTTTCCTCCGGGGGATCTTTTTAATCAAACTGAGAGACCTTTTGGAACACCTGGGAGACAAAATATTGATCCCATTTCTAATGCAGAGAAAAGACTACCACTTGGTGGTGAGAACATTCAACAGGAAGGAGACCGAGATTATCGTTTTCCTCCAGTGGAAAACCGCGAGAATCTTAATAGGCCATCCCCAGTGGATGTCAGGGATTCTGCTGGACGACCACCAGTGGATCCAAGAGAGGGTCTAGGAAGACCTCCACTAGAAGGAAGAGAACATTTTGCAAGACCACATGCAGATATGAGAGAGAATTATGGAAGACCAGGTCTAGATGGTCTTGGTCGAAGAGAGCATTTTGGTTTCAATACAGACAAACACTGGGGACAGAGAGGAGATTATGATGAAAGAGAACATCATGCCTTTCCTATCTTTGGTGGCCCTAAAGGCTTTCATGAGGACAGGGAGAGGTTTCGGCATGTAAATTACAGGTTTGATGCTAGGAGTGGTCCCAGCTGGAACAGAGGATATGAACAAGATGCTCACAGAGATTTTGATGACCGTAGAAGACCCTGGGAAAGACAGAGGGATAGGGATGACAGAGATTTTAATTTCTGCAGAGAAGTGAATGGAAACAGATTTGGAAGAGAGAGAATGCAGAACAACTGGATCCCCCCTCCACATACAAGGGTTTTTGAATATTTTGAAGGGGCCACTTCTCAACACAAAGCTGAGAATATGACCCAGGTAAATGGTGAAAATACAGAGACAGAAAGTCAGCCACCAACTGTGCAAGTTCAGAACGATCCAGAACTTTATGAAAAACTGGCATCTTCAGGCGAGATGAACAAAGAGAAGAGTGACACAGAAGCTGATATAGAAAGTGAACCAGTGGTAGAAAGCACAGAAACTGAGGGGACATAATCATCACTCAGTAGGTAAAAGATACCTTTTGTAAAGTTGTCATCTCTCTGTAATAGATAAATGGCTGACTGGACCTTAAAAGTTCACTTTTGTCTGCCAGAATTAAGTTAATCTGATGTTCATGTTCATCTTTCACTTAAATAACTGTACAACTGACTTGTATAGACCACTGTTCTTAATTTGAACATGGTAGGTAAACGTTTTTTATTTCTCTGGTCAAACACAAATGTGTGCCCCCCAGTTGCTTTTAATTTCACAAAGATAAATAACAGCTTGTCAAATAAAGACTTCCTATGGAAGAAAATGGAAATTTTTAGATACTACCATTAGGTTGGCTATGGAAATTGTTATACTTGAAACAGGTGCTGGTGTATCTTGTCCGTGTTTTAGGTTGCAGAATTTTAAAGCGTAGACAAAGCTGTGATATTTTACGTTCCTACAATTTGGCAGTAAGAAAAACCAAAAAAATAATAGTCCCAGTCATTTAAGGAGCATAATACAGAGATTAAAAGTGATTTTGTAAAGTTGACACTATAGTCTCTGTTTCCTCTAAAGTAAGTGTCTGTGATTTGTTCCTCGTACTGCAGTGGGTTAAAAAATGAAAAAAAAGTACATTTTAATGTTGGGTGCATTTTGTTTTTAGATGCCAATAAAACATATTTGTTTGATAACAGTGTTCTAGGCATTGTATTTTTTTAAAACCTGCAAGCTATAATACCTGGAATCAGCTATGGGTACATACTTTAGCTAATTGTTGCAAAAGGTTTATATGACTCTTGTGAGACCAATGCAACAATTATGTGCTCTAGAAAGAAGCATATGCTTTTATACTGAAAATCATGCAGTCACATTAGTTTATGTATATAACATGTATGTAAATATTTGTGTAAAGTGTATGTAGATATCACTGTTTCTGTGTGTGCATGTATGTGCACTCACAGAATAATGTAGACAGTTTGATACAACTGAAATGAACGTAGGTTATAAAAATATTTTAAAAAATCTTTCACCTTCTTTAGGTAGTAAGATAAAGTTGATTTGATTGAATAAATCAAGCCTGCATATATTTTCTCACATTTGTAGTTATGTGATGCTTTTATTACTTTTAGAAGGTGGAACATGATACACTGTAATGTTTATACGTAGGATTTTAGCTTACTTTTAAAGATGTAGCTATGCATGAAGTCAAAATTGAAGCAAATATTTGCATTGTCTTTGTTGTAATTGGTGTTCTGGAGAGATAGTGGTAGCATTTAAGTGATTTGTGGTTATTTGCTTGCAGTGAATCTCTAAAGTCCAGAATTGTTGCACGAAAAGTAAAAGCTGTTGTTGGTTTAAAAAACAAATCTACATCTTTCTAACAGAAATGAAGTGGGCTTTGTGTTTTGGTGGCTTTAATATCGAAATAGAACCTTTGAGTTAAACTGTTGAGATGAATTGGCCTCCTAGGTAAATTAGTAGCACTACTCTCTTCTGTTTCACCTGTTTTGTGTATTTTTTAAACTAGTGGTGGAAATTTGGCAATACAGCAATGAGAGCTTTTCAACTTGTCCCTTTTGCAGTACATTTTCTCTCTTGTTTCAGCAAATCTATTTCTAAATTGCACTCAAACCCAAAGCATCCTTTAACTTAGCTTTTGAGAGGGATATTTTTCTTTCTTAATAGGATGTAAGAGGAGTAGGTTACAATAAATCACTTTCCTTCTGCAGAATGGAAAATTTTTAATTCGGATAAATAAGAATTTTGTCACTTACCATTAAAGAATACTAGTTTATCAGTAGTTTGTATCATGCTTAATTTTTTTCCATAGAGATAAAGTATGATGATGTGTTTTGAGTTTTTGAATGTAGTACAGAATACATTGAATTTTAAGAGAAATTATATTTGATCGTTTTTGTGATGACATGGTTCATTTTCTCAGTTCCCAGTATTTTAATTTTAGAGGCCACAAAAGCTGCCTCCTTAAATGAAAATACTCTTCCTTAAAAGCTCTTACGCGTACCATACAAGCAGTAATACTGGGAATATTAGGAAACATTGAGATTCATTTGTATTTAAATAAGCAATAGTATGTACCAAACCATGTGAACATTTTGGACACCAGGTTATCTCAGCTTAGGTGGGATTTGCAACACTTAAGATAAAAGTACCTTTGTACGCAAACTGCTTTGGCATCATGGAATGCGATTGGTGTTGTGCCTCTCAGTATGACACTGGTATGCTATTTGGCTGTTAGACTTCAGGAGCTCTGTGTGTCCAAAACAACTGTATTGTTTTTTTAGTTGTTTCCTTTTATTTTTAGTTTGTTAGATCTTTGATCTTTTTAAATTAATAGTTGTAAATGAAGAGGCTATCCTCGTGGATCTGCTAAATTTCCATAATACAGGTATTTGCATAGTTTTGCTTTTCTCATTTTATTGTGTTGCAACAAGATGGCAAAGTTAATCTCCCTTGCCTTTTCTTAAGTTGAGATCTGGAGTACATCCCATTGCTTGCAACAGGATGGTACAGGGAAATTAACATTAAGATGAGAGAGGTTAAATAATTTATTTGGCAGTTCTGTAAACTAAGGTATTTATTAGTTAATTTTTAAATCTGTTATATAAATGTCTTTCAAATGTTAATAAATTGGCTACTGTGCTTAGTGCAGATGTACAGTGTACCATTACCATTTCAACAACTATACTGATTGTGTGGAATAAAAGATTATTGTATGGCAAGTAGTCTTAGCTGCATCATGTTTCTAGCTAGAACTTTTTCCTTTTTTTTTTTTTTTTTTGATTTACTAATGTCTGGTACAGAAAAATAGTATCAAGAGCAAAGTATTCAGAAACAGAGAGGATCTTAAATACCATATTTATTAGCCAATAAAGCTAGCATGTTGTAGCTGCTTAATCTTGTCACTGGAACATTTTGAGTCTTTTTGAAAGTTCACAAAAGATATACCCTCTTACAAGAACAGAATATCTACACTTAGCATTTTGACAGGAAAGAGAGTAGCTGCAGTACAACAAGTAGAGGAGCTTAACGTGGCTTTTTTGCATTTTTATGAGCATAGAAAAAAATGTTTAGGTCCCCCCCTCCCAATCACTGTAGCCAGTTTTATAAAGAGCAGAGGTTAATTTGTGTCTACACGTAGTCATTTGAAAACCTTAACTGCATCGGTTCAGACTTGAAAAATATTACCTTTTTAGATGCCCTATGGCATTAGTCCTGCACTGTTATCTCTCAGGGCAGACTACTGTGACCAGGCCGATTTTAATAATCAAGGTTGTGGACTCTTATATGTTACTGTGAGGTAGTACTGCCTGAGATGGACGTAGCTGATTAAATTTGAGAGTATACAAGGATTCCATATTCCTGAAAAGATTTAGCATATTCATTTTCTTGATTTTGGGTTTCTGCTAAATCTCATTTTGCCCCAAAATTTCTGTATTTACTTCCCATTAAAGCATTTAGAAGCAAGTAACATAGTGGTAGTAACATTTGTTTTCGGATTTTAATAACGAAAGCTAGAAAAGAATATACTGGCAACCCCTGCTTAGCGCTCTTAATTGGTTCCTGAAAAACTCAGCGTTTAAGGGAAACTGAAACTATTTGATGATCCAAGATGGCGACTGCAAGTGTTTTTAATGACCAAAGATGGTGACCACGAGGGTTTATAATGAAACTTGTTGAACGCTAAGTGAAAGCAGATAGTTTTAAAATGAGCATTATAACGAAACAGCATTAAGTGGGAGTTGCTTGTGTGTGATTTTTGTAAGCCCAGTCAGCTTATAAAATAGGATTGTTTTTTATTTGTTTTAATAAAGGGCAAGGAGCTCTTCTGTCATCTAAATTTTTCATCAGTCTTAGCCTCTTAGGTATACAGCAAGTACTTTTTTTTTTTAAGATAAGCAATGCGTACTCTGACTTAAGTAAGAGTACATGAAAATGCACTCTATTTCTTGAATGCCTGTTTTCAGAGTAGGCGAAAGCATTATTGATGGGAGACTGGCATCTTCTGGTTTTAAATCAGATTCTTGATTATTCACCATCCATGAAACATCCTGGTTTAATTTTTTTTGCTTTTGGAGTTTGGAAATGCTTCTCACATTCATATTTGACTTTCCATCTTGTATATCTGTATTCATCTGTCTCTAGTAATATGATAGAAACCTGGTACAGTGGCAGAGAAAATGTCTTTTGGACAGAATGCCTTAAATGTAACTTGCTTTTCTGTTTTAAAGAAAATCTGATGTAGAAGGCATTCTTTTACAGTGGGGTTAACTACAGTTAGCACATACACAGTATCCATCCTTTTTTTAATGCTTGATCAAATTAAATTTTGGTTATCATTTTAAAGTTCAGAAATGACATTTTACAGTGAAGAAAAGATCAAACGTTAAAAAGTTGCAGTCAACTGACATAGCAGCTGATATCCATTAAATGAGTCTGAACTGGGTTTCTAAGAGATTACAGGGTAGTTTATTAGAATCTTTTTCAGCAGTTTTCAGAGGTTAGTATGCTACAACAAATTATTTGCCTTAATTTTTTAAAATATTTTTTCTATTCTGTATAAACCTGCAAAGTGAAAAACAGCGAAGTAGTTGAACATTACACTTTTCTGCCGTTTTTTACATGAAACTACCAAAGATTTGAAAGGGGGAAATGGATTTGTGCACTTTCTAAAGAATTAAACAAGAGAATTTGTTATACAGCTTTAAGGTTCAAGGATTTTGCTCTGAAGAGTCAAACTTTTCTGTGCAGGTTGTTGTTTAATACTGTTTGGCTGATAACTGTAGCCTTTTCTCTTTGTATATCTGACATAACATGGTTAATGTACTCTGAGGGTTAGTGCTGCTAATTATCCAATGATCTTGGAAGTATTTGGTTGACACTGCTAGGCAGTGAAATAGACCTTGTTTTTTATACTGAGGCATACCACTCAGGTGCCAGGTGGTGTCTTCTGTATACAGCACAGCAGTAATTAGGAATTTGTACCACTGTGGTTATACTGGTGTAACTACAGCAATGCAAATACTTCTACTATAGATAAGCCCTTAGCCGGTAAGGTGACAAGTAGAAACAGACTTGCTAATTCAGGTATTTCACAGCATTGGGTGGGAGGCCATGCTTGAGAACTGGGGTGGAGGAGAGTCTTGTGATCAGTGCCTGAATTTTTCTCTTGGAAAATGTTTTGGGGCTTTTTTCATTAATATCAGCAAGAAATACTAAATGAGAAATTTAATTTTACAAGAGTTTAACAAGGGTGAAACCACAGTGCTGCCACGGTGAAGACGGGCCAGGCCCATGAAAGCAGCGGACTTCTGCATCTGTCTCTGATTTCCCAGTGGGTTACTACTTAGTGTGTGAACTCCTTTGCAAGAGTTGCAGTGTTGGATCCTGTATTGGTCATGTTACCATCCATTAACAAAGGGTTAGTTCCCACAAAATACTGAGTGCCTCCTGGAATGTGAAGATTGATGCCAAAATGAATTGTTTTCAGTTATTGTAACAATGCTCACTGTCATCATTTCATTCTAAAAGCCCATTGACAGTGCCTTGTAACCTCAAAGTAAGCATTATCTTTTAGGATATCACTTTTTTTAATGTTGAGGTATGTTCATCGAGTTTCTACTTCAGAAAATTATTTCAGATTCTGTCTTTCTATTCAAACTGAAACAGTTTTTAGTTGAAAATGTCCAGGAATGCAGCATAGCTGCCTCCTGCTACAATGTGAGCACAAACTTAAAGGTTCCTTACAATAACTAAGTAAACTAATACAACTCAGTGAGTCATACCTAAATGCATTTTAATGGTTTTCACTTTGAATTTCTATTAGAATTGTTGGGATCTAGTAAAGGATAAGACTAATGGTATATTCTCAGATCTCCATTGATAAAGCATTTTAATGATTTAATAATATTTGTCAACATAAACTAGAGGGTTCTAGCATAACCCTTTATTAGTGATTCCTAGACAAATCTACCAGTAAATTCAGCTGCTTTATTTGTATTTGGCATATACTAAATATGGAAAAGAACCCCATAATTAGTTCAGTGTTTTGGTTGAGATTTTACTTTTACAAAATTTTGTGAAATTCAGAATTAAGGTTCTGCTGCATCCCAAATTTCAAAACATTATATTTCACTATGTTGCGCTTGGGACTTTTATTATATGATCACAAAACATTTTCTGAAACAATCCAGTTTATTACAAATAATATATGGAACAAATTTGTGTTAAATGTTAATAAAAGATAAAATAGTTGAACAGTGCATGTTAATGAATCTCCATGCAAACAGTATAATAGAGTCCATATATTGTGAAGAAACTATAATTTATTATTCCGATTGGAGGAGAACAAATACAGCCTCAAATATTACATAAATACTTTTTTTCAATTTCCTTCACTTTTAAGAAAAATCAGTGCATACATTTTGGTGACATATTCCATGAAAAACAATTTTCCATGTTTAGTGTTACATTGAATATCTGCACTGATTTTTTTTTTTCTTTTTTTTCCCCCTCTAAATGTTTTTCCTAAAAAAAAAAAAGACATTTCAGCTTAAAAGGTAGTTGCTTTGTGAAAATACTAGCTCCCAAAACCAGAGATTTCAGATGTCAGTATCATCCCCATTTATTTCTGTAATAACATGAAGAAACTTAAAAACATTTTTACAAGAATTAATCTTTTAGATTTGTGAACAAAACAGAGCTCCAACTGAAAGAATGAAGAATACATTGTTTGTGAGGAATCTATGCATCCAAAACCAGAAGGTTTCTTTTTTTTTTTTTTTTTAGATTCTCCAGCTCAAGTGCTGACCAGGCTCATGGCTCTAAGTACAATTTATTGCATCTTTATTCACCTCTTTTCTGAGTATATTTAAACTTAATATAAGCTACGGTGTGGAAGGCAAAATGAAAAATGTATTTAGGAGTGAAAAAGCCTTTTTTTTAAAATTGCCTAAACCACCAATCTGAATTTTTATTACTAAGGATGGTCCACTCAATTCAGAGGCAAATATGCAAAGTTTTTACATCTCTCTCTCTCTCTTTCTATTGTACTAATCTTCCATTATACATAGCAGCTTCTTAGTTTAGTTTCTATTCAACAAGATAGTACTAGCATAGAATACAAGTCTGCAAAACAATTCTGAAAGTTCCAGTTCTCAGTAAATTCTTCAGATTCTAGATGTAAATCCTGTTATTGCCTGCTGCTTACAAGTGTGCTGGTTAATCTCTAGTTTCTCAAAAAAATTCTACTTTATCGCAGAATGTCAATATTTCTGCCAGAGTTTGTGGAACATTTGAATAAGCATCTATGTAAAGATGCTCCCGGTGAACTATCCCATTTATTTTAATGGACTGTTAAGTTTGGAACCTAAAAGCTGATACTTTAATGCCACATGTGGACAAGGACATATGTTCATTTGAAGCAGTTTGAAAAGGGGCAGCAGCTGTTGTGCTGTAAGGGCTATGTGTGCACAACTGGCACTAGAAATGTAACAAAACCATTCCAGCTTGCTTCATTCAGGTTTAAAGTTTGGGCATTTAGCTTACTTGCAACCCTCCACACAAAGCAGTTAAGAGTATAACAACTTCTGAGTGCTTCAGAGTAACAGTTTCCCTCCTATTCTGAAACTGCTCCAAATGAATGCTTCTCTTTACTCTTTAGTTAATGTCAGTCTTCAACTGCCTTTGACTGCGCTCAGTCTTTCACTGCCTCCCCGTGTATCAAAAGAACTACTTGCCCTGCTCCTGCAACCAGATACCAGCTCCATTAGCTGCCACCTCCCCTCCTCCCCAATAAATTTCTGTTATACCGTTAGATATTGGAAACGACAAAAAGTGGAAACTTGGTCATCTTATTAAGTATATTGAGATTTTAAAAGTAGTGCATGGGCATCCAGGGAGAAAATCAAGAAGACTAAGGGACAGTTTGAGATGTAGTTGGAAAGGGATGTAAAAGACCATAAAAAAGGGATTCTACAATTATACTGGAAGTAAAAGGAAGGCTAAAGAAAGCGTAGGTCCCATAATGAACTATAGTTAGAGGTGATACAAGAAGGCTGAAGCGTTTAATGCCTTTTTACGCTATTCTTCATGAATAAAGTCAGCTACCAAATGACAAGTACTGTTGGCGGCAAAGATAGGAAAATAAAGAGCCTACCTTAGTGAAAGAACAGGCTAAGGATTCCTTAGAGAAGATGGATGCTTTTAGATTGGCAGAGCCAGGTGGGATGCACCCTATGTACTATAGAAATTGGCTGAGGTAATTTCAGATCTGTTGGCTATCATCTGAGAATTTTTGGAGGTTAAGCAAGGTCCCAAATGACTGGAAAAATGTAAATATGGTACCTGTCTTTAAGAATAGTACAGGAATGGCATATTTTAAAAACAGTATTTTGTAAAGGGCTCGAAGGATAGCAATCAATGATGCACTGTTGAGTTGACAGCCAGTATCAAGTGGTGTGTCCACGGGGTCGGTCCTGGGGACAGTTCTGTTCAACATCTTCATCAGCAATCTGGAAGACAGGATGGAGTGCACCCTCATCAGGGTTGCTAAACAGCAGCTCCGCAGAAAAAGACTGTGGGGGTTATAGTAGCCAGTAAGCTGAATATGAGCCAACAGTGTGCCCTTGTGAAGAAGGCTAATGGCATATTGAGCTGCAGTAGTAGGAGCATTCCCAGCAGATCAAGGGAAGTGATTATTACCCTCTTATTTGGCACTGGTGAGGCCACATCTGGAGTACTGTGTCCAGTTTTGGTCCCCCCACTATAGAAAGGATGTGGACAAGTGGGAGAGAGTCCAGCAGAAGGCAGCCAAAATGGTTAGGGGGCGGGGGCACCTGGCTTGTGAAGCAAGACTGAGAGAAGTGGGCTTATATAGTCTGGAGAACAGAAAACTGAGGGGAGATTTAGTAGCAGCCTTCAATTACTGAAAATGGGGTTTGAAAGAGGATGGAGGCAGACTGTTCTTGGTGGTGGCACATAACAGAACAAGGAACAATGGTCTCAAGTTGCAATAAGGGAAATTTAGGTTAGTTATTAGGAAAAACTTTCTCACCAGCAGAGTAGTAAAGCGCTAAAATAAGTTACCCAGGGAGGCTGTGGAGTCCCCATCCTTGAAAGATTTTAAGATGAGGTGAGATGATAAGAGTTGGGTCTGGGATCATAAAGTTGGGGCTGGTCCTGCTCTGAGAACTAGGTGACCTCCTGAGGTCTCTTCCAACCCTGATTGTCTATGATGCACTCTCTCATCTTTTTTTCCCCCAAAATTATACTGGGGTAGGTATTGCATTACTGTCCAGTAGAGGCTAACCTGCATGCTGCTTTTGACGGTGTGCTTCATGATATTTTTTATTTCCTTATCTCCTGCTGAAAAGGTGATTTCTTCTGGCAAGATAATTGACCATGTTGAGAGAGTTCTACCTTTTGGTCTGACCAAATTAGTTTTAATAGTTGTCCACCTTAAAATGTCTAAACTTCACAAAATAAAGTTGTAAGTGTATTCTATTGGCTCTTTATCCTTGGAATCACTGTGAGGAATAAGTGAGAGAAATTGAAATGCATCATTTTATGAAAGAATGTTCTCTCTGATAAGTTTATAGGAAGATGATGATGATGAGCAACAAAAATACTTTTTAAATCAATGATGTTTAAAATTATATTAAAGTTTTTGTATAACATAAAAATTATACAGTGTATCATTTCAGTGAAAATATATATTTACTTCAGCCCAGGAAGGAATAACAACCTCATGAAGTTTAATTGCTGGGTCCTCGAAAGTTCCATGGTGATCCGGTTAAAGCAAAGAAGTAGGAGTCTGACCTGGGTACTGCTAATACAACATAATTCTTGTGTGCCTATTTCCTGGTAGTGCTTGTATCAAAAATAGGTTCTAAACTGGGGCTTTCGGACTTAAGATTATTAGGCACCAGATATTTTAAGTTTTTTATTTTGGGGTGCTACAGTCAGGCTCTTCATATTACAAAGTTGGAATCCAAAGAAGAGCAGCATGCATATTAGAAGTCACGTTTAACAATATGAGTTCTAACCTTCCTAACTCAGTATATCTATCCATGAAGGGGAGGGGGGAAAGGTGGAAGAGAGAACCTATTTTTTCAAAATACTACTCTTGGAAAGTATATTGAGATCCTTGAGTAGAAAGAGCAGTAGACATGCCAACTAGTTATAGTACTGTTCCTCTTCCCCCACCCACCCACTGTTTGCTTTATTTTATAAATGTTACTTAAATGTGCAATTTTTCCCTCCTCTTAATATCCTAAAGCAATGGTTTTCAGCCTGTGGTCTGTGGACCCCTGGAGGTATGCAGACTAAGGGGCCTATGAGAAATGGCCATGATCAATCAAAAGTATGTGAATACCTACATTTACAATTCATAGGGGTCTACACCAACATTCAAAATTTCCAGAGGGGTCTGCACTTCCATTTGAATTTTTTTAGGGGTCCACAAATGAAAAAAGATTGAAAACCACTGTCTTAAATTCAAGTTCTGTCCTTTCTGATGCAAGCATCACCACTAAACTATATTCTTCCTTTCTTTAAATATTGGTTGTGTACCAAAGGTGTAGTGATCTATTACTTTACCAGCTCTGGTGGCACCCATTGTCTTAATTTTATACAAACTATCCAAATTAGAATAGTGAGTTATTTGAACACTTCTGCAGCTAATTTATAAAATGTTTCTACTCATTAGGGTTTATCTACACTATGGAAATTAAGACCCCTATTTCATCACCAGTTCAGCTTTATCAGAAATCTAATGGAGATTGCAAGGATGGACAGGAATTGGACTGTGGTGTTAATGATGTTAGATGTATAGCCTTGCCTATCCAGAAAGGCTCAAGGTGGCTTATGCAATACCAGAATTCTGTCACTTCTAAGCAATCATTGTGGAGCAACCTGGGTATGAATTAGAGATTCCTTCCAAGGAGGTACCAAGTTTGGATTCCCTTTCCTAGGTTTTCATTTCCAGGACAAGACCAAGAATGAACTTCCAAAACCGGAACCGTGTCTGACCAAAACTAAAGGGTCATCTACTTTGTGGAGAACTAAAACATGGATGTCAGAAATATGTTGTCTGCCAGCATCTGTGTCTTTTCCATACTTGTACAGCCAGTTTCCCTTTTGACCGTGGTTGGTGATTACTTCAATAATAATACTACTTCCTACTCACCCTCACTGTTGTATGTCCTTTAGTCTCTCTCAGATGTCTTTGGCATCCTTTCTTGAAAAGATTTTCTTGTTGTCTAATAATAAATGTGAAATGTTTGGCTTTTTTTCTTTTAATACACTATCTCTAATAGAATTTAAAATACTTGCCCAGTTTCCATTGGTACTGGCTGTTCAACCTAGTTCCTGGTCACTGATCACAACGTAATTCTTACGTTTTCAGCCTGTCAGTGAAAATGTTTTGCACTTTTAAGGGTTCAGAATACTAAATAATTCCCTTAAAATAGTGACATCCTCCTGTGCTCTTGTCTTTTCCTTATTCTCGTCCACTGAAGTATGAATTTATGCTGAGTGCTATCATTGTTTCCTTCCTTTGATTGACTATTATAAGTGAAATAGCCTTTGTCCATCCGGCGAGTCAGGCTTGGAATAATTCTAAACCAAGTAGCCAAATATTTTGGAGTCATGCAACATCTAGATCTGTTTACAAGTAAAAGAAAAAAAATGGCCCTGAAGCTAACACCACTTAATCCACTTTTTCTTCTTCTTTTAATATTTATATTTCCTTTCTGTCACCACATAACCTCTTCTGCAGTCTCAACTCTAATAGAATCAGTTAAATGCAGTTGTGGGGTGGAAGAAGGGCCTACACATACTATCATCGGTAGAGGATGCTAACTCTTAGCAAAGCAAGAATCTCTTCTCAATGCAAATTACATAAAACACTTTCATGTGGCACTTGAGTTCTCTGCTGAAGATGGTTATAGTTCTAACAACGTAACATTTGTGATCCTGGCAACATGACTCATTGTAAGAGATGTACACTAGTTTGCTATTTTAATAATGCATTAGTCAGAATATTCATGTCTAAAAATGAAGTATAATTAAATATTCAATATTAATTTAACCGGAAGCTAACGAATAATCTGAATCTGATGTGCAGACATCCAGTGTTGCATAGAAAGTTGTTTTTCCTGAATGTACCCAGTAAGCTAATGAAGGTACAGTCCTGCCATACAATCCTGATTCTTTTCAGACTTAGCTTCCCAACCATGTGGAAATGGTTTGCAAAGTAGCCAGGGATAGATATGACTGCAGCAAATACTGAGTTTTCTCACATACATCTTTTCCTCAAAAATTAGCCCCCCAAAATTGAGCACTTGTTTTAAGTGGGGAAACTGTTTTTTTTACCGAAAAAGAAGCACACCTGAAAACACTGCATGCCATGCAGCTGCCAAGATGGCAGTCCTATGTTAACCCCCTCAACTGTAGCTCTTAGCTGAGTACTATAAGCAGTACTAGTGCCTGAAGCAGTAAATGAGCTGCTGGTAGTATCTTGATGAGTCTTGTGATGTAGCAGCAACCTTTTACTGACAGAAACTTATAGAAAGAGCCACTTACAGTAAAGAACTAAGATATTTGCTATTGCCATTGCAAGGGAATGGGGTCTAATGTTGTGGGATGCAAAGTAAATCCTTCTGGAAACATAGAGTATCCAGGAGGTATGGCATCCCAGGAGACAGTGTGGGTAAGGCAGCTGGCATGTCATGATGCCACGCTTCCTGGACACTGTTTCCAGGAAAATATTTGTTTACAATTTACCTTCCAAGAAAAATACTGTGAGATTTATTTTAGGGTGTGTTGTATGTAACAAAATACTGTAATTGAGCAGGATTGCAGAGGTGCAACAGCTGTTTTCTGACGCTTTTATTTGGAAGGGTAGCAGTTCTCAGATCAGTTGTTCTTGCTTGCAACTGTATTCCTGCTCATCAGAGAAGCAGCCCTCTTTGAAGTAAAAGCCTTCACAATCAGCAGGGAGTCGTCTTAATTCAGCACCCACTGCAACATACTGGGTTGCAAACCATCTTGATACAGAAAATTCAGGTTCTGGTTTTTTGGGGTTTTTTTTAGAGTAGAACCATAGTTTAATCACTCAGCACTGGAATTGGAAACAGTAATAAGAGGAAATGTGTAATGTGGCATGTTTCTTCTCAAGCTATACCTAGTCCTTGACAGTTTCATACATTCTGGGCATGTCTGTATATACTACTCATGCAATTGAATAAACTCTGGCACAGTTCACCCTGGAGTTTATGTTCCTGAGCACCATCCTTACATGTGTGCCTGGGACTACAGTATGTTGAGCTGGGTTGGAGCAACCCCAGTGGTCAGGGGGCTAGCCTGCCAGCCCAGGGCTGCTCCACTTTTTTGCTCAGTGTGCTGTGGAGGGGCTGGCTGAGCCATTGTGGGGCTAGCTGCTAGGCAGCCCCTCCACTGAAGCACCCTCAGGTTCCAGCCAGCCCTGTCAGCATGTACACGTGCATTGCAGTGCGCTGAATAGCACTGCTGCAGAATAGTACCTGTGTTTACAAATACTAACCTTATGACGGTGTTTGTTAGTTTACTGCGGCCTAATAGGGTCACGTGTGTAGATGCTGAGACTTTACTGTGGAGCTAATTCGGCAGTCAGTGTTGTGTGTAGATGTGCCCTTTATGGAGCAGTTAAAGCTTTATGCGAAAGTATGGTGAGTTATACAAGGATACAATAACTTTGTATCTGCTGTATGTAACATGCTCCCTGACATAATTTACGCTGCAAATTGCCAGTAGGGCAGTGTTAATATTTACTCCTTTGCTTGATTGTAAAGCTAACGTAGGAGAAGTACACAATGCGCAGTGTGTTCAACTAATGGTAGAACTGATAAGAAATTGCAGTAGAAGAGCTTCAAAGGAAATTAGGAAATTCTGGTAGGCAAGGGAGTGATAGAGATCCCTGGCACACAATCTTGGTCATATTTAACTATTGTCATATTGCATTCCAAGATTTCATGACCCTGTGAGGATATCATTGTATATTGTGGAGGCTCTAAGATTTCATACTTCATTATTGCTCCTGCTGACTTAGAGATTCAGGCACCAGTGTACCAGCACACAACTCTGCTAATATCTCCCATAGCTGACTCCAAAGAAAACCCAAGATACACGCCCCAGATAACATGGGCCCCTTCCCCATTGGTTGACCATCTGTCCTAGTTGGAAATATGGGACATCTGGGATATTGCCCCCTCTCCCTTCCCTATTCCCTCTCAAGTCAGCAACAGCTGGTAGGGCGAGGCAAAGGCAGAGGGGCATGCTGTGACAGGCACACAGGGCAGCCACAGTGCCTGCCTGGCCACCTTCTTGCAGCACTGCACTGCTTACCTTCCCGGCCACACTCTGCCTCACACCTGGGACACTCATTTTAATCTGCACCTCACAGCAGGGACCAGCCTCTGAAATCCAAGACTGTCCTGGAAAAATTTGGACAGATGGTCGCCCTACCGTAGAGGATGACCTCAGTGGCTCCTGCACTGACTTCCACCCTGACAGATTCTTGCTACTGTCTTCTCCTGGTTGTGGGGGGGGGGGGAGTTGTCACAGTTTCACACATTTTGCTGCCTCACCACCAGCATCACTGTCTCTTCAGCTAACTTGTATTTCTCCTGCATAACTAAGCAACTTCAGGATGCCTTCAGAACCAGTATTATTGTCAGCCTTATTGCTTAAGGATTAGCAATATTCCAGGTCTTGCCCATAGTTACAACAGCAGACCTGGCTTTGGATGTGGGTCTCTTTGCACCGCTGATGCAAGTTGGCTCATCCGAGTCTGCATCTGGTTCCAGGTCTGAGCATGGTTCAGCTCACTCAGCACATAGGTGCAGTTGAACAATCCAGTGATTAGAAGATCCTCCAGATGCCTTAAAAGACCTCTCCTGCATTCTGACCCCATCACTGTAGGGTGCAGTGCAGTGGGCCCCTTCTTTCCCTTTTGCTGCGAGCAGATAGAAGTATCAGGTTTTCTTCTCTTCAGCTTGAATTTCAGTGATTCCTGAAGGTTAATGCCAATTCTCCCCTGGATTGAGAGGGTTCTTCAGATCCACAGCTGAGACTGAGTGACTTCCAAGGAACTAATCCATTGTCTATTTCTTTCACTAGATAAGGCATTTCTGTCATCAGACTAAATGATGATTTCCAATGTTTTCAGGACTGGATATGGTGTGCAGCCCAGACCTTTAAGATTGTGACTAGAGGAAGTCTGAGACTGCCCACCAGCTTGTTTATGTATTTCAGCACTTTGCCCTACTAATGTAGCCTTGCTTATCAAAGAGGTATGCATGAACATTCCCAGCATGGTCAAGACGACTACTGCATCTTGCCCTGCAACTTAGGGAAGAGTAGACAAAAAGTATTAAGTTCCCCTGGGGGTGGGTTAATATTTTTATACCTACTTAGCGCCCTCCTTTTTCGGTGGTGCCTGCAGCAACTTCAAAGACCAGGCAACAGCTCTCTACCCATAAAACAAAAAAGCTTATTGACATTAGTTGAAAGTTGTTTCCATCCCCTAGTTCTGAATAGAGGGATCATTAGCCATGTTAGGCTGAAGCCAGGCAGAAGGTAGGATAAGATGGCAGTTGAGAGATTATCCTCTTCAAAGAGGCTTGAGCTTTCATGCACAACAGCCTGTTTGTCAGAGGTTATCATGCTAGCATGTGTCCTGTCCTACTTTCTGCCTGGTTCTGAATAGCTGATTACAAGCTCATTTAGCCTCCTATGACTTCCATATGTACAAGTACATTGCCAGTGTAACAAACTCTTTATGAGAAATATCCAAGGAAGCCCTGTTAACATGTATGTTTCTGAAATGCACAATAGCTAAAACATTCCTACAAACGGTTCTGGATGTAGCATTTGATGGCCACAACTTGTTCATGAGGTGTCTTTCATGGATGCAGGGTTCTGGGTTTCCCAAAAAAGTGCAGGGTACCATGCAGGACTTAATAATATTTTCAGTATGAAATAGACAAGACACTTCACAAGACACCAAAGCCATTTTAGGTTCCTTGAGGATTTACTTCCCAGCTCTCCAAAAGAGGTATTCTTGATATTGAGCCAGGCCTGTCTCTTCCTCCCCTCCTCTTTCTCCTGCATCTAGCCTATGCAATCTACTATGGAAGGAATTAAGTTCTGTAGAAGGAAGCAGTCTTTGACCACACAATCTGTCTTCTACCTTCTATTAATAGTTATTACAAGATCTGGAAGATATTTTTCCATCCCCCAGAGTAGCTGTTCCTCTGTCCCATCTCTTCAGCAATGATCTGGCTCATGATTTGCCAGCATGGGTCAAAATTACAGTGTATAGTGGGTGATAGATACAAGTGCATATGGTTGTATGATCTGACTGCAGCTCACTCCCTTATGCCACCTGCAGAATTCACTCTTTTCAGGGTTCTTTCTCAAGATTTTGCTTTGGTTAAAGATTACCCTTTGCTTACTCTAAGAGGTTCCTTTGCACCTCGGTGGAAGAGGTTATACAATGATTATTTTCTGTCCCAATTCCGAACTCCTGAAGAAAGACTCCGTTTTATAGAAACTACTTTGAATGATGTGACACCAGATAAATTCCACTGACCCTGCTGGTCATCACACCTTTATGAGAGTTAGAACCTCTTTTCTCCCTGGTCATGTACCTGCCTATACTTTTGTGACACTGCTGGTCATCCTTCACCTGGAGGCATGTAGTCCTGACTGCAAGATGGCTAGTCTGTGAAAATGACCTCTGACACAGTCATGACAATACCACTAAGGTGGTGGAAAAACCTGTCCCTTATTGTGAGAGGCTACTCTTCCTCCCCTTACAACACTGACTGTCATGATCCTTATCCTGACATAGAGCTGTGTAAAGACTCAGGCACAGGTTGCCTAAACATTGCAGGATGTGGAATTCCATACTATTGTGTTAGAAATCAAAGCAGAATGGAGAACATAAGTGTTTCATAAGCCACCCACGAGTGTTGTTATAAGAGACAATCCATGGTGATTGTGGCAGACCTGTGTTGATCTAGATTAGGGGTGTGAGATACTTTGGCCCTACAGCTTGGATCAGAACCAAGGGGCTTCTTGCGAATTGGATTTGAACCCAGCTTCAGTGGGGAGCTATAGCAGCTTTAACCCCTGCAGCTGCACTGTTTTGGCTGGGGTTAACACCACCATTTCTTATCCCACCATCACTGAAATGAGTTTCCAGCAGGGATCTATACCTGCCATTTTGATGGCAGAGCTCCTTGTATGATGCCATCCTTATTTTGCAGTCAGGAATGCTCCTGTCTGCAACTGATTCTGTAGGTACTCTGCAGGGCAAGACAGAATAGGGCCCCAGTGATCATGTTGGTCTCTGTATGACTGGGACAGTTCTAGTAGCAGGACCTTCTGCTGATAACTGTGAGTTGCTGACCTCTGGCCTAGGGTACTTCAAGACTTTGGACCTAGTCTCAGACTTTCTGATCCAAGACAAAGGGAGGTACTTTATCCAGGTCCACATGCACTGTATGTCATAGCTCAGATGCTGGATTGCCCTCAAAAATAGAGAAGAAGTGCTCTTCCCCCATCAAAGATACCTATTTTTACAACAGAAAGGACTAAACTGGTGCACTTAACCTAAATGGTATAGGTTCTCAAGATGGTTCTGGGAAAGGAACATCTCCAGTGATGATTCCTTTATTTTTTCTATGCCAGAATATTTACTAGATCTTATGGTCATGTCCATCAAGTCAGTTAAGGATCCCGTTTATGCCATTTCAGCCTGGTTTTGTCCCTTTGAGGCTTGTATGTGTGTTCTCACCCAGAAGTTTTGAAATTCCTCAAATGGCCTGTTGAAAGCATTTTCCCCAGTAAAATACTCCAGCCTATTATGGGACTTAAATTTGATTCTCATATGTCTGATATGAGAGGTTGCCCTTTGACATGCTGGCAGTGTGCTCATTGCTCCATCACTTTATCACGGGTGGGTAAAATGCGACCTGCGGGCTGGATGCGGCCTGCCAAGCCATTCTATCCGGCCCGCAGGGCCCCTAAAATGTTTAGAAAATTAATATTAATCTGCCTTGGGCTGCCTGTCGTACAGCCCTTGATGGCTTGCCAAAACTCAGTAAGCAGCCCTCCACCCAAAATAATTGCCCGCCCCTGCTTTATCAGAACAGCTTTCCTGGTGGCTATGATGTTGATAATTAGGCAGGATGATATCCAAGCCCATAAAGCAGGTCCTCTGTATATTACCATTTATCTAGATAAAATACCTCTGAGGACACATTGCAAGTTCCTGCCAAAACTAGTCACTGAATTTCAACTCCGACAATAGATTCACTTGCTGATATTGTCCAAAACTCATTCCTTTATATCTGAATTGTTATACATACTAGGGCTGTGTGAAACAGCACCATTTTGTTTCAACTTCTGTTTTGATGAGACAGTATTTCATTTCGAGTTTTGTTTAATTTCAAAACAGCTCTTCTGTTTCATTTCAGCAAAACAGTTTCTCTGCTTCGACATTTTGCCCATAGGCTATAATGGGGAACCATAAAACTGCCTATAACTTTGTCATTTAGTGGCTGATTTGGAAGAAACTTGCAGGGATGGTAGCCCCTGCTGAGGGCATGAAGTCTCCCAAGTTTCAAAGAGATAAGTCCAGGGGTTTCTAGGAAACTGCACCTCATGCTGCTGACAAGTAGAATTTGTGTCACAAGTGTGTGAAGGCACAGCGGGGTGAAAAGTGCAGGCACAGTAGCCCCTTCTGAGGTCACAAAGCCTTTCAAGTTTCAAGGAGAGGTGCACCTCAGGCTGAGGTGAGAAACTGTACCTCAGGCTGCTGACAAGCAAAACTTGTGACATGGGTGACACTGTTAAGGCACAGCAGGGTGAAAAATGCAAGGATGGTAGCCTCTGCTGAGGCCATGAAGCCTGCCAGCTTTCAAGGAGATAGGTGCAGGGATTTCTGGGAAACTGCACCTTAGGTTGCTGGCAAGCATAACTCGTGACATAGGTGACGGAAAGAAGGGCAGTTCAAATGGGGCTTCCTTTTATGCTGTTTTTCCATCCCTCCCCAGAGCACTGGGATTGGAAGAGATCTCAGGGAAGGATGACAGTCACTGATCAGCTACACATGTCAATATCAGAGCAGTTCTTCCCCCTCCCTCTTCTTACTTTCTGGTTCCCTGCAGGCAAGCCCAACTTAAGTTTCAAAACTTGAAACATTTTGAAACTTGCGAAAGTTTGTTTCAAGGCTGTTTCGAAGCCTTCTGTTTCATTTCGATTTTGCTGTTTCGAGGTTGAAACAAAACAGCTGGCAAAACTTTGCGTAGCCCTAATACATACTCAGTGTGAAAAGAGCTTTTACCTTCTGTTTGGATGGGACTAAGTCTTAAAAGTCCATATTTTTGTCTCCGTAGTTTACAGAGCCAAAGATTCAGCAATATCAACAAAGAGATTTTTCCCAGTGGGTATCTATGTCTATCTGTGCAAAGATGGAACTGCTTTATATGGTCAGTTCTAAACCCAAGTGACTCTAGTAGCCACCTGGAGCTACATTCCTACCTTCACTAAATTCTATGTAATTGTAGAAATGTCCACAGCAGATTCTGCATTTGTGGTCTCAACATCAGTTGGCCTCTGGTAGGGGTCAGAAATGTTTTTCTTTTTTGGGACTGGCAGGTGGGCACCAGTTCCTGACAGCCCAGAATCACAGAGAGTAGGACTGGAAGAGACCTCCCAAGGTCATCTAGTCCAACCCCCTGCCTGAGGCAGGATCATCCATATACAAGCTATCCTATACAAATCCATTGTCTAACCCATTAGCAAAACTACAAGGTTAATTCTGAGAACTACACGCCATAACATCCTAACCTGCCACAGGTAAAGCAGGGGGACTCTGGTGGCCAGTGTCCTGCTCCTAGGAAGGTTGTTGTAATATGCTTGAGATATCCAAGGAGGAAGGCCTCCACCAGTTTTCCCTGCTGCTGGGCTGTGGCACAAAGCAGAGAGAGCGCCCCCTGCATCAAAGCCCTGAGCACCCAACTTCAGCGTGGGACAGCGCAAGGAGAGACCCCCACTGCTGTCAAAGTCTACATAAGGTGCAGCTTTTGGAGCCAAATTCAGTCTCCACAGGTCATAGGTGGCTGATCTCTGGTCTAGGGTACTCCCAAGACCCACCTCCACACATGTGGGGACTGTTTTGGAAGCACTTACAGTGAGGATGTGCATATGGACAGTCACTCTAAGGAAAAAGATGAGTTATTTAACTGGAGTTCTTCAAGTTATGTTGTCCTTGTGCGCATTACAGTCTGCCCCTCATTCCTCTTTCTTCTGGGTTACAAGCATCATAAGACTGCAGTTGATGGGAAGATGAGCAGGCAGATGCCCCTCATCCCATCAGCATACAGTCAGAAAGGGGATGGGTTATGGCAAAAAGTTTATCAAGCTCAGTGCTGTTGTGCCTGTGCACCTACAGTGAGGATGTTCATATAAGTAACATCTCAAAGAAGTCTGGTTACTGATAACTTCTTTTTATTTAGTTTTATAATGATAAGTATTCCTTTCAAATTTTAAGTGATTCCACAATGAACATGTATTTTTGATGAGTAAAGTCTAGTAAAGCTGCATAAACTTTTCTTTTGAAAGTTACAACTTTTGTGGCCCAAATCGGTTTTAGTGCCCCATTAGTTTACATTTACAGAATCTCATCTTCTATGTATGAATTTATCCTCTATAATCTTTTCCTAAGAAACATTGTTCTTTCTGTTGTTAGGAAACAGCTGTCATGAATTTGAGACTTAGCTTTCTATTCTTCCTTTATCTGGGTTAGCATTTTACAGCTCTGTGCTTAAGAGCAGTATATATTAGTTAAACAGAATAAGGTTTGAGCTCTATGAGCCATGTGCCATAAGATATCATTATGAGCTTTTGGAACGGTTTATGAGCTGTGAAATTAAAAGATTTATGAGGAATGTAAGAATAGTCTTTAGTTTTATGTATATTGCACCCACTTTTTATTAAGTTTATGGTAGAAAACTAGCTTATAAAATGTGGCTTCTTCACAGGAACACTGCAGACTGCCATGTATATGTTTAGTATTGTCAATTTTCCTTCATTTTTTGAGTTTTCAAGCTGCAGTGGTTCTGGGCATGATATGTACTCCTTCAATTATTAAGATTTCAGGGGAAGCTTATTATGAGATGGAGAAAAATAAAATGCAAAGTATATTTGACTTCTGTGAAGGAAAAAGCACTTTCAAAAAAAGCAGGGACGGCCTAAAGCCTCATTTGTTTCTATGACTTTTTGGTAGAATCACAAATAAAAAGGAAAACTTGTTAGATTAATGTAAAACTTCACTAGAATTTGGTGATAGTTTTTTCTTTTCTTCCCAGTTAGTGAGAAAACACGCAGTTTACTTTTTAGTGAGAAATGCATTCACTGATTGTCATCTGAAACAATCAAGTAGTTCTTAAGATCAGCTAAACGAATTAAAAATAAGAAAATGGTAACAACAATAGAAGACATTTAGTTTCCAGTTTTAACAGAAAGTTGGTAGAATGTCAGTACATTTCAGCAAATACTCAGAAGCAGCATCAGAATACTGGTAAAAAGAAATTTTATATTGTATACTTTAAAGAACAGAAACTGCCAACTAATCTTAATTTTTTAATTTCCCAGCTTTTTCCATATTTCATTTCAAACATGAAAATAAAATGTTCCTCCAGACTTTTGCTCCTTTTACTTCTGGCAATGTTTTCTTATTTGAACTTGAAACTAATGTTAATTCTCTGGCAGTTTTAATGAGTTTCATTTAAACCCCTGACACACATGGAAAACTTGGTTACTTCCTGATGTGGAACCAGCAGAGGGAGCACAAAACATTTTTTTGCCTTAGAGCCACATGAGCCATGGCTATGGTATGATGTTTGTTCACAATGCAGCGGGTATTTAATCAACTGATTTAATGCAGAATTCTGATCACTACCTTTTTTAAAGCTCTTTACATTTTAGATCCAATATCACAAGAATCTGAAAGGAATTACATAATTGTTGAACTCCCTCTCCCTTCAGTGTTCTCTTTTAAAATAAAACTGCTCTTCTAGGAATGTACTGCATATAGGATAACGCAGATGCTCCTAATATGTAAAGCCCTGCTGAAATCACTGGGGACTGCAGGAGCTTATGTGCTAGAGGGCCAGGCCTCTAGCACATGATTTAGCTAATCATTAAAATAATGGTTGAATCTTAATACCTTGTCCCTTAGACATCTAATGGGAACCATAATAGTGAGGGCATATGTTTTAAATTATTTCCCTCGTTCTCAATAATTATACCTGATAAAACACTGTTTACCATTCCATAGCCAATAGCAACAGTTCAGACACTAGAAATACCTTTTTTTATTATATCTTTCATTTTCACCATTAGTTTTCTTCTCCAATATCAAACTTGTGTGAAAGAACAGTTGTATAGTTTTTTTAAAGTCATTGGCTAACGGGCTGGCCGAACAAGTGAGGCCATGTAATGAATAAAGTGGCTGTTTGATCAAGAATGTCTGTGGTATTAAGTTGTTATGCTATGCACATCATCTCAGACTACTAGAACAGTCACTTTTTCTTGCAATTATTACTTTTGTGCCCTAATTCAACAATTTCATCAATTGTTTAGATTTCCACTTTGTTTTCATTACTTAGATTACAGTAATTTGGCAAATGTTCTGTATTTTGATTCATTATCCTGTCATGACTTCTCATTTTAATAGATTGCTTCTACTGCTCTATTTTGAACCCTTCTGAAATACAGTTTTGAAATACATAGACAATTGGATGGAAATATAACATTTTAAGCAAGAATAGAGAAACAGTTTATGGTGGTTGGATTTCTGTAGCTATTTCAAGGGTTGTGATAGGAATTCTCTGACTGACAGCTGGATCCAGTCAGAAAAAAATACAGTCAAAATGGACTATTTCACTTTAAGGTTCTTTGGTGTTTGGGGTTCTGTTGTTGTTTTTAGATTCTGTTTTATTTTGTTTTGTTTTTTCCACTTTAAAAACTGTTTTTCAGAGACTCAGGCTATAACATTTAAGATAGCACTCAAGAAATTTGAAGATTGTTCTGTGAATTTGGCATGATTAGCACTATACAAGTTAATTATCATGAATATAACATTCGAAGAAAGAATTCATATTACAATGCTAATATAAACTACATCAGTTTTCTCAGACAAGAACTGCCTAAAGATGGCAGATTGAGACTGAGGGAGAATAGCAGTAATTTAGGTTAAATTACATCACAATTGAGTAATTGTTGCAAAAAGGAACATTATAGCCTAGAAAATTCAGACTCAAGAAAATCTTCATCTGTTTAAGGTGTGAAATTGCATAATTAGAGTACTCAGTCTCAATCTCAAAATGTACAGATAAGGAAAGACTAAATTGATTTCTAAAGAGTGACGT
>NW_017728943.1:116048173-116053541 GCF_001723895.1 Crocodylus porosus | reverse complement strand
GTAACCCCATTTAAAATTTTTTTTAACTCTTAACTGAATAACTTGTGCCTTTTTCAGATGGCTTATTCTGTATCAAAGAGTAAATGCTGTAATCTTGGAGATAATGCCCTGTATAACTCACATTTTAAATAACTGCATTACTGCCTTAGTTTGAAAATAAGATTTTTTTTATTTAAGTGGAGTTGCATCTGGCAACTCTGTAACATTCACATTGTCCCTCCACATTCAGATTGAACTGAATTTAACATCTCTTTTCTGAAAAATTCAGTAGTAGGCTTTTGAAAGTGCAATGCTTGTGAATATACCAGCGGTTCTCAAACTTTTTGGTATCAAAGCACCCCTCACTGGATTTGAAACACCCCTGCATAACTTTGGTGAATTGAATGGCACCCAATTTCAAAAAATAATTTATATATTATAGTGCTTACCTCCTTACACAGGACTAGGCAGTAAGAGTTGGGGCTCATCCAGGCAGAGACAAGCCTGAACCTTACATATCTGCTTAGCTTAATAATCATTATCTCTTTCACACCTCACTTATCTTCTCCCACCTTGCAGACACCCTTCAAAGCATCTGGTAGCACCCTACCATTCTCTGGCACTGTGGTTAAGAATCACTGAGGTAGCTATTCTTTGTTTTAATCGAGGTTCACTTTCATCATCCTGTACTACAAGCAAAACCTTTTCATTCCACACTATGCTTATAGTTCATAAGCCAAATTCATGTTATACTGGGAATGCAGTTGGTGCCATGTAGCTAAAAGCTTTAAAAGAAACCTGCCAAATTATTACTTGGGAGAAAATATTTCATTTCTTTTAGGCTTTCATTTCTTTGGTTCTTCAACCTATATAGCATCCCAAGGTGGCAGTATGCCAGATAACTCTTTCTGTGTTACATGACTCCTCCCGTGCCTCTCCAAGATGAGTCTGTGGGAAGGAGAGCTTAAATCAGACTCTTTGTATGTACTGCCTTGTTTAAATGGGCTAGATAGTTTGGTGTTCATATAGTGCCAATAGTGCGATATTTATTTTTCATACATTTATAAAGAGACAGTTCCTGCATGAAAGAATTTCCAGATGTCTAAAAATTATGTTATGCTTATAAGGTTTTTGTCTTAATAGAGAGTGGGCATATCTACACGGATGTTTACCACACAGTTGACTAATTAACTGTAGAGTAAATGTCTCAGTGTCTGCATGTGCACCCCTGTTAGGGTGCAGAAAACTAATAAATTCAGCGTAGTAATACTTGAAAATACAAGTAGTACCCTGCTGCAGAGTTTTTTTGTGTGCAGCAGCATGCATGTAGATGCTGACTGGCTGGCTGGCACAAGGGCTGAGCAGCTGTTGGCAATGAGCCTGGTCAGAGCAGCAGGCTGACCCCCCCTGGGCCTCCTGCCAGGTAGGGATGCTGAGACCTGGCTCAGTGTGCTGCAGTCTGGGCACACATGCAGATGCGCACCCGGAAGCAATAAAATGCAGAACAATAAGCTCTGCAGTTTATTGCTGCCCCCTAATGGCATGTGTAAATGCACCCAATAATTTCTACAGAATTACCTGGAATATGCATTGAAATATAATGCCTGATTTCAAAAGTTAGCTTCAAAGGCCAACATTATTGGTGTCTGTTAATAGTCACCTTTTTATCTTGAGATATCTGCAAAATTTTCAGGGCAAAAAAGGATGAGTGCTTTTAAAGGGGCAAGTGCTTCTGTGAGATTGTCTTTGTCTTTGAGAGACCTAATCTGTTGAAATGAGGTTTGGACCCGTAGTGTTGCTGTCTGTGCTAATTTGCCAGCTGTAAATGTGGCTTCAGTCTTGAGTTATTTTTAACAACTTGGAACTTAATTTTTTAATAATACAAAATCAAATTTCGAAAATTCATTGTTGTACTTGATAAATCATAAACTCCATCCTGCCATCATTTTTAATATTCTAAAAATAAACTCAAAGTCCAAACATTACCAGTGTTTTCATGCTAACATTTGGCTTGATTGTTCATTGATTTGCACTTAGAGTATAGATTATAGATTCTAGTATCGGAAGGGACCTTAGTGGGCCATCTAGTCCGACCTGCTGCCCCTGGCAGGCAAGCAAAGGGTCACCAAACCTGGATCTTCAGATCTTTTTTCAACACCTCTGTTTCAGAATCTTTTTTCCCCTCCAACAGTTACTGTTCTGCTTAGTGCAGGGGATGCTGATTGCAATGGAAAGACTAATATTTTCAGCCTGTTGAATGCTAAAGAAGAAATCTCAAACTCTTGTCTTGCAAAGAAGAAATTGATTTTTAAATATATATGCACTTAAAAATGTACGGGTACATGTATGCCTGTTGTTATTTTAGATCATGATTAATTTCTAAAATTTTACAGTTCACCTCTAAAAGTCAAATCTATGTAGAAAAGCTCACCTAGGCAGTAATAGGTAAAGATGTATAGTGAACAGTAATGACCACGTAGTAGCTTAGATCTGAGTATCGTAAATGAGCAATAAGCCTTTATAAAATTCCTAAATGGGGGATATACCACAGCATGTCTTTAGGATGAACCACTAAGAGCATAAAAGTGTGACATTTAGATGCCAGTTTAAGTTTAGTCCAAAGTAAACCTGTAATAGTGGCCAACACGAATGGAATTAATTATAAGGTGTGTCTGTCACTCCTACAATAGAAACCATGGAAATGTGCTTCATAGTGTGAAGGCTGGTTATTTTTTATATTTTTAGCAGTGAGTCTTGTCGCACCCCTAAAGATGCTGTACCCTTGAACTGCGAGCCTGGGTCGACATGACCGGCTTGGCACAAGGAGGGATTTATGACCGGACAGGTGAGGTTAACGGCAGGAGTCAGATGATTTAAAGCGTAGTGGTTACACAAAAAGTTTATTTTACTTAGGCTACTGATGGTTTGCAACCTAGGCAGAGGAGTTGATTTATTCAGTTACAGCATGCAGATATCATGTTAACCAGCAATTACAGGGTGGATAATAACCTTGCTTGTTACAGATTTCAAGTGATTCACATAAGCCGTTGCAGTCTGCAGATTACCGAGAGCTCTTGATAAGAAAAATAAAGACAGAGATAGACGGGCCGGCAAGACGGGGGGTACGCCAGAAAGATTCGTAGGCGGAGAGATAATATTTGTTGTGCACAATCTGTTCTTCTTGAGTGTATACGCAGTTCTTTGCTTTGGGCGGAAGTTCTTTCAAAGTTATATTTGGCAAAGTGACCAATTATTACATGCTAGGCATGAATAATTAACGAGTTGGCACTTATGCTCTCTTTGTTTGCCCAAGTTTCAGAAAAAAAAAAGCGGGGGTGTTATTTTTACTTGGGTGGTACTGGTCCTGTTTGGTCACAGGAAGGCGAGCACAGCACATTATTTAATTTTACAACTTCACTAAAGTAGTTTCATTTTTATCTGGTCACCATGGGTACCGATATCTTTTTTTGACGTTACGGTACCAAGCTGAAATTTGTTCAAGGTTAGTGTCTCTCTCGTGTGGGAACTTAAATGATTTGAAATGAGGCACAGACAGGGGTGTGTATATGCAGCACTGTTAGTATAGAGGGATAAATTACAATTACAGAGTTTGTTGTGTTAGCTTCTGACCTTTTGTCATCTGACCTTTTGCCATCAGCATCTGAAAACAAAGATTTTGATCTTTGACAAGTCTGAGATCCTAGATTTAGACTTTTACTCCACTTCCAAGTTGAAAGTGTTTGTATATTGTTGGGCAGGTCTATTTTACAAGCCATTATTTGAAAGTGGAAAATGAAATGTGATGCAGGTTCTGTTATCTGGGATGATGCAGGCAGAGATGTTCCTGGTTGAGCAAGGGGTAGATCAGGTGTCCCCCGATCAGATCTATTTCAGATCTTTCTTTTTATTATTCCATTATTTTTGCAGAGGATTTGACAATGACTGGATCAGAAAGTATTTGTCCAGTCTGTTTGTCAAATAATTCTATAAAACAAGCAACCATTGCTTGGGGCATAAAAGCAAGTTGCAAAGCAGTCTTTTATGCATTTGCAGGGAATAAAATTCACAAGTTAGTGAAATATTACCACTTTAGGTATACATTGTTTAGGTGACACAAAAACGTTTTCTTACATGCACTTTTTCCTCAAAAATGAGTCCCCCAAAAACTGGGAGGCATGTTTTAGGTGGGGAAATTGGAGACACCGTGCATGCTTTGCAATTGCTAAGGTGGCTGCTGCTTGTGTCTGCTCAGCAAACTGAAGACATGGAGACTTTTTTTAACCCTTTCACAGTTGTAGCTATTGCTGAGCACTGTTGTTTGTGCCTGAAGTAGTAGGTAAGATTTTGGTAATATCTTGATGGGGCTTGTGGTTTGGAAACAACACTTGAGAGAGAGATAAGAGCTTATGTAAAGAACTACTTGCAATAATGATCTAATGGTCTAGCTACTTCCATTTGTAATACTCTGGGGCCATACCTTGTGCGATACAAAATAAGTCTTCCTGGGAACAGGAAGTATGGCACTGCAGGACTTAATTTGCCAAACCAGGAAGTTCATTATGCCACACTTCCTAGGCATTTTGCAATGCCAGGAGGACTTACTCTAAATCTACGCCATACAGTTGGCTGTCAGCATTGAAAAATCTTCTTTTTCAACATCTGCTTCTAAAAAACATGGTGTGTTTTATATGGGAGTGTTATAAGTGAGAAAATATGGTAGATACAAAAAACATGTAGAGAACCACTGAAATTCTGTCTCAGCTTTATGTGTTAAATTCATACTTTAAAATATAAAGTTAAATTTTAACAGTTACTATTTCACTTTTTTAATTATTTCAGAATTCTTGGAATAATCCTATAGTTCTAATTCACAGTTACTCAAGTTTATTTTACAGTTTAAGTGTCTGAAACCATTGCAAAGCTATAAAATTACTTACAAGAAAGAACTACATCTGATAAAGTTACTCTGTATATTAGAAATATCAGTAAGGAAATTAGTTGTCACAACCTTATCAAGAGAAAACAGGAGTCGTCAGCAGTTTGTGGGTCTGTTTCTTTGTTATTCTAGTAAGTTGTACATAAGTGATGCAAAGAATACCTTCCACGTAGGTTGGCAAGTCAGTCAATTGACTGGTCAAATATTGTCAATTGACCATTGAATTGACTGAATATTTTTGACTGGTCAAAGATTATAGCAGTTTAAAAAAAAAACACCAAACCCCTACATTTTTTGTACAGCTACTCCTCACTTAACGTCATGGTTACGTTCTTGAAAAATGCAACTTTAAGCAAAATGATGTTAAGCTAATCTAATTTCCCCATAAGAATTAATGTAAATAGAGGGGGTTAGGTTCCAGGGAATTTTTTTTCACCAGACAAAAGACATTAC
>NW_017728943.1:116018554-116046754 GCF_001723895.1 Crocodylus porosus | reverse complement strand
TGCTTTTGATGGACTTTGTCATTTTTAAATTGTGCTCATGCTTTCCTGCCAGGGAAAAGGTTTAACTCTGGTTTGATAAAGAGCAATATACAAACAAATGCATTAGATTGCACCAAACCAAACGTACAGTATTTTTTAAGATATTGTCTGGAGGAGGACAACTTGGAAATGACAATATTAGCACACTCACACACACAGTAACCTAGCGATTCTCAGTGAGGATACCATGGCACTGGGGGTATGCTTTGAGCTCCTTTTAAGGGTGCCACAAGGGTGCAGCTCAATATTAGCACAGTCAGGTATGTGAAAACCTACACGATTCACAAGATCAACCCAGAATTTCCAACAGGAACCCATAGTGTCAAATACATTCTGCAACAGAAGAATTGCTTTGTTATTTTGCTGTAGTCAAGGCAAGAGTGAAAGCAAAGAACTGACATATCCTGAGTCTAAACGAGTTCAGAACCACTACATTAACCTCTTCATCCAGAGTTAGCAAAGAGAATTGGATAGATCCCTGTTTTTTCCGGGTGTGACTATGTTCCCGTGATAACTTAGGTCAAATGTTTAAGAATGTGTGTAAGCAATTGCTTCCCAACTACTGGTGGCTACTGTTTTAGCATCTTTCATATATTCTTAAATGCAAAGGTGCCAAACCATATGTCCCATGGGCTGGATCTGGCTTACAGAGCTTCTGGATCTTGCCTACAGGCTACCTATGGGCCACCAGGATTTGGGGAGTGTGGCCCAAGGGAGTGGCCTGCAACAGAATCAAAGGCCCTTGGGCCCCAATGGACATGGGGATTTGTGATGGGAAGGCAAGCAAGGGCTTACACAGCCCTGGGCATCCTCTGACCAATTTGCCCTTTGCTACCACCCCGGCTTCAGCTCCTCAGCTGCCAGTGCTTGTGCCTCCACTGCCACATGCTCTGTGCCACACCCAAAACTACTGCCTTAGCATGAAACACAGTAGGAGTAGCTGTTCCACCTCTGGCATGGGGATTATTGCAGGAGTGGAGCCAGGGCCACATGCACTGGGTGACAACTGGAGCTGCCATTGCTACTGCCCTAAGAGGAATTTTGTCTAAGATAATACATATAGCATTACCAAACGAAAAGGTTATTTTCTATGTAAAACGAAAGAAAATCTGATTCTGCCTATAGCCCTATGCTTCCTGGAATCTTACTAGACCTTTAAGTTGTAAATGTTTTTCATAATGCTGACTGAATATACTGGTCAGGGGCTTGAACCGGTTCCTCTCCTTCCTTTTCATAGCCCGTTATAATCATCTAAATATCGTCAAGACTGATTACAAAACAACTTCCTCTATTTAAGATTACTGAAAAGGATATAGTTTCAGACTTTGCTAGAGGGCAATTCTAAGCTAAGTTAAAAGCAGAGTGATTCATTATACTACTGTTTTAATAACCCAGAAGCTTTGATAAATTGCTAAATAAGTCCTAAGCGACAAATACTATTCTTATTGTTTATAAATGCAAGATAAAGGAAGCTCTCTTGTTCTTGAAACACATTTAAAGAAAGTAATTCCTTACACATGACTCATGACATAAGTATGCCAAAGGAAAGCCTTCCCTCCCTGCAACAAATAATTCCAGAATCATAGATGAATAGGACTGAAATGGACCCTAAGAGATGATCTGATCCAGAGATGATCTAATCTAATTCCCAAACTGTGATATGTGTAGGGGTACACAAGACATCTGGGGATATGCAAGACAGCTCGGAGGGAGGTACCCTGCAAAACCTGGATAATGGCAAATTTAATTTTCCTTATAATAATTATTGGCTTTTAAGGGCTTAAGATGTAAAACATGCTGAGAGGGGTATAGGCGGGTAGGGTATGCGGGCAGCTGGTAAAGCTGGAAGGGGACACAAAATAACAAAAAGCTTGGGAACCTCTGATCTAATCCAACCCCCTGCTCAAGGCAGGATCATTCTTGTCTAAACCACCCAGACAAATGTTTATTTAACCTGCTCTTCAAAACTTCCAGTGACAGGGATTCCACAGCTTCCCTAAGTAATAATCTGTTTCAGTGTTTTAAGAACTCTAATGGTTAGAAATTTATTCCTAATATCTAACCTAAATCTCTCATGTTGCAATTTTAGCCTGTTACTTCTTGTCCTGCCCTCAGTGGGCACAGAGAACAATTGATCAGTGTTCGGTTTATAACAACCCATTTTGACTAATGTAAGAATATAGTTCTTTCCACGTTTCTATCTTGAGACTATTTATCAAGTTTAACAAGGTCATTTGAAGTCCTAATTCTGTTCTCTAAATTACCTTCTATCACAACCATGTTAGAGTAATCTACAGATTCACAAAGTGTATTCTTAATTCTATCTTCCAAGTCATTAAGGGAGATACTGGGCGTGTCTACATGTACTATTAATACGCAGCAATAAACTCCAGTGCATATTGCACCAGAGTTTATTGCTCCCAAGCACGCCATTTGAATGTATACTTGGGACTGCAGCATGTGGAACCAAGTCGGAGCAGCCCCAGCTGGTAGGGGGCCGGGGGAGGAGTGCCAGCCTGCCGGGCCAGGGCTGCTCCAACCCAGCTTAACTACTCCAGAGAGGCTGCAGGGGCACGAGGGTGCTCCAGTTCAGGGCTAGTCAGCAGGCAGCCCCTGCACTGAAACACCCTTGTGCCCCATCCAGCCTTGTCAGCGTCTACACTTTCATTGCTGTGCATGAAAAAATTCCACAGCAGGATAGTACTTATATTTACAAGTACTAACCTGCTGCAGAATCTGTTAGTTACCTGCGGCCTAATAGACCTGCACGTGTAGAGGCCAAGCTATTTACTGTGGAACTAATTAAGCAATCCCGCAGTAAATGTCTTGTGTAGACACACTCACTGAATGGTACTAGACCCTGAATAGATCCCTGAGGGAGCCCTTCCTGATACATATTTCCATTTTGATATTGAGCCATGATCCCTATTCTTTGAGTATATTTTTCCAACAGCTACCTTATAGGAGTTTTATCTAGACCAGGATTAGCAAACATAATAGCCTGCAAGCTGGATCTGGCCTACAGAGCTACTCAATCCAGCCCAACAGCCTGCTAGTGAGTCACTGGAAGTTGAAGGGGGAAGCATGGCCTGCCACAGAATCCAGGACCCCTGGGCCCCAGTTAACGTGGCCACTGGCATCAGAAATGCAAGTTGTCCTCCAGATGCTTTGCCTGTTGCAACTGCTGCAGCCCTGACTCCTTGACTGCTGGCTGTGTCATCACCACATGCTGGAGATGCTACCCACAGTCTTCTTGCCAGAGCTAGAGCTGCCACTGCAGCATGGAACACATACCAGGTATAGCTCTGGCACCAGCCACATGGTGGTAGATAGAGCTGCACTGCATGCCCTGTGCTCAGGCTGGAGCTACCACTGCTGCATGCCCCAGGTGGGAATCAAAGTTGCTGCTGCTGCATGTCCCAGGATGAATCTGGCCCACAAGGAGTCCCAGGATCTAGATCTATCCTGGGACACAAGGTGACTTTGACACCTTTGTTCTAGACCTTGTTTTCTTAACTTATATATGGAGGTGTGAGATACAATGTCAGAAGCCTTACTAAATTCAAGGTTTATCACATCCACTGCTCTTGCCAAAGCCTGTAACCTTATCACAGAAGGAAATTGGATTGATAATGGATGATTTGCTCTTAACCCATCTCAGCTATTACTTATCACTCTGTTAATTTCCAAGTGCTCAGAATCACTTATTTAATGACGTGTCAAAGTAGATTGATGGGTCTGTAATTCCCTGGATCTTCCTTGTTCTCTTTGTTAAAGATGGGTGTTTATTTGCCCAATTCCAGCCTTTTAGGATGTCACCTGAGTTCCATGAGTTCTTAAAGATAATAGTCAATGACTGCAATTATACCAATCAGTTCCTTGAGTAATCCAAATTGAATTTCACCAGGCCATGCTGATTTCAAAACACTCACCTAATCTAAGTAATCTCTCACCTGTTCTTCTCCCTGCTCTTCAGCCTCCTGTCCTTGCTAACTGTGATTGTTTTCTGAGATTTGACCTTTCCTGTGAAGACTCGAGTAAAAAGACATAAAGCCCTTCAGCATTCTCTTTGTCATTTGTTATTAACTTCCCTTCCACATTTAGTAAGGTAGGAACCTAAGTACCACCATACTGGGTCAGACCAGTGATCCATCTAGTCCAGTATCCTGTCTCTGAGCGGAGGTTGGCAACCCCCAAGATGCATGCCAGAGCATGGCATTTGAAGGTATTTTGCTTGGCACATGCACCTTGGGGTGGACAGCGGGGAATGGGCTGGGACTGCCCTGTTACAACAAGAATCAGGCCCCTCATAGTTACCCGTTCTCTGCCCAGAGGTGCATGTACACTCACTACCAGCAACAAGCCAAGCCAGGGCTCTGCAGGCCCCAGTAAAGCTGCTTTCAGCCTCTTAGCACCTGCCACAAGCAGCCTGGGATCCTGAGGTGGGCAGCAGAGGCCTCCCCCAGAGTCTGGGCCAGCTACGGCAGGTGGCTGAAAGGCTGTAAGCAGCTGGACCAGGGTCTTCGGAGCTTTGACCTGGCTTCCACCTGGTGCACGCACACGTGGGGCCAGCAGCAGGGGAACCACAAGGGGCCCAATTCTTGTTGTGGCAGCACAGCCCTGGCGCTTTCCTGCTGTCTACCCTGAGGTACATGTGCACCTGCTGCCAGGAACAAGCTGGGCTGGGGCTCCACAGACCCCAGTGCAGCCGCTTGCTGTCTCCCAACCACCTGCCACAGCCTACCCAGCCTCTGGGCCAGCCCCTGCTAGCTGCCATGGAGCCTGGGCTGCTTAGCCCAGCTTGTTGCTGGTGGCGGGTGCATACGTCCTCAGGGCAGACAGCAGGGAAGGGGCCCAGACTGCACCGCCACAACAAAGATCAGGCCCTCCACAGCTCCCCCACCATTTGCCCCTGACATGCCAACATGTTCCAGGTAGAGGTTTCAGCTGTTTTTGGCACTGCCCAAAAATGTTGCCAACCCCTGTTTTAGAGGGAGAACACTGAACTGGATATATCTAGAGCAGGGGTGATGAATTATTTCACCTGGAGGGCCACTTAACAATTTTTGGTCAGCTATCAAGGGCCACAAGGGTAGCCCCACCCCTTGACAGATGCCCTGTCCCCTGGTTGTCATCTTGGGACCAGAAGTCCCTCTCCTAACCCCTGACCTTTGCCACCTGAAGTCCCTCCCTTTGCCCTGGAAGTAATCCTTTTGGGAGGTGCAGGGGGGTTGCCAGAAAAAAAATACCAAATCATATACTAAAAAATCAAACATCTACTTCAACATATTTTATGTCAAAAAATGTTTTTGTCCAATAAATGTGTTTACATAATGTATATAGATGTGATTGCATAATAGCTCAAAATACAGTCTTACTCTTGTATATTATGTGTACGGAGGTAAGGGTGCGTGGGGGGGATGGGTGGGGGAGTGTGGTTGTGGTGGGGGGCATGTGGGAGAGTTTGTGTGTATGTGTTGGTGTGGGGGGGGCTGTGGGAAGGTGTGGGGGGGGCGTGTCAATCCTCAGAGTCCCCAAAATGCGAGTCACCAGAGCTGCATGTGGTGGCAGGGATTGGGGCCAGCCCTGTCCATCCCCATAGCACACAGCACGTGTGCTCCTGCAGCGTGCGGAGCCAGCCTGGCCTCGCCCCATAGCACACAACTCCCCATGTTCCCAGCCCCCTTTCTCGCAACAGAAGTCCCTGACCCCCAGCCCAGTGGGGCCCTTAACTGAATTTCCACTCTTGCAGGGAGGTAGGGATGGGAAAGCCAGGCAAAAGCTTCTGCATCTTGTCTCTAGCACCCCCTACCTTGAGGTTGGGGATGGGTCAGGCCAGGCTGTGGGGGAGGGAGGAGCCACCCCTCCTGCATGGAAACACTGGCTTTCAGAGGGGCAGCCAAGAGCTAGGACCTGTGATAATTGTTTCAGCTTGCGGAGGGGCCCTGCAAGCCCGATGGAATTGCTGGCGAGCTAGATCCAGCCCATGGGCCATATTTTGCCCACCCCTGATCTAGAGTGATTTATCTCCTATTCATTACCTTTTCTGGCATCCACCATTATTGGTTTAGAGATGCCAAAGGAAATATCTCCAACTATTCTGTTCAGTGCCAGATTATATGATGAGGCCCTAGGCTATATCCAGTTTCAGAGGCCCCATGTGATAAAAATAATCCACGAAAATGGATTTTCATGAAATTTTAAGATGAATTATTGTTATATCTGCACAAATTTATGAACTCAATATGAATAATAACTGTGGAGCCATATATATGTATTGTTTGTCATATTAGAAAGAAAATGTCTAGTTTTGTTTTCTTATTTAGTGGCCTCATGTATTATAAGGCCCTAAGCTGTAGGTTATATAGCTTAAGCCTAAATCCAGCACAGATTCTGTTCAAAGTGTATACATTTCTCTTGGTCTTCCTTTTCTGATGCACTTGTAGAATGCTTATCTGTTGCTTTTATGTGCCTTGCTAACATATTCAATTCAAATTCATAAAGTATTGTCATCAGATACCTAGTTAGAAGTTACTACCAGTGCTTAAAACTGGGACCATAATTTTTACCGTAGTTAATACATTCCATTAGTGATTCCAAAGTGTAGTGTTAACCCCTCAGTATCATTTCTGAACGCCATGATATAAATATAAGGGCTTGCTCAGTTCAGAAAAGGAAAAAATTATCAATTTTCTGATTCTTATAACAGCTTTTTAAAAAAATCAACAACTCAGATGTTATACTTTCCTCATATGTGGAGTGGTGTGACTAGGGCAGGGTGACCACAGTAGCCAACTCAGATGCCAGCTTGGTTGGAGAGTGGGAATGGCTGTGGTTGCATTGGTAGTGTGGCAACAACTGGCAGTCACTACTGCTGCCTAAGTCAACAAGGGCATCAAAGTGTAACAGTGCCCCAGCCGCATAATTACATTTCTGCAAATGTGTGCACTGAACTTGCATAGTAGCTTTAATAGAAAAGATGGCATTGCATGAATACCAAAATTATGTTGCACCAACTAGATGTCTGAAGCTTACCGGATACTGTAAACACATCCCTACCTAAAATGTTCCATGTACTTTACCTCTATGAATCCATCATTTTTCCAGAAACTTGGAGAAATGTTGTATATGAAAGGCAGAGTAGAGAAAAAATTCAGTGTTTTAAAAATAGTTATTAAAATTTAAATACATTTAAAAATAACCCTTTTTAATAATAGAAAGTATCTTTCAACATCAGAAGTCAGCTCCAGCTATAAATATTACAGTATTATATACTTTATTAAATATATATTATTTTCATTTTTCACCATTAAGAAAATGTTAGTACTTTTTAAAATGCAAGAAAACTTGCCATAATGAATTTTGGTTTCAGTTCAATGAAGAGGTGCAGAGGGAAGAGTTTCTTCACTTGGACAAGTTGGAATTAGCTAAAGATAGAAAACATGCTTTGGTAAATTTATTTCTCCTTACATCTCCAGCATGTTTTCAAGTTTTGTTTAAATATTTAAAGAGGAATTTGTGAATTTTTCATTGAAGTTTTTTTATTTTTAATTGAAATCTTATTTTAATCCAAAAGTAAAGAAACTTGGATCATAAGTAAAAATTATTATCTAGTAAGTAAAGTGCATATCATGCATTTTTTCTAATAGAATGTAAAAAATTAATCTAAATGCAAATAAATTTGTATATGCAAGAGCATTCTAGTGGTTAGGGAAAGGAAGTACTATTATCAGTGCAAAGGCTATATTTAATTGCAAGTCAACATGTTTTAGCAGTTATACCAAATGACAGAAATAAATCAACCAACCATCCCCTACTGCCTCCCCTGTCCTCTGCCCCTCAACCATTTCTTTTCCCATTGCAGTGGTGGCGGGGATGGGACGAGTGTAAGACAGCCCTCCAATAATTAGATTCTAGACATGGAAAATTATAACAAATTTATCATTTGTTTTATAATTTATCTTGGATTCGGGTAAATACAAAACTTCAGGGTTCTAAAGTAGGATTTATAATTTTCTTTTTAAACAGTCTAAGCCAAGATGTCAAGCTTTTCCAGCTCCCTGAACTGGATAAGGACTTTGGGGTTCTTTGTGGGCCAGATTCAGACCCACCTTCATCAGCTGGGAGAGTAGATTCAGGGACCTGTGGGGGCTAATGCAGCCATTACTTGCCCCTTGCTTCCAACGTGTGTTCCAAGCAGGGATCCATACCCCAGATTTCAGTGGCAGGCCCCACTCACCCAGCCCCAAATTCACAGCCTCCCTAGGGCAAAGTGAAACAGATCATAGGGCTATAAGTTTGACACTCCTGCTGTAAGCAGTATAAGTTTGGTGTCTGTTCTGTTAACAGGTATCAATGTACCACTAGGTTAACATATTGCATATTAGAAGTCACTCATTTCTTGGGGAAGGAGAAGAGGACAAGCTCACAGACTGAATTTTTCTTGGGGAATGCTCAATTATTTTTTTCTAACCAGATTTAGCCATGGATGTACATTCAGTGAAAATTGTTTACATGACAAGTCTTTCTGTTCAGTCCTCTTGATGGCACCTTTTGTGGCAAGAAAAATATAATTTTCCATGAATTCATAACTCTAAAATAGCAAAAGAAGAGACTATCAGCCACCTACAAACCCACTACTGTTTTCTAGGAGGGAAGAGGATGTTTAATAAGACCTCAGAAAAGTGATGTTTTCTGAAGACACTTTTTTCACTCCTTGGCCCTAGGGAAATCTTGCTTCAAAAAGAGATTTTTCCTTCTTTCTCACTGCCACAACTCTGTCTGACATATCAAGCTCCTGAACTGTCTTCAGTTCTCACTAGCACTCTCATCTTGAAAGATTCCTTTCAGAAGCAGCTGTGTAATTACAAATTCTAGTCAAGAAACCTAGAAACTCTGCTGGAAACTTGTCAGATCCTACAAAAAAAAAGATTGTCCTTCCCATTCTGTTTTGCCCAGCTACCACTTCCTTTTAAAAATAACTTGTAACATTCCATTGTTCTCAAGACGCCCTGAAGAAATAAGTCTATCATTGAACACAAAAGAACAAATTAAACACAAAAAATCCCAACTGCTGGCCTTATCTCTCAGTAGTGCCTGCTGTTTGGTTAACACGTGGAATGTAAGATTTGAGGCACGATGACTATATGTGCTACAAGATGGCCTTATATAACATGTTTACTAATTCTGGAGATAGTCTGTATAAAAACACTGATCCAAGGAACTGCTTTCCATCAGCAAAAGTAGCTTGGCTTGTAAGATCTGTAAGGTGTGTAATTTGGATTCAGTGTACTTAAGAGTTTCACTAGTGAAAAAGACAGTGCATAAAGTTCCATGTATGAAATACCCAGGGCACGTCTCAGCAGTAAACTGCAGAGCTTATCGCTTCAGCGTTTATTGCTGCTGTGCATGTCTTCACGTGTACCTGGAATCACAGCATGTTGACCCAGAGCAAACAGCCCCAGCTGGCAGGGGCCGCAGGGGTTCAGCCTGTCAGCCTACGACTGCTCCCTCTTGCTCAACATGCTGTGGAGGGGCTCACTGGAGCACAAGGGTGTTTTAGTGTGGGGCTAGCTGGCTGGCAGGCCCCACACTGAAGCATCCTTGTGCCCCAGCCAGCTAGGGCAGCATCTACATGTGCACTGCTATGGAGTTTTTTTACTCTGCAGCAGGATAGTACTTGTATTACTTGAATAGTACTAAATATAAGCACTGTCCTGCTACGGAGTAAATTAGTTTACTCCAGCCTAAATGGGGCTCACATGTAGATACCGAGACTTTTACTGTGCAGCTAATTAGTCTACTGCGGAGTACACATCTTGTGTAGACGCGCCCCAGGTGTACAGGAATACATCCAGGATGTCTTACAGAGTGCCCCCCTCTTCCCTGCTCACTCCCCACCACCACTGTCCCTGCAGAAATCACTTGATGTGAAAAGGAAAATATAGAGCATTGTTCTTACATCTAAATTCTTCTAAGATAGAATTATGGATGTTAGAGTCCTAATAGGGGGGTTTCAATTCCCAACTTCATGTGTTGTATTCCTAATTATAATACAAAATGGGAGGGCACCACGTTTTACGTGGCCACTTTCAGATTAATGTCATCATAACGTCATCTAAAGTAAGACTTACAAGATATGGCTAAAATTAGAACTTCTTAAGAGGTAATCAGTTAAAGTTTGTAAAGTATTCTGAAATTTGGTAAGGAATGTCACTTTATTACTACTGCTATGTATTATTTCAAAAATATATAAGTATGCAAGAAAGTTAGAAGTTGTAATGTGTTTTACATTAATACCAAGAGGCATCAAATAAGGTCAGGGTTTTGTTATTCTAGATACTGTTCATACATATAGTAAAAGGCGGTTCCTGCTCTAAAGATGTAATAGTGCAGAGAAACAAGACTTGGTAGGGGAAAGAGTGACTAGCACAAGGTCACACAGCAGGTGAGTAGATGAGCTGGATTTAACACCTCAGTCTCTACTATGCTGCTTTTCACATTGAGTGCACTTGGTTAGATACCACAAAGAAAGTTTTTATTCTATAGTAGGAAAAATGTATGAGTATAAAAATAGTTGTGTAGGAGAGAAACCTGGCAGTGAGACTTACGGGATCACTTTCAGTGAATTATTCAAAATTAGACTAGATAGGCCACAATTAGACATGGGGAAAATCACTAAATCACTTTTTCCCATGTTACAAGGGGGTGAACTAGGTGACTTGTGAGAAGTTGCTGCCAGCCCAAATTATTCTGTAATCATACAATAGCTATGAAGTATTGTTTTTCTTTCATCTTTTATGCCACTTGAAGAGGTGGCTTTGCAGCCATATTTATCCTGTCAACATTTATAAATCTCTTTTTGCGCAACAAACCATTAAAAATAAAAAGCTGCACACCATTTCAGCAATTATTAAAAAACAAACAAACCTGGAAAACAACTTTCTTTCCAGCAAGAGGCATGACTTTCTTTGACTCCTTTCCAGCAAGAAGTATGACTTAGTACTGGTGCAAGTGCAAGAGGGCAGTTTTCTGAAACCTAACCTAGGCTGCGAGTTTGAATTCTTCTGTTGCCCAGGAAAATCACAGAACACAGTCTGTTGTGGTACCTGTTTGTAAAACTGGGATAAAAATATGTAGGTCTCAATTTTGAACTTGCTTTGTGAAGATTAATTACAGTAGTCAACAATTTAATATCACTTTAACAGTGAAGAACTTTAAATATTTGCTAAGGGCAGAATTCTGTTTCCCTTTCTAGCTGTGTAGGTGGAGTTTTCAGAACTTGTATGCAGGTTGCAGTTCTGTTGCCCCTGGAGTGCACAGTAGGCTATGCACTACGTGGCTACAACCAGGGCTTAGATGCTTGAGGAGGGCCCTCCTGGCCAGACGTGTACTAACACCTGTTTGCATGTACCTGAGTATAGGTCTATATTTATATATAGACTATACCTGAGTACAGTATAATCTATATTATAGGCTTATGCCTGAGTGTAAGTCCTATATTTTAGCCCCAGTAGCTGAATAATTAAGGCACTTCCCAGGAAGTAGAAGACCCAGGTTATAGGCCTTTTTGGCCAAGGCTGGGTTTAAACCTATAGCTTGCTGACTTCCCAACAGTGAACAGTGCCCTATCTACCACACGACAATATCCAGCCCTTATCCTGTACAAGTGGAGAGCAGTGCAGCAAGGAAGTTTCTGCCTGGTTGGGCACAAGAGCCCAAAGTAGAATCCAGGGCCCTACTTCCACCTAGGGCAGAAACCATCTCACTAAACAACCCATCCTTTAATTTGTTTCTCTTCTATCTGAGCCTATGTATTTCCCTCTCTTGCCTACCCAAGTGAGCAGATTCAAAAGGAGTGCTAGGTGATGACTGACTTGTGATGTGCTTATTTGAACGCTGTGCTGGAAAGTCAGAAGGATGGATGATTAAACCCTTTCTATACAAGGGGAACCTAAAACCTGAGTCTCCTGCTTCCTGTACAGATAACCTAATGATTCAGTTACTGGGGCTAAAACATGGGACAGTCCTGGTCAGTGCATAACTTGCTGTACATGCTAACTTAATGTGCACATGCTTACACATCCATATTGTAGGATAAGGGTCAAACCAGCACCAGTAATGTTGTTTTTGCAGAATGAAACTACATATGGGGAAAGTGGAAAGGAAAGAAGCAGAGTAAAACTGCAGAACCAAACACGCTGAAATTTGCACACTGAGGATACAAGAAACTGTGAAAAGATGGCCTGTATATGTCACACCCAGTGATACCCTTTTAATTGTTGTATAACACTTACGCTATGATGACACATGCCTTAAATTTTTCTGAAGCATCTTACACGAAAAAGAGGCTGATCGGCCTCTCTCATCATTTCAGTGCTGCTTTTATCATCTTATTTTTACCTATGGTATCGTAAAACTTAGAATCAGGGTCACAGTTCAGAAAAGCGCTCACGCATGTGGAGCAAGCAGAATTACTTACAAACAGTTAAGCATGTGTTTTAGGGTTTTGCATAAAATCAGGGACTATATACAAAAGGAAAGAATGAATAAGGTTATTTATAGGGAAACAGTAAACAAAATTATATAAACAAAAAAATAATCTAGTAAAGCATAGTGATAGACTCCAACAAAGGGAAACTGAGAAACCAAAATTCATCTTGGAAAAAATGATGCTGGTATGGGTTATCAATTTTTGAAAAGGTTTAACCTTTTTTAATGTTCCTACTCTTTACATATTTGTATTGTTTTGTTCCGTTCATGGCTCTCTTTCTCCTTTTGGATTTGACCCCCATCACATCGTGGAGCAAGGCAAATCCCTCCTGGTTCAGTCTGGTCACAGTGATTTTGATTGAAATTCTAGCAGAATATGCAGTTATGACAAAAAGAAGGGATTGGATTCAGTAGTCTGTGGGGCCCCTTCCAGTTTTATGAAAAACTTAATGCAATTGGGTCATTTTTTCCAGAACTTTGTTTTGGAAGAATACTGGAGGAAAGTTCCACCACTCTTCAGAACAAACTGACATTTTATTTCCAAAAATGTTTTTAATATGTATATTAAAATATTAAACTAAAAACAAATCATTTCAATTGCTCCCAAATGAATATTTTTTGTTGTTGTTCTTCTCAGAGAAGTTCATCATTTCCAGTTTCACTCCAAGAAAGCAACATTTCAAAATCTGAAAATCCCTGAAACAGAGCTTCAACCCTCTGCACAGCTCCAGTCATGGTTCTTCCAAACATCACTTCTTTAGGCTTTCCTTCCTCCTGTCCCCTTCCCCCCAGGCCCAAGAACAATTTACATGAAAATTGCTCCTTTCTTTTTAATGGAAGGATATGTCAGGCTGCTAGCACTATGAGATATCACTTCACCTTCAGTCTGTAATCAGATTTCCACCCAAGAATCATGATACTTTCTAGCTGACTTGATACTTACCTGAGGTCCATGTGGCTTTGGACACAAGCTTCCAATTTTTTCTGTTCACTTAACTTTTTTACCAAGTTCTTGTGACCCTATGTGTATTTAACCATATTTTATTATCTCATAATAAGCCTGGGTATTGTATCTTTTTCCAGCCAGGTGTAACGAAGTTTTAATTACCTCCTAGTCTTAGTGATCTTTCTGATTTCTGTCTGGTTTTGTCCAACAAGATGACTCCATACTTCCCTTTAACGGAGGCTAAAATCCACTGCATTTTTTTAATCCCAATTGGGCAATCACAACTTAGATTGTCATATCTATACCTCATAATTTCTCTTCAACTGCTTTCATTTTATGTTAACTTTGAAACTGTATTGCTGAACTCTGTACAAATAACGCGGGATACCATTTGTATGAAAGATACCATACAAAATAAAGCTGTATTGTAGTTGCCTCCACAATTCTGTGTGTCATCACAATAAAAATGCACTACTAATGTCAATATAGAAATCTTTGTTTTTGCAGACTATAAAAATGCTACCATTTTCTGTTCTCTTGGGAAACCTTTGTTTCAGTATAGGAAGCAAATGTTTCTGCTATTTTGGCTTTAAATTGGTTTATTGTATTATACTCACAGAAGGTAAACAGTTATAAGAACCAGCTCTCTGGTATACAATAAAGCAATAGATTTCAGTCCTCCACCATACACAAGTTCTTCATCTACTTGCATTTGATTTTTCACTTTATCTTCCCTTTTAATAAGGCTCAGAGAAACTAAATCACTAGTTTGTAAAGTCAAAATTTGCTGCACTGGATAGAGTGCATATCCCATAAATTTGCACCTGTTGGCCTTAAATATTTGGCAGCTCATATAAAGTGGTTCTTCAGGTAGCAAGCGTTAAAATACCTGCTTATTTTATGTATGCATATATAAACACATGCATGTGCATGTGCTCACACATGCACACACTCTTTTGTGCATGTTGTTCCCCACCCCCCCACACACACACTTCTCAGAGTATTTATCTCTCTCCTCTGCTCTTCAATTTGTCTGTGAAACTTCTAGTTACGTGCCCCTGTAGCTATGCTCTATGGCCCTGATTTACACAAAGCACTTAGGTCCATTTCTAGCATGTAGCCTAAACAGGTACTTAACTTTAAGCACACACTTTGCAGAACAGGATAATTTGCTAAATTAGAACCAATTAGTGAAATCTTCTGGACAAACTTGCTCAAAGTCAATCTCACTTTACTTACCATTTTAGCTTCCTCAAGTTAAGTGCCTACATGTTTGTCTGTATAATACAGGAAATAGAGCACACTTTCTGCTGTCTGAATTTCCATTCCTCTGTCTTTGTTTTGTAGAAATAGGTCAGAGGAAAATACTGTTTAAATCGCCAGATAGTCATTCCTCTTGAGTGCTTATTTCCTTCCCATTGTCATTTGGTTAGGATGACCTAACCTTAGGGTTATCTCTTAGCACATGTCTCTCTCCTTCCAAGCTAGATATTTTATACCTAAGGTGGGAAGCACCCAGTTCTACTTTTTATTTAAGGGATGTTTCTCTCACATTTAACTGTGTTGGCAATTACATTTTCAGCAAGTCAACTGAATCCATGATTTCTATCCTTGATTGCACCCCTTGGATATCATCTCCTACATTGGCTACACTGGTCTGGAGTCAGAATCAATGGTCCAATGTTAAGACATGTAACTAGATCTCAGAAGACTTGGGTTCAAGTTTTGGCTCTGCCATAGATACTAGCTGTAACATTGAAAAAAATGCTAAAGCCTCAATTCTCCATCCATAAAATAGGAATGATGTTATCTCCTTTCTCCCATCCTTTGTTTTCTTTATGTAAACTATAAACTCTTTAGGGTACAGACTATTTCATAGACATCAGGGCTGGAAGGGACCTCGGGAGATCATCATTTCTTACCATATTTGCTCATATCTCACATGAACCTTTTCCCTGAAAATTGACCATGCAAAATTGGGGGTCTGTTTTAAGCAAAGAAGCTAATTTCTGCACTGGAAAGGAAGCATGGGGATACTGGAATGGCTTCCAGGGGCTGTGCTGCTTATTTTCCCAGTTGTCTAGAGGAGGGATGGAGTCTGCTGCTCAGCTGTCCCCACAGCTCACACTGTAACCCCATCACAGCTGCTGCTGAATTGGCTCAGCCAAAAGCTTCTGCCAATATGGCAGCATCTGTGACAGGATTAAAGCTTGAGCTGTGGTGTTTATAAAGAGAAGGGCTAATTCTGAAGAGTAGACTGTCTCTACTCCATGCAGCCTGAGTTCAGCCATGACACGGAAGAAATCATTTTTCCCCTTTATTCTACCTTCCTAGAACAAGGTATGTGTCTTATTTGTGGGGTGTGCGGTATGCAAAGACATGTAGAGTTATGTGCATAACAAGAATTTCCGTGAGATTTTTCCACACACGGTTTCTACATGCACTGGTTGGAGACTTTCACCCTGAACTTCTTTGAAGTAGGAGAATGTGACACAAAATAGACAGAAGCATGCTGGCTCAGGCAATTATAAAACAAATAGGGCTGAAATGGACTTCAGAAGGTTATTTAATTCAGCCCATTTGTCAAAGCAGAATCATCCCAGACAAGTATTTGTCTAACCTGCATTTAAACATTTCCAACGATGGAGATTTTGCAACCTACTTAGGTAGCCTGTTCCAGTGCTTAATCACCCTTACTTTAGAAAGTCCTTTCTGACATCAAACCAAATGTTGCCTGTTACGGTTTTAAGCCATCGATCACCATCTTTTTTGATACCCCTTTTGTATTTGAAGACTGCTATAAACCCCCCACCCCATTCAGTCATCTCTTCTGTAGACTAACAGTCTCATTTCTTTTAATCTTTCCTCATATATCATGTTTTCTAAGCAATAATTTTGTCAGTATCTTCCGAGGTCTCTCCAGTTTCTCCATCATCTTCTGTGAAATGTGCCCAAAATGAGAGAGAATGCTCTGGAAGAGGAAAGGCCTTAGTCACTTTTCAGGACTTGCATGACAACCCTACCTAACACATTCAGTTAGCTTTATTCCATTTTTTTCACAGTGTTCAGCTTGCTATCCACTATAAAATGTTGTTCCCATTTTGAATTTGTGCATTTGATTCTTGCTTAAGCACAGTACTTTGGACTTGTCTTTATTGAATTTTAACCTATACAAGCTTTGTCTAACTGGGTCTTAAAAACCTCCAACGATGGAGAGTCCACCACTTCTCTGGGTAATCTGCTCCAGTGTTTTACTACCCTCCTTAGGAAGAATTTTCTTACTTATCTGTAACCTAAACTTCCCTTGCTGTAACTTGAGACAGTTGTTCCTTGTTCTGTCATCTGCCACCACTGAGAACAATCTAGCTCCATGCTCTTTCGAACCATGCGTCAGGTAATTGAAGGCTGCTATTAATTCACCTCTTAGCCTCCTCTTCTCTAGACTAAATAAGCCCAGTTCCCTCAGTTTTTCCTCAGACGTCATGTCTCCCAGCCCTCTCACCATTTTTATTGCCCTCTGCTGGACTCTCTCCACTTTGTCCACATCCTTTGTGTAGTGGGGGGGCCCAAAACTGAACACAGTACTCCAGATGTTGGCTCACCAGTGCAGAGTAAAGGGAAATAATCACTTCCTTTGACCTGCTGGCAACACTTCTACCAATGCAGCCCAGTATGCTGTTAGCGTTCTTTACAACAAGGGCACACTGCTGGATCATACTCAGCTTATTGTCCACTGTAACCCCCAGGTCCTTTTCTGCAGAGCTGCTACCCAGCCAGTCAACCCCCAGCCTGTACTGGTGCATGAGATTGTTCCATCCGAAGTGCAGGCCTTTGCACTTGTCCTTGTTGAACTTTATAAGAATGCTACATCTATATCAGTGGTGCTCAGTATTTGGGCCCCATGGACTAGATGACTGGCGCAGAGCTGGTCTTCAGGCTGGATCCAACCCTGCATGCTAGAATCATGCCCTGCACTGCCTCCCCTGGCCCGGCACAGCCAGATCTGGCCTTGCATGCCAAGATGAAGGCTTGGCACCCCGCAACTGCCCCTACTAGGCTCACATTCTGGGATCGGGTCCCACCTGCTTCTGTCTACCATAATTGGGCACTCATGCTGCCGTGCACGTCCAGTCTAGCATGCAAGGCAATCTGGCTCACAGGGCTACCCACAGGCCCAGAAATTTGGCAACAGGGAATCGGCCACCCCACCACCACATTTTCAGACCCATGGGGAGCCCTGCAGGCTTGACACGGTTCTGGGGACTGAATCTGGCCCACAGGCTGGAGGTTAAGCAGCATCCCAGATCTAAATTATACAAGTCTACTCCTTAAGATAGCTTAGTGTTGAAGACAATTTTGTAGTTGTAAAACACAAAGTGAGTATTTTAAAGAACATTAGATGACCAATTAGTTAACATTTTCCACTGCACTTGAAAAGAATGTATAACAGTGGTAGTTTGTCCTAGAAAAATTGCCACTAGTATTATTTTAGCTATTTAAAAAAAAATGGTCTACTGCCTTCTTGATGTGGGAATCATAAAACACTGAGAGCTAAATTTTAAAATAAAGGCACCAAATCTTATATTTAGGTATTCATATAAGCATTTAAGTACCTTAATATCTGTTTGATAAAGCAAAGTGTTGAGGTGAACATTAGCATGTAGGATATGCACATCCTATTTAGTTGCCTGTCTTTTGAAATTAGATTTAATGTCTTTACATTATAACCCATGGCTATTCAGAAGTCATGCTGGAAAGCTTGTACTCACTGAAGTAGTTTAAATGCTGTTTTAATTTATATTATGATCTGATTACCCAAGGAATTCATGTCAGTTTGTCTGACAGATAAATGGAAGAATCAGCACCTAAAGATTGACAGGAACAATTTAATTGTAGTGCTCTGTGGACTGGATGTTCCCATTGTGAGCTTGTATTGACACAGAAGGACAGGTTTTCATTTATTAAACAGTATGCTATCAACTCTAGATAGCTCAACATGCTAAATCGAATTGGGATTCTGATGGAGAATTGTTTTATTTCTAAACAAAGATTATTACAAGTTTTAAAAGATGGTCAGAAAGCTCTTGCTCCAAATCATCTTTAGCCTTGAACCATGTGTAAAATAGTTTAATAAGTAATGGATTCACTACCTCTTGCCTTAAAATCAAGATTAGACTCTTTTCTGAAAGATTTGTTTTAGCAACGCAAGTTATTGGGATTAATATAGGGGTATCTGGTTTAAATTATATGGCCTATGTTATACAGAAATCCAGACGGGATGAGCTAATGGTCACTTTTTGTCTTAAAATATATTGCTTTATATAATGTACTGATTGACCAGCTTACACATACAGATAAAAGTTAATTTTTATAATAAAAAAAAAGTTTCCCTTCAGAGGACCTAAATCCTTAAACAAAACAGCTGAACCATAAACAGGGCCTATTAGGAAACCCATCAATCAACAGGTTGTGCCATTCTGATTTTCTAACTTCATAGTTGCAGCCATCTATTTAGGAAATACAGCTAATTAAAACTTCTTGAAGACTCTGTAGGATGAAGCAACCAATAAATCTTGATTCCCCATTCCCCAATAGGGATAGATGTCCTATACCAGTGGTTTTCATACTTTTTTGCTGCATACCCCTTTACCAACAAAATATTGCTGTTCTTACTTGTGATACCCAGTGCATCTTTGCCAACACCAACTCCAGTGCATAGCAGTTTTGTTACTCAGTACACACTGACCAATCAGAAACTCCACCACCAGTACTAAAATTTAGGCACCTTAACAAAGTGCCACATACCCCTGGGGGTATGTGTAACCAATAGTGGAAACCACTGCCCTAGGCAAATACACATCCTGTTCAGCAAACAACTGAAAATTCCCAGTGACAGAATAACCCCACATTAGGGGGCAGTTATGGGAGGCAGAGTCTCAGCAGCTGTCAAGAGAAAGGCTTCTATTTCTATTTACCTGAAACCCCATTTGGACCCTTGTTTTAAGCAGAAGTATCTGAAGAATGAGGTGCAAGGAGAAGAACCCCAATTTTTGTTTCCATGCTTCATTCGGAAGTAAGAGACATTCCTATGGACACAGTCGTCTACTCCCCACTGAGCAAGAGCATCAAATAAACATGCTGAAGCTGTTTTCCCATACTTATAAATAGACTCTATTTACCCTCTCCAAAATTCCCCAGGGCCCTATGAAACACTCCAGATCGCTATATCACTAGAGCCAATTGCCCTTGTAGTCTCTTATTTCTTCCTGTTCATGGTACCTTGCCACCATACCTTGCTACCTTATTCCCCTGGCCATGGGCTCTGACATCCTTCCTAATATTCAGTTCATTTTTCTTTGGCAAAAGTTGCCAATATTTAAGTTTCTGGCTGTATAATCCACATATTTTTTCCAGATCCTGGGATTCTCCTAGGCCAGTAGCTTACATTAAAGCCATGCCTCTGGCTGTCTGCCCCACATTTATATCTTCCCTTTCTCTCTTTCAAGCCTACTTGGTTCATTGATTTCCCTCTCAAAAGACTAGGATAGTCTAAGTCCACCTGCTATAGTTCTTGGTTCACCTATCTCTACCGGACCAATGAAGAGAGGTGGAATTGTTCTGGGTGGAGTGAAAGATAACGTGACTTGGTTTGAATGAGTGTGTGCATGTAGAATGAATGAGTGTCCTATGTGGAGAGCATTGAGCAAATGAATGGAAAAAAGCATGGTGTGGAAAATAAGACAGTATGTCAGTAAATGCAGTCAGTCTGCAGTTTCTTCCTTTGTGCAAGTCATGAAGTCTTCATCTCTCTAATTACTTCTAATCTCATATTCTTAGCTTTGCCCATTGTTGCTACATTCTCTGGTAAGTTGTGGGCTGAGTGCAGTTTTTGAGAATAGACTATGGAATTTGGGAAAGCAACAGTTACAGTTTGGATACTGGCAAGTACAGTAAGGTACTGTAAGGTACCCTAACCTTGCACGTAATTTCACTGTATACAATATATTGAATTTTGATGAAGTTAAATGGGAATTGTCCTCCTCACCATGAATTTAACTTGGTATAACTCTATATATCCCAGTTCTGTACGGTATAGAGATACCTCAACAAGCCCTAAACTAACTCCAATATCCAGACGCCTTGATAGCTGAAAAGCAAGGTAGATTAGCCTGCTCAGATTCCTGTGCTACCATATCTAGACTGCCTTTGATACTCCAGCTAATTCTAAATGAGGTACTGTAAGTATTCCCACAGTGCACTCCTTTGTGCATTGTTGACATTTTCTTATTTCTAACATATTTCAAGGACCTTTTCTTACAGTGTTGTACGTCCCTTGCTAGTTGTAACTTATTCTGTGCCTTGGGCTCTGATTTTATCCCAACATGTTTAATCTATCCTTTTATACTTAGTAATGTACATTTGTTTCCATTTTTTTTACAATTCTTTTTTTATTTAAAGGCCATTCAATAATTCCTGATGAAGACACATTACTACCTTAAAATACTACCTCTGTCTCCTTTGCATTGTGATAATTGTCTGTACCCTCAATATTGTTCTTTTTAGAAGCTGTCTGCTCACCTGAAACCTTTCCCCCAACAATTTATTTTCCTGGAACCTTATCTACAACTACCATCAGTTTCTTGAAGTCTGCTTTTTGAAGTCCACTCTTAGCATTTGGCTGCTTTTACTCTGCCCTTCCCTTGGAATCACAAACATTATCATTTTATGATCACTTTAACCCAAATTGCTTTCTGCCTTCAGCTTCTCAACCAGTTTCTTCTTATTAAATCAAAATCAAATCTAAAACAATGCCCCCAAGTTACTTCCATCACCTTCTGAAGAAAATTAGTATCCTCAACACATCCCAAAAATTGTTGAATAATCTGTATCTTGCCATTTTGCTTTTTCAACAAAAAATCAAATATATTTCTTTTGTTGAAAATGTTAGGGACTTTTAACATGATGAGAAGAGAGATGGGCAACTGCACTTTAGCCCCACCCATCTTACCAGTTATTAAATACTCCTTCTGCTTTTAACCTGGTCTGACCTGATTCAATGTGCTACAGTCCTGGGTGCACATGTAAAGTGGCACCTGGGAGCGATACATTCTAGCACAATATACACCAGAGTTTATTGTTATGAATTAATTGCATGTGTAGACATACCCAAGAAGAGGCAAACAGAACTAATATTATATATATATATTCCTGGACCAGAGAGTGGAGCTGGCTCCTTCCCATTATGGACAGCATTCGGGGCGATTTAAGTTCCGATGCATTATATTTCTATGACAGCAATGCAGCGCCATTGTGTCCCCTTGGTTAGTTAACTCAGTTTTCCTCCGACAAGTCCATAGTTCTAAGAGAAAAAAGAGACATTAAACTTGAGGGGGAGACTTGTTTGTTTTCTGATTAGCAGATACATCCCTGAATGTACACAAAAATCTCTGAGGGTATTTGGTACCTGAGTGGTTGTTATACTGAAACAGATTGTTAGTACCCACTTTGAGAGAGAGGGCTGGATTACAACTTGGATGAGATCCAGATTCAAGTTCAAACTTAGACACGGGACCAGATTTGACAGAAGGTCCCTATAATGGGTCAAACGTAAACCCTGTTTGTATATTGTTTGTAACTTCAGGAAAACACGCAACTGGTTCCACATTTTGCTGCTTGGGCACATCTCTACTTAGAATGGTTGAAAACTGATGTCTCAATGGATGTCAAATAGCAACATTTTATTTAAAGTGAGTTCTGGAGAATGCTCTTCTCCAAAGTGCTATCAGTGTTATTTCAGTAGCTTTATGGGAAACAACAGCATTTTTCTTTTCCTGGTGAGGCACCATATCCTGGCAGTATTTTAAGATAATTGTTTTGGATCCAATTTTAATTCAAATTGATAGGTTAAGTATCATGACTATTATATAATGCCTGTAATTCAAGAGTCTAAGAATAAAACAAGGTTTTGGTTATATTCTGAGGTGTTTCCAAAGAATGAATAACTATGATTAAGTGAACAGGCCATTAGCTATCAACATTACTCTGCTCAAAAACAGCTGAAACAGCATTTCCTTAGTGGTAAAAATACTTGGCAGCAATGCATATGCAAAGAATAAAGTTTACAAATGACATTTTTGGAAAGTCCTTTATGTTCTTAAAAGTCTCCAAGGAAATTCTATTTAAAGGTATCAGACTGAATTTTACTAGGCTGCAACTATTCAGGAAACTATTCACTTTAACTTTATGGTTAAAGTGACTATTATTGTAGCCTCAGTCTTATGCCTGCATAAGTAATCATTCAATAATTAAAAGAATTGTGGCCATTAGTTTGAATAGATGGCAGCTTCTTACTCAGTGGATCAGCTCTGTGTGAGCTGCTCTTGTTCAGGTCTGCTTACTTAATGGACTAAGATAAATTATTGCTGCTCTATGTGGAGGCATATACAGCCACAGAAGAATGAGATCAAACAGAAAGTAGGGCAGGGTGGCATCTTAGAGACTAACTGGTTCAAAGAAGCATGTCCTTTCTTAGGCAAAAACCTACTAGAACAGTGATTATCAACCAGGGTGCCATGCCATCCTGGGGTGCTTTGAGATCCTTTCAAGGGTGACACAGGGTGCCACCCAATGTTAGGTGTATAAACATGATTCACAAGATAAACCCAGAGAATTCAAATATATACAGTGTCAAAAAATTCTGACCTGTCATAGTCTTTCTGAGTTTTTTACAACGGAGAAGTTGCTCTATTACAGTGATTCTCAGCCAGAGTGCAGTGCCCTAAGATCCTTTTAAGGGAGTTGCAAACATGTGAACATGATTCAGAAGATAAACTCACAGATTTCAAATAGGAATCCATAATATCAAAAATATTCAGTGTCATATGCATAGTATCAAATGACCTGTTCTGGTCTTTCTGAGTTCTTTGCAACAAAAGATTGTTCTTGTATTTTTCCATAGTTAAGAAATGCATGAAAACTAAGAACTGCCATTTTCTGACGGGTACCCTTAGTCTAACAAGGGATGTCTCAAGTCTAAAAAGGTTGAGAACCACTGTATTAGAATCTGATGAAGTAGATTATTGCATAAGAAAGTTCATGCTTCTCTGAACCAGTTAATCTCCTTCCCTACCTTCTGCCTGACTTAAAACTAACATGGTTAACCACCTCGTCTCAAAAGAATGAGGTATGTCCTGGTTTGTGTGGCAATAATAAAATTGCTAATTACATTCTAATTGCAGGGGCCTTGCATTGGTGATGTGAAGCAAAGAGTGAACACAACCTGACTTTTGTACTTTTGCAAGGAGGCATAGGACAATGTGGGACTCAGGAAATTCCGGTGCCCTGTGCCTCCATGCTTCATGAGAAGGCATGGGTCAGCAGTGGGCCTGACATGGAGGTACAGGGTGCTGCAGATTCTCTGGGTCCCACACCCCCCTGAACATCCTTGCTGGGACCTATGCCAACCCATGACTCCATGTGAAGCATGGGTTAGCATGGACCCAATGCGGGTCCTGGCATGGGGTGCTGCGGATTTCCCCTATCCCATGCCTCCATTCCAGGACCTGCGCGAGCTTTCCCCACTTATGGAGATTGACCCATGGAGGTCCCAGGGCAGATCTCCATAAGTAGTGAACCCCAACTTTCTTTGCTTACACAGAGGTGCCCTGAGATTTCCTGGAGTATGTCTGCAAATTAGGATAGCCAGGCAGGTGCTTCTGGGAATCAGGCTGCCCAATCCTGTATGGGAATTCCTGGAATGCTTATGATGGGTCCCTCAAGCCCCTGAAGCACCTTCCTGGGGTGGCTGGAGAGTGCGAGCATCTCCGGGTTGCACATACCCTTTCACCACAGGGCAAGTAGACATAAAAAAGTGGCACTATTTTATACTATCTTTTGTCGTGGCCATTGATGTGGCACAAAACAGGGTAGAAATGACTATTTGCTTGCTAATTGTGCTGTCAGAAAATTTTATGGTGGCACAAATGCAACCTCAGGCAACATCTGTTTCTACCCTGGGTGAGTTCACAGCACTGACAAGTAGAAAAAAAATGAGAATAGACATTTGCTAGCGATTGCTAGCTTCTCTCTTTAAGGAGCATCTCTCAAGCAAATGACCACAAGGCTCATCCTCAAGAATCAGCCTCTCTTCCTGGCATTCTCACAAATGATCAAGGTCTCTTTAATCTTTCTTTATTAAAAATGGATTCTATTCGAGATGTAACAGACTTTCTTCAAATAAAATCCCAGCCTTCTTCAGCCATCTTACAAAGCTATAGTTAGGTGTGGCAGGATTCAGTTTTTATCAGTAAACATCAGTTTCACCTCATACAGACTGGCAAAAAAAATTTCTATCAACAGTCAAAATGTATAGAAAGAACATGTAAGAAAAATGATGGCGGATGGAGTGTGATGACAGGGGGAGCAGTCCTACAGAATCATGTGACTGGAGTTTGGACTGCAACTCTCAGAAACCCCAGGAGACTGGGAACAAAGGAAGAAGTGACAAAATGGAAAAGGAAGCTGTCAGTCCTACAGTAGTTACGTTTGTCTCAGTGGGTGGTTAAACTGCACTATAATAATAGTATACCGTCAGTAATTTGTCTGTCTCCCACACCCCTAAATTCACGCAACCCTGAAAATGTAAATTGATAAATGCTTAAAAATAAAAATTAATATTATTTATCAAAATTATTAAAAAAATAAAAATCTAATTCTTCCAAGCCTAGCTATAGTTCAGTTCCCATTTTACCTTTGTAGGGAATATTCCTTTGTAGGGCATATTCCTTAGGGCAGAAAATTACCAGAATGAAGTGAGAGGCAGATGTAATGTGTGAAGAAAAGTTTTCAAACCGTTTTTGGTACTGGTTATTGAAATCATAATATAATTTGAAACAGACTATTTTCTAAAGTTTGTTTGTCTCCACCAGTTCAAATGACTTGACTGTGTCTTCACACTTTTCATAATGTTATACATCTGAAAATCTTGTGCCAAATACAGTTGAAGCAAATTGTAATTAAACAAGATGTTAAAGATTTGTATTGTAAATAGATGTTATACGTGCTACAGCAAGTTATTACTGATCAGCTATTTGCATCTTAGAATAGAACAATTCTTCTAATGCTGACAGTTAATAGATATCTCTCTTGAGTGTGTATAGTACAGCCATTGGACCAACATTCTAGCTGTAGTTGTGTGGGCATGCAATAGAAAAGTGATTGTCTCTTCACAATGACAGTTTCTATCACAGCTTCATTGATTTTCATAGATTTTCAGGATTGGAAGGGACCTCAGCAGATCATCAATTCCTTCACCCTGCCCTGGGCAGGAAAGAGAGCTGGGGTCTGATGAGAGCTGGGGTCAGTCTAAATCTGCTCTCCATCAGTTTGTAGCCATTGTTTCTAGTTATTCTAAGGGGCACCTTGGTAAACAGAGTATCTCCTATTCCTTGCACCCCCCTCTGACAAATTTGTAGACTGCTACCAAATCCCCTCTCAGCCTTCTCTTACGGAGGCTGAAGAGACCAGGTCCCTCAACCTCTTCTCATAAGACCTATCCTGCAGGTCCCTAATCCAAAGGAGTGGCCCTCTTCCGCACCCTCTCAAGGTCATCCACATCCCTCTTGCAGTGCCCGAAACTGAATGCAGTACTCCAGCTGCAGCATTACCAGTGCCGCATAGAGGGGAAGTATTACCTCCCTAGACCTGTACATGATGCACCTATTAATGCATGATAGAATGTGGTTAGTTCTATTGGTCATTTTCTCACATTGTCGACGTGTTCATCTTTGAATCAACTTTCTGAATCAGCTTCATTATAAGGCTTTCTTTGATTTTCCTCCTAACTAAAAAAATATAAATATTTTCAGAAAGTTAGGTCTACGTTAGGCAAACTTGAGCCACAAGGGCTATTATTACACGTTCTGGGGAGGCGGGCCGCAACACTTTAATTAGAGTGGATCCAGCAGTTGCTCTAATTAAAGCGCTGCCATATCTCATGTATCAGCACCCCCTGTTTAAAAATGGCAGTGGGGGCGCTTGAACTAGAGCTCGTTCGACAAGTGCCACTGCCATAATTTTTAAGTGCGGGATACTAATATACAAGACGTGATTAATCAAGTCTGTTTCAAAACTCCAGCGTGTTTGAGAAGCCTCACTGCTCATGTTTAGGCACCAAAAAGTTTAAATGGCTCTTTAAAAAAAATATTTATAAAGTGTCTGTTTTTTCTCTATATTCCTCTGTGTTCCCAAAAACGGTAACATGAATCCATAAATTTAAACTTACGGAAATTTTTACGTTAGTTCAGGCAAAAGGCAATTTTCAAATGCAGCAGTATTTAAGTGATTGATGTTATTTAAAAAAAAACAACCCTCAATTCTCTGTGAGTGAAACTGATGGAGAAAAAAATATGGCGATTTTAATGCGTTGAGCATAACTAACCTGACCTGAACCTAAAAAAAGACATTTAAGTCATCTTACAAAACTATATGTGAATCCAAAGTCTTGTGAAATAATTAATACTCCTGTCTTTCCCACCAAAATACATTCTTGGTCTTGGAGAAATGTGCCAAAGACCAATTTATAGATGAGGTGACAGAAGAATACCATTTGCAAAATCGATCAAAAGTGCATAGAAAACTTGTAGGTGAGTGAATGCAGAACCCTGATTTCCTCATCACTTTTTATTATTAATATAGACTCAATTAGATTTTAGTTGATCTTTATTGGGAAAGCCATAAAATGTTATCTTTTCCTTTACAAAGAGCCAAAAATCTTAATAGGAATGAATTTTAACAGACTGCATTGACTAGTTAGCATAGTTAACACCTGCAGGAATCTCTATAGATCTAACAGGAAGGGGCCATGTCTACACGAGATGCTTACCAAGCAGTAGCTCATTACTACTGTGCAATAGCTCATTACAGCTGCGCAGTAGCATTACCAGGCACAAACCATGATGTGACACTATTGTGTAGTAATAATGCGATACTGTGCTGTAAGTGGCACTAGGCAACCATGCTGGGACGCTACTGCACAGTCATTTACTACTTGGTTGTGCAAGTACTAAATGACTGCGCAGTAACAACTGCACAGTGGGCATCTCGTGTAGACATGCCCAGTCACTGTGAAACCCTGGTAGGTTTTGGATCCAATCCATTTTAGTCTCAGAGGCACCTAAATGGGATGTAGGTAGATATTTGGTGCCTGAGGCCAGACCCCAAAAGAGTAGGCACAACAGTGCTGTGTACTGGCTTGCCTAAAATTTAGGACATATATTGCTTCTCGGCCTCTTGAAAGCTCAGATCGAAAACATTTACTATTCATTCACGCTGTGTCTTCGTACCTTGAATGAAGACACTTAAGTGTGTTTTGGTAAGGATTCTGCAGGGGGATGTATAGGTCAGCCAGTAAGAAGTACAGAAGCTCCTGTCCTGGAGTTAGGCAGCAGTGATGCAGTTCTTGGAAACCTTGACTTGTGCACTATTGGTAGGAAGGGAATCAGTGACCTAAACACCCATGTAGATATAGGTGTATAAATTCACTTCTCACTGAATTAGGCATAAGTTTATGTACTATGACTAATATTTGTGTGGTCTGAATACCTCTGGCAATGACAGCAGTGCACAGTGCTTGTAGACACAAGCTGTCTTCAAGGTCTTCCCACAAACAATTAACTAGCAGAAACGGTGTCTACAGTCATAAACTGTGACCATGACAGGATAGA
>NW_017728943.1:116017426-116018543 GCF_001723895.1 Crocodylus porosus | reverse complement strand
AATTCACTTCTCACTGAATTAGGCATAAGTTTATGTACTATGACTAATATTTGTGTGGTCTGAATACCTCTGGCAATGACAGCAGTGCACAGTGCCAGTCCTTGATTTTTCATCTAATTACTGAGGAAGGTTTTAACCCATTGTTTACATTCTGTGTGTAGATTCCCCCCTTTGGAAAAATAAAGTGGCCAGTTCTGAGTTATCTCTTACCAAAGTTAGTTGCTTTAATATATACAAATACAGACAAGCGCACATGCATACATATACAACACCAAGTTGGATAGAGTCGCTAGGATCCAGAATAATCTGGAAAACCGGTCTGAAATCAATTGGATGAAATTCAACAAGGACAAGTAGAGTTTTTGCATTTGGGCCAAACTTGCATGCACAAATACAGACTGCAGAACGACGGTCTAGGTTGCAGTGCTGCAGAAAAAAACCTTACGGGTTGTGCCAACAGAGTATGCTTTTGTCACAAAAAAGCCAATATATTACTGGGCTGTATTAATAGGTGTTTCACTTCCAGATCAAGTGAAGTGTTTCTGCTCTATTTGGCACTGGTAGGGCTTCACCTCGAGGACTGTATCCAGTTTTGGGCTCCACACTTCAAGAAAGATGTGAACAACTTTGAAACAGTCCAGCAGAGAGTAATGAAAAAGATTAGAGACCTGGGTAATATAATTTATGATGATAAGATGAAAGAACTAGGATTATTTTGTCTAGAGAATAGAAAACTGAGTGGGAAGATTTGATTTCAGTTTACAGTTACCTGAAGGGTGACGGAGGATGCAGATAGACCAATCTGTGCAGCCACAGGGGACAGGACAAGGACAATTTAAGAATTGGCTTAAATAGCAGCACTCTTATGATTGTAGTCAAACCTACTGTTCTATGATTTTCTGAAAATACATGGATGTTGCTAAGGCTGTAAACCATCTTTTGGTGTAAGGTAGTCATTTAATTAAACTTCACTTTCTCTGTTCAAGTGCTTCTGAAATGTACAGTATGTCATTGGTGAAGACCTTGTAGACACAAGCTGTCTTCAAGGTCTTCCCACAAACAATTAACTAGCAGAAACGGTGTCTACAGTCATAAACTGTGACCATGACAGGATAGA
>NW_017728943.1:116016151-116017415 GCF_001723895.1 Crocodylus porosus | reverse complement strand
GGCCCCTTGCTGGCCTCACAACTCCTGCCCTGCTATGGCTGTCTGGGTACTCTCCCTCTTTTGCCCTCTCGCTTACTACACCTTTCTGGCATTCTCTTACTGGGAGAAAAGGTGGTCACCTAGGGTCCCAGAGTGAGCCCTTTTCCATTACCAGTCGGTGGGTTCTTCCTGACCCCACTAATCCCTGTCCTGCCCTCAAACACTAGGGAGCTCTTCCAGCCTGCCCATGCCCCTAGGGCACTAACCACTTTAAGGGCTAATTCCATGGCCTCCAAACTTCCCTACAGCTACATCCATGCCTTGCAGGTGTTAACAGTCATCACTTGGATGGGTCACCTTTGCCACAAGCCAATGCCAGGCCACTTCTGGCCTCTACTCCCCTGTTGGGGCCTTGGCCTTCCCAGCCTCCACCCCTTTCCTCTGGCTGTGCCCTTTGGCTAGGCCCAATGCCCCAGACCTGGCTTCTGGGCCTCAGCTGCAGTCTTGCCCTTTTGGGCTGTTCGCCCTCTTGGGCTTTGGGCCCTTGGCCTGGCCCTCACTCCTCTCAGGTTCTGGCCTTAGCCCTCCCAGCTGCAGGCCATCTCTATCTCCCTTCTAGCTTAGGCTTTGTCCCTCTCAGTTGCTGCCTGCCCATGCTGTAAGCCCTGCAGGGTCCCTCAGGTAGCTCATCCTGTTTCTGTAAGCATTTCTTCTTGCCACTAGCATAGCCAGACTCCCTGCTCTGGCTCAGGTCCTGGGCTTATATGTAGGGGCCTACCTAAAGCACCATTTTGCTGTTGCCCACGAAATCCAGGGATGCCCACCCAGGAGGGGAAGGCAACGACTGATGGAGCAGCAGACAGGATGGTAGCTGCCCCTTCTCCCTCTCCCCCCAAGGCCCCTCCACCAATCAGTGCTGAGGGGCAGGGCTGGACAAAGGTCCAAGTATTCTAGATGGCAGCTGCCCTCTCATCCCTCCTCTTCCCCCCTGCCACCCAGGACCTCTCTGCCAATCAGCACTGAGGGAAAAGGCTGCCAGGAAATGCCCACAAAATGGGCTCTTTGTGCCAAGATAAAGCCATGAAAATGGCTTTGTCTCACAACCAGTTAAAAAGGTCCCTACTGAGGTGCCTCTTAAGCCCTTGCCCCTTCCGGTCAGGTTGTTTCATAGATTTCATAGATTTCATAGACATCAGGGCTGGAAGAGACCTCGGGAAATCATCGAGTCCAGCCCCCTGCCCAAAGGGCAGGAAGTCAGCTGGGGTCATAGGATCCCAGCAAGATA
>NW_017728943.1:115977882-116015096 GCF_001723895.1 Crocodylus porosus | reverse complement strand
CGCCAGCTCCTTGAGTACCCTGGGGTTTCCCAGTCCCCTGCAGGGATTTCCACTTAGGCTTGATGGCTGGCCTGCAGAGCATTTTATGGATGTTGGGCCTGCTGCCCAAGGAAGGGTCTGCCCTGTTGTGCTATTCCCTTGCAGCCAGCTCATCAGGGAAGTGGTTCCCTCCACCTAGGGAACTCTCTGTTCTGCTTTCCCTTTAAGAGACATACATGTTGACAACACAAAGGCCCTGGACACATGTATTTGATGCCCTTTGAAGGGCAAACAGAGAAATGTACACACCCTCCAAAAATAGGCAAAGCACTCAAAAATAATCCTGGATGAAACAGTGACTAGTTGAGGTGCTTTGAGTTACATCTGTGTACTCTATAAAGTGCAACAAGTGGTTGCTTGGATCTCTGGTATCCCACACTACTCTGGTTGGTCCACTGAAAGCAAAATTCAAACCTTGTCTCCAGCTCAGGAAAACTCATTTGTTGTGACAAACCTACAAGGAGTAGGTACCTTGAAAATGCAAACAGGAACTCCTCCCAGTTTGGAAAGAAGTGCAGGCACAAGTGCTCTGGCAAACAGAAGAAAAACTTATAACGCATAAAGTTATTCAAGCAGGTCTGATGGTAGACTTGGCTACAACAGTCAGTGAAAGAAGTTAAAAAGGCAGTGAGGGATATTCATAGGTGTTAGCAAAAATTCATATGTGCAGTTATCAAAATTTCGCTATTAATGTGGAATCAGGTATCCTGTGGGTTGGGCAAAGTTTTGTTATGAATATGGAAGAAATGATCCTATCCTATAAAGACTTTCCTAAACACAAAATGGGAAAGAAACATAGAGCTTTTGTTGTATATTGCTGCGTGGAAAGCTAGAATATTCCTTCCAGTTAGATTTCATGCTGCAAACATACTAAAACATCCTGTTGTTAGTTGCTGAGTGAAATCCTTTTAGTTCCATAGTAATTTATATACAAAATATGCATACTATATATAAAAATAACAAGTACCTAAATCTGTCAAGGAAGTACACTTTTCTTTCGGTTGGATAATATTTAAATTAAAGCAGAAATGTGTTGTCACTTACCAGTTGAAATGGATTGATATTTTGTGTATAACGCTACTAAAATATTCTTAAGTTATCCAACTAAAATAATAATCACCCAGAAAGAACTAGCCATAAACAATTTGCCTTAGGGTTGTCAGAAATACATTTGGAATACTGACTTGGATGCTAGCTTTGTTAGGCCATATGAAAACTACAGGAGCAGCTCCTTACAAACTTCTAATTAATATTAAATTTCTATTTCCTTAACAGTACTATCGTAAATGGCCTTTATGATTACTTTATTGGTTTACTTCTAAAAATTACGTTAAAGCAAATGGAATGAGATGTGTGAAAGTTTCCTTTTTTGTTTGCCTGTATTAACAGCATGTCCACATATATCTCTCAACATACCCCTCTTTCGACAAAAACCAGCAGAAACTTGTATCATTATGTAGGTATTTGATCAGTATGGGATCTTTTTTTTTTTTAAATGCATTTTTTTTTCAGAACTAGCTCTCTTTCTTTAACATAGCTGCCCAAATGAAGCAATTCCCTGCTATTCTTCAACTGGTATCTGCAAGGCCCTGCTCCTCTTCTGCTTCCTTTCTTTTTCTCCTAAGAGAAGGGCAAAATCCTTACATACTCCATACATACTTGTGGGGGAGAGAGCAATTTAACTGCTGGTTATATAATAAAGCATTTTTTCCATAAACTTCTTCTATGGGATCTTGTCAGTGGCTGAGCACAGAGGATGGTGGAAATAACTGTTATGTGTCATCTTTTAGAGGCCCCACACTTCCACATTCTCTAGAGCAGGAGTGTCAAAGATATGGCCTGCATGCTGGATCCATCCCACAGAGCCCTGTTGCCTGGCTCACAGTATTGCTCCTGGGTCTGAGTTACCCCCATGTGGCACACACTAGACCCAGCCCTGCATGTGGTACCTGGAACATGGGCTGCCCATGGTGCCCACTCCAGGATATACACTACCAGTGGCGCTTGCCCTGGCTGATCCAGTACTGTGCTGCACACAACACCTCCCCCTCAACCAAAGGCACAGGCATTGGCAAGTCATGGAGCAGCTTGGAAAAGGTGCTGTGCAGCACAGGCCTCAGACCAGCAAGGAGGAAGGGGAGGCATTGTAGCATGGATCCTAGAGCAGATGCCTCATGTACTAGATCCAAAATGGTAAGAGCAGGGAGGGACTCCATGAGCCCAGTGTAACCTGTGGACCAGCCTTGCACCATTCACCCAGCCTGCAGGACCAGATGAGTTTGACACCCTTGCTCTAGAGAGTACCTAGGCACCTACATTTCGTCAAATTGGATCGATCACTCTTCAAAAGCACCAAAATAAGTACCTACTACATCACAGTTTCTTGATTTTTGTGGAAACCACAAAAAACAGCAATCTCTGTGATTGCTGTAGTAACTGGCATTGGCTGCAATTTCCCAGGAAATCAAAAAAAATCCTGAATCAAAATAAAATGCTGGCTCCCCAGTGGAAGTGAGCAGTCATCGCTGCTGCTACAGCCTGGCCTTGCAGCCCATCTTGGAGGGGAAGGCAGGGTGGCCTGCCAGTCAGCACCAAGGGACAGGGCCAAATGAATGGCAGCCAGCAGTCAAGATGGTGGCCACCTCCTAGTTCCTCCCCAGGGCCTCTCTGCCAATCGGTGTCGAGGAGCAAGACCTCTGCAAAATGACCATGAATTCAGCACTTCGGGCTGTGACCAACCTGCAAAAATTGCTTTGTCACACCTCCAATTAGGTAGATTCCTACACATAAGTCTCCTAATGGCTGTATAGGGATCCTAGGCACCTAAACCCAGTCAAACAGAATTATTGTCCTAGACTAGGCTGAGATTTTAGGCATTTGGATGTCTAAATGTAGGTACCTTCAAAAGCAAACTGGAAATAGCCTTTTGTTTTTAACAGTATAAATGCATTGAAAAAACACTTCTTGGAGCACCTTGTTCCAAAATAACTGTCAGAGGCAATGTTTGTTATATCGCACTATTTAATTGCAACAAATGATCTGGCACCTTTAGCTCAGATCTGGCTGCACAAATAGAAGCTAAAGTTTGTTGATAATTTGGAGAGGAAGTTTTCAAGCAAGCTGAAAAAGAGAGTTTCGAACCTGAAGATAATCTGTATGAAGCTTATCCTGTTTATTAAATTCCAGATGGCTTACTGTAGATATAAAGAGATTTATATAGGACTGTCTGCCCAGCAAGGTGCCAAAACAGTTTTTGACTCCCAGGCTTCAAATGACTAACTCAGTAATAAAACAACTGGATTTCCTATAGGTTGGTGTCAGAGACCATAGATAGTTTAAAATTTGTGGATGATATTTACTTAGAGCACAAATAAGGTCAGTAAGAAGTTAATTAAAATTTTCTCTTGAATGCTCCTGTGTCAGCCGAGCAACTTACAACATCTTAAAGAAAATCTATAGGGTGAAAGATTCAGCTTTTAATGCTGTTCCTAGCTACTGGGGTGTAGGATGTACAGGAACAAAACAGCAGCTGAAATTTCATTCCTTGTCTGTAGTGTAGATGCCATTCACAGAACGTGTGCTTGAAGTCACTCAGTAGCAAAACATATTTAAAAGCATGAAGATATTGGCTACTGTTGTGACACCAGGCAGGCTTTCACATGTGCTGAGTTACCTACCTTTGCATTACTCATTTTTTAAGTGTTGTTGCCACACTTCCAGATCTAAATCTGCTCTGTGTTTGATTGTATTTGTTCAGTCGTAGAAATTCACTGTTCAGTATGCCTGAACATACCCTACAACAGGGGTGGGCAAAATGCGGCCCGGGGGCCAGATGCAGCCCACCAGGCCATTCTGTCGACCCCCCAGAAATTTAGAAAATTTATCTGCCCTGGGTTGCCTATCATGGTTTGTGCCTGCCGATGGATGCTACGTTGCCATAGTGTGTTACTATTGCTACATAGCATCTTGTGTAGACGTGCCCACTGTGAATCTAATGGTGTATCACTTCTGCTTACCAGGCTAAATGAAATGATTGGTTAGCTGAAGATAGGTAATGTCTAGTTTTTACTGCAGATTCCAACGGCCTCCAATTTCCCCAAATCTAGAGCATCCTGAATACAATATAAGGGTGAGGGCAAAATTAAGAATTGAAACATTTCAGGTCTTTCAGCTGTACAAATGTACATGCCCTTTGAAACTTTCCAAAAGTAGCTGATGTGCTCTGAAATAGTGCTTTTTGAAATTAGGTACTATTCTGAAGCATTTTAGTTCCTGATACATGCTGGGTAGCCAGTGTGCAGGCTGAGTGACAGCCTACCAAACTACAACCACAGGTCCCACGCCTTAGTCTCAGATGCTTCTGCTCTTGGAGGCATGCCACTGATGCCAGTCATCTTGCCCTAGTTCTGTCTACCTCTGATATATTAAAGGGGGAGTGGAGAACTAGAGGAAATTGTATCTGGAGAGTGAAAATTCCAGTGGCTGTGAGCCAGAGAGCAGCATCCACCACTCTCATATCCCTGCTGTCCATTGTAGCACCCTTGAAATGTTCCAGCAGGGAGGTGCTGCGTTGGCTGTATCTACATTCTCAGGTTCAAACAATTCCTTTTCCAAACATTTTCAAGCCAGTTTCACTTGGAAACATTTAAAAAATTACTTCTGGCTGCACCTTAATACATCATTGTTAGGATACTTTGTCTTCTCTGTACCTCAAGATGAGAGAGAGATGAATGGAAGGGCTCTGTGCAGTTATTTCAACCTGATGGCTTTTTCAGATAGCATTGAAACCAGTGGTTCTCATCCTTTTTAGGCTCCAGCAGGCACCTATTTCAGCTCTAAGCTTTCACTCAGTTTTTACTACAGAAAGATAATAGAGCAATTCTTCTGTTGAAAAGAACTCAGAAAGACCACCACAGGTCAGAATGTTTTTGACATTGTGGACTCCTACTTGAAATCTCTTTTGTAAGTCATGTGTAGGTGTTTGCATATGTAACAGGTCTATTGTACAGTCCCCTGCAGCGCTCTTAAAAGGATCATGTGGCATCCCAGGGTGCTGCAGCACCTTAGTTAAGCATCAGTGATATGAACACCACATTTTATGTGAAAATGTTGAACAAAGGTTTGCTAAGGAACCTAAATTTGGTAGGGAGACAAATCTGTGCTTGTCTTGTATGTAGAACTGGCCTACAATTCCACAGAGATTTCCTTGAAAGGGTCTGCTCAGTAGATCCAGTTGGCTTTGAACAGTCAAGGTGGGTCCTCATGTGCAGGGGCACACGCTTGTAGAGGCACAAATAGCAGCAGCAACAATTTGTGCCACTGCTTTGTGCCCCATCACATTCCCCTGCACTTGCACTTGGGCGCACAGCAAATTGTCCAAGTTAGGGGGCCAGCCCCCGTGTACCTGGTGGCCTGGTGGCATGCTGGAGCAGCAGTCGGCATGGAGGCCTGTCCAGCAGCCACAGCATTGCTTTGGATGGTCTGGCCTCTATTTGTGCCAGCACATGCTTGTTTTGTGTGCATTGCGCCACTTTTTGTTCTGGCACTTTTTTTTGGTAATGAGTTTTCACTTTTCTCATGTGTGGTTTGTGGTGCCACAAAGCGGTTTATTGCACCACAAACTGCATGCCCCTGCACGTGAGGACCTGCCCTCAGAGTTTAGTGCTTTCCCAGTGAAGCCCTGAAAGGCATGGCCTCTTGCCTTTGCTGCAGTACAAATAATACATAATAATTATGATAATACAATGGAATATAGATTTATGTCTTGTAAGGGTACACATAACTGATTTTTTGCCAAAAGGAATAAGGGAGTAACAGTTTATTTAAATATGGAAGGTTTTATTGAGCAAGACTCCATTTTAGGAAGCAACGGATAGATTTATTTTATCTCAAATCAAGTAACTTTACATATTTATGCAATACCTCGCACCCATTCCAAAAGTAGTTATACAGATGTAAAACCATTTAAGTATAGTGAAATTTGCTTGTTCCTAAAAACAACGTTTCCTACACTGTGCTTTATTTTTCAAAAAACAGTTTAAAGGTATCAATGTGTATTAACTGTTTTATTTTAATAAAGCGATACAGTAAAAGCCTTTAAACTGCTCTTATGTTGTCATACTAATGGCAGAAAAGGAAATGATAAAAACAGTAATTATTCCAAAAGGAGGCAGTTTGGATATCTACAGTAATGCTATAAAAGAATGCAGCAAAATAACATGCATCAGTTATTTGCCTTAATTGCATAAATTTTGTGTATTTATTATATTTCAAAAGTCCTTCTCTAACCTTGTTCATGTCAGTAGTGGCTGAGTGTCATTACTACCTGATGGCTCTAAAATGTGCTCTATGAAATAAGTATGTGGATGTAGTCAGGTTCCCAGCATGCAGCTATTCATAACTATTCATCATCACTGTTGAGATTAGGTGCTACCTAGCATTCTCAGTAGGTGCCAGTAATAGAGTGGATATGGAGACTGATACACTTTCTCAAATGCACAATTTGCTCTTCCATCATAAAGCAGAGACTCATTCTAAGGGTGGGAAACCACTCATTGTCACTGATTCCTTTGTTGATAAGTACAAAGGGTTGCACTCCTGAGGAATGAAATATTTTACCTTTGTAGGTGGTCAGAATAGCTCCTTCTGGCCTTAAACTCTTGTTACCCTTGAAGTACAGTTTATAAAGGCTTACTTGATATTGAATAGATACTTTAACTATGTAATACAAATGGGTAGTACAGTAAACTGGTTAATTTGCCAGTTCCCTAGTAGTGCTTTTCCCTAATTAACCACTCCTGGTAACGTAACATCATGGAATAATTTACCATTATTTTTATTCTCCTTAGAGCAGCAAGTTAACTAGAGTTTACTGTGTTTTATGGTTATAAGCCAAGATTGTCTAAGTAATTGACTGATCTGTTAGACTCTTTAAAAATCTAAAGCTGTAAATTAGACATGAATCACTTAGTAATCCTTTATAAACTATTTATACTGTATGTGCGGAAATCTGTGGAGTTATGAGTCCGGTATTTTTGCCATCAACAAATTCACTTTAGAAGATTTGTTCTCTACAGAAAGAACACTTTATAAATATTTTTACAGATTATAAATGATTGAACAAAACAAGAGAATAAAACACTAGAGCTGTGACTGAATTCAATCTTGGATAGTATTTTAGGGGCCGTACAGGATACAACCTATTTCTTCCTTACAAGCATGAGGTTGAGCAAGAAATTGAAAACTGCAACTGAGATCCCTGATATTTGTGACAGAATTGGTATTGAGTGACATCATTTCTCATTTTCAGGATTTTTAAAAAAATTAGAAACACACTCCAATGACCAGTGATGACTAGTTATTGTTCCTTTTGTCAACAGGCAATATGAAGGAAGTTGTGGCAGCTTACCATGTCCCGGGCCCTGCAGAGTTAAATGAGAAGTGCTCCAATGTTCTAATGTGCATCACACCGGATCTTGTTTCTGAACTGTTAGAAGGAACCCATCGTTACATGTTGAGAAGGCTCTGTGCACCAATACACTGTTTCTGATAGAACCCAGGGATGGCAAATTTACATACCAGTATTACCTGTCTGGAGCAGGGTTAATTTTATAAATTAAAACCATAAACTCTATGAGTTTCTAGATCTTATTTGTGCTTTTGAGGATGATCTGCTCAGATGAACAGTTTTGCATCCACCGGAGAGACAGGCTCTTCTGCTGGACCAGAAGATGACATTGGATTGTAAATTGTAGCTAACTCCATTTGTAGCATCCTCTAGTGCAAGTAATTGAAGGACAGATTGCAGGAAAATCCTTCAGGGAATAAGCCTTGTTTTGTTTTGATCTACAAATTTAATTTTCTTTCCTTTTTTTTTTAAAGATAACCTCTTTTACTTAACACTCACTCCTCGTGCAGTCTTTGTACAGCTCTTGTCTGGTGACTGTATTCCAGAGATGTTGGATTATTTATGAGACACCTGAACATTCTTGGAGATGTGATGAACCCTAAATTGCCCATTTCATTAAAATTAGAGAAAGTTCCTGACTAGGCCCCTCCAATTGCTTTCTTTTAACGTTCAAAAAAAGTTTGAGCGAGGAATGGTGATGAAATAGAAAATTACGTTGTTTTCAGTTTTCACAAATTCACTTAGCAGAAAAGTTCTTTCTAATAATCAGTGGAAGGGGTACTACTTGCTCTTTCTAATTTCCCAAATGAAAGATCTGCACATAGGGGTCACACGTATTGACTTAGTCTGCTAAATAGCTATAGAAAAGAAGAAACACAAAGATGCCCCACTGTGTGAAAAAGACATTTTTTATCATTCCTCTATTTATTTTTGCTCTATCAAAAATTAAAGTGCCAGTTATTTGGAATGCTGTAGTCTGTGGTCTCTTGAAATTTGATTAGTGAGAACCTTTCAGCAAGATCATTCCCATTATGGTGTAACTGCATGGTGACTGCAGCTTTGAACCTGTATAATAAAGATCTAAATGCAAAGTTCTGTTTCTGATCATTTTTCTCTCATTTTTAAATTGCCTTGAAATATTTGGAGTCATGGCAAGTGTTAGGGAGAGGATGTGAAAGGAAATTGTTGGAGAAGAAAATGTTTATGCATGTTGGGCCTGACATCATCCTTTTTACTAGGTCAAAGTAAGAACCTAGTAGTATAAATTGTTACCAGACTAGCAGATCAGCGTTTTACATGTACTTTGAACTGATGTGAATGACTGCAAAAGGCACGTTACTGCAAAGAATCAGCCCTTCACGGTTGAGACCTGGGCTTCCGCAGTACTACATTTCTCTGTTACAAGCATCTGATTTCTGTTAATTAGTGAAGTTAGAAAGGTGGAACAAGAGCTTTTAAATAGGCTTTGATCTGCCAGACCTATGAGTGCCTGATAATTTTACATACTAGTTGGTTTAAAGAATTAAGAGACTAATTAGATATAGATTCTTTTCCCCTATTTTTTTACTTCATTAAAATAAAACCCCGAACCACCAAAAAATTAAAGTAAAAAAAAACCAGAGTTCAAGTAATATCAAGCTCCTGTCGCCAAGTACACCAAATTGCATTGCAGAATCCACATTGCTTGGTAGCGCTAGCTCAGTGATGTTGCACATATGTTGCCTCATCTCTTATTAATGCTGATGTATAATGTATTGCAGCATGTCTGAGATAATGTTGACAAAGCAACCTCAGTCTTTGGTATTTCCTCAACCTTCAATCTACAGAAATTAATAAAAAAAAACCCTTATATTTACCTATGTGGCAGCAGTGGCTGTGATCCTTTGAATGTAAGAAAATAAAATCTCTTATTAAAAAAACCTGTTCTTTCTATTCCCATTCTCCTCTAGATCAAACTTTAAGGGGAGAAGAGGGTATGAATGGAAATTGTACACTGTTAATAGTATCAGTATCATAAAAACATTCTGTGTATAGGCAACAATCTAAATATAACTGAGATGTGAAAGTTTTGGTACTAAATAGGTGGGCAACTAAAAGCATCAGAATTTGAATTTGAATGTCAAAATGTAAATGTGGCAGAACCCAGGTCATTTGTTCTGCCATGTAACGTGCTGTAAGTCTGACTGTTTTATTACTAGTGGTTTTTCTAAAGAAAAGATGTATAACCGTGGCCCCATCTGTTGAAGGAATGATTAAAAAAAAACAAGAAATCCCATGGCACTCTAATAAGGGCAGAGGTTGGCGCTTTTTGTTCCCTGGATGAATCCCCTTTTCAGAAGCTTCCACTCCCTCTGCCTCAGCATCTGGACAGGCCCTCCTTTGTAAGTGTGCATGAATATTTAAAGGTCTACCCCACATCCCCCTCTTCAGTCACTTTCAAAGGAAGTTTCAAAAGTCATTGTTCTCTGGAGACTCCACATTCTGATGCACGATAGCAGCAGCTTTATAAACAGCACTGGTTGACTTTGACACGTTGAATCAATTCAATATTTACACAATTAGAACAAATACTTAATGTGGATTATGCTTAGCAGGCAGTGTTGCATTCTTGGATTGAACTGTAGTATGAAGTTCACATTCAAATGTGATGGTCTTAAGTCAGTTTCTTTGCAGACAATAATGTATCTAAAGAATAAGAACATCTGTTTCAGTATAATTTTAGTTCAGACCTGGAAAAGGGGATATACAGACCACTCTTTTATCCAGGGTTGTTTGGGAATTAGGCTTTTTGTACTCACAGAAAGGCTAGACTCTTCAGATCGCAGCTGGGGCTTTGGTGGCAAAATATAGGAATGTTTCCACTGCAGCTGACTACAGCAAACCTCATGTTTGGAGGGAGTTCTGTTCCCCCTACCAGTTGCTTAGGCTTCAAGGATACCATCTAATTCCACAAAAATGTATCTTGCTTTAGACTGAAATGCATTAAAACTCACTCATGTTTTAAATGTAGGTATTTGAGTGAATGACATTGTTAGAGAAACGCCAAGAAGCATTTTATAATGGTCTGTGAAACACTCATTTATTAACTGGTTGCAATATAAGGAAGGAATCCAAAGATTACAAGAAAAAAATGATTATGTATTTTTACTTTTTCAAATTTCTGTTGAAATTTCCACCCAAGTATTTCAAAATGCTTTAAAACATTAAATAACAAAACCTGACTGAATCCCCATAAGGTAGGGATGGGGTAGTTTTGTCATCGTCAAAGCATGGGTAGGTAAACTGAGACACATGAAAGCTAAGTAACTTCTTTAATTTCTTACAGCAAGGAAGTGTCATGAGGTGAGATTCAAGCCCCTGATAGGCCTATGCTCAAAAAAAGCCAGAGAAAACAAGTTTGAAACAAAAAACACAATACGAAGCAGAACATGCATAAAAAGACCCAATGCTAGACAGTTGCCTTCACACCATAGCTTTGTTTCCCATTTTTGCATTTTCTTTGCTAAAGTGCAGTCGTAATGGCTTGACCTCATCTCCTCCAAGCAACCTATCCCTTTCCCATCTTCCAAAAAATGACATGTTCTGCTCTTGACTGACATAACTATTTCCTCCTAGTAGTTTTCATCTCTTGCTATTGTACACCTCCTGGCCAACTGCTAAGAAGTCCTCAGACTTCTTCCTTTCAGCGCTGCCTGAACTGTCCTTTTTAACCAATTAAATGTGGCCAGTTGACCACCCCCACTTTTAAGCCAGTCATTACTCATAGAGTCAAAGGTAGTTGAAGGTGGAGAGCACTGCCAGCCTGAAGGGCAGGGGGAAGAATATTGGCTGGGAATAATATTCTTGTGTTAGAATATGCACAAGAACCCCGCTTCCCCTACATCTGCCAGGTGCTTGGGTTCAGGAGAAATCAAGTATCTTCCTGGGTGACATTACTTGATTTCCAAGACCTTGTTACTCCTTTTCTCCAGTTCAGAATTAAAAGTCTGAGCAATGGACACAATGCCTAGAAAAATTCCCCAGTATTTAAAGGATTTCCCATGTGAGAGTTTAGCTAAAAGAGAGGGAAAGTAGTCTCATTTTAGTCTCATTTTAACAACACTGCAACATTTTAACTGGAGGATCCACTGTTTATTCCATTTTTCTGTTCATGGCCAGAACAGACAATATTTCTGCTTCCATGGATATTTTAAAAAAAACCTTCCCAACCTTTTCTGTAACTTAATATTAGTGTCAGCAGCAAAATAAGCAAGAACTAACATTTGCACATCTAAAAAAATGTTGTTATTATCTTCTGCCCCATGGGAAATAGTTACACTGGCATATTCTGTGCTATTTTTTAAATGACAGTATTTGCATTTAAATATACAGGAAGACTGTTCTTGCTGACTCCCAGATCTACACTCTTCCTAATGGTAAATCAATTATCTGCAGAGATAGCTGCTCAGAGAGCAGGGATACAATGATTAATTCATGATCCCATAAAGAACATTATCGGATTAAATAATCTTCAAAGCACTGTAGGAAAAACAAAACTTTTGCTATCTATTACCCATGTGGACAGATCACCCATTATAATAAAATTCAATGGCTGAAAACTGAAGCAAGGAAAATTCAGACCACAGTTATGGTACAAATTTTGATCATAAACGTAATCAGCAATTAGAATGACCTTTTACAACACTGGTCCCCAACCTTGCAGCCCCACAGGATCAGTCCATAGGTCAGTATCCACACTAGTCCAGTCCAACACACTGGGCTGAACCTGCATGTCTGACCCCATGCACCTGAATCTAGGCATGTGCCAGCCCAGTCCTGGGCACTGGATTCATCTGTGCGTTGGTGCAATCCAGTGTACTGAATCATAGTATTTGGCCCACAGGGTTCCCCATGGATCCAGAAATTTGGCAGCAGGGGAGCAGCAATTAATGCTGCCACCACTCCCCCATTACCAAATTTCCAGAACCCTGGGGAGACCCCTGGGCTAGATGACATAGCTTTGCAGGCTAGATCTGGCCCATGGGCCAGGGGTTGTACACCCCTGTACAACAAGCTAGGAAGCATTTGCCATCATTTGAAATCCTTAGATCCAAAATGGATAGCTGTCTAACTAGCCGGACGCTTTGGGCTTGATGCAGGAATCATTTGTTGAAGGCAGAACCTGTAATACTTAGGGGATTGGAACGGATTCTTCAGCTAAAGGTGTGTGGTCTACATCACCCATTTCCTTCCACAAAATGCTCCAAACTAGGGAAATACCATACAAACAGGTTCAGTGTGAAGGTCCTTATTTTCAGGTAGCTTGATTACTTAGTTCTGCAAAAGATGTTTTGCTTTAATAAAATATTCAAGGCCTAAATTCAGTTCCACATCCTTGCCACTCAGAAGTAACTACAGTAAAGCCAGTGGAGTAAAACCAGCCAAAGCACATTCTAAATCAGACCCTCATCCTCTGAACCAGTACTGCAAGTACCTGCTTTCACTCTGATTTCTGCACAGCTTAGCATGGTAGGACTTCCTCTTCTCTCTTGAATGTTTCTCCCAATACTTTTATTATCAGTTTCAGTCAAATGGATGTTATTGATTAAACTATGGAACCATGTTGAGCACGACATACTCTGTATTGCATGGATTTTGCATTATAATGAGTGGAGGGCAAAATAATATCTGGAATGAAAAAGCAAAGATAAAGGACTTTTGCTTACAAGTAAAGTAAACCAGGGAGCCTAAGAGCTTTAAAAAGGACGGCTTCATATAACATCCTTTTAGTTTCAGCGTTCTCCAATGATGAATGTATTAGCATTAGAATTAGACAGTTCTCAGATCCTGTGTGACTGTATGTGGGCTTTGAATGAGATTTTGCAGGGTGTTAAATGCCTCCTTTAAAGTGCTAAACACCTTGACTTTCATTAGCATAAATAGGAATTGGGGCCCTCAGAACCCTGTAGACATAGGCCCTTTGTAGAACCTGATCCAGAACTTACATATATATATAAGCTCATTGTCAATAGCTAATGTAAGCTTCTTTACAGAGCCAGGCCTACAGAAAAGGGTCTTAGCATAAATGGGAATGGACCACACCATTTTTTTAAAGATGGTGACTGTGACTGCTAGGAAAGGAGAAAATCGGTTTCTCTATGTTTTCAGTGTACATATTTTTATTTGTGTGGATCTTTCCACAGTAACAGGAGTGAGAAAAACATTTTCTTTAAATAGGAAAATATTATGGTGAGACCAGAAAATCTTTGGCAGGAGGATTCAGGATCAGGTGTTGTAACTGAAACTAAATTTAATGCATGTTTTTAAAGTGACCATGTGTCAAACTGAGAGGGAACCTTTGAAGTTACATTATTGTTTTTCCTTACTTTGTAGCACATTTGATATTATACATTCTGTCACAGAGCAGAGCTGTATTTTCTTGCTTATTAAATTAATCTCCAAACTAAAACTCATTTCATTCATACTGTTGGCCTTCTGAAGGGAATGTGACAGTAGTGAATTCATCACTGCTTTTCCTGTCTCCAGTCCCACAGCCAGATCAGATACAAATGTCATTTACTAAACACTACAGTTTATTTTAAATAATCAATAAAAGCTTAGTCCTTGCTTTTTTATTTATTTCTGTTTCTGTTTGTTTGTTTTTTAATTTGGATCCAACTAGTCTCTTCTAATAGTGAGGGCCCTTCTCTATCCCTAGGGATGCTGGTTGGAGATGTAAGAGAGAATGAAACACACATAACAGATGTTTAGCACGTTGCTCAGTGCACTCCTGAAAAAAACTGTGATTTTACTTTGACTAAAGCAGTGTCAGAAACCATACATATATGAATTTCCCTTCAGTACCTGGAATCTTGTTGTATAAAATTGTTTAATTGCCTATTCTTGTGTTGGTGTGACAGTAAGTCACTGGGCCTACACAGGGCTTGCATACACTGGGAATTGACATTGCTTTGCAATAGCTATTGTGTGTTAACTAATCTGAAGTAAATTCCTGGGCCCACTGAGGTCAATGGCACAGGTCTCAATGACTTCATTGGAGGCTGGATTTGACATATAGTGTGTTGTCTTGGAATGCACTCCTCTGTTTAAAAGCACATCAAAGTAACATGGTTAACCTCATATGTTTTTAAAGACAACAACTTTTATCTACATGGAGTTCTACCGCAATTAATTGCATATTTGTTAAAATATATTGTTTAACATGTTAAGTCTCTAAGTCATGCCCCAGGGTAGGCCCAGAAATATAGGACACGTTGCCCTATGATGATGTAGCAATCACATGCGTCTACATGTGATCACCGTCTGTATCACTGCAGCAGCGTACTCCCTGGGTATTGTGTGCCGCTACAGCAATGTAGTGGGGAAAATTTAACCATGCACCACACACACAGTGCAGTAACCACCCATACTGTGCTGTGCTTTAGTACTTCCTTCTGGAAAAGGAAGCACGGCGCTGTAGCAGTGTCACCATACAGCCACGTGTAGACGTGCCCCTAGAATCACTGAGTCCAGTCCCTAGCTCTGTTAGCTAGACAGGCCTTATAAATCCTGTCCTGTTCATTAATTTGTTAAATTCTTCTCCCAGTGAAGTCAATAGGACGAGGCTGTGCCCTCGACAACAACTGAACCCAAAATAACCGAATAAGAACACGGTGGAAATGCAGAGTAGTACAGTTGCTGGTCCTGAGACGTTTGATTCTGGCAGTGATAAATTTGTGGTAGACATTTTTTCATGGGTTCCATATAGTCAACTAATGCAATTTTGGCTACCAATTACTTGAAACTTATTGATCTTCCAGTAAAAGTCAACAAGGACCAATAGAAACTAATGAAGGTCAGCTAAAAAATGGAACCTATGCAAACTACCAAGAGGAACGGTAGGATTTTTAGTGAGATTTATTGCCTTTCAGTCTCTAAAAAAATGTTCTTCAGGGGATTAAACCAAAACAGCATATCTGCAATGGTTGGCCATCTATAAATCCTTCCATTCTTGCTCTGATTCTTTTTGTATGTAGGTGAGCTTCAAACCATGGTCTGAGTTGCTGCCAGGCAATGTGAATACACAGTTCTGTTCTATGCAGCACTCTTCTGAGCATTGCTTGATCCTGGTAATTGCTTGATGCAGGTTTGTGGCAACCCTGTGTACCTCCTTTCAGCATTATGGACTATATCCATGCCAATCTGAAGGTAAGAGCACTGCTCCATGGCTGGCAGCCTTTGATCTTGTGACATGCACTCCCTAAAAACCATCTGCCATGGTCCAGGGTAGTTTGGGAAGGAATAGCTGAGGTTTGAGCTCCAAGGGCAAAGCAAAGAATTTTAGACAACTACTGAATCTAAGAAGTCTGGACAAGGTTAACTTTGGATTTTTACTAAATACAGCCTTGTAATAAAGTTTACTTTGGTCTTATGTTTTCTGGACATAATTAAGTTATTGGGAAGTTAAAATATGCTGAATGTCAAATACATCCTTTCCTTTTCCAAGGCCTTTTCCAAAACCATTGCTTCCAGGCTCACTCTGCAAAGTCCAATCATTCTGAGCTTTTAAACCAAGCTGTATTCTTCTGAGCATCCAGTCTGTGTACCCCAATTTAATTTTTGCTTTGAAGCATTTTTTTTTTAGGTGTCTCACACACAATTCAAATCTGAGTTTCTCTGAGCTTCATGTAGTTTTGGACAGAACCCTTCATTTTAATTGATCCAATAACAATTTCTGTGCCAGTTGCACATCTCCTCTGTACCTCTCAGAGGACATTACTAAGTAGTTTCCACCTCTCCTCTTTGTAGGGAAAAAAGAGTGGGAGACCACAGAGTCTTCCCTCTCTGGTTGTAACCCACATGTAAGTCAGAATTTGCAATCAGAGCTCTTGTACTTAAGACAGCATTTCTTCCTAGCACTTCAGAAAGGAGAGCACGTTGCACGAGCCTAAAAGTCCTAGAAACATAAAAATATAACAGCTTTGGGTCCTTGCTGCTGGAGAGTGCAGATGTGTAGTTTCTTAGGCAGCATTCATGGGGTGCTATGATCAAAGTGAAGGGTTGCCTTTATTTCTGTTCATTACTGTAAATCAAGGGCATTACTATCTTTCAAAAAGTAAAGCCCAAGGTGTAGTCTTTCCATTTATAGTAATTCTCCTGTTCCAGAGTTAAATCTATCAGATCCATTACATTCTGACATAACCAGGAATATTCAATGCATCTGTTCAGGGAGAGCCTACTGAATTCAAAGCATGGAGGATCTAGAAGCTACAACCTCAGTGAAAAGCAGGTCTAAAAACAGGGCCAGTGACAAAGATGGATGAAAGCACTTTGAACTATCATTGCAGATCTGTTGGAAGTGTTGCTTCTTGAAGGTGTCTAGTCAGCCATGGTAGGTCTATTGGTAGCACATAATCCAGTGCAACGTGTGACATATGGGATTCTCTCACACTAAATTAGGAATCCTATGAAAAATTATATATGCAAAGGGACTCTTCATCTGGTGCAACTGGTTAGCAAGTAGTTTTCAGCTGAAACTGCAGGTGATTGGAACTGCAGCTTATCTCTGCCATCCAGCATGCCCTACAGTGATACTGACTTCCAAGGGGCTTGATCCTTCATCAGTGTCCAATGGCCATCTTCATCAGAACAGAGCATGCCAGGGGTCCAGTAGTGCCTTGAATGTCCAGGAAAGATCTTTTTAGGGCTGAGTAGCATGCCTCAAGCAGAGACGGTCCCAGAAAACTTGGGCCAAAAGCTCCTTGATCTATTTTTTACCTCCTAGCTAAAAATGAACCACTTTAAAATTGGTTTCTTGAAATGTAAAGAAATGTGAATCTGAATGTTAAATGGTTTCGAGGAAGCTAGTGATCCTAAAAAGGTAGCCAACACTGACAGAGAATTGGAAAAACTTGACAGTGATGTAGCTGCTCCCTCAACCTACCGCAACCATGGAAGAAGGGTAAACACTTCCCAAACATGCTGTCTTTACTATATAATTAATGTCAAATGGAAGATCAAAGTACCTGAGAAAGAAACATGTCTAACAATAGTTCTTCAACAAGAGATGCATCCTTTGGCATGGTTGCCTGCATCAGATGCACAATGACATATTCCAAAGTAATTCCTGTGCGTAGAACCCGTGGATGCTCCAAGTCTAGTGGCCAAGTATGATTCAGGTTTTGCAAAAAAGCCTTCCAACATCAGCATTTTAAGCTGCTAGCAATGGTTCTTGCTAGTGGACTATGTTGCAATGAGGAGGCAGGGAGACAGAAGAAAAGTGGTTGAGAAAAAGGGGAGTCAAGAAAGCCAAGAGGCTCAGCTATCCACAAGTGCTATTAATGCTTCGGCTTCATCCTCTGGTCCTGTAGCAAAGACTTTCACTCCAGAATTGGATTTTACATCCCATTGTAGTGATGAGTGTGGTACATATCCAAACCTGAACTGGTCTGGTGCTTACATCGGCAGCAGCAGCCTGCTGAGATGTATAGAGGCCATGTACTGTGGCTAAATGGAATTACATTTTCAACATACTAGTTTAGCTTTAGGCATGGCAAAAACATTTTATTCCACTTATTTTGGAGTCATGGACAAAAAAATCTGCAAAAGAATTTTCCTTCAATGCACAAACTAGAGGTAAAACAAAATTTTGGCCTGCCTCCTTAGAACTTTCTTTTGCCTCATAAAAATAGTATGGTGTACTATGTTCCATTCAACCATTTTTGTCCTTTCAGGAACAAAATTACTTAGCATCTGTTTATTTGCCTGTGTTTTCCATGTTTTTCTTTGGTGACAGTTTTCTACATTTGTGGAGAAAATGGAGATATCCAACACTGGTTTGAAAACCAAACCTGTTATTGCCATGTAACGATTTGTAGCCAAATTTGGACCTTTTGATACCGGCAATAGTTCCATTAAAAGCTAGGTCTATTCCATAGTTTAGCTCTTAGCCTTCTGTAGTCACTTATCCTGTGACTCCTGAAGTTGATTGTTGAAATCCCATGCTGAAATCCCAGTTGATTGCTAAATCCCACACTGAAGTCAGCCAGCAAACTAAGTTTTCTGTGATTTCTTTGTAACTACCACTAGAGGGCACTCCTCCCAAATGTTACTGTTTATTTTGTTGACTTAGCATTGAAAAGTATATATTATTGTCAAACATTTTACTTGAACACAAATTCATACTGAATAAACATAATAGATTAAAATATGAAATATGTAAAAATTAAATAAAAAACTTATCCCAAAATAATATTAGTACAGAGAAAAATAACAGCTTTCTATGCTACACAATTCTTTTTCTCAGTCATTTTTGTCATTCTACAAACTTGTAATAATCAGATCATTTATCTATTGACAGAAAGTAGAATACTTAAACATTTAAAAATAGTTTTAAGTTCAACCTAAGCATTACTTCATGTAAAAAGACACTTTTAAAGGGACTGCCTGGACTTTAAAACTTTTTTAAAAATCATGTGTCTGAAACATTTAGAAAATGGAACCTTTCACTATTACAAATTAAAGAGGTTAAAGGGAAAAAAAAGTACATTTAATTTTTTTCAGTCTATTTCTTGACGTGCTGATAACATTTGAGCACTGGCAGTTTCAATTTTAACTGAAAAGTCAAAAAAATCAGTTCTCTCACTTTTGTGTGGACCTCTCATACAGCCCCGGGGAAAAGAAAAAAGAACGCTTTTTAACAATTAAACAAAAACCTTGATTTAATTCTGGATCTCTATTTTTAAGCTCAACCTATCATTATTCCATGAGCTTTTACAGATTTTGCTTCAAAGATCATTGCTTGTTTTACTACACAGCACATTTTTACATTCCTGAGGGCTTATCTGCAACTATGCCTAGCTCTTGGGCCACTCTTCTTCTCTGCTAAAAGTAAACATCCGTATGTGTGTCCTTGGCACTGGAGTTATGTCTTTAAAAATTAGCTAAAAGATAATATGGATAATATGCCTCCAATAAAGTCACAGTATCTGGGAAAGTAGTGTAGGCATACTTTGCCTGGACAAAAAGAGTGCATCTACACATGAATAAACTGTGAACCCTATTGCTCTGGAGTTAACTGCTGAGACATTTACTGTGGAGCTAATTAGCTCTGCAGTAAATGTCTTGTGTAGATGTGCACACTGAGCTCTACACTACCTTGGCTAGGCTACTACAGGTTCCCCAGCAAACTTCTTTAAAGATATCTCCAGTAACTTTCCACTGCAATGTTGTGAGAAGGATCTGGTACAAGTGGCATCAGCTTTACTGATTTTAGTGGAACTGCAGCCAGTGTAAAAAGGTCAAATTTAGCCAAAGATCTTTACATGCCAAGACAGGGACCCAGCTTAAAAAAGAAAGCTGAAGTAACTGTAGTGGGCAGATTCAGTTTTTAAGAGAGGACTAACATAAAACAAAATATGCTGGCCTGTCAGCCCTCTGAGATACCACAAAGCTATGCAGTTTTTGTGCAGTACAAGAAAAAATATTTATGCAGCATTCAGTAATGAGCTAAGAAAATACCAGTGAACATCTCAAGTTGAGCAACTATGAATGTTTGCAGGGAATTTCTAATTACTACTCTCTAATGGTACAGAGACAAAGAATGGAGACACCTGTGGTGCATCCCCACAAGTGTGCATGTGCTGTTTGCAGTGCCTCAAAGGCATTTGAGGCTCTGCAAAACATATGTGGCACATGTGCACCCATTCACCACACTGCTAATTTGCAGCTCAGCAGGTTTCTTTCGATGCCAGGAGATCCAGGTGTCAAAAAAACCCCACAGATAAAAAAAGGCAGTGCGGCACACGTGGCAGCAGTGTGCACTGTCAAAAACCAGAGCCTGGCTGGCCGGAGCCATGCTTTGGCTTCCAGCTGGTTCTGAGTGGCTGGCTCAGCACTGCTGCTGCCCTGGGAGGTCCCCAGCACCCCAGGTAAGGCTGCTGTGGCCTGGCTCCAGCCTCCTCTACTCCTTCTGGGTCCCTTTGCCACACACCTGAGTGCATGTGCAGGGGAGTGCCCGGGGACAAATAACAGCAGCACAAATATGTCCTGTAGAAAATGTGCAGGAGTCCTGCACATGCATGCTCGTAGGGATGCACCCTGGAGAGCAAACCACATGCACAAAGTATTTACATCAGAAAGGAGAAAAGAAATACTCAGAATCCAAAATAAAAAAATAAACTACAACTAGAGCCACCACAGTATGACACCACCTCATACCATTCTTGTTCACTGTAAAGCACAAATCTGGGAACATGAAAAGAAGAGGAAGACCAAAGTCTAAAACTACATGTGAATTGTGAAATCAAATGCTATACTTGGTTAGGCAGAGATCAAAGGGCATGAATCCCCGGCATAGCAGTTAGCTACTTGTCTGCACCTTCCAGCAAGGAAAGATAGATTGAAATAACAGACCATCCAATTTAATTCTGGCAGAGGATGAGAGGGAGATGGAAAGAGAGATCTATTATAGGCCCGCCAATGATGAAGAATAGAAGAGAATGCAGAGACCTATTTCTCCATGAAAGCTCTTTTTGTCCCATTTAGAAATGCTCTACCTTCAAGGTCAACCCTGAGAGACCCAGAAAACATCAAGCTTCTCATGTAAGTTCCACTAGAGAATGAAAACCTTGTTGGTGCATAGGTGGCAATTAGCAGGATGTTCACTGTTGTTCATGTAAAAGACCATTTGCGCAAATATGTTCTTTCTTCCATTCATTCAGCAACTCTGCTTACTTTTCTTTGTGCTCACAAGGGTTTAGCATGTGATTTCCATGACACCAGGCCACATACTGAGTGAGACATTTTTGGACCGGGAGTATTTTTGAGAAAGAGATATTGAGAGAAAAATCAGTGAGGACGGAAGCTGTTTAACTGTTCCCTTTTCTGTTCCCGTGCCCTCTCATTCATCACTCTTGGGCTTTTTCCTTCCTACTATTGCTGTACTCCCTTTTCATCCTTCTACACCATCTTCTTCAATTTCCTCCTCCTCTACATTTTGCAGGTATGTGCATGAGAACGCTTTAATTTAACTTGCTTTCTGCTTGCTCTAATAATACCTTCTTTCCATCCCCAAACTGACGACCACAAGGATTCTGTTTTCCCCCCATGACCAGTAAGGTGATGACTGGACTCCAGGGTTTTCAGAGTCTCAGGATCTGTGGATCATGTCAGAGGAATTACGTCAGAAATAACTTGTGCAGATAGAGATGATCAGGCCCCAAGTGTGAACTCTGGTTGGGAAGTGAGCTTCATCTCACAAAAGCTTGTGCTGTAAGATAGATAGATAGGGTCTGGGTTAAATTAAAAGTTAACATTTTTTGTGAAAATCATTAAATTAAGTGATTTTCACAAAAAATACAATTTGCAATGAAATGCCATGATATGGCCGCTTGCTGAGGAACTCCCCAGCAAGCAGCCATATCGTGGCATTTTGTTGCTATGAGATGGCTGTTGCAGGCAAAAGCCTAGCAGACCAAGGGAGGGGGGAAGGGGTCGCAGTAGGGACAGGGAGAGGAGAGAGCTTGGGGATGGGTCGGAAAGGGGCTGTTTGCTCCTCTGGGTGGGAAAACTGAGTTGAGGACATGGCTGGTGGCCTCTGAGGACTGCCTTGGCAGATGGCCCTGGCACCAAGATAGGGAGGGGATGTTGGGTCTGTGATTCATAGATGCTAGGGTCAGAAGGGACCTCAACAGATCATCGAGTCGGACCCCCTGCCTAGGTAGGAAAGAGTGCTGGGGTCAGGTGACCCCAGCCAGATGCCTGTCCAGCCTTCTCTTATATACCCCGAAGGTAGGGGAGCATCACCTCCCTTGGAAGCCCATTCCAAATTTTGGCCACCCTTACTGCGGCTCTGTATATGTACATGTATACACACATTTAGGTTAGTCTATAAAGTACCCTGTAGGGGTGCTTTTACGGCAAGAGAAAAACTTGATGTAGTTCACTCTCCTCAATGAAAGCATATCCTTTGTGTACTGCATAACCAGCTCCGTGCGGATTCCTGTGTGCTGCGTTGGAGGAAGAGGGTTGGGCAGGCTGAGGTGAGGGTCACCACTAATGGCTTCACAACTATACAGATTCACCATCCATATCCCTTACCACCATGAAGGGGGAATACAATAGGCTACTGTAGCCCGGTTACTTACAAGTACAGTGGGAGCGAGATTTACCCTTATTGTATGTAAAGTTTGTCTTTACAACCATGCATATGGTTTGTGTACTTTGGCAAGCTGGCCAATGCACTGCACTAAACTGTTCAGCCTGATTTGAATTTTTTAAAACCTTGCATTGCCAGAAAATATTTTCAAGTCTATTGTCTCTCTGTTCATTATAAGCTGCAATGCAAGAGGGGCCCCTTACAAAAAGGAAGAAAAGATTTACACATCTCGTGGACAGATACAGTTTTTACACAGAAAAACAAAATACTTCAAAGAATGTTACATACTCACAAAGTCAGGCCAACTGTTTTTTTTTAATGCAGCCATAAAGCTCTGAGGATGCCAAATTCTACAGATATCAAATTGTATACATATGGTAAATTTTTTCATACTATTCAACATTGCCTCAATGTGATTTTAATTTGGTACAGATTGGAAAGTTGGAAAAAGAAACCAGAAATAGATATTTCAGAGACAAATAGAAACCCTCTGATAACTGTCATTGCTCAGGGTTAAAACATATGCAAATGTCTTCAAAACCACTGTTAGTGAATCACTTCTGGAATGTGTTGATTTGTTTAACTCATCTGGAATTGTGACGTGACTCATCTTCAACCTGGAGACAGTACTAACTGCTTGAATAGAAAATGTCAGTCTAAACAGGGATTTTTGAAAAAAAACCCAAAACAAGGATTGCTTAAATTGTGGACTCAAGGTCTGATTCCCCATGGCTCTGCAAAGCGATTGCAAAACATGGGCAGTACGATTCAGTGACTTTTGTGCACTCAGTTGCTCTGGTGCAGACGAGCTCCTTAAGGTACAGTCTTGCTGAACTGGGCTGCTAACTTTAATATTTACAGTTAGTTTTTAACACCTGGCTCTTTTGTCCTTATACTCATCACACATAATCTACAGAAGTGTTTAGAACTCAATATAATTAATTCACTGATGACACAGTCTCCTAAAACAGTTACATGTTACTCAAAATGCATATTTATTAATTGAGGATTCTGCAAGTTTTACTTCTGATTCATACGGGAAAAAGAGAGTCTGACCATCTGAGTCACCCAACATTTAGATTCTTAACAAAATATACAATGTGATCTGATGCATGACTAATGCATTTGTGTCTTTAAGAATCTGTTGATACTAATGAATGTTCCATGTGCATATCTTGGGAGAAAAGACACTTCAAAGTATACTGGTTCATTCATTTTAAGTTGTATGTAGTGACTTACTTTTTTACAGATCTAAAAAGTATTTAATGTGCTGTAAGATTTAAAATTATATCTCAAAACCTATTGCAGGAAGGCTCTTTTAAAACATCCCTACTAGTGACACTAACTGCGTCTACATGAGATGCTGATTGCGCAGTTGTTATTGTGCAGTCATTTAGTACTTGCATACCCAAGTGTTAAATGAATGTGCAGTAACCAGCGTTACTGCACAGTAGCATCCCTGGTGATGCTGACTGCGCAGTAGCTTGTTACTACATCATGGTTTGTGCCATTCAACGCAACTGTTCAGTAGTAATGAGGTACTGCTCTGTAAGCGTCTCATGTAGATGTGGCCACTTAATATATTTTCTATCTGTTGGATAGTTATGACCACAGTATTTGGTTCACAGAGATTTTGTCCACTTTCAACGCCCGTGACTATAATACCACTCCTAGATAGAGCCAGTTGAACTGTTCAGTACATTTATTACAACGTTTTTCTCTTCTTCGGTTAGCAAATCATTTGTGAATTTAATTTTTCTTTCTTCAAATGTATTCATTATTTGTTTAGCCTGGCTCAAAAACCTCCAAGGATTGAGATTCCACAGCCTCTCTGAGTAACCCGTTCCAGTGAGAAAGTTTTTCCTAATATCTAAGGTAAATTTCCCTTGCTGCTACTTGAGACCATTGCACCTTGTTCTGTCATCTGCCACCACCAAGAACAGTCTAGCTCCATCCTCTTTGCAACCCCACTTCAAGTAGTTGAAGGCTGCTATTAAATCCCCTCTCATCCTTCTCTTCTCCAGATTCAATAAGCCCAGTTGCCTCGGCCTCTCCTTATAAGCCGGGGCCCCAGCCCCCTAACCGTTTTCATTGCCTTCTGCTGGACAATCTCCAATTTGTCCACATCCTTTATAGTAGGGGTGGATGGAGGGGATCCAAAACTGGACATAGTCCTCCAGATGTGGTCCCACCAGTGCCAAATAGAGGGAAAGAATAACTTCCCTCAATCTTCTGGCAACGCTCCTACAAATGCAGCTCCTACTACCTTTAGCCTTCTTGGCAACAAGGGCACACTGTTGGGTTACTGTAACCCCCAGGTTATTTTTTGCAGAACTGCTGCCCAGCCAGTCAGTCTCCAGCCCATACCAGTGCATGGGGTTGTTCCGTCCTAAATGCAAGACATAATCATGATATAAAGAAATTATTGGATTTGACTGTTGGTCATCTATGAGAAATTAACTAATGATCTAAATCAAGTTTGCAGTAGACAGGTGTCTATGGCACGTAAATAGGAGTCTACCCAACTTGAGGAGGCAGCCAGGCCATTTCACAGGCAGATCACAGGGCTGGCTACCATTTTCAAGGGATTATCATGGCCATGGCCACCCATGCTTCTGATTGGCCTCACCCCTCACAGCGGATTGGCTGCAAGGGCTGTCAGCCATACAGCCCCAACCCTCATCACTGATTGGTTGGAAGGGCTGTCCATCATGCCCCTCCCCTCCCACTGCCAATTGGTGGAGAGTGGTGTGGCCGCATGACAGGCAGCTGTCTCAGGCAATCAGTGGTAAAGGATGGGGTTGGCAGCCATCTTGGACTCCCCTATGTGCTGACAATGCATAGCAGGTGCACGTGCACCCCCTGAGTGTGGCAGTGCCCCCACTACGAAAAGACGGTCAGTGCTTGCCACCCCACCACCGACACCGCCGGTAGCATCTGCAGGAGCTCCCACCACTGCCATGCCCCCACAGGCGCCGGGGGCACACGTCATTCATGCCCCTATATGCCGGCAGCCTCCCCTCCCACCCTCCAGGCTGCGTGGCCAGGCTGCCGCGCCATGAGGATGGTTGGCTCCCTCTGGGGAGGCAGCATTTTTTTTCAGCAAGTTTTCCTTTTCTTTTTTTAAACAGATTCATAGACCTTGCCTGCTTTCATGTGCTATGCTGGATTTCATGTTTTCTTCAAAATCCGCAGTCATGATTTCAGTAGGTCCCTACACACAAATCATCTCCAAGAATGACAGAATTCGAACACCAGGCTCGGATGAGCGAACCAAGGCACTTTAACTAGCTGTCACCCATGCAGATAATATTCTGAGGCAACGATGAAGCATATTAGTGCATCAATTTTGGGGGAGCCTGTACTATTTCTACACCTGCTATATACACATTTTGTAAATAAAGGGAAAGCTTTGACTCCAAATGTCACCTTTTAGTAGAACGAAGATCTCCCCAGTATGGGGCACAGAAATCCTTTTCCTTCTGTACTCTGTTCTTATCAATATTCAGCTTCATTGCAGCAAGGTTAGATGATTGCCTTCTCATTTCTCAGGAACAGTAGGAATGTTTTAACAGTGTGGCAATTTTAGTTGCTGTAGATTGGTTACTTTTGCTTGGAAAATGCTGGTAGACATGCATGCTGCCTTGTAATGTATTCAGCCACAATATAGCACAATTATCAAACACTGGCTTTTGATTACTGTAGATTTCTCCTCTAATGGTAACATTTGTGGTATTCTCTAGTCAGTGGTATTTCTAAACTACCTCTGGTATTGTTGGCACATTATAATGCTGCTAAGTCTCACAGCAGACAAGAGGGAACTGGTGGTTTTGCAGACTCCCCAAGGATTAGGAGCCATTCCTGGGAGGTCAAGCTGTTGAACCTAATTAAAAGGAAGACATGTTGATTTAGAAGCAGAACAGACAGCCTTATGTTTCAGAGGAGCACCAGGATGCTTAGTCATTTGGAAGCCAGCTACAGACCTGTGGTCTGGATTCAGACCTGGGCATACTGCAGGCACTGACTGGGAACAGGTTTTTCTCTATGCTAATAAATAGAAGGGAAATGCATCTGTTTACCTCTGGTAAGAAATGGATGTTTGTTGTGTTTTCATAAGTAATCTCTCCAAAGGCAAATAGATGCCCAATGGGCTTGCCCTGTCTTTCTATAAGCCTTCATTCTTGCAGAGGGTGTTTTTCATTTTCCTTTAAACTGCCTCCACCTAAAATATCCCTGGAAGCAAACAAATAGAAGGGGATAAACACTTGTAGTCAGGGGAGGAGGAGAGAATATAGTGACAGGAGCAGTAAAAGTCCTGAAGGTGCCTGACATATTTCTGAATTTAATTTCTAACGGAAAAATGCCATGGAACCTGAAAAAGGGAAAAGTTTTGTGTTTGTTTGAGCTCTGAGTCAGGGCTCAGCCCAGAGACATAACACGGCAGCTCCACACCCAAGCTAGTGGCCGGGCATGGAGAAATAGCACCTCCTGTCCAGCTGGTGTGGCCAGCCACCAGCTGTAGCAATGGTTATTTTTGTGTCCCCCACCCAGCAATGATGGGGGGCTGATGCCCTGCTCAACCCCCTTCAGTTATACTACTGGTTCAGCCATTCTCAGACACCCCAGGTTCTTTGTTTTTCTGAATGTGGTACACCTGATGTTCGACACCTTTGCCACTTCTGGTGAAAAAATTGCCTGTGTACAGCTTTAACTCTAATATTTGGTATTTGTTTGGGGGTAGTTGGTGCTTATAGAAATCCAGGATTGAATGACATCAGGGCCTCTCCCCAGGGCATGCGGTATCAGTGTAGTCTGTCTCAGTCTTCCTCTTATCCTCAGTGGCTGAGAGGGGACTTCAGCTTCTATAAACATTTGTGCCTTAGTATTTACTGAGACTACCAACCAGGATGCCGGGTAAGATCTAGGTAAGACATTTCTAGGATTCCTGCTACTTTATGTAAGGAGGTACTCAGGCTCTCCAGTACTCAGAACCCAGCTATAGGTTGTCAGAAGCTAATTGTCTCCCTGGCTGGGAGGCTGGGAGCCAGCAGGAACTGAGACCAGCTAATGAGGGAGAAGCCACAAAGACTGTTTAAAAACTCCAGGAGGGGGCAGGTTAGAGTACTGGGGGAAGAAGCACAGAGCCACAGTTTGTCTTAAGGTCTGAAAGAAGACAGCATGGTTAAGGTTTGCTTGTTTGCTTGCTTGTTCATTTTGCGGTGGGGACAAGGTTGTCTATGTAAAATAACTGGTTTGAAACCGTGAAGCCAGAGTCAACTACTCTTATTAGAAAATGGGGTAAATGATCCACTTTACAACTTGATTATCTCTTCTGGGCTAAAACCCCTCACTTAAAACAGATCACCTAAGCAATCATTACTTAGCAGCTTCCAATCAATACAGATCATATCATCACTGGAATAAAATTAACATGATTATAATGTCTGAGATGCATTCACCTGCTCCTCTACCAGTGTTCTATAGGCCATGACCAGCAATACTCCTTTGCTGTCTACACTGGGAAGACTGAGCAATCCCTATGTGAAAGAAGGAGGAAACACCAATTTGACATCAAGTCCAAAAAGCATAAAAGGCCGTATGGAACACTTTAACTTTCCTGAACAGTCCATTGCTGACCTCAGAGTTGCTTTTCTTATGCAGTGAAACTTTAAAACCTGATTTGAATGTGAAATGGTGGAACAAGAAATCTTCCACAGACTGGATTGTGTTAAATATGGTCTAGACAGGGACTATAAATTCTTACACCGTTACCTGGACTAGCTTTTGTGACACATTTGTCCCTATGGGTTTATTACATGTCAGCACTGCCCTGCTTTCCCCTCTCCACTTTCTCTGTCCCTTCCCTGCTTTTTATATTCACATTACTCTTTCTATTTGATAGCCTACTCTGTGCATGTCCTTTCATAGTATCTGATGAAGCAAGTTCCAGCTCATTAAAGTTTGTGTATCTCTGATTTAGTTATTCTATAAAGTGCACCTCTTCCTTGCCTTCTAGCAGTTTTCAGTGACCTGAGCTGGATTTCAAACAGCCACCTAGATGTGATGGCCATTTTATATCCCAGTGGGTGTACCTACATGAGACATTTACTGTAGAATTCCCTAATTAGCCCCACAGTAAACGTCTCAGCATTTACATGTGCAGTGCTATTAGGATGGAGTAAACTAACTCTGCTATAGGCTAGTACTTGTAAACACAAGTAGTATCCTACAGCAGAGTTTTTCATTCTACAGCAATGCAAGTATAGATACTGACGTGGCTGGCTGGGGCACAACGGTGCTTCAGTGTGGAGGCTGCCTGCTAGCTAGCCCTCATGCACTAAAGTATCCAGCCAGCCCTTCTGCAGCATATGGAGCTAGGTCAGAGCAGCTCCAGGCTGGCAGGCTGACCACCGCAGGGCCCATGTCAGCCAGGGCTTCTCTGATCTGGTTCAATGTTCTGTAGTCCTGGGCATATGTTCAAATGTGGCACCCAGAAGCAATAAACTCCAAGGCATATTGCATTTTGCACTGGAGTTAATTGCTGCACATTACTTGCACATGTAGATGCACCCAGTAATACACAGAGGTGCAGCCTCTGCTTTACCCAGCTAGGGCTGAGTAGCTGGACATTTTAGAAAGCTGTCTCCCTGATCTGGGCAAATGGCGAAAAGGGAGTGTTTTCTTTACAAATAGGCCTAAATGTGTCTGTTGTATATAGTTTAGACTTTTCTGTATCCCTAGAGAGGCATTGCTCTGTATTGTAATTTGTGAATTTAGAAAAATGGTTTCCTCGTTGGACTTTTTGGTACATGATTCATTCATAGTACCCAGGAGTCTGAGTCTGTTCTGACACAGATAAAGGGGGGGCAAGAGGCTAATGGAAAAACAGATCTTTTATTGGTCTAATTTTAAAAAGCAGAGTGAAATGTGCTGCCAATGCTAAGAAATTATATACGTGTCATTATGCCAGCAAGCTGACGCATCAGCATTGATTCATGTGGAATATCTGTGTGACAGCTTTCAGAATAATACATCAAATTGTGGGCTCATGCAATTGCCTTTGAAAAAGCCTATTAAATTTCCTACTCAGTTGCTCCTGACTATTTATACAGTCTATAAGATAGGACCACTGTGATTTCCAAAGAAAGAGAAAAAAAAAAGAAGCCAGGCTGCATTTAAAACAGCACTATCCAACATACTAAAAGTATCTTGAGAAAGAGGTAGATGAGAATTTCTATCCATAATTTTTTTACATTTTATGTTGACAAGATGCACTGATGATCTATAACTAGGCCATTTTTAAACATGCATTCAGAAGAATCCAATTCTATGTTATAGGGTACATGCACATCCAAAAAACAGATTTTTTGTAGACTTTACAGCATATATTAAAGTTGGAAAACAAGTGTCATTTGCAAATTAAGGGAAGTGATTCTTCTGCTCTATTCAGCACTGGTGAGACTTCACCTGAAATTATGTCCAGTTTTGAGCCCCATATTTCAAGAAGGATGTGGACAGTTTGGAAGGAGTCCAGCTCAGAGCAACAAATGTGATTAGGGGCCTGGGAAGCGAGACCTATGAAGAAAGGCTGAAAGAACTAGGGTTGTTTAGTCTGGAGAAAAGAAGACATAAAGGGGATTTTATAAGTTTTCAGATACTGGAATGGTGATTACAGAGAGGATGGCCATGCGCTTTTTTCTGTGGCCTTAGGGAATAGGACTAAGAGCAGTAGCCTCAAGCTTCAGCAGGGGAGATTTAGGTTGGAGATTAGGAGGAACTTTCTAACAAATGGTGGTGAAGCATTGGAACAGGCTACCTGGGGAAATTGTGAAACTCCATCCTTGAAAGTTTTCAAGAGCAAGTTAGACGGACACTAGGAGGGGATGGTTTAGTCAAGGACAATCGTGCCTTGAGCAGAGAGCTGGACTAGATGACCTTCAGAAGTCCCTTGCAGCCGTACTTTCCCATGATCCTAAGAGGGATAAGATCCATTTATGTATTTGCTAATGTCATTGCTCTTTGTGGCAGGGTTTCTAGACAAAAGCACCTTGTGCAAGGAGAAGGGGAGCTTCTCATTACTGCAGCACCTTGCCCTCACTTCTACAAGGTGAGGAGAAGCATTATCAGGTGTGTATAATCTCATTGTTATGGCTCCCACCAGCAGCCAAAACAAGTGCATCTCATTATTTCCCACTCAGAAGACACAAAGGGCCAAGAGCCTCTCTGAAGAGGGAACAAAGTTGTCCTATAAATGGAACCTGAGGGAACAAACACCTTCAGAGGAGTTATGGTCAAGTTCGTATTGTCCCAAATGAAGTGTGGTCTTGCTCAAGGCCTGTTTTAAGTTGAGTCACTGATGGAGAAGATTAAAAGCATCCTCCAAAAGAAAGGAGTCTGCTATACAAGAGCCTATCTTGTGCACGTTGCACTTGTTTGTTGGAAAAAAGCTTTAACTGCCAAAAAATCAGAGCATTAGTTTTGTAATGATGTCAGCTGCAAATGGCTTGTGGTTTACTGATGGTGTAAATATTCAGGAAAATGATGGTTACCTCCTTTTTAAGGCACTTTGTCTACTCTTGAAATAATTAATAATAATAATATAGTATTAATACTCATTATTAAGCCAGGATCCTTAAAGCCAAACTTTATCATCTTTCCAGTTTTTTTCTAGCCCCTTGTTTAAAGGCCCTATCCTTCCTTATCCACTAATTTGCACTAATTGAGGATGCGACCCATAAAATATAAGAGGTAATACATGACTCTTAGCATTTGTAGATTTTTAAAACTGGAGCCACCAGGATAATAAGTTTTATGTAATTCTATGCTCTGTGAAATATTTGGGACAGCTATTCCATTCATGTGTACTCTGGTCTCAGTGCTACCAGGAGAACTAGTGTCAGTAATACCAGTTTGCCTTTACAGCTGTACTTTTGTGCTACTGCTATTATAAAGTCAGTATATTATAGTACACAATGTAGAAGCAATGACGTGCAGAAATGTGTGATTAAATTGTACCTATTATGAACTTTTGGTTTTTACCTGCCTGCTGCCTACTAATCCATCTCTGCTGGGACTATGGGCCTTGTTATACTGTAATTTTGGGCAACTCCTGGAGCTCTTAACACTTGGATTGTCCACATGTTAACACCAGGGGCAGGATTATCTCTGTGCTACCCAACTACTGTTACACTTAAGGTGCAGCCACTCTAGGCTACACCTTTGTATAAACACCCCACCTGCTTCCCATCTCCTGTTGGCCCTGATGAGTGATGCTATGTACTGCCCCTGCACCCTCCCCAGTACCCCGGATCACTTTTCACTATGTCCTTTCCTCCCCACTTGTGGCGCTATCTGTTCTGGGGGAGCAGAAACAGAAGTATTAACCTGCCTGCTCTATCACCATTGATACTGCTCTCTGGGCGGGCTCAGCTCTTGATAAGAGCAGCAGCACCAGCTGAGCAGGTAGGGTAACTTTTCTCTGCCTGCTTCCCTAGGACAGAGAGCCAAGCAGCTACAAGTAGGCAGGGTGGGAGGTGCAAGGGGAACCCCAAAAGACGGGGGGGGGGGATCCCCAAGGCAACCAGGAGTAAGAAGAGTAGGGAAAGGGAATCTTACCTTTCAGTCCTCTAGGCCCCTGATGGCCTGAATGTGTGATTACTCCAGACTCAAACTAGTGCTAACACTGATCAACATTTATGTGGCTCACACTGTAAGGTGTAACAAGGCCCTCTTTCTTACAAGGTTGTGCCTCTCTGAACCAGTTAGTCTCTAAGGTACTACCCCGTCCTGTCTTCTGTCTGATTTCAAACTAACATGGCTAACCACCTCTACTCCAAATGTTGCATCACATCAGGGAACCTCCATTTAAAAAAGGCAAGATTTTTTTCTTTCTTTGCTCCTTCTCCTTCACCTTGACAAAATTTATATAACATGCCATCACATATGAATCTGTGATTATGGGATTCATAGTGGAATATTAGATAGGTCTTAGAGCCTTTTAGAGCTAGGTCATCAGTGTGAATAAAAGTAGGTCACTACTGACTGAAAATAGGCTATTTGATTATTACGTGGGATCAGATGGGTGTGTCTATCCACTACCTATTGGACAGGTTTCTACAGCATTGCACTGTAACATTACAACTGACATTGATTGCTGTCCCCTTTGGCGCTCTCCACAGAGACGTCAAGTACTGAATGGACATCGAGACAAAACTACCCTGTCACACTGGAAATAGCATATCCAGGTCAGGGCTGAGGCATATTGGTAGTGAAGCATGCAGAGAGGTTGAAGTGTATACCGAGTTCATGGAGAAATAGGACTTCCATTAGTGGATCTTCCAGCATGACACATTTCATCAGCACTGCAGTTTGAAAATAAACATCAAACAAATAGTTTCATCCTATTATGTCAGAACAAATTATACACTCTGGGTGTGATTCTCACTCCATTTCACCCATTTTATGCTAGTGTAGTTCCATTAATTTCAGGTGAATTACCCCCTCACAAAACCAAGGTGATTTTGCAAAGAAGCAGGGCTGCATCCCTGAAAGAAATTATTACAAAATCTCAAGACTTTGCTGTGTTATTAAGAGGTGTGTTTCTGATTGTAGGCTGGCTGTGAAAAATTAAGGACTTGTGCACCTTGGTCATTCATGTTGAGAGGAACTGAAAAGTTGTAGTCACTGTTCCCACTTGGATTTGTTAGTATATCCATTAGCAATTAATAGATCTATCATTCATGCATTTGTCTAGCCCTTTTTTGAATCTGGCTATGCTATCGGCCTCCGCTACCTCCTGTGGCAATGAATTCTACAAATTAACCACACAGAATCATAGAAAGTTAGGGTTAGTAGGGACCTCAGGAGGTCACCTAGTCCAACCCCCTGCTCGAAGCAGGACCATTCCCACCTAGAACATCCCAGCCAAAGCTTTTTCTAGCCAAGTCTTAAAAACCTCCAAAGATGGAGAGTCCACAGCCTCTCTGGGTAACCTGTTCCTGTGTTTTACTACCCTCCTAGTGAGAAAACATTTCCTAATATCCAACCTGAACTTCCCTTGCTGCAACTTGAGACTGTTGTTCTGCCAGAAACTTAAAATGCATAAAAAAGTATTTTCTTGTTAGCTTTTAACCAGTTTCCTACTCATTTCAGTGGATGCCCCCTAATCTTAATATTATGGGACTCGGTGAATAACAGTACCCTAGTCACTTGGTCCACATCCTTCCAGATTTTATAGACATCTATTGTATTTCCCCCACACTCAGCCTTCTCCTTTCTAAACTGAAGCGTTGCCTTCTTAGTCTCTCCTGGTATGTCAAGTGCTCTATGCCTGTTATCATTTTGGTTGCCCTTTTCTGTAACTTTTCGAATTTTACTAAAAACTTTTTGAGATGTGGAGACCAAACGGCACACAGTATTTGAGATGTGCATAGTGTCATCATGGATTTGCATAGTGTCATCATGTTTTTCTTCATTTTGTTTCCAATTCCTTTCTTAATGCTGCCCCATATTTTATTGGCTTTTTTGGTCACTGCTGCACATTGAGCTGATGTTTTTAGTGACCTACTTACAAGGTCTCTTTCTTGACTCCTAACACCTAGTTCAGAACCCAGCATTGTGTATATATAGAAAGCAGCAGAGATTTTTCTATTAAGTGGCTATAGGTGTCCAAAGACAAAGAGTATTCTGGGGTTTTTAGGTCATGTTGAATAACAAATAAGTCTTCTTGGTTTTGCTTTTTTTTAAAACTTGTCCCTGCTGATCTAAAAACAATTAAACCAAAAACAATAGTTTGTCCTAGTTTTCTAGATATCTGCAGGCTGGTCAGCTAAAAGAACCTGTAGCCAGCTGAGCTGGTAAATCGCTGACCGCAAGCTGAGTGAATAGACATCTCAAGGACCACCTCCCATCTAGCTTGTCACATGCTGCAGTCTGCTCTCTTCCTTTCTGTAAGCCATTCCTCTGTTCAAATCAGTTTGAATGTAAACAAAGTATAACCTGAGGGGGCATAAACCCATGTCCATTCATTGAGACAGACAAGGTACACTGGCTATGTTTCATTTTTCCTATCTGGACAAAAAATAGGTCATGTTTAAAACAGGCAGATTTTTAACCAATTCATTTTTAAGTATTGGTTTAATATCCTTCAAAATGTGCTCACTGAAGTTGATCAAGAAGATTTGCTACTTCCCAATGTGAGTAGTTCATTGCTGGATTCTCTTACTTTTTTATGAATTAGCTACTGGCCTTTTGGGTACCTGTAGACATGCAGGATGCCTGCTCCAATGCATTGTAATCAGAGCAGACTTGATTAATTAAGTCTTCTGGAGCATGCTAATTAGCACATTTCAGCAGCCTCAGCACCTTGTGTATTCAGTGTCCTCATGCTTCAAAATGGTGGTGGGAGTAACTTTAAAGCTCATTAAACAAGCTTTAAAGCACCCCCACTGTCATTTTGAAGCACACTGAGATGCTGAATACACGAGACACCATTGGGCATTTTAATTAGAGCAGCTCCTGAGAGCCTTTCTAATTAAAGCACCCCTTCACACACACCCCCACACACATCCCCGGAGCACTTGTAAAGATTCCCTTTGGGAATCTCCAGTGTTGTCAAAAATAGCAATTCATGTTCATGCGTCTAAATGTATTTTAAAATACTGAAGTAACTAAGCATAGCTGGTTGGGATAGTCTTGATTTATATCCTGGAAATAAGTATTTTCAGGCATCTTAAATGAAAAGCAAAGTAGGTATGTCTTGGCATATCGGTGGGCACATCTACATGAGATGCTGATACTACTGCACAGCAGTGTCTTGTGGCAAAAACCATGACATGACGCTACTGTGCAGTAGTGTCGCAAAAAAGTTCACCACTGCAACAGTAACTCAGTTACTGCACAGTAGCTACATACTACTGTGCAGTAGCATTGCATGGCAAAAACTGTGATGCAACACTACTGCACAGTAGGCTACTATGCAATAGTGTCACAAAAAAGGCATTCGCTGGTATACTGCACAGGAACTGACCGCAGTACCGCTGTGCAGTAGTGTCTCGTGTAGGTGTGGACAGTGGCACTGTATATGAGTGAGCTCATACAAACTGTTCTCTGTGTGTTTATAACTACCATTTATTTCGAATGAAGGATTTCAGAGCACTTCGAGTTTAGCTTCAAAAATTCACTGTCAGGGAGGTATTTTTAACCTCCATTATACTGAGGCTGAGGAATAAAGATGGTAATGACCAGTGCAAAACTGGTGTTGATTAATAGATTCATAGATTGTTAGGGGCTGGAAGGGACCTCGCAGATCATCAGGTCCAGTCCCCCTGTACTAGGCAGGAAGACAATTGGGGTCAAGTGACCTCAGCAAGGTGACTGTCTACTCTCCTCTTGAAAATCTTCAGGGTAGGTGATTGCAATGTCTCTGGAGGGAGTTTATTCCATAGCCTGGACACCCTGACTGTGAAGGAATTTTTCTGGTGTTAAGCCTGAAGCAGCCTTCCAGGAGTTTGTATCCATTGGTCCTGGTCTTCCCCAGGAGTGCCCTAGTGAACAGTTGTTCACTGAGCTTCTGATGTACTCCTCTGATAAGCCGCTATCAAGCCCTCCTCAACCTTCTGTCCTTTAAGCTAAAGAGGCCAAGGTCCCTCAGCCTTTCCTCATATGGCTTGTCTTGCAAGTCCCTGATCATACGGGTGGCTCTTTTCTGGACCCTCTCAAATTTTTCCACATTCTTATTAAAGTGTGGCAACCAGAACTGGCATGCAGCACCCATGCAAACAGGTATAAAATACAGGTCTCTTGACTCTCAATTCTGTGCTGAAGTCATCTTTCCACTTGCTGCAAACCCAAGTGCTATTAAATTTGAAAACATCGTGACTGACTATAGCAGACATACATCCATCTTAAGGCTCATAGCAGTTATTGGAGTATAACCAAATCCAGAAAAAGGAGATGATGATAGTATTTCTTTTAACTAAGCCAAGGTATATTTCCTCAGGTTCCAACAGAAAATGTGCAGTAAATTGGCCAAGTTATTCTCATACTCTAGCTGCTGAAGGCACCACAACTGATGATGCATATAAAGAGTATTCTGTTGATACATTTGGAACATGAGTATTTCACAGGAAAAGTGCAAGTGTGACTCTGAGTCACATCTCTCTCACATTGCGTTTCTATATATGCTTCCGCACCATTAGCTAATGCTCTAGGCAGAACATCCTATGATTAGTCATCCATTTCAGACTAATTGCAGTGTCAAAATAAGTTTTCTACCACTTACAGTGAAAGCACAGAACTTAAATGGGCTAGTCTCAATAATGAGACTAGCCAACCTGGTGGCCTTTTACGATCAGATCACCAGATCATTAGATGCAGGGGTAGCAGTGGACATAGTCTTCCTGGACTTCCGGAAGGCTTTGACACTGTCTCTCACCCTGTTCTCATTAAGAAACTGGGGGGCTGTGGTGTAGACACCCACACAGACAAATGGGTCGCGAACTGGCTGGTGGGCCGCACCCAGAGGGTGGTAGTGGATGGGTCCTTCTCAACCTGGAAGGACATCGGCAGTGGGGTTCCACAGGGCTCAGTCCTCGGGCCCGCACTGTTCAACATCTTCATCAGTGATTTGGA
>NW_017728943.1:115961543-115977191 GCF_001723895.1 Crocodylus porosus | reverse complement strand
TTTAAGAGGAGGTTAGATGAACACCTTGCTGGGGTCGTTTGACCCCAGTGATCTTTCCTGCCATGGCAGGGGGTCGAACTAAATGATCTGCTTAGGTCCCTTCCGACCCTAGAAACTATGAAACTATGAGATTTCAGGAGAAACACAAAAACATGGAAAAGTGTGCAGGAATATATCAGGAGGTAAATTAAATTAGGAAAACATTTCAATTATAAACCAAGCTGGTTTCTCAAAACTGCCCTTTTTCTTACCCAGTGCTGTTTATTTTCCAATTATCTTTGTATACTGGATATTTAGTACTAAAATAACTAAAATAAAGCTTCCTAGTAAACAGTGCTGTGTTTGTGGCCCATGAACATACAGGACAGCAGCCATAATGCACATTTTAAATCAACTAGATCAGTATTTTCAGGAGAGCAACAAGAGGTAAATTGGCATGTGTGAAGTTGAACTCCCATTTGTACTGAAGGAAGTTGAACATTCGAACCCCGCAAGAGAAGAGTACATATTTTTAAGTGCTGGAGCAGGGGAGAAGGCAGGCAAACTGAAAGTCAAGGAAGAGGAACTTTAGACAAAATATTTGAAAAACCCTGCACTTCCTGGCTGAAGCATGGGCAAAGCAGCAGAATTTGGCCAATCCCTACAGTCTCTGCAAAGGGAAAAAATAAGCAGTAATCCTATACACACCCACGCATGCAAGCACGCTCTTCCACCACTTAGTCATTCATCAGCACTGTACTGGTGTAGAGCTGTCTTTCCTACCATTATGATTAGGGAGGTCTTCAATCTCAAGAAACATGGGTGCCCAAGAATAGTGGCCTGCTCTGGCATGTGCATCCTGGGAAGCTTCAGCAGAATTTCTTGCTGGGTAAGGCAGAATTGCAAGCAGTCTTCCAGCTGAACGCAGCCCTTCTGCAGCTCTCCATACCCTGCAGGACAGGACGTTGCCCAGACAAAGCAATGATCCTGCTCCCACAGAAGTCAGTGGAGGTTGTGACTTGAATGGGGACAAGATCATAACTGTACATTCACATATTCTTCCATGTACAAAATGCTCCCTAATTCCTATACTGCAATGGCAGAGTTTTCTGTGATACGTGCAGTGATCACGCACCTCAGTTCTGAGTGAAAGGGTATATGCATTTCATGTTGATTTCAAAGTGAGCTGCACCCACTTAAGCCAAAGCTGAATGTGTCCTAAATTTCAGGAAATCTTTTTTTCCCTTGACAGTTCGGTCTGCAAATAGAATTCTAGCACCATGCCACATAAAGACTACTGTTTGCTTGATTGTAATCAGGGCCATTCAGGCTGGAGGCTGACTGACAAACACAGCATTATTATAAGCATTCTAGATATTATTTATTCTTTAAGCTGAACTAACACTTCCTGAACTGAATTTAAATATGCACTCAGTTCATACAAGACTCAAATCTCTGAGCAAACCACCATTTAGGGGAACATTGGCCAGATTCTACTCATATTTAGGGTAGACACAGATGTAGCAGTTTTACTAGTATTAAACTATACCAATATAAACTATTCCAGTGTAATGGCTATGTTTCTTTATTCCTGTGCTATTATGTGTGGCGCTAAAGCAGTATAATTCTTAACCTTTTCATTATATATATCAGCATAGGAACAGACGGACATAAACAGTTGCACTGGAGTACCAAGCCCCCTTTTCTGTTTGAAAGACGTTTTCAGTTACATCTGTCCACAGCCTTAGTCTGATGTTGATTTGGATTTCTTTCGCTGAACTTAATGTCATAATTCGTATAGCAGAATTTGGTCCCATGGATTTTATATCTTTCCCCAGAGGAAAAGTGCTTCTTAGAGAAAATAGGGCTCCCAGCAAACAGAAACAGATATTGGGGTCTCACATTCATTTCTTACTTCACAGCATCTGCTGCCACTTACATTTTATATCTGCAGGAACACAGAGGCCTTTCAGAGGCTTCTGGAGGCAAAGCTCATCAATCCTTATTGTTCTCCATTAAAGACTTTACAGTCAAAGTTCCAGCTCAGGATTTTGGTTTGGTTTAGAAATGCCAGAGCATAGTTATCATTACTAACTGCTGCAGCCTATTTAATGTTTCACTAAATATTGTTAATTTGTGGGGAAATAGTATAGAACTACAGGAGCAATGGTCTCAAATTACAGCAAGGGAGGTTTAAGTTGGTTATTAGGAAAATCTTTCTCACTAGGAGGGTAGTGAACCACTAGAACAAGTTACCTAGAGAGGTGGTGGAAGGTCCATCCTTGGAGGTTTTTGAGGCCTGGCTAAACAAAGCTTTGGCTGGAATGATCTAGTTTGGGATGGTCCTGCTCAGAGCAGAGGGTTGGACTAAATGACCTCCTGAGGTTGGTTATAGCCAGGCTTTAAGGGACCTAATAAGAAAAACGTGGTTCAATATTTGATGCTATATGCTCTCAAGGAAGTCTGAAGCTTACAATAGCATACAATGCCATACATACTGATTGATGAGAAGGTTATTCAACTATTAAATTTATGTCACAGGAACTTTATTATCCAAAATGAGTTTGAATCAAACCCCTTGAACTATGGGAAAGTTTGGAACTGGACCAGACCTTTGCAACTCAGGCCACTCTGGAGAGTTTTAAGTTTTTTAAGAAGAACTGTGGCTTCTCAAGTAAGCCTAAGTTGTCACACTGAATATTAACATTTTCCTTTAGTCAAAACTTGACACATCTAGACAGTGAATCAAGCTGCCTCATTCACAGATGGTGAGGTGGTGACCCAAGTGTACGCTGTTGGCTGGAGTTCCACAAGAGAATTAGTTTGAAACAAAGGAAACCGAACAATAGTCAGACATTATGGATTTCTTTCTGGGTTTCCCTGCTAACGTTCACCAGTTTTAGTCATGAATACAGATTCTGTGGCATGAAAACAAATTGAGAAATAAGAAACAAAAACTTGCTCGCTGTGCTTTGTGGCTTACAGCTCTGGATTTCTATTGTTGTTATTGTAGTACTGCTTATAATCATTATTGCTACTCAGTTTATTGCTCCCAGGAAGTTCGTGGGCATGTGTTTTACCACAGCACACTGAACAGGGTCATAGCAGCCCTGGCTGGCAGAGGCCCCAAGGGGTCAGCCTGCTAGCCTGGGGCTGCTCCCCCTGGCTCAACCTGTTGCAGAGGGGCTGGCTGGGGCACAAAGGTGCTTCAGTGCAGGGCTAGCAGGCAGGCAGTCCCCTCACTTGAAGCCCCCTTATGCCCCAGCCAGCCGGCTCAGCATCTAGACGTGCATTGCTGAAGGGTAGGACTTGTTGAGGAGGAGTTTATTAACTGCTGAGGAGTTTATTGGTTTTGTGTGCCCTGATAGGGGCACACATTTAGACACTGAGATGTTTACTGCTCAGTTAAATAGTCAGTCCTTCAGTAAATGTCTCGTGTAGAGGTGCCCATTTAGTAATACAATAGTACCACGTAGTAGTAACACCACAAAGACTGTAGATAGCAGAACAACCAGTTGTCTAAAAATTCCAAATATAAATAGCAAGCTGGTCTAAAATCCACTGTACAGGTCTATAATGTTTGTTGTTACTTTGCTGTAAAGGGACAATTTGTTGCACAGGGCTAACAGTATTAGGAGTACATAAATTGTCTTCTCATATTTCTGTAGAGTATCCTTCATATCGAAAGTCCTTATAGCATATTAAATCTTTCAGGCTGGGCTTGGGTCACAATATGTAATTGGGAAATAGAGGATTCTGAGTACTAATGCTACAGAAATAAAAATGCTGATAATCCAAGGTAGGAAACCACCAATTATTTCATAGATTTCATAGACATCAGGGCTGGAAGGGACCTCGGGAGATCATCGAGTCCAGCCCCCTGCCCAAAGGGCAGGAAGTCAGCTGGGGTCATAGGATCCCAGCAAGATAAGCGTCCAATTTACTCTTGAAGGTGTTCAATGTAGGTTTCAGTTTTCAGCTTCCAAATTAGTTTATCAAAATAGCATCAATAGTTAATATTTAAACAAAATCTTTAGTGTTTGTATTGAAAATATAACAGACTCTCTGGGAGCTTAAGTAATCCAAACAGTCTACGCAAGTAATATTTTTAAGTGCCTTACACAGCAGACCAGCTATCATGTCGACTTTCATATAGTCCAGGAGATTTGATTATGTATTGTAATAAGACTGGCTTGAAACCTCTTAATGTTACATTCACACATGTAGCCATATTAGCAGGCAACAATTGACTCTTCCTGTTCTGTACAACCCAGAAGCTTAAGTAAGGACAGTCAAAAAGTCCGAGGCTGAATCAATTCAATCTTCACAGGTTAGTTTAAGCTGCGTATATTGAACTGATACGCAAGTGAACAGACATTCCCTTTTGATTCCAAAAATGCAGCCAAATGCCTGCAGTGTCCCAGACTGAAAGCCAGGGGGTGTCAGAGCATGCCTCCCTGCTTGGCTGGAGCAGGCAACTTGTGCTAAGGCTAGCCTACCCACCCTATGAGGGCAGGGTTTGTGGTGAGGTACAAAGTATCCTGGGATGCTGGGGGACTGTGAGTTAACTTGAATCTGGAGGGGATCTGGGACAGAAATTCAAGAAATCCATTTAAATTAAATCAGTTAAGTCTGATACTACATCCATCCAATTTTATCTTAAACCAGTTTCAGCCTTTTTGAAAGTGCTTTATGTGCACTGATCTTCTGCTGTGTTGCAGATTTGAACCAGTTTCCAATTACTTATACCAGTTTATATGTAACTTCTGTCCCTAGCCATGTAGATTCCACCATTCATGCAGTCCAGACTCATTCAGTCCAATGCATGTGAGATAGATTGTCTTTGCTTTTTCTTCTATTTCCAGATGCTAAGTGGGGCTGATTTAATCTCTCTCCCCTGGCCAGTCATTATTAAACCACATTTTATGTAAGACAATTCTGTTTGCTGTTTCATAGATTTCATAGATATTAGGGCTGGTAGGGACCTTGCAAGATCATTGGGTCCAGCCCCCTGCCCAAAGTGCAGGCAGTCAGCAGGGGTCAAATGATCCCAGCAAGATAGGCATCCAAGTGTATTTTAAAGGAATCCAGAGTAGATGCCTGCACCACCTCTGGAGCGGAGTTTATTCCAAGTTCTGGGGATTTGGACAGTAAAGAAGTTTTTCCTTATGTCCAGCTTAAAACTGCCTTTCAAGAGTTTGTGACCGTTGGACCTAGTCTTTCCATGAGGTGCTCTGGTGAACAGACATTCTCCCAGTTCATGGTGCACACCCCTTATATACCTATACATATTTTTCATGTTGACCCATCGATCGCTTGGGCAGGCTTCCATGTAGTGTGACAATATGGTCAGACTGCTCACTTGATCATATGATAAGGGGGACTATGATATAGGATGAGACTATGCCTTTGTCTCCCCTCTTTGGACAAAAGAAAAGATATACCTTCTTTGCAGTGTCAGCTAGAAAAAGGAGAAAAAAAACTTGGCTTTCCTCACAATGAAGAACATTAATGTAAAATGCCTATTTTTAGAGTGGATAAGATAGCTGTTAAAACAACATGGGAGTTAAACATCAGGGAGGCAGTAGAACTATTTAAGATGAAGAGCAATTTTTGCACAAAAATACATAGGCATAAATTGGCCAGGAATAAATTTAGTTGGAACTTTAGACAGTTTCTAATCATTAAAGGAGTGATATTCTAGAACAGCTTCACTAGTTCTAGGCTGCACCTTGATAAATTTATGATTGGATGAAACACTGCAATTGTTTATTATAGCAAGGGACTGAATCTGATGACCTAAAATGTGCTTCTCAGTCCTAATACCCATACTACTGTTATAGTGGTATGTCCTCTTGACTCGAGACATTAAGATGAAATTGGATGGTAGGATTCAGAGAGAAGGCATTCCGTGTAAAGTTTTTTCTGCTTTTCGGGGGTCCCAGCATTACATTAAATTCCATTACCTGCCTCAGCCTTGAGAAGTCAAGGCTGAGACACATAAATAGAATTGCTCCTCTCCCCTTTTTAGGTGCCAGTTCTTACTTCCCAGCAGGAATCAGTTGTAACTGTCTACCACAGCTGTTCTAATGACAGTGCTGGCTGCTGTGTCTGGTTAGATCTTGGTCTCCAAAATGTGAGCCTCGAATCCATTGCCCACTACACCTGGTCCCCTGGCTTTCTGCCAAGGGCTGAGAGCCAGTCTGTCAATACCAGCACTCATAAATAGCTTCGTCCACAGCACTGTCTTGCTCCAGGAATCAAAAAGGCATAAATGCTTGGGATTTGTGGTAATGGGAACCAATATCAGACCCCAGAGGTAAAGAGAAAGAATTGTTGAGCTAACCTGTCAGCTCTATGGGTTTCTAAAATTACCACTGCAATACTTACCTACAGTGGACCAAGTTAAACATCAGTCTAAATGCCAGAAAACCTGTTCTGCATCAGTAAAAATCAGATTCTCGGGACAGTAGACTGAGTCCCCTAACATTATGTTATGTGCTTGTGTGTGTTTTACAGAACAATGGCACAGATTAGCAAAATACTTTTAAACACTCTGTTCCTCATCAGGATTTAATTATATGCACATACAAACACAGACACACATATCTATCTATAATATACATGTTAATATATATAATCTGTACATTATAAAAATATGTGGGTTGGGTGTTTTTACTGTAGATTGATTATGTAAAAACATAGCTGCTTGCTTCTCCAGCAGAGAGTTCTCAGTCTTCTCTTTGCCCAAACACATTTATGAAGCAAATTTTTTGCAACCATCTGAAAACTATTTTTTTTAAGTCAGAACTGCTCAGCTCAATTGTCAATTCAAAGACCTGGGTGAATGTACATAGGCAACAGCAGTAGCATAGTTTTAATGAAACAGGGAAATGTTTGTCCACGCACCTGAGATTACACTAGAGCTCTCTGAATATTTTGAAGCATTCTGGTGATAGTGCATTGGATGCCCTTAATTTTGCTTCTATTTATTGTTTTTACTTGTTAATTATTTCTTTAACAATAATCTTTTATTTTTCAAGATAAATACACAGTTCAAGAATCAGACACCTCTATGATCATTCTAAATGTACCAGAAGTCAATGTTGGAATGATATTTTCTCCTTTGCTTCCTTGACTTTTAAAAACCAAAGAGGTTCCTGATATTTAATACTTAGATGGGAGGCCTCTAAGGAAGGTTGTGTTGGCAATGTAGGCCCTGATGCAGGAAAACATCTCTATTTAGGACAGACTTTATGCCTGTGCTTAAATCCCTTTGAAATCTGGAGTCTTAATAGGTAACACTTGCCTCAACTGCTATTAAATCAATGGTGATGCAGTGATGAAAACTATGGAAATGAGTGTTCATATTTTATTTTATTAGTACCATGAATCCCAGTCAGTAATCCAGACCCATTGCACAATGCATTGTAAAAACAAATAGCTGAGTCCCTGTCCCAGAGAGCTTTCAAAGCCATGTGTGTAGTGGTAAAATGTATCATGTTAGAAAGTATTTAAAAATGCATTTTAACTAATATGCTATTGGATGTGATTCAGTGTCTATGATAACACATAGAGAAATAATGTGCAATATCCATCATATGGTCCCTATTGTGAACCAGTAGAAAGGTAATTAACAAAACTCTTTGAAATTACACTGAACAGTGTCATCTCTTATTTTAAGTGCCTGGTTATTTATTTTAATATGCAAGAGGACAACTCATTATGTAACAGACCTTCTCCTTGTGCTCAGAGACATATCTACTGACCTTTCAGTCCTGACCATCTCCGTTACTGCTTAGCATTGTAGGGCTAAGGCACATATGGATTTTATAGATTGTATTGATTATATTGATTGTATAGATTGTATTATGTTCTAGCTGGTGTATTCAGAACAATCCTGATACAAAGAAGGAGGGGAGAAAAATTTCAGACAGTAAGGGCTCTGTTATACAGTCAAATTAAAGCTGGATAGAAACCAGCTATAGAGTTGTTACACATTTTCAAGCACTTTCTAGATGGTTGGCTCTTTTTATGGTTGGATAGTCATTTTTATGGTGTGATGATTACTTTGGATGTGTGGCTGGTTTAAATGTATTGCATGATTAGCCAATTAATTTGCACTTGTGTTCAGTTTAATTATTGCACAATTAACCAGTTAATTGTGTAATATATGTAATGTGTAGCAGGGGCCTAAATAACAGCTCCTAAATCAAACTATAGAAAGCATTTTCCCTGTAGTAGTTATTCTGCATACCTTACATTTTGCTTCTATATTAAGGTGATCTGATGTTTTGTGAGCATGTAGCTAAAAACAGAGGCATAACTGGGAAGTTCTGCACCCAGGGTGATGGTTGTACACAGGGCAGCAGCTGCAGCCAAGCTGCTGGTAGTGGTGCTATCTGCTGTTTTTGGTAAGATATAGTCTGGCTGCAGGGGAGTTCAAAAGAACACTGGCTGAGATTTTTCACTTGGTTTTTCTTAAGCCTGCCTCCTCACAGTTGAACAGTTCATCTTTTGACTTGGAAACTGAAAAGATTTAAGTTCAATAGTCATTGAGAGAGACCTAAATGTGGATCCCTACCATTAACGATCCCAACCATTTTACAGAGTATAAGTAAATGCTGAAGGCTTTGAGATGGGCATCTGTAAGGAGCCTGAGGGGCCTAGCCTTGCCTGGCAAACTCAGGGTTAGAAGAGCTTTTGGAAACTGTGAAATGAGATAAGACTACACTTTACAGAAACCTGACATTTCCTTTTCTTAATGCTGGAAGAGGCAAGTCAACCTTTTTTATTCTAAAGTAAAGGCTGCCAGAAAGAAGGGGCAGAACAAGTGGAGGCAGGGCCCTGCATGGGCTGATTTGCCCTGGGCCCTGCAGCCTGCTCGGGACGCCTCTGATCAGGGGAGTACGTCAGGGCCTGGGGGAACAACTATTCACCAAGGCCCCCAGGGGAGGAGAAGAAATAAGGGGCATCAACTGATTGAAGATCACTTCAGACTCGACATAAGGAAAAACTTCTTTACAAGTTGAGTACTGAGGGTTTGAAACAGTCTCCCCACCGAGGTTGTACAGTCGCCCACCCTAGCGATCTTCAGAAAGAGTCTTGACACCCATCTTGCTGGGGTCATCTGACCACAGCGGTCTGTGCTGCCCAAATGCAGGAGGGCTGGGCCCAATGATCTGTAAGGACCCTTCCAGCCCCTAAGATCTGTGAAACTATGAAACAACTGTTTTTCCTTGCCACAAAGGGCAGGACACAAAGCAGTGGGTTTAAATTGCAGCAAAACTGATTTAGATTAGGTTACACAAAAAGATCTCCTAACTAATAAAAACACGAAGACAACGGAAGAAGCTATTTAGGAAAATTGTGGAATCTCCTTCACTGGAGGTTTTTAGGCTAAAGGCACCTGGTTATACATATGTCCATAACAGTTTAGGAGCAGTACATCTTGAATCTGTGCAGGGGCTGAACTAAATGACTTTTGGGGTCTCTTCCAACCCTATGATTCTATGATGTTCATCCATGCCTTGTGTTTCTCATTAAAAAGATATTCCTCTAGTTCTCCTTGGGCTTGATCCAAAGCCCACCAAGGTCAACAAAAGCTCCATTGCCTGTGATGGGCTTTGGATCAAGGCTTTTGAGAGCAATTTAACACTCAGGAAAGGATTCTGGTATTTGATTTTGGCCTTCATTGGGATAATTTGCCTGCTTACAGAGAAGGGTTTTTCATGAGTGGACTTGTAGACAACAAGGATGGTTGAAGAGTGGAGGAACAGACATGAAAGACAGGGTTCTTTATTGCCTGAGGAAAAGAAGGGCCTGCTAAGGACCTGTAATAACTCCTTATAGCCTTCAATTCAGATTTCTTTCCAACAGCTGTCTGGTGCATCTGTTAAGGAAAACAAAAGAATTTTTGGTGGTACTGTTTGCATAAAGTACAATAATATCAGAAGCATTAGAAGTCCAAGATTAATGGTAAGCTAAAAAATGTCTGGCAATATGAAAGAAGCAGGATGGAGGGATCCTATCTAAATGATTATCAAAGAGATTTTTGATAAGTGCTCAGGTGAAATTAGTTCATTTGGTGGTTACTTTCCAGAATAAATAATTGCAACTCTGTGAGGCAAGACACAAGACACAGCATTGAACCTGATGATAGTATGGAAATATACATTGAGAAGAATGTCATGACTGTTAGTCTGGTCTGACACCATCCTTTTGTATAAGTACATAAACACAATGGGTTGACAGAGCCTGAATCTTTGCAGAAGTTTTGTATTTTTAGCTCTTTGCTTCCTGTTTCTACTCAACCTGGCTCTCGTGTTTTAAAACAACAGTACATTAGATACATTGAACTATTTCCTGATTTCATTCCTCTTTTAAATTAAATAACTTTATGTTACAAATAACATTTCAAATTAAGTTGAATTTGGACTATCTAAGAAATGAAGAACCTCTGTTTTGGTGATCTAATAAGAATGTAAGGTAGATTTCATTCTTAGATCTCTTTAATTGATTTGGCCCATTGCAGCTTAAAAGGCCTATGTCAGTGGTGGGCCTTTCAACTCTGTGGGTCAGATAAGTGACAAGAGGACAGTCCACAGACCAGACACTGCATATAGTTGGTGCATGAAGTCAGCCAGCAAGTTGGATCCTGAGCAAGGTTGGTGCATAGGGTTGGTCTGCCGGTATGATCCCACACACCAGCACAACCCCATGCACCCAAATGCAGCCATGCGCTAAAATGGCTGTGCACCAGCCCAACTCCATGTGCCAGATCTAGCCACATGCCTGACCCTGTGCATCTGAATCCAGTCGTGTGTAGCCTGACCTTGCACCCCAGGATCCAGGTCCAGATTGACCCTGCAGGACCATGTAATCTAGCCCACAGGGTCATAATGCTGGATCTAGTGCACAGGCCTGGTCAGTAGACCCAGTCCAGCCTGCAGACTGGCCCTGTGTCCCACATTTGCCCTTCAGGGCTGGGTGAGTTTGACATCTCTGTGTTAAATCAATCCAGTGTATTAAACATAATAGTTTTGTTCAATATGCTTTGAGTCATTGTGCATACCTTAACTGGTTCTTTCTTCATAGCTGGTTCTATTCTAAGACTTGCAGATTATCCTAGGGCTGGGCATCCCATAACTGGCTTTGCCTTCTTCCTGAGGGCCTCTGTTCAGCAAAGCGTAGTTCCACTAACATGCATGAGACTTAAGTTCTTTGCTGACTAAAAACTGCAGTATTACTCATGGCACTAATCCTGTGAACTGGTTCTAGGATCAAATGGAAACATTTTCTGTTTCTGTTATGTCTTGGTAAATTATATAATCTTAATTTTCTTTTTTTCTCTGATAACTGATTATAAATATCTCCCTTTAGCAGGAAAGTTTCAAGAAAGGCATTTTGGTTTTAAAAGTTGAATCAAAATCTTCCAGTTATCAAAATATTTATAATACTCGACTTTCGCTTTGGATTGCTGACGTCCTAGTATTTTTAAATATATTACAGTCTACATATAATATATGGTTTGGAGCAAACAAATCTTAATTTTATCTCTGTCTCTGACAGACAGGAGTTCTGGGTAAGTCACTTACCCAGCCCATCAGTGTCTCCATCTTTAAATAGAGTTTAAAAGAGTTATTTAGAAGCTACCATGGTGATGACTTTGATATAAAGACCTACATAGACCTACCTGCCTTCCTCAGAAGGTATTGTGAGGATCAGGGAATACCTTTAAACTTCTTAAATGAGAGGCAGAAAAGATTACTATTAATCATGACATTAATGCAGAGATGGGCAAAATATGGCCTGCAGACCAGATCCAGCCTACCAAGGGATCGTATCTGGTATGCAGCAGTTCCCTTGGTCCTGCCCAGCTCAGGCACAGGGGACAGCCCAGGCCATGGCATGTGTGGCCGGTCCCACTGCCCCCAGGCGCACACTAGGGCTGGGGCAGCCTGGCAGCTGGACTCAGCTTCCTGGCAGCCCAGGCGGCAGCAGCTCCTTCTGGCTGTTGCTGTCAGTGTCACTGCTGCTGCTGGACCCGGCCCTGCTGCCCAGGCACCCTGGCTCATCTGCCCCACACCCACCACCAGGGGATACCAGATGGCATGGGAGGGGTCTCCATGGAGATTGGCCTGGGACCCCTGTGGGCAGGGTGTTCTCAGTCGGGCGAATAGGATGGAGCTACGGGTGGTTGGGGACCAGAATCTGAGAGCTAGACAGACGAATGGGACTGGGACTGGGGATGGGGTAGGGGGTCTTATCACGGGGCAGCAACAGCACAGGGCCAGGGCTCAGGGTAGACCCCTGATGCAGGGAACAGATCATGGCTCTGTCCCCAGCCCTGGCCCTGTGCTGTCACCACTTGTGATCCTGGCACAAGCCTAAACCCCAGCCTACTTCCAGACACCACTCTCTGCCCACCCACAGCCCCAGCCTGTTCTCCTGGCTGAGTGTCCTTTGCCTGCAGGGGTCCCAGGCCAGTCTCCATGGAGACCCCGCCTGCCTGCTCCATCCAGTACCCCTGGCAGTAGGGGCAGGGCACATGGGCCCAGGCTGAATAGGATCAATTGCCCTCTACCCCCAGCCCAAAACAGCCTCCCCAAAACTTCCTAAGTCGTTCTCCAGCCTAAATAATTGCCCACCCCTGCATTAATGAAATGTTGTTTGTGTGATATGGGTTTATTCAGAGAAGGGCCAAAACCAAAATTATAAATCAAAACACTCTCAGATTGTAAGGAAGGAAAGAAAGAAACAGGAATTTGCAGCAGAGACTTATTTTTATCGCTGGTGGATCTTTTGGTTTTGTCCGTTTTTTTAAAACCAAAACCAAAACAAAAAAGTTTCACAAATCAATATGGCTCCATGTACAATGAAATCTAAAATTGTTTTGGAAGAGAATAAAAAATTTGCAGCTTCTTCAATAAGCAAGTACAAACTCTTTTCCATTACAACTATACAATCTAAATGGTGATTCTAGGTGTAATATTGCAAACAAGATTGGGGCTATGAGATACAATACGCCTATACAATATCCTAACATTACATTTGGATTATTTTAAGTATTATAAATATACACTATATGTTTACACACACATATATGTATAATGTATACTGGGTGTGTGTTTGTAGCTGTCTATTGGTTGTCACGCTCCTCAAAACCCCAAAAGGCCTTGAAATAAAATGACTTTCCTCTTCAACTTTATTTTTTTCTGGTGTGATAGCAGCAGGCCCCAGGGGTGGGGCTCCTGACCCCCTCCAGCCACTCAGGTATCCTCCTTTTCTTCTCACCTGCCATACAGTGATGGAATTATTTGATTGTAAAAAGGGAAACTGCCCCAGGGTCTCAGAGCAAGCCGTCAGCTATTCTTCGGCTAGCGGGTCCCTCCTGGACCCAGCTGATCCCAGTCCTGCCCCCCAAAGTGGGACCCCACCTTGCCTCATCTATACCCCAGGGCACCAGTTGCTTTAAGGGCTATTTGTGGCTTCCTTCTACCCCTACAGCCATGTTCATGCCTTGCAAAAGTCACTTGGTTGCCAGTTCCTTGTATAGGCTTCAGCTTTCTTAGCCTACAAGTTATTCTGGCTATAGACTGGTCACTTAGGCCCACTGGCTCTGGCCTGGCCAATCAGTCCTAGCTTCTCAGCAACCCCTGGTCACCTGTGTTGCCCCCTGTGGGCTCTAGCTCTGACTTTTCCAACCTCAGCCTGACTGTGCCCCGTGCCCCTTCCTCAGGCACCCCTGTGGCTTCCTTTCCTCCCCTATCAGCCCGGTCCTCCAGTCTAAATTAAAGCAAAAATTCAAGCAACTACTTCAAACTCAATAATCCTTCTGGGTCAACAACTTGCCTGCAGGCTACAAGTCCCCCATAGCTCTCTAATTGCATCTCTTGGGGATAGCCTGTGCCAGTCTGTCCCACTGCAGCCATCCTGGTTCAGGAAATCCTCTCCCTGCTGCCTGCAGGGTCAGACTGCTTGACTTATTAGACCTTATATGCATTTAAATTCCCATCCCTTCCTATCAGGTGGCTTTTCAGCCACCCACAGGGGTTTCCATTTTGGCCTAATAGTTGGTTTGCCCTTCTCTGTAATGGCTTAGCTGAACTGCTTGTAGCTCTTTCTGTGCTGCTGGAAGTCTGCTCCAGGGTTGCTTAGACATCTGTCCCCTGTGTGGCCTACTGCTTTACAGCTAGTTCCCAGGATAGTAACTCTCCCAGGACTAGCTTCTATCCCAGCTAATACTGTCTGCTTGCTTCACCACAGCTAGCCCTTGTTCAGCTGTCGGTGCCACCCACTAAACTTAATGGGATACTGCAGCATCCCCTTAGAGTGGCACCTGGAACATTTAATTTGTACCCTTCCCATTTCTCCATTTTTCATTAATTGTTTGAATGAACATATCTAATTTTGTTCAGGCACTCATATCATCAGTGTGGCTAGTACAAGTTTGAGAAGAACTTTGAATGTGCACAGAAATCAAACACTGTTTTGGGTGGGTCCCCAAAACCAAATTATTCTTCAAGTATGCAGTTATAGGATGAGAGTAGGGTAGTAATTTTCATACACTGTAATTTACCCTTGGGAAAAGCAAGTATTTGTTCTTTACAAGAGACCGTATGAAGCGTATGCTTCATTAAATATGTAAATACAAAAAATATTTATTTAAAAAAATTACATATTTGCCATAGTATAAGTTGACTTATTTACATATTTTTCTGCTTATAAAACTGGGAGCCTTGGGAAAATGTGTTTCCCCAAATATTTTGTACAGTTGTATACTATGCTAAGTGACAGAGCAAGAGAAATAGAGGGTCTCTCCATTAATAGACCCAAATCTCCTGACTGTGCTTAAGCAAAATGACAAATCATGAAATCTCCATCCCTGGAAATTTTCAAGAGTAGGTTAGACAGACAATTAGCTGGGATGATCTAATCAGGGATGATCCTGCCTCAAGCAGGGGGTGTACTAGATCAGTAGTTCTCAACCTTTGTTGTACCAGGACCCATTTGTAAACTTTAGTGGCCAGTTCTGACCCAGAGCCCCTTGTTCCCGACCCGCTACCCTCCATCCCAGCCCCCCACTGTGCAGGGCAAAAGGTGGGTGTGGTGGCCAGAGGAGGTGTGTGTGGGGCAAAAGGGGGGTCCCAAGCAGCCCCTCACAGGCTAGAACTCTGCCAGCTTGCAAGGGGAAAGTCATGGTTTCCCTCATTTTTCTCTTTTAAAGGAGAATCCATATTTACAGATAGTTGACCTATTTTTAAAGTTTGTTCATGACCCTTTCATATATTCTTGTGACACATTTTTGGGTCATGACCGACAGGTTGAGAAATTCTGGACTAGGTGACCTTGTGAAGTTCCTTCTAGCCCTACTTTCCTATGATCCAATGACACGCATGGAAATTATGCCTAAATAGGGATTGCAAGCAGAGGCATAGCAAGATATTTCAGCACCTGGGGCAGAGGAGCCTCATCTCAGCTGAATGCCCTACCCATAGTTGCTCTCCTGGTCCACTGGCTATTGAAGTCTTGTCTGTACAGTGCCCAATTTCAACAAGACAGGTAGAAGATAGATATCCAGGGTACTCAAGGAGCTGGCGAGCGTCATAGCCCAGCCCCTGGCACGGATCTTTGAAAACTCCTGGCACTCTGGTGTAGTGCCCGAAG
>NW_017728943.1:115954820-115960448 GCF_001723895.1 Crocodylus porosus | reverse complement strand
TGGATGCTTATCTTGCTGGGATCCTATGACCCCAGCTGACTTCCTGCCCTTCAGGCAGGGGGCTGGACTCGATGATCTCCTGAGGTCCCTTCCAGCCCTAATGTCTATGAAATCCTCAATATTCATCTCAGGAGCTGAAAAATATGATGTTCCTCAACTATTCACTTCTCTCAGGAGGTGACCCCCTTGAGGTTGAGGAAGGCCTAGAGCCCAGGTCTTCCTCTGCAAGTGTTCTAACCTCCAGACTATTAAGCCAAAAGTGGGCTTAATTAAGCCACTTGGCTCAATTATGCATCAAAAAAAGATTCCAGCCTCCATAGATGGAGTCAGCCAATGTGCAGTCCTGAGTCAGGATGCCCAAGCTCCAGGGCCAGCAGGAATTCAGACATATCCTCGTAGTCAGTGTGTCCTGCAGACTACCTCTAAGCAGCTGTCTGACCTGTGTTGAGGCTCTCTGAGTTACCATCAGGAAGTTCTTCTCCTTGACTGTCTAAGGAATTTAGATGCCTATTCCCATTTCTTTGAATCACCCTCCAGGGACCAGACATGAAGATTTTCCACAGTCCGTAGTCTAAGCCTGGATTTTGCTCTATTTTCCTCTAGGTCCAGCTAGTTCAAATACAGCACAGCACCAACCCACTAATACAAACACGCCCTGAACAAGGTCAGATCTAACACATGATGCAATAGATAGAAGATAGTCTAGCCAAAATCAATGAAAGCAATTAAAAGAATTAAAAAAATGAGAGAGAGAGAGAAGTATCTAACATGTATTGGTGAGAAACAATAAAGCAAAACAAAGCCACTAGATACGAGACAGCAAAAAGCAGCCTCATGGTAGAAAACGACCCCAAAAGGCCAGTGCAGCTGGGCATGTTTTCATAAAGTAAACGGCAAAACTCCTATGGACTTCAGTGGCATGACTTTCTGAATTATGATTTGGGATAAGTTTAATTAAAAATAAAATGTTTTGGGCCTTTGTTCTTTAGTTTCCTAATGCAGAAGCCAGCACCATGTACTTGAAAGGGCCAGAAGTCGTGAAAATAGAGACAATTAGACTTCACCACCCATAACTGCAAGAATCAACATGAGATAGAGAAGTAACCAGCACCTGGAGACCAGAAAATCAGAGTAAAGCAGAAGCAGTCTGTCAGAAAACCAGACATACAGTGAGGTCATGAGGGAAGAGATAAAGAGATTTTGCCTCTAAAAAGGGAGAGAGAGACTCTCTGAGGACTAGCAGAGACACCAACCAGTGAGCAGAAATCCCCATAAGAAATGAATCAGTGAAAGACATTGTTCCACAGCAAACTAAGCAGAGGATTAAAGTGACTAGCTAACAAACTAGTTCCCCAACAGGAAAAATCAGGAAGGTGAGAGATATGGGGCAGCTAGGAACAACAAAAAAATCTTACAATAATAGTATTCGATTGTGTATCTTGAAAACGTAACACATGCACACATTAGAGACAGATGGCTTTTATTAGAATACAACAACACCATAAAGGGAAGAATCCAAACCCAAACCATTTCCTTTAACCTTCCGTAAGAATCAAAGGTTGAGCAGCAAGATTTGGACCAGGTATAAAATTCCCAAAAGGAAAGGAAAATCCACAGCTTGATTTTGCTCTACCTCTGTGCTTTATCCTGCCAAAATTTCACTGCGAGTCATGTGGTAGTCAGTGTAGCTCCTCAAGCCTCAGCTCCTGTAATCACTTGGATATGTGAGAATTTCAGCTTTCATTTTTTTAAAAAGTAAGTTTCTAGCATTGTGAAGTTAGCTGGTAAATGTGATCTATGGGTCAGTCCAAAAATTCAAAAGACAGATGTTATGCCCAATTTTATGATTTTTTAAGATGCAGTTTATGTATTCTCTGTGTTTACTGTTGACAAGACTGTCTTTGATTGGTGTGTCTTCCACTGGTCTTTGCAGAGCTGTTTCAAAATTTAGTTGGCAAGTAGGATGAGTAGGAATCAGCTGAAAACTTATAGAAACTTTCCTGGGAGGAGCTGCAAACAGAAAGCCATATTCTTTTTACAGGTGTATAAAAGATAAAGAACCTCTATACTGACTGTACAGGGAAAAATAGGTCATTGTATAGAATATATAAAAGCAGAAGAAACATTACTAGCTACATTTAACTATGATTTTTGCATTTCAAGGTGTTGATAGGGCCAGAATACGTAAGAGGTGGAATCCTTTCGTGGGAATCCATCTAACAGATTCTTATTACTTAATAGTCAGTTGTCTGATATTTTTCTGTCCATCGTTTGCTTCAGATGCAATGAAGATACAATTTCTTTATTGATAATATGTTTTTTTAATTTGTTAAAAACTGGTTATTATTCAGTAGTTTTAGTGGACTGAATAATAAAATTGTTGTGTTAATTTATTTCCTCTTTTATGCATCATGGTAATTAATAATGACATCAAAATATGTACACATTTTTCCCTGGTTAAACTCATACCATAAAGGTCAGTAGATGAAATTCTGCCTTTTAATTGACCCTCATTGTGAGAACTGCCATGCGTTTTAGTTCCAAAGTTGCCTGGGTTCTTCATACTTGGAAGAGTTCACACCACAGTGCAGTTTCCTTTGACTGAAGATACCCACTTCCAAGTGGTTAATTCAATCTGTAGTTCACTAGTCTTCTTGGACACCTTGCTGATGCTGAGCTTTCACCACGGAGCATCTACAAGTAATGCTTTCTATCAGATCAAGTTAGCTAGGATCTGGTCTTTTACTCAGCAATGGTTATTCGAAACTTGTTACCATTCAGAGCAATGCAGTGTACCAGGATATGAAGGGTGATGTACTAAAGAAACTCAAACTAACACAGACCTTTCCAGTGCATCTCCTCATCAACACAAGCTACTCTGAACATGTCCTCCACTCTGATGTACAATTTCAAATCTGCTTTCAGAGTCTTCATCTTCAGGTTTTCTAAAAAATGACTTTACGTTTAGGATGAAGACTACTGCCCACTACTTTGTTCCTTTAACTCCTAGAATCCTCTATGACACAGGTATAGCCTGTCTGCGTGGGAAGCCAAATTTTGTTGGCAGCTAGTATGAGACTCTGGAATGAACTTCCCCCTCCCCCTCAAGGCACTAAGAACCATCTTTAATCTCACCATCTTCCACTCCAAGCACAAGACACATTTCATTTCCCTTTCCTTCTCTAACATAAACGTGCTGTTTCCTTGTACTCCACTACATATCAGATTTCACCTAATATATCATCTTATATTTAGATTGTAAACTCTTTGGTGCAGGGACCATCATTTGGTCTGTGTTTGGGCAGTGTTGTAGATATCACAGTACTACCAATAAATATTACTGCTAACAGTAACAGGTGTATTTACAACAAACTCCATCAACAAAACCAAAAAAACCAAAACCACCAACAAAGCCCCCCAGAAAACTTCCCCCCCCAGAACAAACAAGCAAACACCACCACCACTACCACCCCCAACCTCAACATCTGCATTCGCTTCTCCTCACTTGGGAGAGAAGATGGGAATAAACAGCTTGTGACATATTAGTCACGTTGCATAAAGTATTACTAAAGGATCCCAAATAACTAGGGTACAGTGGTGGGGTGGATCTAGCTTGCTGAAGGATTTTGTCCAGCCATTGGCAGGTCCCTCAGTCCTACCTGGCCAGGCGCAGGGGGCAGTCTGGGCTGTGGCACATGCAGCCAGTCCTGCTGCCCCCAGGCGTGCAGTGGGGCTGGGGTGACAGAGTGACTGGACTCCATTTCTTGGCAGCCCCAGTGGTGGTGTTTCCTTATGGCTGCTGTTGCTGGACCCAGCCCTGCTACGCAGGTAACTTGGCCTGTCCACTCTGCACCCATCACTGCCAGCAGGACCCACATGGACAGGGCACATGGCCAGGCTGCTGGGATGGGGCCAAGGGCTGGTGGGGAGCAGCCTCCAGGAGCGAGACAGGTGGGCGGTCTGGGAAGACCCAAGGATCTTGGGGTGGTGACAGCGTGGAGCTGGGGGCTGGTGCAGAGTGAAGATACACAGCCAAGCTGTCCCTGCAATGAGCATGAGTTCTGCAGGCAGGGGCGTGAAGGGAGCAGATCGCAGCTCTGCCCAAGACCTGGCCCTGTGCTATCACCACCCCAAAATCCTAGACGCTGCCCTGGATGCAGCTCCCTACCCTCCTGTGGCTCTGCCCCATTCACCCAGCTGCACATCCTGCCCATTCAGCTCCCACTGGTCTCCATGGAGGCCCCAGGATTGTGGGGCAGTGACAGCATGGGGCAGAGCCCTGCTTCTATGGGTAGGGATATGCAAGGAGCACACTGTGGGTCTTCCCCCAGCCCCAACCCTGTGCCGTCACTGCCCCAAGATCCTGGGGTCTCCATGGAGACTGGCTTGGACTTATGTGGGCAGAGCACTGGCCGAGCAGCTGGGATGGGGCCATGGGCTGGCAGAGAGTGAGATGTGCAGGCAGGGTTGTGGAGGTCCTGGGATCTTGGGGTGGTGACAGAGCGGGGCCAGGGCCAGGGCAGAGCCATGATCTGCTCCCTGCGCCCTCCCTACCCATGGAACTGGTGTCCATTGTTGCAGCGTATAGACAGCACATCCTAGCTATGCCCATGGCCCTGGCCCCATGGTCTCACTGCCTTGTGCCTCATGCCGTGATCCCAACCTCGCTCATCCATCCCACTCCCAAACACCATTCCCCACCAACCCACAGTCCCATCCCACATAAGGAGTTTGGGTGAGTTGTTGTGGTGCAGGGGAGGAAGCGGGTGGTGACCTGGCCCACGACAGCTCAGCAAAACTCCCTATGTGGCCCGTGGGCCCAAATAATTCCCCACCCTTGTACTAGGGGGAATTAATTGCCATATAAGACTTAAAAGCTTGAATGGACTAGTTAAACACACAAAGGTAGCGCACATTTTCTAACGTATTTTGTTATTTGGCTGTATCTTGGCAGAATTTTGCTCTAGGATTTCTTAAAATGGGGAGAAAACTAACCACAAAAGCAGAACAGATCATCCCAAAGAAGAGAAGAGCAACAATATGAGGAGGGGTACATCATGTGGAGGAAGGGTTCATAATCATGACTGTCACTTGTATCCAAGTATGACTACTACTAATCCTGGAAATCTGTTTCCACGTGTAGGGTTCAGGAAACATGACAGGGCAAGTTGGTGTCTACATTTCCTCCTACTGTTGGCCAAAGTGGTGTGATGATGTTTTGTTGCTCATTCTGCTTCCTTCGTAGTGGAGTGCCAAGCTCGCCTATCATGGACCATATCCTCCCAGGTCATTAAGTCCAGACCAGCAGACTGTATGTGCTGCTCGATGCAGTCCTTGTAGCAGAGTTTGGGATGGTTGATCTATTGTTAAATGCAGGTGTCACTTATTTGCAACTCCTGGTGCTTGGAGCATCTCTATACCTCATCCACTCCCCACATCCCCTTTTAAATCTTGAGAAAAGTAAAGTTTATAACCAGTCCTTTCCCTTCCCTGTATTGCTTGATTTCTCCTACTGGTTGCTATTACTAGTGATTTAACACAATTATTTACAGTGAGTTTATTAAGTTTCATAGATTTCATAGACATCAGGGCTGGAAGGGACCTCGGAAGATCATTGAGTCCAGCCCC
>NW_017728943.1:115950527-115954377 GCF_001723895.1 Crocodylus porosus | reverse complement strand
TCTATGGGACTGGGTGTAGAACAGTGACTGGGCAACATGCACAGCTTACATTTTGCTAAATTCAGACTAGATTAATGTAAGAGTCTGTTTTTGCCTCAAAATCTATAAATCTCAGCCAGTAAATTACTGTATAAGTCTTGTAAGGAACTGGCTCTTGTTTGTTGGTATCTTGCTCAAATACAAATAATTCTTTCAGAAAAACAAAGAAAAAAACCTTGCTTTGAATAGTTTACAACCCAAAGCCCCAGTCCTATAATTACTTACCTGCACTTATATACTGATAGTAGTAATCAGTAATACTGATACCTATGTGATGGTGAAGGTGCACAACAATGCCATCAGCTGCAGGACTGGAGCTCTAAAACCCAAATTTGCAAGCTTGTATACATATGGGTACTTTTACTTGAGTAGTAGTACCAGCAGAGCTGGTGGGATTTTTAGTCATATATAAGGGTAATTTTACTTGCTTGAATAGTAGTACCAGCAGAGCCAGTGAGCTGTGAGGAAATTATATATGCTTACTAGATAGTTTTATGTTATGACTAAAAATAAGGTGGGGAGGTAACAACAATGGTCCCTGGCTGATTTCAGTGAGGATTTCAGCTAAAAATTGATGGCCTGAGGTGAATTGCTGATAACAGGAAGGAGAGAGGTGGAGTAACGACAAAAAGATCCCACTCATATGTGGAGCTCTGTATTGGTAGGCAGCTGGGGAAGTGTGCAGCCTGTTTGAAAGCAGTATGGCTTTATGTGGGCCCTTACAGACTTCTGTGTGACAATGGAGACAGGGACTGTGCTATATCTCATGACATTTTTAGGGCATCCCTTTCAAACAAAAATGTTTCTTTTTATGTTTGCATAAAGAATTCTCCAGAGTCCTACACACATGCTTGTGTTTCTAAGTCAGTATGAACATTTGAAACCCCCCACTGTTATTTAGTAACAGGGTCTGAAGGATTGTTTTTGCTTGAAGACCAAAGCATTCAGAACAACCATCCTTGACCCTCAATTTGCTGACAACTGCCCTATCCTTGTGCATGCTGAGAAAAATCTCCAGACTGCACTGGATCTCTTTGCAGAAGTCTATTGAACTTTGGGCCTCTTAACATTGAGAAAATTAAAGAGCTCTATCAGTCTGCTCCAGGCCATGAATGTAACCGCCCTCTTCAAATTAGAATCGAGGGAAAAACCCTGGACGTAGTCAAGCACTTCTCTTGATAGCCACCTCTCTCAGAGAATGAACATTGATGAGGAGATCCAGCACAGGATCAGGTGTGCAAGTGCCTTCTTCAGAAAATTGCTTTGGCCTGTTTTTATTGGTCATGATCTCGAGAAAGACTGTAAGATCTGGTCTACAATGCACTCTCCTCTATGGATGTGAAACATGGGTGACCTACTGTTGTCATCGCAAGAGCCTACAGAGGTATCACCAATGGTGTCTCTGAAAAATCCTCCACATCAGATTGGAAGATCACTGTACAAAAACCAGCTTCCTTGCTGAAACCAGTGTTACAAGCATTAAATCACTAATCTTCAAGCACCAACTTGGCTGGATCGGACATTGTGTGAAGCTGCTTGACTCTCAACTCCCAAAACAAGTGCTCTACTCCCAGCTTATTTGTGGCCTGAGATCCTGCAGTGGCCAGAGGAAATGCTGCAAGGACAAATTGAAGGCAAACCTCAAGAAAACAGATGCCAACATCAAGAGCTGAGAAGAGCTGGTTGCTGACTGAAACAGCACTACAACCTCAACTAAGCAGCAGCCTGCTTTGAGGTAAAGTGTCTTGCCCCTGAACAGAGAACACAGGAAGGAAAAGTAGTGAAATCCCATCTTACAGTCTAGTCCCTGTAGAACAACCTGAAACTTTTGCTGATGGATCGGTGGCTCCCAGATTGGACTCTTAAATCAGTTCCAGATGCATCAGTGAGCCATGGTAGAGATTGCCAGTGAGTCATTCTCAGAGGGATTGCCAGTGATGATGGGGGGTAGGGTCCTCATTTGAAAACAGGTTTTGTTCCTTTCCCACAGACTTCGATACAAATTTGCACTTCTCAACCTTTTCAGACTTGCAGCACCCTTTGTCAGACTCGGCACCCCTCGGGGAACACTAGCTTTCAGTTTCCACATGGTTTTGGAGTGCAGAAAACAACATAGATTTTATTTTTCTGTGGCCAAGCACTCAGAAAGACCCTGACTGGGCAGCATGGGTTTTAAAGTTCTGGGTTTACCTCCGTACCAACCACAGGTCCATCTGACTCGTATGGGGAACATGGGGCTTATGCCCACATGGGAACTAGACTGATCTCAGTGATGATGAAGTGAGTGTCACCACACATACGTTGGAAGCATGAGGGCCAGAAAGCCAGCAACAGGTTGAATGTTCAATGTTACTAAGACCTTGGACACCCAAAGGAGGGCTGTAAGGGCATTCGTAGATGATGTGGTCAGCTGTCTGAGCCTGAGCACCACACCTATAGCCAGTGTCACTGGAGAGGTGCCAAGAGTGCATGCTTGTCCTGAACTGTCCAGTGCCCATTCTGAGATGGTTTAGAGTGGTTTAGAGTCCAGGCCCTGAGGGGCAGCTGCCATCCTGAGGGGTGGAAGCCAGTGCTGGGGATGAACAGCCTCAGTTCTTGTGCAGCACATTTCCTGCTCCACGGATGGGAGGTCATGCCGTAGGTGACATGCCATCTGCAGATCTGAGGAGCCTAAGTGAAGAATGGGTTCTGAGACTTCAGGTGGTAGTTGGTTTTCTGGCTTGTGGCTACTAGGCTGCAGTGCAAAGAATGGTCTGGATCCTGGGCTTTGAAGCGTAGGGCCAGGGTCGCAGTTTGTCTCCAGATCCAAGGGTGGGAAATGCCTGAAAGTGGTGGCAGATGGCAGAACAAGAGGCAATGGTCTCAAGTTGCAGCAGGGGAAGTTGAGGTTGGATACAGCCAGCTCTCCAACTTAAGTTTTCAAGAACCAGCTGTGTCCTAAGTTGAAACATTGTAACTCAGAACCAATTTTCCCACAGGAAACCATGTTATAAATGGGGGATTGGTTCCTGAAAACCCTGTTTTCACCAAAAATAGCCCAGAATGTTGTACTCAGTCAATTATAGATGAGTAATATAGGTACATTAATGCATTTATATTGTAAATAGCGGTCATACTGATTTGGAAGGACTTCTTTGAGGTGACTTTGCTGGACTTTTTGAAGGGGTCTTGGTTGGACTTTTTGAAGGCTTGTTGGCTGGAGTCTTCTCCGAAGTCTTGGCTTCAGGTTTTTCTGGAGTCTTGTCTGCTTTCTTAAAGAAAGTGTCCAAGGAAGTTTGGACAGATGTTCTCGGGGGAGATGGGTGATGCAATGAACGTATTTACTGGCATCACATCAAGCAGTGTAAAGCCAAGTCAGAAAGTTCAAACAGGGTGTCAATTTAGGAACACTGTAATGCAAAACGTTGTAAGTGGAGGACTGCCTGTATTAGGAAAAGCGCTCTCTCATGAGGGTGGTGAAGCAGTGGAACGGTTACCTCAAACAGGGCCAGATTAATGCCTAGGCAGACTAGGCACCCTCTCTGAAGAAGGGGCCCAGTTGTGCTTAGCTGACACATCATAATTATTGAGTGAAAAAAGTAATCTAAACATTTCATCTGCAGAGGTGGGGGCACGAGTTTGCTTGCCTAGGGCCCACTAAGGGGTTTAATCCAGAGGCCTGCAGAGGTGGCGGAGTCTCCACCCTCCCCCGTGGGTGGGATGCGGTAGCTGGGGCCGCCCTGCTCGGCGCACTGGGCGCCCTCCCGAGGCAGCCCTCATGCCCTGCGATTCCCTGCCAGGCCCGCGGGGCAGCCCGGAGGAGGCCGAGGCG
>NW_017728943.1:115936111-115950417 GCF_001723895.1 Crocodylus porosus | reverse complement strand
GGTAAGCGGGGCGCGCCGGGGCTGCGCCGCTGCCCCCTCCCGCGGCTCCTGGCCGGCCGCGGCCGCTTCAGCCTCTGCGCAGGGCGGCCGGGGGCAGGATCCCGTGCCAACCCCCGAGCCAGCTGGGACAAAGCTGACCCTGCCTCGCCTCCAGGTGAGCTCCGGAGGCCGCCGGCAGCTGGCCCTTCTCTCTCCGAGTCTCCCCAGGGCTGGGTTTCCACCCCGCTTTGAGAGTCAGACCCGGGATTGCCAACCGGCGAGCAGGGTGGCACCCGAGGGACCCCCGCCCCCCCGGGATGCCAGGGCAGGCGAGGCGCCGCACCCCGAGACTTTCCCCGCAGCAGTCGGTAGCTGGGGGAGGGGGTGCTTTCTTCCCCAGAGGAGGAACAGAAACCTGCTCTGGTTATTTCGCTCGGCTCTGAAAAAAGAAGGGCGGAAAGCTGAGAGCCAGCAAGGTTCTTTAGGTAGATGTGATTATCTTTGATTAGACCACCTAAGGAGTTGGGGGTGGGGGGAATGCTCTTTGCAAGCTTTTGGGCACAGCTTGCAAAGAATGCTCTTTTTTTTTTTTTCCCCAAGCCTGAAAACTTGCAAAGAACAGTTTTTCTTCTAACTGTTTAGTTGGTCTAATAAAAGATGTATCCCATCTACCCAAACAACCTTATCTTGCCTATGTGTCCTTGGACCAGCACAACTACAACCAACAACCCTAAAGCTAAGAGCTGGCTATTTTTGAGGGTGCCTTGATCCTATCCAGGGGTGTCTCCAGTCTAAAAAGGTTGGGAAGCACTCAGCTGGACAGCTGGCTGCTGTGTGCCTCAGAAACCCCTGAAACTGAGTCTTGAAAACAAAATGATGTTGGGAGGAAGCCTGGGGTTCTGCAGCTAAGGTTTTAAATCCCTTAAAGGGGTGAGGGGGAACTGCTTATTCAGGAGGTTGGTGAAAGCTTGTGTGTAATCCTAGTGCAACTTTTTCATGGAAGCAAGGCTTTATTGGAAAAAGCTGTGCAGCCTTGCGCTAAACCCCATCCAGCTGGAGCTATCCCTGAGCTTAGGCTCCACTAGCCCCAGGCACTGCCTGTCTGGTGACACTTGTAATGATTAAGGCATCAGAGTGTTGTGATAAGGCTATTATTCACAAATAAGACAGGGGCTGCAGCCACCAATCTACCCTGTTATGGGTGTTGTCCCTCCTCCAGCTGCCACAGCTGGTGACCTACTTATTAAATCATGGGGCACCTGCTTCTTTTAATGCCCTTTAAACAAATAATGAAGCTATCTGTTTTAGTATAAGAAGTATATACCCTGATAGGAGGAGAGAGGCTTTTCTTTGTCACAGGCATCACTTTATTTTTGCCTGGGGGGGATCTGCAAAGCAAGTTGTTATCAGACTACAAGCATGCAATGCAACTAGTTTAGGTAGGTCTTAGTTCAAGATGCCTTGTTAGTTCTTCCTCTCTTTAAACTATAAAGCAGAGGTAAAATAAAGAGGAAAGAAACCATTTGGAAATGGCAATGTAAATAACAAGTACAATATATTACTGCAACTTTGCGTGTAGCTGTGTGTGAGAAAACAATAGCTGTACCAAATTTAATATCTGGGTATAAGGGAGGGGAGGGGAAATCTGTCTTTGTGTGTACAGAGCTCCTGTGCATGTGAATCCAAGGATGTAATCGGACTCTGTAGGGACCCCATGCAGCATTCTTTGCACCTCAGGAACTCCTACTGAAACCAAGTTAATGTTGAGATACCTGGCCACTCTCTTGAATCCAACTGGTGTGTAAAGCTGAAGCAGCTCATTGCATGTAATGGGATTTTGTGCGTGTGCATGCACGCAAGTAATGTGTAGTGGAACTGATATTTTGTAGTATGAGTTCACTAGCTTAGTGTAAGTGGAGTTTGAAAGCTAATATTTTAAGTGAGCGAGATTTGCAGTCTGGTGGGGCTACAATCTTGCAGGCACTTTTGGTCATGCTTAACTGGACAACCATCCATAGTCTCACTGTCTTCAATGGGGACAAATAACAGCAAAGTTAAACACGTGCATTTATATTGGCTTTAAATACCGGTTGACCACAGAGCTTAGGTTGGAAATATGCAGCATTTTTACGGAAAGTCTATTAGTTTTAAAGCTCCTCGGGGAAGGAGCTGCTCCTTACTTTGTTTATAGAATGGTTAAGACAGCGGAGTCCTGATCTTGGTTAAGACAATACTGCCATAGTAATAGATGATTATCATGTATGTGGTGAATTCAGCACAATAGCTGTGGAAGTAACAGGAGCTTTTCCAGAGAGCAAAGGATGTGTTTTCTATCCCTTGAGCTGGCTTTACGATTGAAAAGTTGTAACAGCTTTTTAATTTTATTGTGGGGGTTTTGTTTTGGTGAACTTTTGTTAACTTTTTTCCGATGATAGGAACTGTCCAGTTTTTCAAGCTGTTTCATGTCTGTATTTGTATATAAACAGTAACACCCAGAGGCCCCAAGTAAGATTGAGGTCCCATTGTATACTCTTGGTAACAGTTGTAAGTCTTTTAAAGTACATCCAAGAAAACTACAAAGAACAGATGATATGCTTCTCGGAACAGGGACCTTTTGTCTTTATATGGCTTTGTACACCATCACATGTGATGGAAGTGTATAAAATAACATGAACAAATGTGCTTCATATGGTTGGACATAGCTGTGCATGTTGCATGGGTAACAAACCACAAATGTATTACAAGAAGTCCACAGCATTTTATTCAGTTCAGTGCCTTATTACTGAGTTTAGCCATAAAGAAATGTAGTGGTTTTCAGTGCAGGGATGAAAGTGGTGATGGCTGTAGGCTTGGCTTCAATGATTGGATTCTCTTAAAAAGATCCAAAAAATATGTTCAATTGCCATAGGAATCTAAGTTCAGCATGGTCACATTAGAACTGTCTCGTATACATTTACAATTGCACATGGAAGTCCAGATCCTGAAGTCTTATTAGTAAAAGGGGCCTAGAGTTGAACATGTGCTTGGATGTCTGCATGATTGGGACCTTAATCTTTTTTAAAGAGGGTTGCTAGATTCTTTACTTGGTGTGTGTTGGAGTAGCTCCATTGACTTCAGCCTTGGTCCTATTGAAAGGTAGTGGTTCCTGGGTCACGGAGATGCGTTTGAAAGTTTTACCTATTGTAAGTAACTTGTGCTGAATGGATTACACATGAATTGATTAAATCAAATATCGTAATATCTCACTGGAGGCAGAATTTTCCACCCTTAGTTACAGTGCCTAACACAAATTCCATGGCAAATTCTGTTTGCATTTATAGTAGAGACAGAACTCTCTGCTGCCTGTTTTGATGGCTTTGTAAGACGATGTGCGTTTCATCTTTAAAAATCTGAATCTAGTTAACAAAAGTTAAAGTAATATGGCAGAAACTTCAACAAATGCTGCCAATGAGATTATATAACACAATAGCTAAGGAATTTATTATGAAGCCTGTCCTTGATTCAAAAACAATGCTTTTCCCTAGTGGACTGTAGATATTTTATAGTTTCCTTTTCCCTCTCCCAACAGCTTGTGTATCACACTGTGTAACCACGGAAATGTATGCCTGTTCCCCCTTAGAAAATGCTTTGTGAAGCCTTTATTAGCAGTTGATGTGCTAGTAGTTATTGCTTGGGGCATCCCAGCTGAAACTAGGTTTATTGTCAGCAATGATTAAAATACAAGTGTTCCTTCCCTTTCTTTCTTTGTTCTCGCTCCTTATTTCTTATTGGCTGTGCTGCACAGGAATCTATGTAAGCAGGCACTCATGTGGCACAAAATACAGGGGTCTTCTACAGCAAAGAATTCAGACTGTAAACCATAAGAGAATTTTAGCAAACAATAGTAGATAACATTTGTTTCTTTTAAAGACACTTTCCTTCCCCTCCTTCCTTCTACCTCTTCAACTTCTAATGTCATGGTTAGCTCCTAAAGAGCAGTAAAAGTAAATCGATTGTGCCTAGTGTTCTGATTGATTCACTGGTATTTTAGTAATAAAATATAACATAGCTTTTGGTATGTAGTTCGCAGAGTATAAAAATACTATTCCCAGGGTTTCAATTTTTGAGGAATTAGAAGCTGGAGAATTGGAAAAAATGACTTTAGAAAATAAAATGTGGTTATTTTGTATTAAACATAACTGATTTATCTTGTATTGTATATTTCTATTCCTATTTTTATTTTAAATTTGCATCAGAGGATCTATTTTTGTTTATCTTAATTTACAACCACATTTTAGCCTAGAAAGCAAAGCGCCTGTAAAAGGACTTTGCTGTGCAAGCCTACTATTCAGCTTACTGTCCATTGTGACTTGTCTCACTGTGAGAGTTACTAAGATGTGAGACCTTGCAGGAGCAGCCTTAGCAGTGGGAGCTGCCCATGTCTTCTGAAGTACAGACCAGGGGTTGGGAGGTAGAAGACAGTGGAAAGAACAGGGCACAACTTTTTTTAACAATACATCTCTGTACTGGCATGCTTGTGGCAGAGGAATAGAATATCTCAGTTTTTTCCCCCAGAGTGTGTGTGTGTGTGTGTGTGTGTGTGTGTGTGTGTGTGTGTGTGAGAGAGAGATGTATACGGATGCAGGCAGTATGCTGTTATAATATGCATACATAACTTTTCAGGTATGAAAATTAAATGTTGCCAATTTTAATCCGGGAAAAAAGTGTGCTCCAGGTATCAAAATCTTACAGAACTTGGGCCTCTCTAGAGGCGCAAGCTTTTGTAGGTGACAGCCTAATTTGTCAGTCTTTAAGGTGCTATACCACCTCGCTTTCTGCATAGCTTCAGAGTAGCACCCCCCTCCCCCCATTAGAATTCCGGTGAATGCATCAAAATCCTAGTAGCTGGCTGTATCTGTATTATCCTATTCTTTTTATTAGCCCATAGAAGTTTGGTGTTGGAAGGGACCTCAGGAGGTCATGTAGTCCAACCCTCTGCTCAAAGAAAGACCAGCCCCAACTATATCATCCCACCCAAAGCTTTGTCTAACCAGGTTTTAAAAACCACCAAGGATGGAGCTTCTTCCACCTCTCTGGGTAACCTATTCCAGTGCTAACTCTCTTACTAGGAGAAAAATAATTCCTAATATCTAACCTAAACTTCCCTTGTTGCGACTTGAGACCATTGTTCCTTGTTCTGTCATCTGCCACCACTGAGAACAGTCCAGCTCCATCCTCTTTCAAACTACCTTCAGGGAGTTGAAGGCTGCTATTAAATTCCCCTCAGTCTTCTCTTCTCCAAACTAAATGAACCCAATTCCCTCATCCTTTCCTCAGAAGTCATGTGCCCTAGCCACATAACTATTTTTGTTGCCTTCTGCTGGACTCCCCAAATTGTATGCTGTTGGCTTCCTTCACAATAGGGGCACAGTGCTGGCTCAGATTCAGCTTACTATCCATTGTAAGGGCTGGGTTCATATTTCTGGGTACTCAATAAGGCTCCACTGTGGCTTGAGCCCCAATGAGAAATCTGGGACCACTGAATTTACTCGGGGTGTCTCACATAAACAAATCCCCCCTCCTTGCAAGCTGTGTAAGCACAATGGACAGGTATATTAAAGAAAACAAATCCAATGAAACAAAGGAAAACATCAAATGCAACATAAATGCTCTTAACAATGAGGTATAGTTTCTAGTTTGCACCCCTTCTGGGGAGACTCCATCCATGCCCAGTCAATCTGGGTCTTGTGGGCTCATACAAGTGGATACATATAGGGGTCCTGCACACCTATATGTATCCACTTGGCAACAGGCTGGATAAAGGGGCCCACACTGAAGAGTTTATGAGCTGCTCCTTGGGTTCATGGCACCTCATGGAGCAACTAGGGATCACAGGTCCTTCTGTAGTGCAAGGGGTCCCTGGTTGGTTCCTGAGAAGCTGTAGAGCAGTGATCTCCACTTCCATGTGGTGGCTTTGGTGGATGACTCTACCCCAAAATTCCTAGTCGTATATCCCTCAGCTTTAGCTGGGGCAAAACACTGCAAAAGATGTCAAAAGATTTCTTATCCTGGCATGGGCCCGAACTGCAAATGGGCTCAGTGACCCAGCTAGGCTGAGACACAGGATGTTAGCCTGCATTTTGTTGAGGTTTTTCCAACCAACTGAACTTGATGGAAAGCACTTTTTCCTGTCTAGACTTACTATGTCTGATTAGTTCTGTGCATTCTGGTATACATTATTGCTTGTTCTGATGAATGAAGAGAAGGATGTCTATGCACATGTTAATGTTGTATCTAGTCTATATTTCTATCAAATGTGGCAAAAAAATGGCTAGATACTTGGTTTCTGGATCAAGGAAAATGGTCTCATCAGATTTCTCTTCTGCACTTCAAAGCACAATATTATCTTGAGCTTAAAACAAAAGGAAAATGCGGCTCTATAATGAGCACAATCAGCTTACAAACCATAGCCTCACTGAAGTCTATGGCAAAAGGTCTGTTTGCTTCAGTGTGCCTGCCTGTTATCTAAAAGTGTTCTTAAGTATAAAAATGACTTTGTAGATGAGGGGAAGGACTTTGAACATCTGATGCATCTCTTATTTTTAGTAATAAATTTAATAATAAACCCCTTTTCTTTTCATTTTCCAAGCTAGAAAAAAATAAGTTAGAGAAGTCAGTTTCAACATGGTTTTCAGGTTACATTCGAATATTTGGGCTTTAAGCACTGCTGGTCAGTGAAAATAACATTGTTTGCTGGAAATAAGCAATTGCAGAATCATTATTGATACTCTTAAGTGTATCTTAAGAAATTTGAAACAAATGTAAGTTGCCAGTGTTTAGTTCCGGTGGGAATAGCATATTGTCTCTTTAAGAGAAGTTGTTGGAAACTGAAACAGAGAGCACGTGTTGTTTTGTGATCCATTTGAGTGGATCCAGCAAGTGCTGCTGTTGGTTGTTGTATGAGAGTTGTCTGCAAAACATTTGTACAATCTTTTCGTGAAGACGATAAACAAGATTTGCTTTTATCAAGAAGGTGTACTTCTTTAACAGCTCTCATCTTTACCTGGTACCAGGAGTGGGGTCCAATGAAAGTGAAGGGGAAGATAAGAAACTGCTGGAGAGATGGAGCATCTGAAAACCACCAAGGAGCTGAAAATCTCAGGTAAAGCTGCTGAATCACGGAAAAAATGTGAACAGAGTTTTGACATATTCATGCAAGCAATGGGGTATGCAGCAAAGGAAGATGGGTAGAAAATAGCCATATTCCTTTGTATAGCTGGACTTGAGGCTGTTGGTATCTTTTAATAGTATACAGCTAAACCAGGATGAGAGGAAAAGCTATGCGACTTACAGAAGTTTGCAGAATGCTGCATACCAAAAACAAGTGAGACATTTGATGGATGCATGTTTCACAAAAGAGTGTAAAAAGAGGGTGAATCCTTTGAGGAATTCCTAATGGACCTGAAGCTGATGAGCCCGGACCATGACTTCGGGCAGCTAACTGAGTAAAAGTAGTAATAGGCATTGGAGGTTTGAAACTACAGAAAAAAACTGTTAGAGGATGTAAATTTGACCTGAGACAAAGCAGCAAAAGTGTGCGCCAGGCAGCAGAACTGACTCCATAGTCTACAAAGAAGGGAGGTAAAATCGTAAACCGCTACAGTAGCCAAGTAAACAGCAAGCAAAAGAACAATCGAGGTGAAAGCAGAAAGCAAGCAAGGAGAGCAGGAAGATTCACAGATAGCCCAAGGAACAAGGTTATGGCTGGAAGAGCACCAAATTGCAAGAAGTGTGGACTCAAGCACCCAAACAGGCAGTGCCCTGCACTAAGAAGACATATAATGCATGCAAGTGATATAACCATTTTGCCAGTCTGCAGCAAACACAGAGAAGAAGTCAAAGTATGCAAACTAATGCAGTATATCATGACAACACTGATGAAAGACAAAGGAGGAATTCTATGTGGGGACCGTGGTTGCAGAGATAGGAGATGTTGCACTGGACCCTAATGGAAGGGTCATTAACTATAAAATGGACGTGGGTGCACAGGTAAATGTGCTTCTAGAACTAATTGTTAATAAATTAAAACAAAAACAAACTAGATCAAGAGTGAAAATGTAAAACTAAGAGCTTACAATGGGGAGATGATGCCTATCGAAGGAGTATGTGAACTAGAGGTAAAAGTTAAGGGTCAAATTGAACTAATAACTTTCCTAATAGTCATAGGAAATACTATACTAATACTGGGGCTAAAAACATGCCAGAATTTGGGTGTAATTAAGAGACTATATATGGGAACAAAGGCCAAGTACACACTTATAGAAGGCCAATGTTTTTGAGGACATTGGTAAATTGGAAACTGAATATAAAATTGAGTTGTCAGAACCCAATTATCTAGTCATTCATAAGGGAAGAAAGGTTCTTCTAGCCAACAAAGAAAACTAAAAGAAGAGCTGAACTGATTGTCAATTTTTTTTCAATGCCACCAAAGTAGAAGAACCTACTGAATGGATTAATTGGAGAAAAGAAAGATGGGACACTAAAATTATGCTTAGATCCAAAAGTGCTCAATAGTTGCATAGAAAGAGAGCACTTTCCATTGCCTACAAGAGAGGATATGTTTAGCGAAATGGCTGGTGCTAAATATTTTTCAATTCTGGATGCATCCTTGGGATTTTGGCATGTTCCTTTTATCTGAAAAAAGCTCTAGGATATGCTTAATACACTTTAATACACTGTTTGGGAGATATTGCTTTTGCAGGCTTCCTTGGCCTCAAATCAGCACCTGAAATCTTTCACAGGAAAGTGCAACAAATCTTTGCTGGAGTAGCAGGTGTCAAGGTGTGCATTGACATCCTTGTATGGGGCAGAAACAAAGAGGAGCATGATTTGAGGCTACAGAAAGCCCTGAACAGAGTGAAGGTGGCAGGGCTGAAACTTAATAAGAAGTAATGCAAATTTAGAGTTAAAGAAATCACCTACTGGGGGGAGCAACTACCAGAAAATGGGTTGCAATATTACTGAGAGAATAAGGGCAATATCAAACATGCCACCCCACAAGAAAGGTTCCTGGGAATGGTCACGCATGTAAGCAGGTATATATAAAACCTTGCAAAGCGCACCAGCAAACTGAGAGTGCTGCTAAAAAAGAATACTCAGTGGACACGGGATGCCAAAATGGACAAAGAGTTTGCCAAGTTTAAAAAAAACTTATTGAAACAGCCCCAGTCCTCAGGTTTTTTTGACAGTAAAAGAGAAACCAAATTGTCCATAGATGCGTCTAAAGAAGGCATTGGGACAACCTTACTGCAAAAGTATGGTGATCACACAGGCCTGGTGGCATACGTATCCAGAGCCTTCACAGAAACAGAATGCCTATACGCACAGATAGAGAAGGAGGCTTTAGCTCTGGTGCATGGGAGCAAAAAAATTTCAAGTCTTATATATGGAAGAGTGGTTTGTGGCAGACACTGACCACAAATCTCTGGGCACCACTTCAAGAAAGGGGCTAGGTAATATACCTCACAGTCTACAGAGACTTTTTTTTTAGTTAAAACGATATGATTTGAGATTAGACTATAAGCCAGGCAAAGAACAGGTACTTTGTCTAGGGCAGTTGACAACACTGTTGATGGTGCTGAAATGACATCTGACATTGTGCATGTTACTGGGATAAGAAAATATTACCCAGTATCAGAGGAAATATGGCAAAACTTTGTAGAGGCTACAGTGTAAGATGGCACACTGCAGGATGTTATCAGATCCATCACCACTGGATGGCCTGGTCACTACATACCAAGTCCATATTGTCAGTTTAAAGCAGAGCTCTCAGTGATTGATGGTGTTTTGTTCAAGGATGCTAGTTCCTAAAGCACTAGAAGCAGATATGATTAACAGAATACATGAGGGTCATCTGGGCATTGAGAAATGCAAAAAGCAGGCCAGGAAGGTATTAAATTGACCACTTATAAATGAATAGAAAAACTGTTCATAAATGTGACACATACCAGCTTAAGAATAAGAAGGAATCGATGTGAATAGATAATCATATTCAAGAGGCATGGTATAAAGTGGGATTTGTTTATACTAGCTGGCAAACATAACCTGTTGGTTTTAGATTTATTTTTCTCACTGTCCTGAAATTGCTTTATTGGCCAATGTGACCATACAGCAGATTCTACTGAGCCTTAAATTCCAGACATGGAATTCCATAGAGGGTTATATCTGAGAATGGCCCCCAGTTTTGGGGGCATGAATTAAAAAAATTGCACGGGACTATGGTTTTCAGCATGTGATGTTGAGCCTGAGATACCCAGAGTCTAATGGACTTGTGGAAAATGGTGTTAAGATAATAAAGAGATTATTAAAGAAAGCCAGTGATCCAGTTGGTGATCCATATTTAGCGATTTTGAATTACAGATCAGCTCCTAGCACATGGCCTGTCACCTGCTGAGATTTTATTTAACAGAAAGTTGAGAGTTAGTTACTGTCAGTCTAGGTAACCTAATCACAGAACTAACACTGACTTGCATGGGTATAAGCAAAAAGCCAAAGCTAAAAAAATGTACTGTGACAAAGGAGAGTCATGGGCATTGCAGGCATTGAAGCCCAATGATGCAGTTCATCTTTATAACAGTGAAATCTTGGAATGGAAAGTGTGGGTTATTTGTAAGGTTTCTCCATGATTTTGTGACACATTGACTCAGGATGGACAATATTTTCAGCATAACAGGAGGCACTTGCAATACATTTCTGAACAAGAGGAGGATTGAAGAGTGAACAGTTGAAAACTGCACACAAGCAGACTCAGGAAAGTTGCTCAAAGATGACAGGCACTATAACAGTAGTCTCTAACCTTTTTAAGTGGGAGATCGCCTTTGGCATTTAAAAGCAACCCAAGATCTACCATGTGCCAGGCGCCCCATGCCCCCTGTGAGGGAGGCAGGGATGCAGGTCAAGGCAGAGAGAGAAAAAATTATTTGGGGGTGTGCCTCCCCAGCAGAAAGTCCTGCCCGGCTGGGGTCCCCCTCAAATTACCCCTGCACCTGCCTCTGCAGCACTGTCCCTCACCACGAGGGCCTTGATTTAGCCCCTGGCCCTTCCCTCCCTAACAGACTGAACTGCTGGGCTGGGGTGTGTGTGTGCATGCACATGGGCACTCAGTGCCCCCCCACCCCCATTCCAGTCTCGGGTCAACTCCAAGAGACTCCGAGAACAGACACCCACTTCAGTCTCTGGGGAGGCTGAAGCAGCACCATGCAGATCAAATGGACTATGCCAAGCACTACAAAGACTTTGAACAATGTTAGTGTTTTAATGGAGTTTCTTGATCAAAAAGGAAAAAACTGGTTTATTACAGTTGTGTTATAGTTGGAAAGCTAGATGTTTAAAAAGGGGAGATGTGGGAATAGTACACCGTTTCTAAGCGAAGTTGTCAGAAACTGAAACAAAGAGCACATTTTGTTTTGTGATCCAGTCGAAAGCAGGGAGTGCTGCTGGTTTTTGTGCAGGGTTGTCTGCAAAGAATTCGTAAAGTCTTCATGAAGATAATAAACAAGATTTGCTTTTATCGAGACGGTGTACTGCTTTAACAGTAGTTAACTTATCATTACAGGTTCTCCTGAATTTTTTTTTCGTGAAGGACTAGACATTTTAAAGTCACTTTACATTGAAAAGGACAAATAAGCAGTACACATTTAATACTACTAACTATTAAAAACTAGAAAAAAATGTGACCATGTATAGCTTTTATATTCATGTTTTTACTCATTATGCATTAGCACAATTAGTATTCTGATAACACTGCTTTTTTGACATTGTTTAAAAAAAGACTTTGAAGTGAGATAACACATCAAGAAGTTAGCAAGTCTCTTTGGGAAGAATGGGAAGTAAGAATACATTTTTCAGACCAGTAATAACTTAGCCTGTATACAGTCAGCCTGGAGGACATTTCTAGATTACAGAGAATGGTGAAGGGCCAGTTATTATTCTAATTAAATCAGTTAGATTGCATCAACATGGTGTAAAAAGTAGCATGTATTTATGAAAAAATATTAGAAATAAGTTTTGCAATGCTCAGTATATATTTTGATATTTGCACACAATAATGTTTTAACATGCTATCTGTTGCTACAGATTCCAAATTTTTGGTGTATTTTGATATTATCATTTGGAAATTTTGTAAGACTTTGGCCATTTATTTTCTTCTGAAATGCATGACTTATTTGTATTAATCATACTCTGTTGCTCTTCCTCAAATAAGAGACTACAAAATGCATAGAGATTGCAACGTTTATAGGCAACTTGTAAAGCCAGAAGGAAAGGGAAGGATTTTCCTATTTGTCCCATGTTTACAGTACTGAACTCTAACTCCTGTTTTATGTTGGTGAAGTCACTGGGTCAGTGCAAATTGATAGAATCCTGATTTCTGGGTTTAGCTAGGGTAATCACCCACGTTCAGTTTGTGGGGCTTTCCTTAGACCATCTAGTGTTGCGTTTATCTAAACTGGAGATAGGAGCTATTGTAATTGCACAGTGATCAGGCTATTATATGGTAGTGATACTAATAGTTTGTGTGTAATTGCCATGGTTTGTAATGGAGTTGCACATTTGCAAAAGTGTTATATTTTGTAATGTCTATTCTGTGTAATTAGTTTGAGTGATCGAGGCAAGCGGGGCCCGTGGTGAGAGGTGGTTGACCTCTCCGGTGAGCGGGAAGAGGCGGCTGAGGTGGAGCCGAGCTGGGTGAAGCCCGGCCCAGCCCCCCAGGGAGAGAGAGAGAGGTGGAGGGGTCCTCACCAATCCCCCTCCAGTAGGGCAGGGCCCCTCTTGCCCAAGAGCAGCTTCCCCAACGGTGGGCCCACTGTGCATGCGTGCAGTTTAAAAGGGCCTGCCAACAGCAAAAAAAGTCCCAGTTAGGCTCCAGAGCAGCAAGAGACACGTGGGTAAAAGCCTGCTGCACCCCCACTCCCCTGAAGCCCCCCCAGAAACCTCCCAGCAGCCGCGGAGCCCCCCGCTGATGCCCAGCGGGGCCTGTGGTGAGAGGGGATTAACTCTTCACTGAGTGGGAGGAGGTGGCTGAGTGGACCCAGGCTGGGTCAATCCCTGCCCAGGCCCCTACTTTGCCCAGCCCCCCAGGGAGCCACACGAACAGGCTGTGCAAACAGGCATGCTTGTCTGCTGGTGTGTGAGTTAGCACGGAGTTCGTGCGGGAGGGCCCGAAGTCCTGCCTGTGAAACCTCCAGGGTAGGCAGTCCCAGCCGTAGCCAGCCTACCAGAGGCATGACACGGATGGGCACATGCTGCACCCTGAGGGTCCCCTCGGGCTCTGCGGGCCCTCCTCCCCTGACACTTCAGAGACGGCCACCCAGGCAGAGCCCATGGTACCAGGCTTCACGCACATGGAGCCCCTGGCTCTTGGCTGGAGGGGCTGCCTGTCCCTTTTTCAGGCTCTGGGGCCCGGGAGCACAGCCACCTCCCCGTGTGGGGTCTGCTCCCTTTCAGGGTCTCTGGCATGTCAGCTAGAGGAGCTACAGGCTGCAGTCCAGAGACTGCGTGCCATCAGAGACTGTGAGCAGGAGATCAAATCCTACTGCCAGGACCTTTTCCCCCAGGAGCCGGAGGGTAGACCACTGTCTCCTTCCAGGACAAAGAAGGACTCTGGGACCTCCCACTCTGTCCAGTCAGGGGCAAGAACCAAGGTGGTCAAGGGCCCTAAGGCCCACTGCACCAAGGCCCCTGCCCCACCAGAGCTTAGCAACAGGTACACACCTCTTGCAGCCCCAGCAGAGCCTGCTCAGTTGCCGGCTCCTGCAGGCAACACAGGCCCAACTGCAGCTACTGGCCCCGCTCTCCCCAAGACAAAATATAAGGTGTTTGTTGTGGGAGACTCCATCCTGAGGGGGACTGAGGGGGCAATCTGCAACCCCGACCCCCTAGCCCAGGAAGTCTTCTGCTTCCCAGGGGCCTGCATCCGGGACATTGTGGAGAGGATCCCTAAGTTCCTGCAGCCCACAGGCCAATATCCTATGCTCCTTATTCATGTGGGCACCAATGACATGGCTCGGAGTGCTCCCAGCCGGGTCATAAGGCGCTACAGGGATTTGGGAATGGGGCTAAAGGGTCTGGGGGCACAGGTGGTGTTCTTGTCGATTCTCCCAGGCTCGGGGTATGGGCTGAGGAGGGAGAGGAGGATCCACGTAGTCAACCAAAGACTGCGGCACTGGTGTCATTGGGAAGGCTTTGGCTTCCATGACCACAGCCCACTCTTTGGCGAGAGAGGCAGCGAGCTGCTGGGAAGAGATGGCCTCCACCTCTCCCCCCTGGGGAAGAGCCTCTTCTCAGCCAGA
>NW_017728943.1:115918224-115933664 GCF_001723895.1 Crocodylus porosus | reverse complement strand
ATCCTGCCATCGGAGGTGGTTCAAGCACCTACATTGAACACCTTCAAGAGCAAATTGGATGCTTATCTTGCTGGGATCCTATGACCCCAGCTAACTTCCTGCCGTTTGGGCAGGGGGCTGGATTTGATGATTTTCCAAGGTCCCTTCCAGCCGTAATGTCTATGAAGTTGTGTGCATAACAGCAGAGGAGCTGTTAAGATGCCATTGTTTGGAACATACATCTTGTTAAATAATACCACTTTGTATTCACCCAGTGTTGAACTGAGCAATAGGCATTTTGTTTGAAAATGAAGTTTGAGTAACTGTTAATATCTATTTAAATCTTTTCAGTTGCAGAAACGTTGTTTTGGGCTGACACATTTTGTATGAACTATATATTTTTTTTTAATGAAAGCGTGAGAGGAAAAAAATTAAGGAAATTATAGCTGTTTAAAAATATAGTATTGACTCTCCTTTTATAGCTTATAAGTTATTACTGCTTTAACTTGACAGCTTTAAGTCCTATTTTGCTTGAAGTTGTCAATGACTGTACAAACCCTAGACGGACTTCGTAAATTTCTCCATTTCTTCATTTCAAGTTTTTTAGATGTTTGTAACCCAACAAAATTAATGATGCTAATATACAAGGATAAACATGCCTTTTCTAGACTTACCTGAAGACAAAATGACAGTCTGGCTGGGTTCCCTAGCCATATGCTCATGGAGTCCTTGGGACCCCATAATATGCCAATAGTGTCCCCTTAGCCTAGGGTTGGGCAAAATATGACCTGAAGGCTGTATCTGGCCAGCTAATTGATGCTATCTGGCTCACTGGCCACTGTCTGGAGCCTGAAGAGGGAGGGCTGCACCCAACACTGTTCTTCTCAGCCACAGCCGGGGCCAGGCCAGACTGGGCTTCACAGCAGCAAACTCCTCCACTGGTCCTCCCCCTGCACCGCTCTCTGCCTGACTTCCTTTTGGCGCTGTGATTGCACAGTTTTTTGACACTGTGGGTGCTGGCAGCTGAGCCTGCAGGGGAAGGGACACGATGCAGTGCACTGAGTACCTGTCAAGATTCTTAATTAGTCTAGATTTTGTTTTATGAATCTGAATAAGAGATGTTTCATTCACTTCAATGACTGTAGGACTAATGATACAAATCACTTTATTTTTTGCCTAGTTGGTTGTGTTTTTTGTTTTTTTTTTTTAATTTTCTGTGTATTCTAGCAAATGTGCACACATTCTAGTAGTTTTTGCTTTAATTTGAATAATACAGTACTACTATATTAGTAAAGCTTCCAGTTGCTCTTTAATTGGAGAAAAATGTGTTGTGTTATATGTAATGATGTGCTACACCATCTGCACCTCTCCCTTCAAAATCCTAAATCTGCCTATGCATAAGGGTATGCATTCTTTGCATTCTTTTAAATCATTCTGAATCTCAGCCTCTTTAAATACTCGGTATCCTTGGAAAAGATACTGGGAATAATTTCAAGAGGACAACAAGGAGATGGCAGTCTCCTTTTTTTTTTTAAATTTTTTTTGGCTGTTACAAAAGCACACTTGTGCATGCCCACACGTGCTCGATTTAACTACTAGTCCTGGGAACTCTAGCAGTGTAGACCACCTGCCATTTTAACATTTACATTTCATCTATAACACTAGTTATTTTTGTAGGAGGAATAAATTCTCAGGTTTAGCTGTACGTTCACACATTTTTCACGTGAGAGAGAATTAAAGCTCCTATCCCATTACTATTACAGCAGAAGGAACTGACAATTGAGATAAAAATAATTATACAAATATTCCTCTTTTTCTGTAGAGAAAAGCTTGTTGTTTAAGAGATTACCATTAAAAAGTAAAAGAAAATGATATATAAGAATAACAACTTTAACTTGCCTAATTACGAGAGTAACTGTCTCATCATGTTAACTGTGGTGTAACACTGACAAAGTGCCTGAAGGGGCTTTCAGTGTAGGGTGAAGTTACACATTACACTGAGACCATACTAAATTTGTGAAATGCTAAGTGGTGTTAGAATATGCTGTGATCAGTTGCATGTTAAGAGTTGATACAGTTTCTTGCGCCTGCACAGCTTGGACTTGTCACTAGAGGCCTGGTGAACAGGGGTATGGCTTGGAGCTAGGCTATCTGGCCTTTGCCCCTCATCTGGGAGGGAAATGGGGAAGGACAGGTTGGAGCAGTGCATCCTGGGATACTGGGGGACTACAAAATACTTGTTCTATCTCTGTGTAGAATGAAGTCACTGTAGTGTCAGCTAGATAGCATGGCCCAGAGTAACCCACACCTGAAATGGCATAACTTTTGAGATGGTCAAAGGACACTCTGGCAGAAGTTAACAAGCTTAAAATGTAAGTGTCCACATGTTAAAGTTCCTTTAGCATGGTCTAAATGTAACTGTAACTTCACCCACAGAAGAACTAAATTTTGCTCTTCAATACTATTGCAAAACCAAAAAAGTTTAAGTAATACCTGAAAACTTGAGAGATAATCAGTGATTTCATTTTTTTGGTTAATTTAAGTTACTACTGAAACTCTGTCTTTATCTCTCACTTCTGCTTGCTTTCAATGCCAAAAGTTTTAAAACAGAGGATAATTAATGCATATTAGATGCATGTTAGTGTATCTAATATAATAACGAACTTGGCAAGATCAGCTGTTAGGGTTGGCATAAGGTAAAGTCTGAAGGCACCTTAGAATCTAAATGGTTCAGGGAGGCATGAGCTTTTGTAGGTCACAGCTTACTTCATCACATGCTGTGAAACGTGTACACTGCCTATGATGGCTCATGCCTATCTGAATAAGTTACTCTCTAGGGCTAAACAAACATAGAATTTCTCTTGGGACAAAGCTTTTTATCCTGGGATCCTGCACACCTACAGGCCCATTGTCCCAATTTAAGTACCTGTAAGTCTCTGAGAGAACATTTTGTTTTTTCTTGCGAAAATTGGGGCTACTTTGTATTAACTGCCATTCAACTCCATGGGTAAGTGACTTTCCCCATGCTGTTTTGATGTAGATCAAAGTCCAAGATAATGAGAGGCAGGATAAACCCGACATTTATTTTTATACTAAGGTACCACTTTGCCTTGCCTTCTGCCTGGCTTTAGGCTAACATGGCTAACCAACTTTCTGGAGTTGGTATGGTGTTGACTTCACTTAACTACAGGAGCCTTGTCTCCTTGAAGGTGGCAAGATACCTAATACAGTTAATTTGAAACTCTTCTTCAGGTAAATCTTTATTGAATTTAGTTCATCTTTGTGGGATTTTTGGTGAGCTTGTGAGCATGCTTTTTTATTTTATCGTGTGGTAGAATTTTGTGCCAAATAATTTTCAGCACTCTGGAGATCTGATCATCTCACTATGCATGCATTGTGCAGCGTATCTGTAATCATTGTGTATACAGTGTCAATGATAGAGTAACCTCTATAGAGTGCTTAATACATGTGTGGAAAGACATTCTTATTATAATTTACACTATAATTACAGGCAAAAGAAGTGATTCAGATTGTAGTAGAAAAATGGTGACTATCTGTGCATACAGGCAATAGTTGTGGAGTCTAGCTGGTATTCATGAACTGTTGGGGTTTTTTTTTTTTCCTCCTTGTCTTTCCTTCGTGAAAGATTAACGTTCTCTGAATATTTTATCAAACCATGCACTGGGAACTGAAACAACGTCTTTGATAGGATTTCAGTAGTTGTGAAGAAGTAACTAGTCAAAATCCTTCACCTTATGCCTCCTGGTAGCTTCCAGAACTTGTAAATGTGTTGGTAAAGTATTTTACTTGGGGCTGTGTCAGAGCAGGTTCTGCAGTAAGTCTTCTTGCAGATCTTGAAATCTCCACTTCTTATTTTTCTATCCAGTCTGGCAAGAAGTAGGAGAAATGAGGAAGATGGCTCCACTATCTTAATGGAGTACCCCAATGAGATCTGCTGAGCAAGAATAAATCAGTATGACATGCATGATCATAACTTTTTATCTCTTCTGGCCTTAAAAGCTCTGAAAAAATTGAGGTGGAAATGTCTTCTCCAGGCTTTATTTAGGCTCTTGCTTTTTACCTGTCCCTCAAATTTCATAAGATCAGAATTTAAGCATCCTCCTCGTCCAATATAAGATGCCACTTATAAAGAAATTACAAAGGAAGTGCAATAAGAACAGAAAACTAGGAGCTCCTACACATGTGCAGGGAGCCTGCTCTGACACGTTGTAATTCCAGCCCATCAGAGCAGACTCAGTTAACCAAGTCTGATGGAGCATGTAAATCAATGCACTCCAACAGCCTCTGGCATCTTGTGTGTCAGCATCCCTGCACTGAAAAAAGGTGGCGGTGTGCTACATGTGACACTGTGGGTGCTTTTAGTTAGCACAGTTCTCAGAGCTGTGTTAATTAAAGCACACCCCCCGCCCCACACACACACCTCCTGCAGCATCTGTATGAATTCTCCAGGAGTTCAGAGGCCCTGGATTGTATTCTTTGTTAAGCTGTAACTCCTGACTATGAGTGAATTACTTCATCCCCTTTTGTTCTGGTTTGCTTACTGGAAAAAAAAAAGATAAAATATTTTTGACCTCTTCCACGGAGGTGCCGAGGGTCTAATTAATTGTTGTAAAGTAGTGGAAGGTCCTGAGAAGAAAGGTGCTATAGCTCTACAAGTAATTTTATTTATTCTTTCCAATAAAACCCCCCCCACAAAATGTAGTAAGTTCTCTTTACAAAGAGAGAGAATAGGCCTTTTTACAGTGTCCAAACCACTTGCTAGAACTCTTGGCGGATAATGATTATATCCTTATAGTATTTTTTTTTTTTTCCTTCTAAATACTGTGTAATCATTTTTCATGTTGTAGAACCTTGATCTTAGGGAAACAGTTGCTTACCACCTTTCTGCGCCTAAATAACAACTCCCTAGACATCATTTTTTTTTCCCCTTCCTTTTTATTTCTTTTGGATTATTTGGCTGGTGGGGGTGTGGAAAGGCACTTACTTCTCAGAGCAGGGAACTACATTTAAAAAAAAGAAAGAAAGACGAGAAACAAGTTGCTGAGTAGCTTTCGCCCTCTTGTCTGACGTTTTATGGTGTAAGCACTAGCCACCGACCATTTAACATTCTCTAGGACAAAGCAGCCACACATTGTTGCCAATTTCATTTATGCAGTTACATCAGCTACTTTTAAAATTTGGTCCTGTTTACACAGAAATTCCAGCCTTATCACCCTACCCATCGGAAGGTTATTGTCTACACACAGGGAGTCACTGTTTTTAGTGACTCTGCCTATAAATCAAATTAATCACTAATTAAATGGAAGCTTGAACACCAGGCAAGAAATAAAATGTCTCCCTTGGGATTCTAAAATTATGCTTGGCTTATGTTTGTTTTACGCACCAATCAGCTTAAAATGGTGTAAGTTTTCATCTGGGCATGCCGTTGTATTATACCAAACAATAAATACAACTGAAATGACAAGCAGTGGCTCCATGAACAGAAACAGTTCAGCACAGAGAGGAAAGCTTTTGCTCAAAGAAATGTAGCTGGAATTGGTGTGGCTTTTGCCATTCATCATGTGAGCTGCAGTAGGCATGATGCCTTGTACTGAACGTTTCTCAGTAGGCTCGAATTTGTTGTTTTTTTCCAGTTAAAGCATCAACTTCTCACCAGTACTTCACATTACATCTTTTTTTTTTCTCTTCCTCCTCCTCTCCTCCCCATGTTAATGGTCTGCATGCCACAGTAGAGAATCAGCAGGTTGAGAAGTTAGGGTACATAGTTCACATACTAGACACATGAATTATATGTCCATGGTGTATTAAGCTGTGCCAGAATCTGTCTATGGCCAATGTATAGCTATACTTTTTAATGAGGACTGTGTATCTGTTACATGTTTAGTAGAGGATATTTCTGTAGCAGTGTGTGTTTTTTGTTTTTGTTTTGTTTTAGTAAAATTTGTATTTAGGTTTCCATAATACTATAGCCTTCCTTCTATCTGGTGAGATGCTCTTTGAGCCAGAGTCCACGCTATGGGGTTACGAAAATGTGAAAGTGTAATTTTTTTGGAAGTCTGAAAACTTTCTGCAGCAAACTTACTGGTCTATTTTGGACAATAGCACAGTTGCAATAAATGTGTGAGTTGCATGTCTTCTGTGCTTGCACTGGCTGTTTTTTATGGAAAACTAAGGTATGTTGCAAAACTAAAATGAATCTTGATTTTTGTGGTTTGTTTGAGCCTTCCCTTCCTCCTTGTCCTCCCCCACCAAAAAAAAGTCCTATGTTATGGTTGATTTGAAAATACTTTGAAAGGACAACTTTAAGGAAATACTTAAATCCATCCAAAGAGAAATGTGGCACAGGAATATGTCAGTTCATGAGGAAGTTAATAAAAACTTCTTACTGAACAGTTTTGTAACCAAAATCACAACTAACCATTTAATTTTGGTTAAGTTCTTGTTGCAGCCATTTTTTTTCCCTGTTTAGTTGCTAGTTGTCCTATCGTAAGTTGGTGTTTGGAAATTTGACTTCAGAGTAAAATGTACTTTGGTCAGATTTGTCATTTGGTGGTCTGCTTGTTCTTCCATTGGATGAATGCATGATGGTTCAGATTAGTTCTGCTTAGCTTTTTATAATGTTACAGCATGAGCAGCAGCCAGGCTTTGCCTTTGATCAAGGCATGTCCTAGTAGGGTGCGTCAGACCAGTCGTCAGACACCTGACTTGTTCTCTGTAAATGCTCACTGCCACAGTTGCTTTCCCAAGTGGCTCCATGCAAGATGCACAGGACAGTTCTGCCTGGTGGCAGTGATGGTGGAGGCAGCATCCTGGTTTAGACCCACTAAGGTAAGCTGAGGCTGTATGACAGTGGTTTTCAGCTGTACTGCTGAGAAATTCAGTAAGTTATGGAGGGCTGCCTTGAATCTAAAAAGCTTGAGAATCACTGATGTACAGCCTCTTTTGGACAGCATAGTGGGCTGTACAGATGTGGCTTTGAAAAATGGTACACATCCAGAAATACCTTGGAGGAAAAGAGCAGCAAAGGTGTCTCACCTTCTTTGTGTGGTTTGTGGCACTGCTAAATAAATATTTTTTACGAAGGACATGTAGGATAGGGGCTTCTGGCTTGTTCCTTGCCTCACTGCTTGCCTTCATCTGGTTATAAAGAAATTCCTGGAGGAGGATGCAGAAGTGCGACATGATCATTAGTGCCCACAGCAGTTGCCCCTCTCTTTTATGTTGCATGCTCGGATAGCTGCAGGGCCTACTCTGCCAGATGACCTGATGAGGAGGTGGTGACTAACTGGATAGCCTTTTTAAATAGTGTGCTGTCATGAACCAAGGCAGCATTTTATAGCCATTGCTCTACTAAGCCCAGATGCCGGTATCTTCCATTGGCTGCTAATAAAGAAGCTACTTGACATCCTGTGGTAGTTAGAGGCTACAAGACTGGTCATCTGGGATAATGCAGGATCAGCCAAATATTTCCTTTGCTCTTCCTGCTAGAGAAAGTGGTTATATCTGGGAGCCCTCTTCCAGCAAGGAGGAGACCGCATTGGGGAACCTCTGGTGGGATTCATGCGGTCTGCTCTTCAGGGAAATTTTATTTATATCCAAATTTATTTATACCTGAAAGCTTGCTACCAAGAACTTTTCCAACTCTTTGAGTTGGTCTAATAAAAGATTCCAGATTTACCCAAAGAGCCTCGTCTGCCTTCAGGGAAACTGGTGCTTCAAAACTCTCAGGAAGGTGAAGCACTACATGATGGCAATGTATCTGGAGCTGCCTTTCAAAAGCATCTGGGCTTCCTTTCTGTTAGGTAGTGGTGAGGTAGACATATTCCACTTGAAAAATAGATTGGAGTTTGTGTACACCACACAATATGGTTATTGTGTAGAGCAGTGGTTCTCAACCTTTTTGGACTCAAGACACCCTCCATAACTTGTGTGAATTAAATGGCACCCAATTTCAGAAATTAATTTATATATTAGTGCTTATCTCCTTGCAGAAGGGCTGGACGGTGGATGCTCTATTGCACCTTGTAGAAATGGGTGGGCCTGTTCCCACTTTGAGTATGGGACCTGGGGATTGGCTAGCCATGAACGTGGCTGAGCCTGCGCTTATCTTGTTATTTCTTCATACCTTGCAACACTCTTGAAAGGATCTGATGGCACCCAAGGCTTCCTTGACACCCTGGTTGATGTAGAGATGCTTCAGCTATTTCATTTGGTGCCAGTTCAGGCACATCTATAAAGCATTGTAGTAAGCAGTGTAAATGCCTGAGGCATACTGGCTGTAGAGAAAGAACTTCTGTCTGCCTACCTCAAGGCCACACAATGGGTGTATAATATAGGGCAGTCATACAGCTTTCCAGGCTGACTGTGTGACTACAGAAGGAGGGAGAAGGAACATCAGCGTATTGACAGTGCTCATAAAAGGAGTAAGAGCCTGAAAAACCTTAGAGAACCATGCCTGTAGACCTGGGTATCTACTCTCTCTCCTTCTGAAAGCTAATTTTCTTCTACAATGTAAAGCATTAACAGTTTTTGAAAAGGTAGTTATGTGATGGTAGTATGTAAGCAAATGCAATTTTCCCTCCTATCTCCCTTTTGTTTAAATATGTGGAAACAGTACCTGACTGTGGGCTTTCTAGACTAGATGTTTGTTTTTCCTTAAACAGATACATGCAGAAAAACAATCCTGTGTGCACACTTTTTTTTCCTGAATTTCTCCTGAAATTGGTCTTACCCTCATGTCAGTGTAGAAGCTCTGGTGTAGGTAGGTGGGATGTATTTTTAGATCTACCTGTACCCTAGGTGTAACTGAGCCCATAAATCATTACAGCTAGGGATATAATTCCCATTTGTTATTTCAGAAACAAATTGTTTCCATCCTAAAAAAGAAAGAAGTCACTCAAAGACAAATCCTTTCAGTTGCCTTTAGGACCTTAGCAAAGAAGTAGTGATTAAAGACACCCCACATAAAAGCAGGAGGAGATGCAGTTGTAATGTTGGGGGTACCAGTAATAAAATCCATGTGATATCATACTTGGTGTGTGGTTGGAAGCTCTTATCCTATAGTCTGTGGTATATTTGGGAGACATCCTCATGTACCAGTAACATGAAGCAATATGGTGCATGTTGGCATAAGCCTCAAGTAGCTGTTGAGGGCTGCACACACAACACATTTTACAATTTACCAGTGTAAATTGTTTTATATTAGTATTTTTTAAAGATGCCTCTCACCCCTATATATCTGTGTGTTGTTGCTGGAATTGGGTGGAGAGTCACTCCAGGAAAAATGTAAGTAAAAGTACTGGTGCAGGTGTCACATGTCTGTAGTTGTCCTCAAGTAGTCTGTCAGTATTGAACAAATAGCTATTTCATGGTCTGTACCTCCCAGCTACTGGCAAGGTATTGCAGTAGCAGGTACCCTGGGATAACTGTCTGTCTGGATTGGATTCCAATATAACTAACCGCAGGTGAAAACAGAAGTTAGATTTATTACAGGTCTGATTTTTGTCCTGGGCTTAAAGTGCCACAGTAGGCTTGTAAGCCTGTAGATCCCAGAATAAAAGTTTTTGTCTTGGGAGAAAGCCAAAGTTTGTTTTTTGGCTTAATATAAATTATACTGGCATGAACATGTCATGTACCTACACCCTAAGAAATAGAACTCCCACAAATTTTTGTGTAAATTGTTTGGGTTTGCTGTTGGTTACAGATATTTTTGTTTCTTAAACAATCAAAAGTTTTTAGGGGAGTTGTTCTATTTTCACTTTTAAGCTACTCTTATTTTTCATTTTGTAAAGCAGATCTACATCCTATTCTCCCTCTAATGCTGGAAGTGGGGAAGGAGGAATGGGGGTTTCAAAGGCAAAACAACCTGCATGAGCAGTTGGTTCTTCAGCTGGAAGATGGAGACCACAAGCTTTGTGCTCCCCCAGGTATCGGGCATGAAAGCAATAGCCTCCAACTTTCTGCAGCTATAGTCCTCTTTAGCAGTATGTGTGTCCATGCCTACAGCTTCTCCCTCTGTTGTCACCCAGCAGCTCTGTTGCCTGCTCTATCGTATCTTGTAGAAACGGTTAGGCCTGTTTCCAATTTGAGTATGGGACCTGGGGGAGGTGTTGGGAACTGCACCCAGGCATATGGAAGAGCAGAACTGGGGGCAAGTTCCAGTGGTTTTGTGGGTAGCAAGGAGTATGACTGGGATGAACTTTTCTGCCATCCCTAGCATATCCAAGTACTGCCCACAAAGGTGGCACCAGAGGACAGTGGTCCCAGATTCTCTCTCCCTGCTGACATAGTAGTTCCTTTTTTGGAAGTGGCAGGCAACAGAGCTGTATGTATAACCATATTTTGTTGCCCCAAGCCACTGAAAATGCTTCCAAATGTTGGACTGCCTCATTTTGACTTGTTGAGCAGGTATACAAGACCTTTTCTCTCCCTTCTTCCCCCTCTGCACTTCCACTTCCATTTCCCCTTCCCTTCTCTCATCTCCCATTCTAATATCAAGGGAAATCGTAATGCGTCCTATGTTGTGTTAGTCCCTGTGTCTCTTGTCCACTTTTCTGTAAAGCAGACTGAAGCATTGGAGATCTTAATTTACAAAGGCGGTGGCTTTGCAGGACAAAGTCCAAAGAGATCAGAATGTTTTGTCTCTCCATACACATGCTTACCAAAACTGAAAAATCTGTCCTTTCTAAAGGCCTAAATTTCTGTCCAGAAAAATACGATAATAAAATACTTCAGTGTGGAGAACTAGAAGAATTCTTCTGACACCTCCTCCTCAAGGAATATCTCCACAACCAAACTGAACCCACTCCCAACAATAATTCATACTCTGACAACATTCAGGAAAAGATCAATGCCAACCCCCCCTCCCCCATCAGATTGGACACCTCACAGTGGATGAAACCCTAACCTTGACCGCTACATTGAGTACTTCAGGGAAAAAATGAACAATGAAATAATTAGCAACACATGCCACCATAACAACCTCTCTACCAGAGAAAAAGGCCATAGAATCTCTAAGATCTAACCACCAAATAGTAATAAAACCAGCAGATAAAGGAGGAGTCATAGTCATCCTAGATGGTGAAGACTACATAAAGGAAGCCAACAGACAGCTCTCTGACACCACCTACTACAAAGAACTACAAGAAGATCCTACTCCCCTCTTCACCAAGACACTCAACAATACCATCAAATCATTTCCGGCAAGACTTCAAGAAAAGCTGCAGACCTTGATTTCCTCCTACCTAACCCAGGGACTTTTTTACATACTCCCCAAAATCCACAAACAGGGGAACCCTGGCAGACCTATCATATCCAACCGTGGGATCCAAACTGAGGAAATATCAGGTTTCATTGAATCAATCCTAGAACCGCTCGTCACCCACAGAGCAAGTTTTGTACAAGACACTACAGACTTCTTACGGAAACTTAAAAACATAGACCACCTTCCCAGCAATACCCTCCTAGCCACCATAGACGTTACCAGCCTATATACCAACATCCCATACCAGGATGGCATCCAAACGTGCTTATGTATCTACAGGAACAAGATGACAACTCAGAATACAGACCTAAGGATATTACTGACTTTATATACTTCATCCTCACACAACTATTTCACTTTTTAATAATCAACACTTCCTCCAGATGATGGGAACAGCTATGGGCACCAGAATGGCCCCACAGTATGCCAAACTTTTTATGAGCCACCTGGAAGGAGACTTCGTCAAGAACTGCACCATCAAACCCTTGCTATGCTTAAGATATAGTGATAATATCTTCATCATTTGGACTGAAAACCTGCAATCTCTGATTCCATTCCATCAGAAATTCAACAATCGCCATCCCTCCATCCAACTTTCTCTAGAATACTCCAGCACCAACATCTCCTTTTTAGACATGATGATCAGTATTCAGAATGATCAAATACAGACCATGTTATACAAGAAACCCACAGACCGACATACATATCTGCATAATCACTCTAAACACACCAAGAAATACAGCTAAGCCCTCGTATCCCACCGAATTTGCACTGGTGAGGTGGCAATCCCGGGTGTTCTCTTCAATCTTGAAAAGGTCCCAACAAGGACACTCCTCCAGAGAGAGAGATTGCATGTTTGGGAAAGCCACTCGGATACCACGGGAAGAACTGCTATAGTACAGAAGCAACCCCCCCCACAAATCGCACACCGCTGGTTATGACATATCACCCCTTCCTTGAATCTGTACGGAAAATCCTCAAACAATTGCAACCCATACTAGAAAGAGACCCTGCTCTTAAAAAGATCTTCCCAGGGCCACCCATCCTAGCCTTCAAACAAGCACTGAACCTCGCTAACCTCATCACCAGAAGCAAACTTCCTCAAGCCCAGAACACACCAAATGGATCCCAGACCATGCCATGGCAAGAAATGCAAAACCTGCCAACACATCCCCCACCACCCCTACAATCACTACACCCCACAACAGAGCCATCAGCATTCCTGGATCTTACAGCTACACCTCCAGAGATGCAATACATCTCATCCAATGCACCAAATGCCCAGATGGAAAATATGTAGGAGAGACCAAACAACAACTGAGCACCAGAATGAACGCACACCGGAAATCTGTCACAGACAGGAATACTCAGTTACCTGTGGGGGCACATTTCTTGCAAGAAAACCACTCTCTTTCCAATCTCTCAGTCCTAATCCTCAAAGGAAACTTACAAAACACTTCCCAGAGACGAGCCTATGAACTCCACTTCATCAACCTCCTGGATACTAAAAATCATGGACAATATAGACATTGGATTTATGACGCATTATAACCTGCCTGACATCTGACTCCCTAGGTATCTCTCCACTTTTCTCTCCCCGCCCCCAGCCTGTCTCACACATTGCCTCCTCAGTCTACATTTTCACTGACTGCCTATCTTGTATGCGTACCAGCCCAGTCTCTGGCTGCTTTTTTTCATTTCCTCCGGGAAGAGCACACACCAACTGCTGAAACTTCCTCAGCCTGACAAAGGGTTTTTGAACCTGAAAGCTTGCTTAATAATTGTTTTCCAACTATTTAAATTGGTCTAATAAAAGATATCAGATTCACGCAAAGAACCTTGTCTGCCTTGTTTTGATAATGTCACTTCAGTGTTTCAAAATAAAAATATTTTAGAATGCTTTGTTTTATTAAATATTTGGGGATTTTGACCTTTTTGTCTTGATTTAGAACAAAAATAAATATCACAATATCAGATTTCCTGCAGGACAGAAATTCCATCTTCCAACTGCCTCTAATTATTTCTATTCTGCTGCTTGGAAAAGGATCTGGAGACAATTTAGGGAGTCAATTTACAATTAACCTTGGGAGAAGTCAGTTCACTCTTGAGCTGCCTTATTTATGTAGCCAGTAGAATGTGATCAATAGAAAATCTCACACATGAGGGTTCTGACACTCATTTGAAGGTTTTGATTCTACAAACATTGCATAGAGTACGTTTACTGTACCTTTTTTTTAATGCATTTTTTGAGTTATGATGGATATAATGGTACACTACTAATTGTTGCAGAACTTCCTGTGTAGGTGAGGACAGAAGTGTGTGAAAAGGAAAAGCAGCTTCCACAGCTTGAGTGTTTCTGTGCAGTAGAAGGCCCATTGTTCCTTGCTCAGCTATGGCACAAAGCTGCTAGGTCTTTAATTTCACAGGCAGAAGTTGCCCTTAAAAGTTCAAATTGTGACCATGTCATATTTATAGTGTAAAGCACTCTGAATATTTACAGCCTTGGAGAGGATTGTGAATATTGAGAGGGTAGAACTGAAGTTACTGCTGTTCTGGGCATGTAGTGTGAGAGCATCTGGCTACATTGTCATATTTAAGATGATAATTGTACCCTGCTAGGCAGACTGAGTGGATTGACTGGGTCCAAAGATATCATCAGGGACTGACACATTGCAAATGTAGCAGGTGACCACAGAGAACACTGACTGAAGATACCATCTTTCTCAAGTGCTCCTTTACACCCTCATAGCTACATGGATTCACTTTGCTTTTGGTTTACCCGTGGGAGTGTTGCAGTAACATCTGTTGTGATTTCTGTAGGGCTGCTAGTCATGACTGAAAGACTCATTTTTATGAGCTCCCTTTGCCACCCATGCTATCTATGTAGAATATGTTCAGCATTTACCTCTAAAGAGAATGCTGAAGTTATTTTCAGTTAGTTGTTACATTTTCCTACTCCTCTATTAGACAAGGTGGATTTTTACTGAGAGAGAATTTTCCTGTGAATTCTTTTCTTTCAGTAAGACTAACTGGAATCTTGTTCATTAAATCAGACCAATGGTATGACAAACATTTAACAAGAAATTTGTAAAAGAGATATATGCATGCTAAATTTTAAAAGAACTTATATCGTGCTGGTAAATTGATAAAATATCTTCCCATGTGATTATTTTGTGTGACTTCCTTCTGTCTTGTATATGATAAGCACAGCTGCTAGGTGATTTACATTGTACATTTTAACCTGTTCCATTTTGAATACCCAAAACTTTGATATTTGCCTTGTAACATTTTACCCATTGCTTTAAATATCATGGGTTAAATCCTAGGTCAGTGAAGTCCATGAGAATTTTGGCTAGATTTCATCCCATTTCATTGCATGGATTGTCTGTACCAAGGATACTTTTGCAAGCTTTTTTCTGTGTGGGAAGTAAAACATTGAAGGGATCTTAAAGGGGATTTCACATGGTCATAACCCCCTGTAAATTCAGCAATCTAGCAAGAAGTTGAAGTAATGGTCTTCATGGAGGCACCTTTCTTCCTAAGGACAAGTACAGAGAGAGAGAGAGGAAAAAAAAATGATACTTGACACTACCTGATGGATATGTTAGTAGTCTCAGGAGGAAAGTATTGGAATGACTATTGTAATAAGTTGACTGGATTCAGGAACCTGCACTTAATCAGAAGGGGTCAGTATCTCTAGGTTCAAAACTGCTGGGATGTGAAGTAGGCTTTTAAGTAGGTAGGAAAGAAGAAGAGGCAGTTGTTAACTGAAATGATCCGACATGTATTCTCAGAAAAAAGGGAGCAACATGGGATTGTTTTGGAAAAGAAAAGATGTAGAGCAAGAGGATCATTATCATGCTAAATACTTGTAAAGCATGCAGGAGGCCTTAGAAACCAAACATAGGAATGCTACATAATGGACTCTGGGGGACAAAGATGCAATGTGGGCTACCATAGAGGTAGAATATTAGCATGTAGTCTTGCCATGTGGTTTGGTGGCATAAAATGGCTAGTGGAATTGATGTAAAAATCGCGGTTCGTTTCTCGGGAGGCGAAAAAAACCTTCAGCCACAGACACACTCTATTAGCAACACAAAAGGTATATATTTGCAAATAGGGTCAGAGAGTGAGACAAAAGATCAAACACTCTGCTGCCCCCGAGGGAAACTGCCCA
>NW_017728943.1:115912420-115918050 GCF_001723895.1 Crocodylus porosus | reverse complement strand
AGGGAAAAAAATTACAGTTCTACTAAGTGGCAGAGGAGAGATGGAGGAAGTGATAGGAGGAAACCTGTCCCTTGGGACAGTTAATACTGGACCAGACAGAGCATTATGAAGTGTATGACAGGGAAGAGTCCTCCCTTGACAGGATTTGGGTTGAATGACATTTTGTCAGCAGCACTTTGTTGTCAGCAATTTTTGTTATGAAATGTTGTCCCAAATAATACTTGTGGGTCGTAGGGCTATAAATTATAAATGCGGGTGACTGCTTAAGAAGAAATGTTTGTGACTAAATGTCACTGACAAAACCTAGTGCTAAAAAGTTCATGTAACAAAAGGCCCAGCAAGATATTGCCATGCACAGTTATCTTTGCAAAAGGCTGTAACCAAAGTTCACCAGTGACAAGATTCTCACTAAGACTTTGTTGTAAATAACAATCATAATATCCAAGGCTAAAAAAAGTTTCAGAGATAGATTTGATGATTCTTGTAGGGTTGTTTTTACATTTGCTCCTACTCAGTTTGACATTCAGCTTTTTCATCCTGTTCTACAGCATAAACTTTAGAACGTGGTAGTACAGAATGGAAAACTATTAAATACCACTTTAGTGAGTTCATTGCAGGCTAATTTTAATCAATTATATTTGAAATAAAGTAGCAGAGAAATTAGAATATTTATTATATTCTATAAAAAGCAGCAAATATAACGCACATGATTGAGACATTAATAAGTTCCATTGCAGAAAATGTCAGAGCTATTAAAAATACCTCAGTAATCTTTCCTACTGCTTTCCATTACAGCTTAATTATACTGAAATGTTTTTAAAATTTCTGCATTTGGTTGTATTTGACCAGTAAGCACAACTAAACGCATTCTGTTTCTTTTGCAAAAATTTACTTTGCTTTCCCTTCCAGAACAGGTTTTAATTTACTCCTACATGCACGTTGACGTAATAATTATTTCTTACATTATATTTAAAAAAATATTTCATTACTATGAATGGCGTGTTATACGGGACATGTATACTGCAGGAAGCTATGTGCACCCTTGTTCTTTTTGGTAAGATGGAACTTATTCTTGTTCACTTTATTCTTGTTGCTCATTCCCTGCTATATGTGAACGTAGTAGTATAATCAGTCAAAGAATATTTATAAAAAAGTTTAACTCATGAATCTGCATTTCTTTGCTAACCTTTCCACTATAACTATAAATGGGGAATTCCTTTCTTTTCTCTCCTTCCTTCTGTAAAAGGATAGTAAAAGGGAGCATGAGTCTCATGGCTGGAAGGAGAAACCGGGTAGCTGAATACAGGGCAAATGGGATCTTGGTAATAAAATTCATAGGGTTTTGTAAAGAAATGCAGAACCAAATGAGAATCAGTTGGTTTAACTTTCTTTTGGAAGACTTTTTAGTGAATGCATATTTTAATTTTAAAAGGTGCTCAAAACCAGTGAATCATGTAGCATTTATAAGGGACAGATTTTGCTGGTAAAAGTTGGGAGTTCATTTTCAGTGCATTTATCCATCCCTCTTTGATAAGCTGCCTTTTATCTGTGTGACATTTTAAAATGTAATGAACTATGGATGTACAGCAAATGTGCTTCCTTTTGCTGTTTCTGATAGTTGTTATATCTTTTGAACTGATTACTCACAGGATGGGAGTCAGTGGTTGTGTAGTTTTTGAGGATGCTCTCAGTTAGTGGTTTTGTCATATGAGTTCTTTGCTGTCATGTGGGTGACAGGCATCCCATTTTGCCTAGTTCTTATAAAAAGTCAAGGAAATGTGAGCTTGTCTTCTGGCTATAGTTAGCCTTGGATACTTTGATTTGAGGATAAGTAATAGCCTTCTAAGCAATAGTTTAATTTAAAAGGTCAATGCTCCCTTTTTGTTCAAAGATTCCACTTTAACTACTCTTCAAGTGCTCCAGTTCTCTCTTCTGCGGAGTTTATTTTTCACTTCATCTGAATTGAGTAGAATTTTCTTGACTGTACACATTTTCAGACATTTGGGTAAAGGATATACTATTAAACTTATAGAACCTAAATTAGATTCACTGGGAAGTGGCTAAATTTTAAGATTATTACAATACAGAGAACAGTGCATCCCAGGGAACCATCCTGTAAGAATGAAATAAGGTATTACTGATCTCAAATCACAGAGAGAACTATAAAGAGCTGCATAACTGATATAGACCCAGTTGCTTATCACTCCAGTGTTTATCACTTAATAACAGTACATTCAGCATAGACATTTAGATATGATGAAAGGTGCAGTATAAGAGCCTGAATGTTTTAAGTGTGCCTGTCTGTCTAGTGTGTGTACACAGGCTATATATACATATATATACAAATATTTTAGCTGGAGGCAGCCGAGTCATGTGGAGTATTAATAATGAATTATGGGAGCTACACTTTTAGATGGTTTTCAATGCAAGTTGCTAATTACAAGAAGTAATGACTGACTTTTGGTGATTTATCTTAAAAGAGGTTTACCTCAAAAGGATAACTGCAAAACTGTTAATGTAAGTGCTGAATATATCTGTTCTGTGTTTTTGTTTTAACAACAAATGTTCATATTTTGTTAAATTAATTTGTTATTATTCCACATAATTACCTTCATGTCAATTCAGAACATACTTAACTTTCAGCACAGGAGTATTTTCAGAGACTTGTGTGTGACTACACAATTGCCTAGCTTAGTGTCTGGTTGGATCCTACAGCTGAAGAAACTTGCCTTGGTATCCAGTTTGATTTAATCCCATTTGCTTTTGTTTTGTAAAGAGAAGAGGTTTCCATCTTCAGCATATTTTTGTTTGTTCATTTATAGGGACTTGAGTATTGTAATTACAGTAGATCCCCTCTAATTTGTCTGTTTTTGGGGTCTAATGTACTAAGTTCCTAAAACTGCTCCAACTTCATGAACTCTTGTGTTCTCTGAAGTCTCTGAATGTATTTCTAGATGCATTTTTTCATTGTAATTATACTAGACACATTTCATTAGATATCAATTGCAGAGTCACCTTTTTAAATAAATATTGAAGACAGAAAGATAGTGTTCAGAACTGAATCCTAACCAGGGTCTAAGAGAAAATCTTTATTTCCTTATTGTTGTAACTAATTCTTAATGTGCCACTTAGAGTTATTTTCCTGTATTATGATAGGACTAAGTACTGTCATGCTTCCACTGTGCCTTACGTGGCAATAAAGCAAGGTTGCAGGACACCCACAGAAGCCTTATGCAAAGGGAACACAAACAAGTCTGTTTCCCATTGAATTTGTGAGATTCTAAATCTGAACTCATCAAATTGTGTAAGAGAAGAAAGCCATTTTAGTAGAAATGGAGGTATAATATTTTAAATGATTGGTTAATCCACTCATAACTTGCAAATAAAAAATGAACTAAGCCCATCTAACTGGATATTTCAAAGAGCAAGAGATGTACTTAAAAGTTTAAATATTACTTGTTTGCTTTTTCCCACTTGTTTCTAGTACCTTCTGTTCTAAAATTGTTCATTGTCACTGCAACAATGACTTTGAGGCTAGAAACAGATGTCTTCAATGGAGTGGGATCAGCTGTGCCCTGATATGTCACAGCACAGCTGACTGTGCTCCAGGGACGTCTGTAGACTTCCTTGTCTGTAGACTTCCTTGGTTGCAGTGCCCTGACTTGGGCGTGTCTGCAAGTGGTGGAAACCACGTGCTTGCAGATACCCCTCAGGGTAGGGAGCAGGGGATTTCTGCCGAGGCATATTTTTAACTGTGTTTCCCACCACCCACCAACCCTCCAATCCCTGTTTGCAGATATGTACTTTGTGGTGCTATAAAAAAATTTATGGCCGCACAAAGGTAATATTTGTTTCCACCCAGAATGACCAAGAAACTTGGGTGGAGCATGAAACCAATTCTTCAAGACTAGTATAAGAAACATTCTTAAAAATGTTGTAATGTAGTCTTGGTCGGTTTTTAGCGGAGAAGGGTAAACTGTCGAAGTCTCCAAAAAAATATGAACTTTTATGTTCTCTGGCTAGCTACATACTTAGGGTTTTTGGAAAACGTTGAACACTTTAATAGCTATTGAGGTGAAGCAGTTAGTGATCCATTTAAAAAATACACTTTAAATGTATACTGGAAGTAAAGGGAGACTGCTATTTCTTATTCAGGAACAACAGATTATGTTGCATTCTCAGGCACTAGGGACATTATAAACAGAACAAAAGGGCATATAAGAAGAAAACTTTTGCACTGTTAGCTATTTGATACTATCACCTGATCATTTCTGTCTTAAATGTAAACAAACTCCCACAATTGAACTAATCGGATTAGAATTTTTCCTGTCTTTTTCCTCTCAGGTTTTAGATGTATAATAAGCTGTTTGCATAATGCTGCAGTACTAGACTATGATTTGGACTTCAGTCATTTTAAAGGAATAAATTGTTTTTCTTTTCTGTCTTCACCTTCCAAGGGTAAGAAATAATATATTTGTCTGTTGTCTTTGTAGGATTACAAAAAATGCTTTCTGGTTTTTGCATCTGAAAACCAGATCATAAAATAAGTAACTGATTCCTTTAGAAAGTTATGTTAAGTGTGGCTTAGACTTCCAATTCAATCATGTGCTTTTACTCTGCTTCTTAGAACCAGCTAATCAGAAGGAAGGCAAGAGGCATCCTTTTCCCTGCTATTTTTACCAGTGACTCCTCTGCGTCTTGGAGTGAGTCCTACTCATCACTTACAGTTCCACTCTTTTTAACCCCAGTCTTGCAAACCTCTCTGTTATTGTCTCTAGTCTCCTGCTGAATCTGACTCAGTGGATTAGTTTCTCTGGGGCAATCAGTGGTCCTCAAATCAACAGTTGTCTGAAACTTTTTTAAAGCTCCTAGTCCTTCCCTCATCCTCTCCTCTTTTTATAAGACCATTTTCGTGGGGGGCAGGGCAGGGGGAGAGGCAGGATAATAATCAAGTAATTACCTAAGAACATTGGCTGTTATGGTTATATTTGTAACTAAATAAAGGTTTTCAAGAATAAGAGTATACATTTAAAAAGATCAAATCATTGATTGGCAGGGCAGGGTAGCTTTTGTATAGAGCAGTCTTAAAAGTCAGTTACCAGGTCCCAGTTCCTGTACCAACAGCTGAAAAAGAAACTGGAGATGGCTAGCACAAAGATCAGAGAACCGCTGTTAAAAGGCCTCTGTAACCAAAGGTTGTGCTGATGTGAGAGGAAGCTATGGCAAAATGACAGGGTAGTCTTGGATACAAAATGGTCTCCTGATCTTTGCTCCTTTTAAGTTGTTAAGGAGCTGTTCTATGCGAGTCACTTCAGAAAGCGTATATAGGTTGTTTAATCACTATTTATAGCTAGAAAAGCAGCTAGTCCAACAGTAAAAATGAGTCTGATACATTTTGATAAGTGACTGTAGAAACTGTTAATATAGCGCTATGGACTTCTAGTTTTTTTTTTTGCTAGCATAGCATGCTATAAGTTGTCTGAACCTTTTAAAGGCATTGCAGTGTGTAGTAGATACTGCAGTACTGTATCACAGAAATCTGACTTCCACATTTCAGGGGACATCTTTCCATCAGTACTGTGGTCAATAAGTTGCATGTTTTAGCTGTTTATAGTCCAGGAAATATGCAA